>NC_064602.1:3835000-4502500 GCF_943734735.2 Anopheles gambiae | reverse complement strand
TCTTCTCTTATTCACTCTTCAAAATGCTTCTATTTTTTATTTCGTTTATTTTATATCTGTTTGTTTCATTTTTTACCTACGTTTTTCTGTTCTATTCTCTCAATTTTTTTGTAGTTTTTAATATGACCGACGTTGAAGACACTTTGCTGTAGGCTGTAGCTGTTGCAAGGTCCGATAGCAGGGACCGTTTTGTGGAGACCATCATCCCATTCTTTTGTTACTGTTAGTTGTTTATGAGTGTGCAACCCCAAAAAAAAGCACACCGTTTTGCAGCACTGCACTGTTTTGAAAAGAAAAATGTTGTAAATATGTTGGATGCTACGGGGAGGCCCCGTTACATTAGGACCCTCTGACATCTTTAGTGCACCAAGCAGCATTGAACTGTTGTCGGCTGCTGTTGGGTGCGTTGTTTGCTTGCGAAGCTCTTACGAGCTCAGATCTGAATAAGGTATTAGTAATAGAAGTGAGTTTAAAGTGTTGGTTTGTTTGAGGTTCTACTAATACTAAGTGACTAACCGGTTTGATCGGTCCTGGACGAGTGAATCACCAGGCTTCTCCATTAGACAGACTGTAATCTTATTTCGTTTAAAGTTATCTGATTTACAAATACTTTTAACATTTTTAATAGTTTGGCATGCTTTTTAATTTCCAAAACTGATGGTTTGTTTACTCAATTTGTCTTATTTCTATTCGGAAGCGTACCTAGAACGAGTGCGCCTTTCGAACGATAATTCCCCTTACAACGAACGTCAATTCTTTTCCGTTAAAACTTTCCGTTGCGAGCTGTGTGTGATTGTGTGAACCTGTTTACTTAGTTTGTTCTGCGGCACTGTTTCAACCCCCTCCCCTTATGCTTTTAGTTCCATGCTAAACACGCAAACAGCGCTAACCTTCCGCTAATCAGACGCCTCTAGCCTCGGGCTCGTCCACAAACTCACACCGTGTTGTCTCTCCCCTCTCTAGGTGCATCATATCATCACAATAGTAATAGTAGTAGTGGTAGTAGGCGACCGGCCTCGACCCGGCACGGCGACAACCGCGACCGGGACCGGCTGGACCGTATCGAGCGAGACCGGGAGCGGGACCGCGAACGTTTGCACGCCCGGGAGCGCGACATGCTGCACTACGACATCAACGATGACGATCTGCTGAACGAGCGCAACTACGGACCCGCCGACTACGGTGGCGGCGGCGGTGGTGGTGGAGGAGGCGGTGGAGGTGGGGGTGGTGGTAGTGATCGCGGCGGTGGGATGGTGCGCGGCGACAGTCGCGACATGCGCGACCTGAGAGATCCGGTGTCGGGGGTGCGGGAGCGGGGCCGCATGGAGCTGGGGCTGGGGGCGAGCAGCAGTAGTAGTAGTAGTGCACCGCACGCTAGAGCGCACACACTCAGCAGCGACATCCTTGACCATGGCGAGCTAATACGGGAGCGGGAGCGCGAGCGGGATCTGAACCGGGGGTACGCGGTGCAGGGTGGGCCGCGGCAGCTGGTCGCCGCGCCGACCCAGTCGGTGCGGCGCGGCATGCCCGACCGGGACCGGGACCGGGACGACTACAGTCCGCACCGTGGCGGCGGTAACAATAGAAGGGTACTGAACGCCATGTAGGAATCGTGGATATAGGGATGGGATCAGGATGATGGCGATGCCGACGGAGGTGGCCCTGGTGGTGGTGGTGCTGGTGGTGGTGGCGGTGGCCGTATGCTAGCCCGTGGCCATACGGTGGAGGAAGTGGACGAAGAAGAGGAGGTGGAGGGCGGCGTGATCGCCAAAGCGGACGAGGAAAAGCTCGTGCCGGACAGTGACGAGGACGATGGCTTCGAGTACGATGAGTTCTACTGAGCCGCCCGCTCCTCCTAGGCCCACTGGACGCACTGGATGATCGATACATCGATCGGGCGTACACAAACACGTACACAGCCACACAAACACACACACACAGACACCTTCGTCGATCGCTATCCTCCTACACGATCTTCCTGTATAACAAACGAACTTCCAGAACACTTCACTTTGATGAGATACAAACAACTTCCTTATACATTTCATTCCTCATTCTGTAAGCTTCAGCAGCCCCTATCTTTTCTCTCGCTCTCTCTCTCTCTCTCCCTATCGCACACAAACAAAGGACACACATGCACACACCCACACACGCCCATTAGCAGGACAGAGAGGGCAGAAGCCGCCATCCTTGCGCCACCGCAATCCACACAGCCGCTTTCCAGCAGCACACACACACACAGATCGCGTCGTGCGAGTCATCCTGATCCAATCCCTATATATGCATTAGGTTAGTTAAGAAAAACAAGGGCAGGCCGTTTGCAGTGAGTGCTGTTTTGTATAGCTTACGAGCCGGGTAGGCGAGACAGTAAGGCACCGGGGGTCACAGCACCGCAGCTACCATCATTGAACCATCCTTTCAACCTCCGACACATCTTTGAGCGTTTGATACTTCTTCCCTAAAAAGAACCCCCCACAAACAACACGACGGGGCGCGGTCTATGTTCTGTTTTGGATTTGGATGTAAATTTTTGTGACGGCAGTTAGTTTTTTTTTATTTGCACAAATATATAGTGTTGTTGACTGTACTTTGTTTTCCTTAGTTTTGTCTGATTCAATGAGCTTGTTTGTTTTTGCACCTGTGTTTTGTATCTTCATCTTTACTTACTTCTCTATTTTCTTTGTAATGTTTCCATGTTTTGCTTCCTTTGTTTCAATTCCTTCCTTTTTCATTCGTTTTTTGTCAACTTCTTCATCTGTTTCTTAAACCCTTTGGCTCACTTGTCCCTTTTCTTTCTCTCTCTCTGTTACCTTTCTTTTCCTCTTTTCCCTCTTTCTACTTTCTCTACCAGATCTTATCCTGTCCGAGTTTTTCTAGATGGCCTGTCCTGTCTGTTCTGTCTAGTTGCTTGCCCCGTTGTCTTAGTGCCCTAGTGACTTAGTGTGCAGTTTGTGTTCAGTACCTACGGTGACCTACTACAGTGACACAACCGTCACCATTTTATTTTACCGCCCGTTCCGCATCTACAACCCTACTATCTCTCTCTCTCTCTCTCTCTATTTCTCTTGACAAAATCCCTTTCGGCCTGCTCCAACTCGACCTCTCGCTTCCCGTTTCATTCCTCTCTGTCTGTCTCTCTCTTTCTGCCTTTCTCTCTAACCCCTTGTCACTGTAAATGCTCGCTTCCTGCTGCCGCTGCCGCCCTCAATTGTGCCCCATTCGTGAGCTGCCAGCTTGAAAGGTTGGGAGAGAGAGAGAGTGAGAGAGAGAGAAAGAGAAGAGTGCTAGTAAAAGAGGGATGTTAAATATGTACTACGTAAGACAAAATGGGTATGATTTGGACCCCGAACCCTTCACTCACTCAAACGCCGCCGCTCGTGCAAATGAAATCGTTTTAGGAAGCGATGGAAGAATGTGTTGAGAAAGATTGCTTCTGCATTGGACAAAGAAAAATTCAACATTATTTGGCATATTAAAAGCAAGCAAGCAGAAGCTGCAAGCAAACTACACGGATACACACAGACACTGAAAGCACGCGTAGGGGTCGAATCGTGACGCAAATGCAAAAGGGCGAAATGGGGATTGCGGTTTTCTTTTGTTTTCACACACTTCTAGAGTGCTACGGCTCACCCAGAACACTCCTCTCCAATAGTATGACGTTTGATTGTGCCAAAATGTGTGACCAGAACCAGGACAAAGCCCCCGAAACATTCACCAGTACGAAACAAGAAAGTACGGACACAGCAGCCATAGTAGAAGCCTGTTGATTTGCAGAATGATTTGAACAGTTAAATACATTAGAACAAGATCCATACCGCAAAACCAACTCCAATTTCAAGCCCATTTGCAGCGTTTGTGAAGCGACGGCCGTACCGGCTGCGGGCGTAGTGTATGAGAAAAGCTTTAAATTTAACTTTAGGTAAATTGTAAAGGTTTATCAAACAATTTAACAATTAAATCGCCTGCATTGATTGACGCCTGGTATGTAAACAACCACACACACACACACACACACAGAGAGAAACACGGTGTTTTTGGCCTGGTGTGCCTGTGCAAGCGCCTCAAGACACAATGTGTGCGGGCTGAAAATGAGTCGGAAAACCTCCCTTATTTTCGGTCCATTTGCACATTTCGGCGTCTTTGATTCACACGCACGATTGCTGGCACGGAAAAAAAGGGAAAACTCTGATTTTGTAAAGTAATAACAAAGTTTGCTTACACCTCCCAATCCCGCTCCTTTACCCAAAAAAAAAGAGAAGAAAGTAAAACAAACACAGACACAAAAAGAGGTGAACAATCGCGTAAAAAAAAGAGCAAAACCATATTATTAACTTGCGTAACGTTAAGCATGCAAATTGAATCGATGCATTGAACTACCATACCATATTTAAAAGTCATTATTTAAGTCGAATTTATATACATAACATAGATATATGCAGTTGGGTTGCGTGAACGTGTAACTAAACGTGTGTGATGGTGTCTTTTGTAAAATACATTAAATACTCCCCTTCACCAAATGCACGATCACGATCACTTCTTGCCTACAAGGGGGTGAGAATGCAGTGAGTCGAGCGGGAACTAGGCCGCGAGGTTTTTCTTCCTTTTTCATTCTTTAAGCAAAAAAAAGCGAACAAAATAAACGAAAAATAAACCCCAACAAAAAAAGGAGCAACAAAAGAGAGAACATAAAACTCACACAGTAACATTACATACATGCATATTCCATTTACTAAAAACAAACCAAACAAAGAATCATACAGAGCTTGACTTGACTTGGGTCTAGGTTTTCCTTTTCCCTTCCCCCCCATCCCCATCTTCTTTCTCGATCGTTGATTGATTAGATGTTAGGTGCTTTTTTGAGACGTAATGGGGAGGCGTGAAAGTGTTGGACAAACGATAAAGATGATATAAATAGATAAAACACAGAGCGAACAGGAGCGAGCAGCAAAAGGAGAAGGAAGTTGGACAAACGTGGTTGATCGGGCACAGCATACCTGAGAACAAGCTATGGTTTCGAAAATAAACAAAAAGATAAAAATGGTAAAACAACGCAAACAATTCACAAACTCGCACAACCATCGCCACACACTCACACACAGACACTTAGCACATTTAAGGGGAGAAAAAGCATATAAAATTGTTAAAACATTAATCAATTCAATACTAAACTAACTTACCAACGTCGATCAAAAACCGTACGATCGTTTGATCGTTTCTTTCTTCCACAAGAAACATCCACTAACTGAATGAAACCACTGTCCAAAACGGATTGATTTCTTCTCTTCCCACTCTTCCGTATGCAAAAGAGGAAAATGACGTCAGAACGGTACGACTTTCACATCATTAAAACATATAATCACAAACAATCAAACAAACAAACACATACTCATCCGGAAATTAAGGAGCACGAATGGCAGGCCCCGAAGAGAGGACGCCCCGCGCGCGTATCAGGCAGTGTATGTAAACATGCTCTCACGTTGTTTGCCCTGAATTGTGATTATAAATACTATTATCAGAATACTTTAATGCAAAACGTAGCAAAAAACCCACACACACACACCACAATCCACACTGTTGTAGCACGTTCAATGCGTTCGGCAAGACGAGACAAGTTAGAAAGACAAGATAAGTTAAACAAAGAAACAAACAAAAAACGCAAAACTCCTGCATCGTGGTACTCAACAAACGGAAGAGGTAGATAAAACAGAAACAGAAAGTAAAACCAAAAAAAAGAACTCTCTACTTGTAAAAAGCTAAACCAATCTAACAAAAACAAAAAAAAAAAGAAAACATACAAAAAAACTGAACGCCCAACCTATGGATATTATTACCTTTGACGCATAAAAAGGAAATGGAATGTGGGGGAAACATAGAAAAAGCGAAAGAGTAAAATCGAGATGAGAATAGAAGAAGAAAAAATCGCTGAAAAAGAGGAAAAGAACAAAACAAAATATATTTGCTATATACCAATTGCCTTGCACTGATATAAAAAAAAGAAGATAAACAGAAGTAAATAAACAAAAAAGCTAGAAAGCTGTGTAAAGTTAAAAGCATATTTAACTAATCACACACAAACACTCACACTCACACACACATATAGCGCGCGCGTGCGTCACATATGTCTGCCTTTGTAGGCGCATGGAGGTTGCTATCGTCTCTGGGCCTGTGTGCGTGTGTATGTATGTGTGCATGGTTTTGGTGTGCATATATCCTTTACAAACGCACACATACATACACTAACACACACAGCACGGAAAAGCTGTAATATAAATCAACAAACAACAACAACAACAACAACAGCAACAACAAAGCTATTCTTTCCCAAGTTTTACCCGCATTCGTTCTAGCGAAATGAACAAAGTAGTATGCAGAAAGGAAAAGTAAGAAGAGAAGAAAAAACTACACAAACAAGAGTGAAGAGTGTAAAAGAAGTTAAAACGCGATTTAAAAAAAAAGTAAATCATGGATTAATAAGTGAGATTAGAAAAGAAATGAAATTGCCGAAAGTAGTGTTGAAAAGAATGGGGAAAAAGTAAGCAAAAAAGGTAAAAAGTTGTAAAAAAAAAACAAACAAAAAAAAACACATACAAACTTCTATTACGCCACTGAAAGTGCTGTTTCCTCTTATTTCTTCAAGTATTCTTCAAGTTAATAATGCAACAACAACAAAAAATATGAGAAAAACAAAACAAACACAAGAGAGTTTTCCACTTACACACATACACACATACAAACACAAGAAACAAAAAACACAGGAGAACAGCAGCAAACATACAGTGCTAGTGGGCTGCAAACCCAACACGTTAGTGTACGTTAAACAGTTTTTCTTGTTGGCGGTTTCGCTTCCAGCAGTCCTACCGGGAGAGAAGGAGAGATAGAGAGAGGACATTCGAAGCGACTCCACCAAGTGACTCACATACACACAAACACATGTTTTGGGGGGGAAGGGGGCGCGAAAGGCCGATCCGTGTACATAGAAAGTGATGCAGGGGAAAGCGCAGTGGACTGGACATGATCGTACGCCGCACTTAGTGTCGTTTCTTCGAGACGATCACGTTTACACTTTAGGTTTTGTTTGCAAAACTACTACGTTTGAGCTACTGCCAAGGGACTACTACTACTACTACTACTACTACTGTTACACGAACGATATTAGCTGTCTGGGAGCCAGCTGGGATAGGTTACATTTACGTGCGCCGTACGGCCATTATTGTTCGCTCTGTTTTCACCAACAAAACCACTCTTCCAACGCCTTTGCCTTGTGGCGCGAGTTTGTTTTTATCCTTTTAGCGCAACCGGTGCATCGACTGCATCAAGAAACCTGTTTATTTATGTTTAGTTGTTTAAGCAATGTTAATGTTTTGTTTCCTTTCGAATGATTTAATGCTTGTTACGTTCGACGTTTGTAGTGTAATTTATTAGTAAAAAGGCAATTTGTTTGGTAAAAAGTCTTGCCCGCCTGGTCGGGAGGAAACCCCCACTTTATGTAGGTAAGAGTTTGTGTAAAATATAAATAGAAACAGTTTAACAGTACATCGATCGTACACGAAAGGAGAACAGCATCCAACAAACTGTTATTTACATACTTTTTCTTCGATAACAATTATACTCGCTTTAAATCAAACAAATCAACTAAAAAAATACAAAAATCGAACACAAAAACAACCAGAAAAAATGATTTTCAATTTCTCACGTGGAAGAGTCAGTACTCCATTGCTCCATTTGAATGATCGTGACGTTTTCGACTCTGAAGCCAGATGGATCGTTTGAAAGCAGGCTTGGCACACACACACATACACACACAAACCTGTTCTTTGTCTTTCCCTCAAAAAAAATTAAAATACATCCACACATAACACACAAACACAGACACATTATGCGCAAAACAACACAACAACTACAACAAAATGGCTCTAGTAGAGAGGTAAGGGGGCACTTGGGTTTGGGGTTGAGAAATTGGTTACGGGTCCTCTTTATTCAAACCGATTCGCTTTTAAGCCATCATACGTGAAGGTGTATGATATCAGCTAGTAATGAAAAAGAAAGAAAAAAACAAGAAAAATCGCAACAGCAAAAAAACAAAAGTCATGATAAAATTAAAGAAAGAAAAGTGTGTAACAAATTAAAACTAAAGAGCAAAACAAGAAAAAAGAAGAGAAAAAACATAGAAGACGAGCAGAAGAAGAAAAAAAAACAAGACACCCAATAGTTAGACTAAAAAGAAGCGATAAAAGAAGGAAAAGATTTCAAACAAATGATCTTTATGCAAAAAAGCGAGCTGACTTACAACATAAATTTAAAGAAAACGGGACGGGAGAAAACGTGGAAACACACACACATACACGCGTAAGCTATTTCTTCATACAGTTACTAGTATACACACCATTACACACACATATACAATTACCTTACCAAAAGAGTAAAAAAACACTCACATACACATAAACGCATCGCATAGGCAGTCAAAGGTTCATTCCGGTTCCGGATACACTTCCCTCGGTAAAATCGGAACAACTGCTAGTAAAAACAGAGTGTGGTAAACAAATGTGACTAAAAGATGAGAAAACAAAACAAGTAGCTCGCAAGCGTACATACAATACACTACAAAAAACACACACACACACACACAAATTCACTACACCTTATCAAGTAATATAATTGATATGAGAAACAGAGAGAAAGAAAGCGAGAAAGAGAGAGAGAGAGATAGAGGAAAGGAATACGCAAACACAGAAAAAATGCAAACAAAAAAAAATACGCGAACAAAAAAAACATGATTAATTCTTTATTGTTGCCACATTTAAATTAAATTTAAACAAAATATTAAAAAAATTAATGAAAACCAAAAAACTCAGAACTCTACAACAAAAACGAACAAAAAAAGCAAAACAAAAAAACGGATGAAACCAACAAAACAAAAATGCCCAAAATCATTTGTAAATATATGATGAAAAAATAAAAATAATTTTTATCTAGCAAGAGTGTTTCGGCACTGCCCGTGGGAAAGAAAGCAAATGGAATGAATGAAATAATAAGTGGAGAAGACTAATTCGTGGTTTGTTTTTTTGATTTTAGATTGTTTATTTTACATCGTTTTGGATGATTGATTTGATACACACTTTCATTTTCGCATTTTCCGTCCTTAGCTGCTGTGGAGCAGATTGTTTTTCCTCTATAAAGTATAAATTATTATGTTCGCTTTGATGTTGCTTTCACAAAAACCAAAATTCGTGACTTATTCAAACTGTAAAGTGGGTGTAAACATAGACAACTCGCTCTCGCTCTCCCTCTCTATCTTATATTGATTTTTCGCCTTCCCCCATCATTTGGGCTCATTTTGATTGAAGGAACTCCGAACTTTGCAGCTGATTGAATGTATGCCTAATCTTGGTGGAAAGAAAATAGGTAATCTTTTGAAGCTTTCGCTATTTACTGCAATGCAATAACTCTTTTGTAGCTTTGCTGGGTACATACATTTCGATATTGATCCTTTTAATAGTAAGTAATCCTTCCATAGTTCTTACTAGCACGTGTTTTTTTTTACATTGATTTTACAATCTTCTTTATACCGTTCCAAACCAAACACCAAACCGTACACAAAATGTAAAGCATTTCAAAGCTTAGTTGGTGTCAATTCCCATTCTCATAATTATTCTCATCCCGCAAGAAAACGCACATTAAACGCACTTCACACTTTTGATTCACTTCATTCATCAACGTGTCTCTCCCGCACAGCATTTGTGTGATAATTTGAAAAGTTCCTAATTATATTTAAACTTATAGCAACTACAGCAAAAAAAAATAATGAACAACACAAAAAGGGAAAGGAAACGAGTAAAACTTGTGGCTACTTAAACACTACGTAAATCCAGCCTCTCCTCAACTGTATGCCATTTTCATGCCTTTTGTGCAATCGCGCTCACGTGCACCTGTCTGTCGTGTCTTGTGTTCGGGCTTTTTAGCTAGCGCTTTCGGGAATCGACTACGAAACGGGGGGGTTGTTGCCTGATAAAATGTAATAAATTGCGCAGTTAGCTATTATGTACAGCATCGTGCAAACGGTACAGCAGAGCAGACAACCGTTTGCTATACGCCGGGGGGTGTCAATCTCCCGTGCATCATCAACGTTCGTCGTCTCGTGCCTGTCCTGCGGTTTCTGGTTTCAGTTCATTTCTTTCAAATCCTTCTTTCTTCCTTCCTTCGCTTCCGAACGGATTTCATAATATAGATTTAAGAATTACTTTATCGTTTCATTTTGCTTTCTTCTTTAGTTCATTTTTTCCGTTTTCCGAAAAAAGACAACCTTCAACATCCAACGTGTGCTCTCTTTACGTACGTTAAACACTATGTTATCACCAGTATTTGCGTATATAAATTACTAATACAAACAAATGGCATACTGCAATGGGAACCTCGAAATGGGAATAATAAACGTAGGACAGAAGCGGTGTGTAAACGGTGTGTGTGTGTGTGTGTGAGAGAGACATGTGGATCGAAACACATTTTCAAAGGGACGCTAGGGGAAGTGCGCGCCTTATAGAAAAAAAAGGAACTGACTGGCATAATGGAACCAACAGGGAGCAATGCTCCCTAAATGCCAAACCCGTGTTTGCTTGGTTCCCCCTTCTTCGCTGCGCTGCGGTCCCAGAATCAACTCCCGCGCGCACTTTTTGACGATGCGGACGCGGAAGAGGAGGAGGACGACGATGTAGGAGCAGAAGAACGGGACTGTTGCTGCTCTCTGGTTGAGGCACTAGTTGTTGTTGATGTTGTTGTTGTTGTTGCTGCTGGTTTTATTCCATCTCCCGAGCGAATGCCATTCGTTGAACGATCCGGAACGGACGTGTTTTCCTTTCCTTCAGGCTGGGCGCGTTTGCCAGGCCACCCCTTCGTTGCCGAGGGTTGCGTGTTGCTGTTGGTGTTACTTTTGGTAGCCGCTGCAGCAGCCGGCTTTGCTGAACCGGGGGGAAAGGCGGCACCGTTTCTCTGCTGCCGATAGCGTCCAAAAAGAAGCGTAGATGATGATGATGACGTTGATGAACCCGTAGGGATTGGTGGTGATGGTGCTCCAGCATCATCACCCTTACCACCATCCGGCGTTCCGATGGCGCTTTTCGACGGTTCGCCGCCGCCCGATTCGCCACCACTGGCCTTCGATGTTGCGGCCATCGCCGCCGCCTTGCAGCGTTTGTTACTATATGTGTATCTTCTGAGCGGTGGCACTCAGTTCGTCCATGCTCTTGCGCGCCTGGTCCGTGATGTCGTCCAGCGATTTTTTGGTCTGTGTCAGGATTTCGTTCGTGCTGGTTGCCGCACTGTTGGCCAGTTCTTTCATCTGGAAGCAAAGGGAAAATGGAAAGTCGTATTAGTCTTCAGCAAATATCCAATCCAATCCTCCCTGTGTACAACGTACCTCAGCATTCAGCTTTCCTATCACCCATTCCAGCCCCTGGCGTCCCTTGCCGGCATTGGTGCTGATGTTCTTCGTCAGCACGTCCTCCATGTATCGGTTGAGTGGGACACCTTCGACCTGTACCGTGGCCTCCTGTTTCAGCAGCGTTTTCGACGGATCGGTCGGGTGTGGAACGTAGCTGAGCGTTTCGTACACTGAAAGAAAGCTGCCAAAGGTGAGGTTGATCGTTTTCAGCGTCATCAACCGTTCCTTCGGATCGACGGTCGACTTTTCGCTAGCGTAGCAAACGTTCGGTGAACCAATGAGCTGCAATGGGTTTACAAAACAGAGCAGAAAATGGGGCGCACATTAATATTAAGGGGGAAATTACGCATCAATTTAAGAAACGACATGTAATACAGAGCGCAAATGAAACGAATTAACGTTTACAGTTTCGTGAGAAAACCTGCAGCGATACGACATTTCTATACTGTTTGTGGTGTGATATTTCGTTCCGCGTATGGAAACAAAAGAATCAATAAATAAAACCATCGCTTGAAATTCTATTAACTTCGATCGAATGGGAATAGCAACACATGTGACCTAGCGCTATGGTTCAAAATAAACCACAAATACATCCCACCTCCACACAACTACAATCATGTACATGCCGGTTTTAAAGCATGAATTAATGATAAACCACAGCCTTCGTTAGAATTAACCCTTTCCTCCTTACTAATCACCAGAAAGGTCTGGAGAGCTGCTTTCTCCTTTTCGCACACTGGTTAAAGTCTATAAAACCTTCTCTAGCAGATAAGCAGCATGACGAATGGTCCAACAACCCCCTACCACTGCTGCACGACGTAAGCAAAGGTCGTCCGTAAGTTGTAAGCGCTCAGCTCAGCAGTGCGTTATCTTATCAGCGCTTCCCGCGTGGTCTACCCAACGCCGCCTGCGAACACGCGTATCGGCAGGTGATAATCGTTGAACAGATAACACCTTCTGGCTTTCGTAGGTGCAATGTGTGTCAAAAAAAAAGAAAGAAAAGAATGCATTGCGCTGTTGTGAAGAGCGTGCGCTGTTACCGGGGGGAGGCGCGATAATGAGTTACAGCGCAAAAAAAGGAAGATACCGCTCAGAGAACTGCCCAGTCGCTTCGAGCTTGATAAAGATAATACTCTCTTATCGGTGTTGCTGTTGCTTTGCTTGAACTTTGCACCGGAAATGTATGACTTATTTTACAGTAACTAGTTAAGGCCCGGTAAAATCTACCGGATGTTCTCAAATTTCGAATTATTTTCAAACTCTACACGTTCAGTGGCAACAACCATAACTCAAACACCTATTTGTTCTTATGCGTTACACCACAAATGTGTTAACCTTGTAACTTCCTGGACAGTTCTTACTGTTCTTTGCAGAACCGTTAAATATCGATGAGGATACTTTTGAGCCAAGTCACGCAATTTTGTAATTTTCGAACTAATACGTTCCATGCCTCTGTTGTTACAAATGTATAATTTTTTGATTACTATTTTTTAGTTATCGGCGTGATTTTTTGGAAAGCATAGCTAAGTAGTAACCTCAACAACGTGTTCATTGAATAACGTATTGATGTGCAGTGGATTAAAAAATTAGAGTGCCGCTAATACATATACAACATTTTTAGATCCAATCCCAATTGCGTACTTAAAAACATACAATTTTTGAAATGCTCACTTTTGCTTCAATCCATTTTTTTGTTTTTTGTGCCCATAAATGTAAGATTGAACTACAAAAATTTGATATCACACATGGTTCGAATTCCATTTCTACTCTTTTTCGACTTATGCTTCATACGTTAGATAATAAGTAATAGATGCATAGAACATTTTTAATGTAAATTTTCCCGGTCTTAAATTTCTAACAGGTCATTTCCAAAAACGCCGTCAAAATTTTATTTTATTATCCTGAAAATGATTTTGAAGTATTGAATGGAATTGGTATTTGTGTATGAGACAAATGTTATTGTTGCGCCAAATATCAAATTTCAACAGTGAACATATCCCCTCATATAACCATTCCAAAGGTGTAGTTCTAATATTCCGATCTATACTGTTATAGAAAAGAATGGTTCAACACTGTTACAGGGTTTTCGAGGATTATATAGACATGTTCAGCGAGTTGTAGATTCGTTCAGGCATATACAGGGTTTTCGAGGATTATATAGACATGTTCAGCGAGTTGTAGATTCGTTCAGGCATATAATAGACTCTTTCAGCGAGATATAGAATTGTTCGGAAGTAGGCGTTGTCATGTTCAGCGATTCTGTAGAGCTGTCATTTGTTTTGTTTACACACTGTGCCGTAGGGTTCAATTTTTCATTCTTAAAAGTCTTAAAATAAAGTAGCTTAAAGTACCTAATAATCATTCCCCAAGCTGTTTAATACATGGATTAGTTAAAACAAACATATTTTTACGAAAACCGTTTGTTTACCTTCTGATGAGATTGATTCAAGTTGCAGTCCAAGGGGTACGAAAGTGACAGCTCTACAGTATAACCGGGCATGTCAACGCCTACTTCCGAACAATTATATATCTCGCTGAAAGAGTCTATTATATGCCTGAACGAATCTACAAATCGCTGAACATGTCTATATAATCCTCGAAAACCCTGTAATACTCTTTCAGCGAGATATAGATTTGTTCGGAAGTAGGCGTAGACATGTTCAGCGATTCTGTAGAGCTGTCATTTGTTTTGTTTACACACTGTGCCGCAGGGTTCAATTTTTCATTCTTAAAAGTCCTAAAAGTAGCTAATAATCATTCCCCAAGCTGTTTAATACATAAATTAGTTGAAAAAAGCTTATTTTTTCGAAAACTGTTTGTTTACCTCCTGATGAGAATGATCCAAACTGCAGTCCAAGGGGTACGAAAGTGACAGCTCTACAGTATAACCGAACATGTCTACGCCTACTTCCGAACAATTCTATATCTCGCTGAAAGAGTCTATTATATGCCTGAACGAATCTACAACTCGCTGAACATGTCTATATAATCCTCGAAAACCCTGTCCAGATCAATCAACTAAATTCGCGTTTCGCAAACTACTTTATTTACTCTTGCCGCCCCACATTTTTCAGATTTTGCTTCAAATTTCACGTTTCCTTAATTATAACGTGATTGTTCTTAATCATCTCCATAGTACGGTGATTGCATCACATGGTAGATATCACCATCACTCTTGATAGATACAGTCAGAATCTTTTCAGCCCTCTTGGGCACGTTACAGTAAGCATAGTTTCATTGTGGATCATTCTGCAGTTGACGTTGATCCGGCTGAATGCAGTGCGCACGGTTGTCTCACCTAACGCGCAGTATGTTGCAGTCATGTTGCGCAATGAACCATCTCTCCCTTTAGTGCTTTGTTTCGGAAGGACATCCTGGAATAAGTAATTCTTCCCGCCCGCGAGCAAATCGTTACAAATTCAATTTTAACTTTCAAGCCATAAACATCCGCCGCTTTCTGGCTCGGAATTTCAGCAAGGCTTTTTAGCATATGGCCGCTTAGGGTCTCTCGGCTACATCCGCCTCTTATTGTCATGCGTTTACCTGGTCCCGACTCAACCAATATTGCGGAGTAGTAGATTTGAGGGAGTAGTAGATTTGTGGCGGTCCCGTGGTACGTGGTCGTCAATTCGAACGACTCAATAACATGCCCGTCATGGGTTCAAACCCGCGCACCGGCCCCCCGTAGCAAGGATTGACTATCCGGCTACGTGGTAATGAATTAAGTCTCGAAAGTCTATACAGGCCGGCATGTCCGCATAGGACGTTACGCCAAATCGAAGAAGATTTAAGGGAGTGTACATGTTCGACGTCCTGGCAACCCGTTTTACAGGATATTCTGTACCACACTTATCTGCCGATGACGACGGTGTATGTAGTATTCGAGGTGCTTAAGCACCAATAGTGAGTATGGTTGGCTTTATTAATGATTGAATGAATTGGAATATCAACCATTTCACAATTAAGCTATTTTGCATAGTTTTCAAACATGGTTTTTTTTTTAATATTGCCTTGAATATCTTGGTTTATAATGGAAAGGGGTATGAAATGGGACACGTTATCATCAGGTGGCTAATTTGCAACTTTAATTATTAAAAAAAATCATTATATCCAATACCATGTGTTTTCAAATCGGTTTGTGTAAACAAAAAATCTAAGTAACCATTGCCCTCATTACACGCGGGCTGGCAGTGTGGCATGGAGCAAGTCCTTTCGCAGCAACGCGCGTTGCTAAGAGAGCTCTGCTCTCACCGCTTTCTCTCTCTCGCTGAATGTTTACTCTCACGTCATTGTGGCGATTTTCGATTTTATATATAGTGAGATGCATGTAAAGCTGATATTCAATACACGTTAAATTCAAATTCAATTCGGCGTTCACAGTGTGAGAAATGCAAAGATTGGCAACGATCACAACACCGCTTGCCGATCGTGCACGCTGCAGTCACGTGCATCTGACATGCATCCTCATCCAAGTAGCCCATTGCAAGCGTTTGTCACTTGACGGATTGAGAAGCTCCCATGTGCACTTGTAACAATGAGAGTGAAGTTAATTATGTTTAAAACGAGGCTAAAACGAGTCGCCCTCACACTCACACAGGGAAAGGTAAATTAAATAAACGTCAAACCATCCTCGTGCGCAACTTGTTTGAAGTACACGCGCGGCGCGGCCGCGCAGTGACAATGTGGGTGTAACCTGGGGGGGTGGATTCGAGCAAGACGCAAAACCCCCGCTGCAGCATGTGTAGCCGTGACGCGTGCTTTCGTGTGACGCTGGTGGCAGCGGCGGCGGTGTCGGCGTAAATTTAGAGTGCCACACATTCCGATTTTCTTTTCAAAAGCTATGCTATAACCATCACCAACAACCGAACACAAATTGGTGTGAGCGTGGAAACAAGGGGCCATCTGACCGGCCCGTCGCTGGGCGCAGGGTATTTATATCGAGAGCATTTCACTGCATTCGGGCGCTCGGGCTAGAGCGAATTGGGCATTACATTAATAGACGGAAGGGATGTTGAAGAGTTTTACAGGTAAAATCCGTCCATACCTTCTGTGCCCACTGTGGGAAGTACCATTTGGAGCTGACCAATCGGTGCGTGTGCAGGACACCGTCGACGACCCTTCGTTCCACCACATCGGTACCGATGACGGCTGTGTTGATGGGGTTGGGGTATTTGCGCCAGGCGGCCTGTGCCACGGTCTCCCAAGGATGGCTGTAATTAAAACAAGAAGAAGAAGAGAAGCACGCTATCAATAAAGCATTCCATTTTAGCCAACTGCAACAGCTGCAACGGTCGTCGTGGCGGTCCTTCGCATCGCGGTCCTATTCCCAACTGGGTCATATTTTACACCGCAATTAAACAACAAGCTAACTGTGTTATGCAGTAGCGTAAAGCAATGTAGCACATAGATGTATTTATGCAATTTGTTTCGTCTCTGCCGCTTAAACAGGGAATGCGCTGCCCTGTCTACCTTGAGCCGTGGAGAAAGTGAAGGTCATCTTAATTCCGGACATTGAACGACTGCCAAGCGGAACAAGACAGCGAGAGATCATCGAACTCGCCTCTTTGAATCGATCGCTTCCTCAAAGCCCTAGGTAGTGGTGAGTTAGATCAGTTAATTGAACTTGCCAAAAGTGTGCAGTTTTGCAGTGAAAAGTAAGTCAAGCGCAAAGCAAGATTTGCAGTAACAACAAATACCACCATCCATCACGGCCAGCTGACCGAGCGACGACCGAACGCGTTTGACGTTTCACGCACACACAAACAAACACAGCTGCACACGCTCAAGGGGCAAACAAGACGGCACGCACACAGTCGCACACGTTTCATTTCGTAACAAGGCCCAATTTATTGCGATTTCTGCACAACTTTTTCGCACACAATTTCAATCAACCGTTTCGAACAGGACTAACACAATTGCACACTGTGTCCGCGGTGGCCACTTCTGGGCGGTAATTGAACTGATAATACGTTCGCTAGATCGAACATTCCAGACGCACGCACGGAGGGTGCGGACACTGTCAAAAAAGTTTCCACAAGTGGTACCCCCAATCTCACACCTTTACATAACACACGCACCCCACGGCTATGCTCTGCGCTTGCTGCGGTGAAATTTGGCATAGCAACACCGACGAGAACCAATGCACGAGATACCGAGACCACTGAAGAAGTCGACAACGGCGGCTACTTACTTGAAGACGTGTTCTGATGTCCAGATTTTCATTTTTGCGCTTTGCTTTGAGTGTTGTTGCGTGCGATTGTGTGTGGAAGGTGGGGAGATCCCTTTTTGTTGCTATGCGTCACGATGCAATTTACGGACGCTGCAGTTCTCCCTCTTGCTGCTGCTGCTGTTGCTGTTGGTGCTGCTACTACTACACCAGACGACCCTCACACACCTAAGGAACACAACGCGAAGAAAAAGCTGCTTTAATTGAGGTACACCACGGTGCCCTGGAGCCGTGACTCTGGTGGGTTTCGTGATCACACAAAACACGAGGCACAATGAAGGAAACCGATAAGCAAGGTGCACGCACGTTTCGTTTCAGCAGGAAATTCTCGCCAAACACACGGACACACACACGGACCGGATGTTATTCGTACTCCCACAGTAGCGCGAAATTCCACCTTCTTCTGACCGTACCGACCATGACACGAGTGAAGGAAGAAGACTGCGCCGAGAAACCTTTTGTACCGTCCAATGGCTTGTACAGGCGCCCGTACACGGCCACCATCGGCGGGACACAGGTCTTGAAAAATTGGGGAAAACTATAACAACAAACTTTTTTGCTGCTATGGTTTCAAGGTGGAGGTTACAGCTTTGCATACCAGAAGATGGAATTTGTTTAATTTTATTTTAAGAAAAAATATTTACAGTAGGCTGTCGTGTATGGGTCGCTTTACAAAATTCAACATGGCGTCTCGCGATCATGTGCAGCATTTTGACAACCGAGCATGTCACAATAATTTACAGAGGAGGTGGTCTTTGCAGCTTGAAATATTTCACAACATGATTTCGGCTGTGCTTCGAAACTTCGACAGAATCATTGCAGAAAATGGCGCCTATCGCCAACCAGTCGATAAAAATTAACCACCGGTTTGGCTATATCGACCAATAAATTTATCTACTCGAATAGGTATCGCGTACGCATTTCACTTACCGGTCGATAAAATTATATCGATCGATATAATTACAGATCGAGTAGTTTCGTCACCTGTCAAATTGGCTTGTCAGCCTAGGGTTGTTTACAAGTCACGAAGCCAATTAGCAACCGAAAAAAGTGCTGCATAACAAAAAGTATTGGAAAATCATGCTTAATTCTTTATTTTTCGCTGGTGAAAGTGATGATGCTGATAAAAATCTTGCACAACATCGTAGGGAGCTGCGGAAACAGCTAGATCCGCTTGAATTATCCGATAAAGCGTAAGTAGAACCTGGAGTTTTGTTTTCTCGTCAATCGTGTTGATGTGTGAGCTGTTTCTTTTCTGTTTGTTTATTTGTTCATAGAACTTTGATCTTAATACTGGATGAAATGTTTCTTTTCTAGATTTATGCAAAATTTTCGACTCCCGAAGAGTCTGTTCGAGGAAATTCTTGCAAAAATAGCCCCATTCATTGCTCCAAAACATAACCGTGGTTTATCTGCGGAACAAAAATTGGCTACTGTGTTAAGGTTTTTTGCACAAGGATCTTACCAACAGGGTGTTGGTAACGATTTTACCATGACAATTGGCCAATCTACTTTTTCAGAAACGTTAGATCAAACCTTAACAGTTCTGGAACGTGAACTAACTTACGCAATTACCATGAATCTAACAGAAGACGAGAGAGCAGATGCCAGAAGATACTTTTACTCGAAATTACCTGTTCCTGGTGTAGTAATGTGCATCGATGGAACCCATATAAGAATCGTTGCTCCTCACGACAACTCAATCTATTATTTCAATAGAAAGGGATTTTATAGTCTTAACGCTTTGATGGTAAATATGTGATGTGCAATAATTTAACAGCGATAAAATTATATGAAACTTATCTTCCAGATATGTGACCACAGGCAAATAATCCGTTTTGTAGACGCGAGGTTTGGCGGC
This sequence comes from Anopheles gambiae, assembly GCF_943734735.2. Classification (NCBI taxonomy): domain Eukaryota; kingdom Metazoa; phylum Arthropoda; class Insecta; order Diptera; family Culicidae; genus Anopheles; species Anopheles gambiae. The sequence goes on along the minus strand of NC_064602.1, from coordinate 4,482,976 downwards.
TCAGATCACGATTCTTACATTTATAATTCCAGTCCGATTTCTTCATATTTTGAAGAAAAATGGAGAAATGGAGACCGAATGTTTAAACTCTTGGGTTGGTCTATTCACATGTTACGCTTTTATGTCACATTTTAAGTTTTTCTTTACATTTTACGCTTTCTAATATATTCTAGGAGACTCAGCTTATCCTTCGAAACCTTGGCTTATCAAGCCGCGCAGAAATGCAGAGCCAAATAGTCCAGATTCGTTGTTTAATGAACAGCATGCCAAAGCACGTTCCATCATTGAAAGAACGTTTGGTTTGCTCAAAGCACGATTTCGCTGCTTGAATGGTGAAAGGCTACTACATTATACACCGACCAAATGTGTTCGTATCATAAACGTTTGTTGCATGTTACACAACCTTCTCATCATGCATGGTATTACCGACGAATTTAATGAATAACGATAAACCTCAATTAAGTTACCCAGAATAAAAAGAATTCAGCGCACAATTTTTTTTTGTGTGATTTATTACATTAGTTTTTATCTTTCATTATTTTTAGCATTTCTTCAAAAAAGCCCAAAGTTCCCTCTGCTAATATTTTTAAGTTGCTGGAAATTTCGCCAAGATGTTTGTTCATCTCATCATTTTGCTGTAGTACCCTTTTTTGAAAATCATCTTGTTTAGTTGTGGCAGTTTTGTGGCTTTTTTTGGTCCTATCGGATGGCTGTTGATTCATATTGTTGCTATTGTGCGATGATCCCGGCTGTTCTGTATTATGTATGAATTGTATTGGTTCCGGCAGTTCTATGATATCCATAGGTTGAGGTGGTTCTGCTTGGTTGTTAGTATGGTGTGATGGTTCCGAGTGGTCTGTGGACTGCGAAGAGTGTGGTTGTCCTGGTTGATCAGTAGTATGAGTTTGGTGCGATGGTTCCGGATGTTCTGTGGTCTGTGAATAGTGTGATGGTCCCGGCCGATTGGTAGTATGACTAAGGTGCGATGGTTCCTGCTGTTCTACAGCCTTGCAATGATGTGATGGCCCCGGTTGATTCAACTCGTAGCGTTTGTCTGCAGAGGATTGCTTGATTCCAACGCATATGCTATCGTCGAATATGGCAGATATTTCTCGCACATTTGTGATACCTGCAATACGCTCTTCTAATTCGCTTAATGTATTAAATGTCGGCTTTCCACCTCCGGTTTTCTGCATTTCTTTTTTATTGTAGCCGAGCTTTTTCTTCACGATCGACTTTTTTTCAATCCATGTCTGCAAAAAAACGATGAATTTTGAATAATTAAATGGGTTTTGTATTTTCATTGAACAGCAACATACTAGTGATGGGCGGGTCGACCCGAACCTATCGGGTCGGAGCCATCCGTAAGCGACCCGGAGTTGTTCGGGTCGACCCGAAAGGTACAAGTAGGTTCAGTGGGTGCAACGACTCCGGTAGGTGCGAGAAAGCATAAGCGACCCCGACCCGTTGGTGCAGCGAGTTAGGGTCGGGTCGGATCGGATTGAACCTATCTTGACTCGACCCGACCCGAACTGCACCAACGGGTCGGAGTCGCTTATGCTTTCTCGCACCTACTGATCTTTCGGGTCGACCCGAACTCATTGCACCCGCGTGTCGGATTTGATTCCGACTCCGACCTAGCGCACCCGCTGCACCCACGGGTCGGAATCGATTTCGGCTGGCTCGCACCCGACTCCGGGTCGGGTCGTGAAATGAATCGTATGACCCAACACTACAACATACCCTTTTCCAAGCTGCTCCTTCCTTAACTGCTGGGCCTAATGAATTGAGTTCCAAAGCAACCATTTTCCAAAATCCTGTAGGATTGGAACCCGCACCCTTAGCTTGCTCTGGATTTCGCTCCATTAGTTCCACCAGTTTTTCCAGCTGACATTTTGTCGAACGAGTTTTCCTGAAATGTTATTAACATTGAATTCATCGATAAAAAATATATTTTTTCAACTTGTACTTACTCTTTTCCTTCTTTATGGTCATTCATAGTTGTGCTATCACTTCAAATATCGTTTAATTAGTGTTCAGAAGAAGATATAATTTTTGTTTTCCAAATTAATACACTACTTCTATACCGATCACGCGTTACCGACGACGTTTTTGACAGACAATCAGCACTACGAACTAATCAGAGGATGAACGCGTCAAATTTTGATACATTTTTTTGATAAACTATTCCAGTGTCCTAATAAAAATGAAATTGGTTTGATCTGGTAAGAGCAAAATCGAATAAAATTATTGATTGCTTTGCTATATTAACTAGCTTTAAACCAATTTTTATTTCAAGAATTATAAACTGCAATCTTGAACATTTTGGAAAATAAAACATTTGACTCAAACTTCCTCGGATAAGCCCACTGTGCTGAAATACCGATCGAGTAGATTTGGCACCTGTCAAATGGGCTTTGTTTATTTGGGTTTGTTTACGAATGAGCACACTAGTTGGAACGAAAAGCAACTCAAAGCTATTTTTTACGTTAAAATGTGTTTTTTATATTTTAAATGTTGTACCTTTCGTGGGCGTGCTATATTCTACATCGCCTACGACATGCGTGTGTCCACAAGACGTGGATTATGCGATAAACTAATAGGGTGTGTGCAGGCTCTGAATGGTTTCTGACCATCGTCATTCTGGCCCCGAAATCAGCTTCCCCGAGTCGCCAGTCGAAAACCGATTCGTCGTAAGGCTCAAAGCCGTACGGAGCTGTTCTGAGCCGTGTTGAGCCGTTCGGAGCAACTAGTCTGCATCCAAAACTGGCACCGGATGGCTCCGGTGTTTCACGGCTCCAAACGGCTTCAACGGCCCCGAAGGATACCAACTATCAACTCTAAGCTCTTTTGGATGGTTCAGGACAGCTGCGGATAGTTCCGGGCGGTTTCAACGATTCCGATGGCTCCGGTTGCCGCCTAGCGGATGCGGACGTTTCCGAGCTTGGAATGAAGTCTTTCTGACCCACCCTCTATAATAACGAAGTCATTCTCAAACGCTTGTCGGTTTTATTTCAATTTGCTAATAAACCAATAGGTAACAGTCGTGCATTTAAATGCAGTGAAAATTATAAAGTTGGAGTGCTATGATTGTCGGAAACGCTGGCTACTATTTGCATTTAAAAAGTTGCAAATATGATCTTAAAAATCGTCTGCAATATTTGAGCTGCCTATCTGTTGTTCTTCTTTTGCTTGGCGTTACGTCTTAGGCTGGCATGTCGGCCAATATAGGCTTTCGAGACTTATGTCGTACCACGCAGTCGGATAGTTAGTCCTTGCTACGGAGTATCTTAGGCTCGTACCCTCGACGTGCATGTTGATAACTGTACCACTCGACCGTTCCGTCTGTATTGTTTGTTAAAGTATTGTTTTTAAGGTAGCATTGAAATGAACAAGCAAAACTCTTTCCCTTACTATTAAGTTATTTTTAAGTCATCAAGCTTAACAGGGCAGCACCGTAGTTCAGTCATCATCACGGTCGCCTTAATAACATGCCTGTCGTGGAATCAAATCTCATATGGGGAACGTCTTGCGTAGTAAGAATAGACCATCCAGCAGCGTGACTCTGAATAAGTCTCGAGAGTCTGTATTGGCTGGTATATCCACGAAGGACGTAACGCCAAGTAGAAGAAGTATTTACTTGTCATCATAACGTATTTTAGTAACGAGTTATTAATTACTTAATAACGCCAATTATTTCAATTGTAATATTTTACATTAAGTTTTTTGTGTACTTGAGACAATTTTTTTTACATAAAACTCTTGAGAAATATTTTATACTTTGTTTAACATACATTACATATTTCAATACAAGATTATTACTCTAAATCAGAATCTGATTCACGAGGAATGTGCGCTCTGCGCGTTTATCAACTGCTTCGAAGCAGTTGGTAATCATATCGATCGATATAGACTATTTTTCTCGTTCGCGATACAAATTACCGACTTTTTTAACGACTGCTCGACTTTTTACCGACTGTTGCTAAGGCAGTCATGACAGTTGCTTCCACCGTTTTATCGGTCGACAAATTTGCCGCTTTGCGATACCAATCCGCCATGTTTGTTATTATATTGGTCGATATATTTATCGACTGGTGGTTAACGTCGTTGGCGATAGGTCCCAATGTTCTGCAAACAAGAAATTTTCACAACTTATTCATGCAACAATTTAATTTCTCCCGATTCCGAAATTTTTGGTAATATTTATATGCCTTATTACGTTTGCTTCCCATCTTAAAAAAAGAAAAATCAATTCAAATGTTTCCATGCTTCGAAACAGCGTTCGAAGATGAAACGTCATCGTTCGGGCAAGTTCGAACAAGCCTGGCCCAAGGTGGATTAAAAATACCAGATGGTGGAAAAGGGCCTTTGTGGGTTGCTATTGATGAGGGATCGTACGTTATTTTAAAACCGTTAATCATTGATTTCCGCACGTAAAGCTTAACAAACAGAATAGATTTCTAGGTTAATTAGGTGCATTTTTGTGTGTTTATTGATTGTATCGAAAAATTCGCATATTTTAACAAACGAGTTGATGATTTGTTTATTCACGAAAATTAAAAACATGTGAGTAAGAGTTTCAATCTCACATAAATTGTCCATATGATCCGTAGATAATGAGTAATTGTTGTGAACATAGGCAAAATAAATGATTTCTTAGTTTTTATCCTCAAGCATGTCAAAAACACAGTAAAATATACAAAAGGTTCACAAAATAACACCATGTAAAATACTTCAATCTATTTCTGTAATGTGAAATAAAAACTTGCAAAGCCCAAAATATAATTTAAAAGTATATTTTATCGAAAAAATGTGGTATATAAATTATATGAACAAGTTAAAAAATATAAACAAAGGTTTGAATCCTGGGTACCTTACGTCAAGTGACGAATTGTCAAAATGCTCTGGATTCCGCCACCAGATCTCTTAAATACACCTCGGCCTTGCCCAACGGATGCGCGTTTAGGTCCGTGTCGGGTACTTCGCATCTTTCCAATCTGTCTGTGTTTGAGCCGCCATTTTGAGCCGCCATTATGTGGCTTTCTGTAAAATTGGTGGTATCGTGGTAAATTACGTGGTAAAGTTACGGATGCGTTTTTCTCCCATTGTGACTGTGGTGCGTGAATCGTGACACGATCGGCATGCACTAGCACGTTCCGGGTCGTGTTTTACGTCCCGTTTGGACCGCTTGGCGGACCTTGGAAGTAGGAAATTTTCGCGTGTTTTTTCACTCCCTTGGCACGGGAGTTTTCTTCGCGCACACACACGCGCCCCGTCGCCGTCGTCGCCCGAGCCGTCGCCTTCTCGTCTCCCTGCCCGCCGTCGCAGCCGCCGCTGCCGCGCCCTGCCGCTCGCCGTCGGTCGTCGCTTGGTAAACGCGGTTCGACGTCGCCGTCCGTCGCTGCTATTTTGCCCGGGAGTGCGAGTGTGTGCGTGAGCGAGAGGGCGGAAGCAGTGTGGAAGCAGTGTGAGCAGAGCACGTTGCGGGTAGACGCGAGTGAGTGGAAGCAAGAGAGAAGCCAGAGAACGTGAAGCGCGCGCCCGCCGTGAAGGAGTGCGAGTGAGTGAGAGAGCGCTGTGGTACGGTGGAGCGAAAGAGCAACGGCAGCTCAAAGTGTCAGTGGCGCTGGGCTGTGTGCCGCAAGTGCGAGTGAGAAAGCGTGCGCCGTGTGGTGCGAGTGTTTTGTGAGTTCGCGCGCTTGCCTAGCTTTTTTTTTCTTCTTTCGCTCGTGCCTGGTTGTTTGCTGGGCGGCAGCATTAAAGCGCAAGGGGCAGCAAATTCTAGCGTGCATTTGTCCTGAGTGTGTGTGTGAGTGTGCGTCTGCTAGTGGCATCCGGAAATATTGTTTGCCTATTGTTCTAGCGCGTAGTGAACGGTGGTGCGTTGCAAATCCACGCTTCCACCCAACAAAATCGCGCGCGCTGGCGCACAAACACACACGCACACCCTGGCAGCCCTACATCCCTGCTGCCTTCCCGCCCGCCCGCCTGCCTGCTGTACCCGCCTGTTTTCGGTAGGGATTCTCTCCCTTTGGCTGGCAGCACGGTAGGGCCTACTTCTGGGTGAGGTGCGGTGCTGTGCCTGCGTGTGTTTGTCGAAGGAGCAGACGGAGCGCGCAAGCGAGAAAGAGCGAAGCAGCGCACAAACGTCGACGAAAGCAACGGCCAAGAACGGCGCAACGGGAAAGAGAGAGAAAGAGAGGGAAAGAAGAGACGGGAGCGCGCGCACATTCACGGGGAGTAGAAGTCGCGAAAGCAACGAAATAAAAAAAAAGTAACCAGAAAGAATCAAAGCAGGCCCCAGCAAAGCGAATAGAGAGCGTGTGGAGCTTGTTCGTGAAGAAGAAGGAGAGGGAGGTGTGGTAGTAGTAGCTGTGCTAAAAGGAAAGACGCCGCTTTTTTTCAGCAGGCATTCAAGCCGTGCGAAAAAGAACAAGCAAAGAGAGGCGCACGGAGCATCCTCATCAACCCTACCCCCGGGTGACTACCCTCGAACGAGAGAGAGCAAGAGAGAGAGGGCGACAGAGAAGAAAGAAGGAAGATTCCTAGAATACAGGAAGCTCGTAGAAAAAAGGCAGAGGAAGAGATTGGTACGAAATCGTGTGTAGCGGAAAGGGTTGAATGGTAGAAGAAAAAGCTCCACGGCACGGCTCGGTCGAATGGGTGGAAGCACGACAGGAGCGAGATGAGCGATCCGCCACCACCAACAACACTACCACCACCACCACAACAACAACAACCACCACCACCAACCCACCAAATGAGCAACTAGGAAAGTGAAAAGCAAAAACACACGTAAAATAACAACTCATCTCGAGTCGAGCCAGGCAGAACCAGCAGCAGCGGCAGCAACATTAAGTGTGGGGGTAGCGAAACTAGCAAAAGAACAAACGGATCGAATGGTGTAGCAACCGGGAGGCGAGCAAAAAGGCAACAACAACAATCCTCTCCCCCCCCCCACCACCACACACTCTCACCCACCCTTGCACAGCCGCACAACAAAACGGCGAAGGGAGGAGGGCAAACGATCGTCTACGCTACCACCCCTTACTACCACCGTCATCATTATTGCCGCCACCATAGAAACGCGCTGCCAAGATGTCGAAGCTCTCGTTCCGGGCAAGGGCCCTCGATCCGTCGAAACCGATGCCGATCTATCTGGCGGAGGAGCTACCCGATCTGCCGGAATACTCCGCCATCAACCGTGCGGTGCCACAGATGCCGAGCGGCATGGAGAAGGAGGAGGAATCGGTAAGAGGATCTTTGCCCGCTCCCCGAGTCATCGTGTGGATCGTGTCTCTAACTGGTTCTTACGATGCCAATGAGGGTAGGGGGGTTTTTGGGGGGCTTTTTTCGGTTTTATTGGTTCCTTCTTCGTGGTCCGCTTTTTATGGGTTCGTCGTTTTGCATGCTTTCCATGTTGATTGCCGCGTGTGTGTGTGTGCAATAAATAGAGATTTTGATGGATGTCTGTCGATGGAATTCGCATTTCGGAAAGAGTGTGAATTTGGTGGATCTAACACGATGCACCAACACACGCACGAAGGCATAAAAATGACAACACAACAACATATGCATCCGTCAAAGCCGATCTCTTAAGTAAACAACATGATGATGGAGATGGAGATCGCTTACATGCGAAGGAAGAGCACAAAACAATCATTTTTAAAAGAAATAGTGCTGGCGGCAAAAACAATAACAAACAGCGCATTGATTACCGTGTCATTCCCACACCCCCCTTTTTGGGTGTATTGTTGCAGTGGGTGTGTGAAAGAGACACACGAGCGCGCGTTTAATGGAAGCAGCGAGGAACACGTGCGAGTGTTGAGCGAGTGTTTTATGTTGTTGTATGCGGTGAATGTAAAACACACGCACATTTTGCCTGCTTTTGTACATGTGCAAAAAACAAAACTTGTTACTTTGAAACTGGCATCACCACCGAGCAAGTGTTTATGACCATACGTCGTCTCATGCTCATTCCACGCTCAGTAAAAGGTCACTGTGCCGGAATCTGTACGATTTCAAAATGACTCATTTAAATGCCGCGTCGAATGTGGCGCTGTATGTGTGTGTATGTGCGTTGCTTTGTGTTTGCTTTGTGTATGAGCAACTGTGCCGCGAAGCGTTTGCTAAAGGCCGGAACCATTGCGGCACAATGCTCGTGTTTGTGTTTAACCACGCGGTTCCGGTTTGTTTACGTTCCACCGTCAGTCCGGAAACATTGCTCATCTGCAGATGTGTGCCGCACTTGTAATTGTGTTTATTTCTAAAGCGTTTCTAAATTGAGCTTGGTTATGCTGTAAGAACGATCATTTCTCTCTTTAGTGTTATCAGTTTGACTCGTCAATCGATAGAGGAAATGTTTTTATGTAACAAGAAAGGAGGGAACCCAATAAAACACGAAAGCCTTTACCATTCCTACTGATAAACCCCCCCGTTTCCTCGTATCAAATATCTGAACCATTTCCTGCTGCCCTTTGCTAACCGATCCGTTTGTTTGTTTCTTTCTTCCTGTGCCATTGCTGATCGAAACGTCGACCAACACCATCAGGAGCACCATCTGCAGCGAGCAATATGCACCGGACTCATCATTCCTACGCCCGAGGTGTACGACTCGACCGATTCCGAGTTCTACGACAAATACTACCCGCCCGACTACAAACTGCCCAAGCAGCTGATCCACATGCAGCGTAAGTAGTTCATGCCCGTTCAGCCAAATGTTGCTCCTTCGTCCATTGCCTCAAGTGCATGTAACCCGAATAAGTGTACCCGGCCATTTGTTGCTCGTGAACGTACCACTGGGTCGATAATTCAACTTCTGGAACGTGCAAATACCGTCGCTCACACACGCGTTTCGCTGCTGGAATGTAAATAAATACGTGCGAAGGGAGCACAGAAATGCAACGTTTAATGATGGAAGGTAGCTGCCGCAGGCATAAAGGCGAATATTTGGCATATTTGTTTGATCCATGCTGGAAATGGGTTAACGATTTTATTGATACTTGGTCAAAGTTACGTCTTACCGGCCCTTGTTCCTGCTACACTTGGTTGTGGCGTGACAGAATGAGTTGAATTTGCCCTGGGTTGTTGCTAACGGGCAATGATCGTACGCGTCTCGTGCTAGATCGTTTTAGAATGTGTGTTGCCACTGCGTGACCAACTGAAAACTGAGATCATCAATTTTATGTTCGTGCTTCCTTGGCTCGGTGTTTCTAAATATGAACCTCCAACAAATGCGAATGCTATTAATCGTTTCTCTCCCCCCCTCCCCTGTTTTAGCACTCAACCTCGAGCAGGACATACCGGATTACGATATGGACAGTGCGGACGAGGTGTGGGTAACGTCACACGAGAAGAAGCTCGATCTCGATCCGCTCAAGTTTGAAATCATGATGGATCGGTTGGAAAAGAGCTCCGGCCAGACGGTGGTCACACTAAACGAAGCCAAAGCCCTCCTAAAGCAGGACGACGAAGTGAGCATAGCTGTGTACGATTACTGGCTGAACAAGCGGTTAAAAATGGTAAGCAGCCGATCGCTGTGGACGAACGTGTCCCGAACAAAATAAATGTAAAATTGTCTCTAAAACGTGTGCCTTCTACCAATGCCATTCCAGCAACATCCTTTGATACTGTACGTGAAGACGGAGAACCGGGGCAACATGACACCGAACAACCCGTACCTTGCGTTCCGGCGGCGCACCGAAAAGATGCAAACGCGAAAGAACCGCAAGAACGATGAGTCGTCGTACGAGAAGATGCTGAAGTTGAGGTACTGATCATGCGACGGCTCTTCTTCGTGCCACGCACGGCGAGAGTACACACGGTTTTGACACACAAAGCACACACCCACACTCACCACTCTTGCCGGACGGCATTCATACGGGACCGTCTCGGTCCACCTGTTTGTTGCATTTTAGGCGGGATCTCTCGCGCGCGGTGACGCTGCTGGACATGATCAAGCGACGGGAGAAGCTAAAGCGGGAACAGTTGCACCTGAGCATCGAAATCTACGAGAAGCGCTACCAGGCGCAGGATTTCCATGGTCATCTACTGTCCGAGTTTACTTCGAACGCGACGCGTGTTTCGAGGTATGGGGAGGGGGAATTGGGTGAAATCAATTCGAACGATGCGGAACCGATTGTGCCTAACCAGACTTTCTCCGTGTTCTCTCCCTTTTTTTCCCCACAGACCTGCCTTCGCTCCGATCTACTCCAACCAGTACGCACCGTTGGCTGGCGGCCAGGGCGTGAATGCGGTGGGCACGGGCGCCGGCTCTTATGCCTCCTCGTCGCAGTACGGTGGGGCGGGCGGCAGCAGCGGCACGAACAAGCGTGATAATGAGAGTCTCAGCAGTCGAAAGGAGAAGCGACAGTACAAAAAGCGGAAGCAAAAACTGCAGAAAGACCGTGGGCTGTCGTCGGGCGGTGCCGGGAGCGGCAGCGGTGGTGTGCCGGGAGGTCGTGGCGATGCTGCCGGGGGCTCGAGCAGTGGGAGCGGGCTGGGCAACTCGGCCAGCCATCACCATCTGCATCCACAGCAGCAGCTGCACTATCACGGTTCGATGGTGGGAGGCATCGGTGGCCGCGGTGTTGATGGCACTGTGTCGGGCGGACATGGGACGGGTATGTTAGCTTTTGGTGGCATTTGCATTGACGAGCTGGAGCGATTTTCAATCGTGTCTTAATTTGTTACGATTTTCAATCGTTTTAGATCATCATCACCATCTGCACGGCACCGGCGATCATGCTGTTTCGTCCGATGACGAGGAGCTGGCGAACCTGCAGGGAACGTCGCCAGAAGAAGAGTACGCTTATGCATTCCGAAGGAGCAAACACAGCCAGTATCATAGGGTAAGGAGAAACGGCAGGAAACCGCGCGGTTCTCAAAGTGCAAAGTTTAATGCTAAATGTTTGTTGTACAGCCTCGTGCGGATGGCTACGGTAACTGGCCGTGGACGTCTCGGGAAGAAAACGGTTCGGCGGATCCAAGATTTCGATTTACGCTTACTTCTTTACGATATCCTAGGTATGTTGGTACAGGAGAAACATTTCGATTGCCATTTCCCTTTTACATTAATACTTCCGTTTGTGCTTCTTTGTAGACCCCGCTGTATCGGTTTCGCCCGCAGACGCTTGGGGCGCGGTGGCCGTGTCATAATAGACCGAATAGCGACCGATTTCGACGACCTGTGGTCCCGGCTGGACTACACGATTGTCGAGAGTGAAACGATCGCATCGCTAACCGCGAACGAGCCAGCCAAATCCCGCGACGAGCAGCAGAAGGAGGACGCTAACAACGAACCGATTGTGGTGCCGATCGGAAGGCGACAAATGGAGCGTACGGTCAGCGTGAGCAGCAACTGCAGCAACACGAGCAGCAGCGCGGGTGTAGTGGTGTCGTTGAAACCTCCCCGTCTACTGCCCGGCACCACCACCGCGGCCGCCGTCAACCACCACCAGCACCACCAGCCGCTGGTGAACGGAACCGATGAGCCCGGTGCGGCCACGAACGGCACACCGGGCACGATCGTGTCGCGCCGGAAGCTGATCCTAAAGCAGGAGCATCCCGCACTGCGCGATTACGAATCCGATGGCGGCGAGATTCAGTTCCTGGCCAGCATCGGTCTGATGAACAAGGCCGAGTCGCAGGAGTCGGCCGAGGGCGCCGCGTTCGCGAGCACAAAGCGACGCCTTCGGTTCGACAGTGAGGAGAAGGACGAGCAGGTTGAAAGTGTAGTGGCAAGGGAGCAGCAGCAGCAGCAGAGTGGCGTGTGCGATGAACGAACATTGAGTGGCGTTCCAAACTCAGATTCAATTGTGATAAAAAGTGAAAACGACACGGAACCGCTGGTGTCGACGGTGGGTGGCTGGGGCGGTTCGGTTGTAGTGAAGCAGGAGGAGCCGGAGGTGATGGAGGATCACCAAAAGACGGGTGTTGCCTCCGGGGGAGGAGTCCCGATGGCAGAGGACTTTGAGCAGTTGATAGACAGTGTAAATAGTCGCAATAACGCCCGGAATCGTTTTAACGTTACAACCGTAGCCGTAAGCAGCAATAGTATTAGTTCCACGTCGAACGTCGAAAGGGTCACCACCACGACCACCAGTCCGACCACCGCCACCGTCGGTGGACAGTCGCAGGAGCAACAGCAGCAGACGGTCGGTTCGTCCGCGAGCAGGCAGCAGGGACCGGGTGGATCTCCTTCGCGCTTGCACGACGCCACGCGCGAAGATATCGACGCGGTGTACAAGGATTTGCTGAACGACATTCAATCGAACTGGTTGCACTTTCGCCCGAAAACGCCGGAACCCAGCCAGGACGATCTGCTTACGCTGGACGGTGAGGACGACCTGATGGAGCAGTGTCTCGGTTTGACCGATCGCAACCGCATCACGCTCGAACTGCAGGCGCTCGACGAACAGCTACCTGCGACGATATTCTCCACCACCGCCAGCAGCAGCAGCAGCAGCACCACCAAGGGATCGTTGGGATCCTCGCTGTTCCGTACGACACCGTACGCGCTGGACAATCTTATCGAACCGCATCCGTTGTCGCTCGACGGTGAAGGCGACGGTTCGGGAGCGAAAGCAGCAACGACTGCCGGCGCATCCACGTCCTCCATCGAGGTTAAGCTGGAGACGTCGGGTTCGTCCAGTGGGGAGAACAATCTCAGCGTGCCGTCCGAGCTGAACCTGAGCTTGAACGAATCGAGCGAGGACAACGAGAAGATGCTGGACAACATTCTGCAGGAGTGCGCGATCGATGATCCGAAGCAGCTGCACCAGACGAGCAACTTCTGGAACGGCATCCTGGACGACGGTATGCTGAACAGCCTCGACACGGGCCCGAAGGAGGAGGACGAACCGATGCCGGAGGATCCGGACACGAGCGAATCGAACCTGCTCGCCTTCAGCACGGCAAAGATTGGCTATCACTCGGATCTGGTAGGGTACGGGCGTCCGGCCGGTGCGGCGGATCGGCGCACGAGCAAGAGCAAACGGCGCAAGCTGCTGAAGCGCTGCAGCTATCTGGTGGGCAGCAGCTACTTTGCGGTGAAGAGTTTGCCCAAGGAGGAAATCTTCCAACCGCTGCTGGATGCGGACGGCCAGCCGATCGTGCTGGGCGATGGCGAGCTGCTGGATGCGCTTGGCCCTGGGGGCGACCAGTGCGACCTGCAGGACGTCGACGAGGCGATGGACGCGGACACGGCGGTCGGCGTCGAAGCGATGGAAATTAAAATGGAAGAGGAAGCCTCGCTGGCCGCGGCAGCAAACGAGCTGGCGGAGACGTCCACTCCGATGGCACTGGGGCCGGGCGAGCAGCACGTGGTCAAGATTGAGCCGCCGGACGAGCTGGTGGCGTCGAGCGAACGCAGCGAGGCGACAGTGTTGGGCAGCACGCCGACCGCGGTTCAGTTTCTACCTCACAACACTACGCTGGTTGCTCCCGACGGGACCACCATCAAGATGGAACCGTTCAATCACATCAGCTCCATGGCGGCCCGCAGCTCGACACCGGACGGGGCACCAGCGGGACGCGCAGTGCCGACCGGCTCGACGACACTCATCCCGGCCACCATCGTGGTCTCGCAGCCATCGTCGACCGGCGGCAATTCGTCGATGTTTTCCACCACCGGTGGCAGTGTGCCGGCCGTGGTGTCCGTCGCCCTTCAGCAGGGTGGTTTGCATCAGCTCGTGCACACCTCGTCTGCGCCGTCGATGGCCCCAGGCACGACAATGCTCGTGATGCAGTCCATTCCATCGAACAATAGCGCGGGCTCGGTACAATCGACCCCATCGGCGTCGGTCGCTGGTACGCCGACCTCCTTCCTGCTGAGCACTAGCGGAAACACAAACGCCATGGGCGCGGCGTCCTCGATCGCTGGTTCGATCCTAGTGCAAACTTCCGCCTCCTCATCGCTGGCCAACGCCGTCCAATCGTCCTCCGCCTCGTCCTCATCCGCCGCCTCGCTACTGTCCAACTCCACGCCGATCGTCGTCACGGTGCCACCGGCCAGCAGTAGCGGCATGTCGTCGGTAACGGCCGGCGGCGGCACGCAACCGATGAGTGTTGTAATGCCGACGAGCGGTACCAACACGGTCGTATCGATCGCTGCACCGATCGTCGTGTCGTCTGCCTCCGTCTCTTCGCTGGGCCAATCGATCGCCAACGCCCAGTCAGCGTCGATCATCGGGAACAGTGCCGTGGTCAGCAGTAACAGCGTCACGTCCGGTGTGAACACTGCCACCGCGCTGAACAGCTACATCGTGCAGCACAACTCGACGCCGATCATGATTTCGCACCAGCAAATGCAGCAGCTGGCAAACAGCGGCGGGGCGAACATTATGACCGTCGGGGGGCAGCAGGTTGTCACGACCAAGCAGCACCACGGGGAAACGTTTGTGCTGACCCACGCGACCGGCAAGAAGCAGATCAATGGACCGTCCGATGGAAGCAAGAATGCAACCACATCTGCCGGTAAGCTGTCGCGTCAGCAAGAATCTTTGAGCTTGTTCGTTCAATAACGTTTTTTTTCTTTCTCATTTTAGTCACGATGCAAAACATCAATCATACAAAGTTCCACGCGCTGCTGGGTCAAAAGCTGGGCGCCAAAGCGAACGACAGTGCGCACCAGAAGCAGCTGGATTTTTTACGCAAAGCCGCGCTGGTTACAACCGCCACGGGTAACAACGCCGCGCCAAAGATGATCGTGAAGACGGCCAACCATGGCCAGCAGCTGCTCGCTGTCACGGCCGTCAGCAGTGCCGGCGGCATGACGGTGCACCATCCGCAATCGGCGTCCCAGCAGCAGCAGCAGCAGCAGCAGCAGCAACAGCAGCAGTACAACGTGATCCACCAGAACTCGCTCAACTCGCCCATCACGATCGTGTCCGCGCAAAGCTCGGGCCAGGGCCAGGCGAACAAGATCATACTGAACTCGTCGCACTTGCTGCAGCAGACCGGTGGCGTGCCGTTGAACCACGGCAAGCTGCAGCTTACCACCGTACACCAGGGCCAGCAGCAGGGCGGAGGAGCAGGTGGTCAAGTCGGTACGGTCAACAGCGACGGGCAGCTGGTGACGCTCGATCCATCGGGCCAGGGGCAGGGCATCGGTGGCGTTAAGCAGGCGGACAAGAACCGCGTATCGCTGTACAACATCAAGGGCCGCACGCCGATGATTGTTACGAACCAGAAGCTGCTCAACCTGCTGCCACCGGCGCAGCAGCAGAAGCTCGCGAACATTGCGATGCAGCAGACGCACCAGCAGCTGCTGCTGAACCAGGCCGGGCACGGGGGCAGCACGACGATCCTGAGCAAAGGGCAGATGATTCAGCGTGTCCCGGTAAGCATCCGGACGCTGACCCAGTCCCACCAGCAGCAAACGAACCTCGCCGACATGGTCGTGGTGAACAACCCGAACAGTATCAAGTTCATCCAGGCGGCGGCATCGGCAGCAGCAGCAGCGGTCGCAGCCGGCGGAGGCGGAGGCAATGTGGTGAACAACAACAGCAGCAGCAGCAGCACGGCCGGAACGCTGGCCACGAGTCGGGTGAACTCCATCACAACGTCGGTCGCGTCCAGCACGACCATGAATGCTTCCTCCGACGGTGGCACGGGTGGCGGCGCAGGCAGCAGTAGTAGCAGCAGCACAAGCAACTGTGTACAAGTGGCCACACTGTCCACCTCGACGGCAAACGTCAACAGTAGCAGCGGCGGTGGAACGTTGGCGAACAGCAGCAGCAGCAGCAGCAGTAACTCTGTCGCTTCAGCGGCAACGACTACGGCCGTCACGGCAGCGTCGGGCGCTGCTGGCGGCGGCAGCACAACGGTGGTGGTTGGTAATGCCAACAGCAATGGTGGTGCCGGCGGCAACGCTAGCGGTGGTAACACTAACTCTACAGCCAGTATAAACATTACCAATAGGTGAGAGTCGAAGATCCAGCTCAGTAGGTAACTGTTACTGTATTTTAACTTATTACTAATTAGTGTTAACGTTTAGGCAGGGTAGGAAAATAGTAAGCAGGAAGCGGTGTGCGGATGTTTGTGAGAGAAGGCAGACGCGTAGTTGTACGCAGACCGAACGAGTCTTGCGTAGTGGCAAGAGAAAGCTGAAAGACACTTAAGAAGGAAGAGGGAGAGGTGTGGTGTCGTGTGGTGTGGCCATGATAAAACACACAATGTGAACATGTGTGTGTGTGTGTGTGTGTGTGGGAGTGTGGAAATCGGTCAGCCTGTGTGCTTAGGGAGGAATGTGCTGATAGGATTGACCGTTTTACAGTTTTTTATCAAAAGATGGCCAAAAGTCGTTTTGAAGCTCGTATACCAAAACATGTTTTAGAATTTCTGAACAGTAAGGGGCATGTATTTGCACAGGTGTGTCTTTGTCCATACCCGTCATATTAACTACAGGAGATTTAATTATTCTGTGATTCCTGATCTCTTGATGATCGTTGTAGGGATGCTACTTTTAAACTGAACATTTCAAGAGCAGATAGTTTGATCAATTCTTAGTTGCCGATCTCGAGCGCGCGCGCGCTCTCTCTCACTCTATCTCTTTCTAAGTCAACACTTTCGAAATTGTAAACGCTAGTGAATTTTAAACAAAACTGTTTTTCTTTCCCAAACAATCCCAAAGCACACCGAAACTTTGCTGCAGGTTGACCGATGCAACCACGTTCGAAATGCATGCGATTGATGCATATTCGTGATTTGTTGACAGACACTGTTCCAATGTGCACAGAACTGTGTGTTTGTGTGTGTGTAATAACAGCAAAACTGGCACGAATTTGGTATGGTAGTGAAGGAATGTTCCTACTGTTTCTCTTGCACCCATTTTCCTCCCTTCCGTTGTGTATTCTTTTAATTTTCTAAAAGGATATTGCTTCTGAAGAGCAAACGCTGCCCTCCCGCCCTTCATCCCTCCGTGTAGTAATGGAGAGCAACGACCGGCACGCGATTTACCATCACTTTTGGCAATCCTACCCGTAAGGCAGCATGTTTCTTTGACACGAAGAGGAGTTACGGAAGGAGTTTGTGTGTGTGTGCGTGGTTCAGATGCATCAGATTCACTGATGGAAGCGGAAAGCAATGTAAAGAAAGACGCATGGCAAACAACACACTATAGAAACAATCGAACCCCTGTCCTCCCTCTCTCTCTCCCACACACATTCTGTCCGCTCATCGTCATGATGGAGGATAGTGGTATGATGAAACGGAATAAAACGTTCGGCGAACTGAAACGAAGCGAGCCGGTGTGTTGTAATAATAGGGTCCTGTAAGTAATCTTTAAGTATCTGTACATATTAATAGCTTTAAAACAACTGCATAACTCTAGCTCGGTTAGACCGTTGTAGCAGCAGCAACAGCAGCACCGGCAGCGGCAGAGGAACGATCTAAAACAAGCCAGGGGAATGATGGAGGGAGGGGGGGGGGGAGAGGGAAGAGCTCTAGTAGCAATCTGTGTGTTTGTGTGTCATTCATTGGTGAATGCAATAAACGCGCCAGTAAAACGAAGAAAACAAACCTACACCTCATACACTCATCAACAAAACAAGGAAAATAAAAGCAGAAGCAATTCCAATGAGGGAGAGCCAAGTGCAAGTGAAAAGCAGAAAAAAAAAGAATAATTGGTTATAATAGAATATACACTAAACGGAAGCAATGAGAAGCAAATGCAAAAATAACGAAAAATACAACAGCAGCAGCAAAAAAAACCCAATGCAACCCAAAGGAATATTGGAAAGAGCATATATATGTAGCATTGGAGTAAGCTTTCGCGCGACGTAAGCAGGAGTCCTTCTAATTATCTTTTCTGTTGAGAATTTTAGTAACGTTCGGAGTTCCTTTTTTAGTTGGATGTTTGGTGCAAGCCGAGTGTGTTTGAGGAGAAAAAAACGGGATCTGTGCGCATCATAGTGATGACATTTGGTGGGTGGTTGGGTTGTCTGTTCGGAGGCGAACGGCTGCGAACCAAGTCCCTTGTGCTGCTAACCGTCAATTTCCCATTTTCTCCCAAAACAAAATTGCCTGCAAAATCAGCTTCTGTTTCTCAATCCCACTTCGCTCCTGTAGTTTGGTCTGTGTGTGTGTGTGTATATTTGTGTGTATTTGTGTGTTTTAGTTCGTGTTGTTGTCGATCCCCCGTGGTATGTGTACTTCCTGTGGCACTGTTCTGTGTTCTTGTTTGTTTGTTTGTTTCTCTGCCTCTGTTCGCTCCTTGTTCCTTGTTTTATGTTTCTTCTAGTTACTGTGTCTGTGATTGTAATGTCGTCTTTCTTTTGTTTCCGGTACTTGAAAGTTGTGTAAAAAAGCAAAAGAAGAAAAAAAAGAACAACTAGTTAGAAGTAGGGACTTACTTTTACGAAAAAAAAACAAACAAAAAAAAACAGAAAATATCGTGCGCTACTACTCTGGTAATGGTAAAAATCTCGTTATAGTAAAGTAAATTAATAATGGTAGTAAATTTATGGAACTAGTAACGAATATAGAATTACATGACTGCATTAAACAGGAATAGTTAAAAAAAACAAAGAGGGAGAAGCAAACCGACTCCCTCTCTCACCACACTTAAAAACAAACGCTTACGGAAAACGGTTACGGATTTACCAATTTCAACCTACATCCACATCGGGGGGTGGGTAACACAATATCGTGCAAACCGCGTGTCACGGCAGCTACAAAAACATTGACCCGGTAACCTGTTGGTAAGACACACATAAAAAAAAAGGTTCTTAACAACAGAGGCGGGCAACGGGAGGCACGTTCTCATTCTTCATTCATTATTTCACACGCCAATAGCGAAATGATGACGCGTGGTGCGTGGTGTGTTGTGTGGTGGGTGGTGGTCATGACTAAATATTGCAAAACGTAAAGACACATCCATCCGGTTCTACTTCTACATTCACAAAGAAATACCCCCCGGGGTACGATTTACTACCAAAAAAGCGATGTACTACTATTATCGCGTAATAATACTATTACTACTACCTAGATACTACTACCACACAACCTACTACTGCTACTACTACTACTACTACTATTACACCTTTGGACAGTTCCAGTCGCGTAAGGACGCTTGGGGGATGTTTTATATCAATAACAATCCTTCGAAAAGAGACGCGAGACGCCAGACCGGCCAGGCTGCTGGGAATAACCAAGGGCAAGAAGCTTTATCGTCATCTGGCACGGGTGAGAGGGTTCTCTAGCTCTGTGGTAGATGCACACGTGTGCTGCAAAAACGAAGAAAAGAAAGGATCAAAAAAAGAAAACAATTGTTTTAAATTGTTTTGCTGTAAAACGTGTGTTGTGTACGTCGTCTGTTCGGTCTTATTGTGTAAGGGAAAAATCAATCAATACGGTTTAAAAAAGTGAATAGTTAAAATGCTCTGCGAACTTTGGCCCAGGTGGTGGCGTTGTACGAGGCGGAGAGCCCTTCTTTATGCCAATCATTTGCACCCCTTTCGCGGAAATCATTGCTGCTCCCTCCCTCCCACCCCCGTTACACGGTTGTCTATCGCCTATTGCTTTTTGTCCACTGCATCAGTGTGAGCGCTGTCGCGTTGAGGGTAACAACGTGTTGATTGCTCTTCTTCTCACTTATGATGCAAACTGTTCCCTATTTTGTTCTGTCTGTCATGCTGCTGCTACTACTACTTTCATTGCCGCTACAAATAGTAGTTACCAGCAAAGCGGAAGAAAGATAGAGCAAGCGAACGTTTAGTATTCCGGATTCCGGACGTGTTTGTCCATTTTACATGAACTCGAAGCAGCGCAGCACATGGACCTGTGTTTTGTGGCACTACAGAAAGTGTTGTGGTGAGCCGATAGATAAGAAAGTAGCAAAAATAGAGTTAAAAGAAAGAGATACAAGCTGGTAGCAAATCGTAAGCAGCAATGGTAAATGAACATTGGTAAAGTGTGTGTGTATGTTGTGGTTTGGTGAAAAAAGGAAGATGAGCATTTCCAAAACACACGACAAGAAGTAAAAAAGAAACAACATGAAGGATAAAAGAGAAGCAGAGGAAAAGAAAACCAAAATGATGGTCCGTTGATTTGTTGCAACCAGCGCTAAGCTTATAACACATGATGGCATATATTCGACAAAAGTTTGATAAAAGAGGAAAGTGAATGAAAAATAAACAAAAAAGTCAGTCAAAATTCAACGAAACAACAAAACACAGTGGCAAACACTATGGTAAAGACATGGTAAAACAAACAATTCACACAACTTGTGAGAACACAGAAGAAGAATGGATGGAAGCGGCTGAAGTAAACACGCAAGAGCGGAGTGAGATTGAAACACGGGTCCCCTCAAGTAAAGCAAAACAAAACAAAAAACTGAAAGTGAAAAACAAAAGTCAGCAAACCAGCCAGAGGAGCTAAACAAAATTGGAAGTAATATATAAATGCATGGTTATGATGTAAAAGAAGCAAGCAAATAATCTTAACAACTGAAATATGTATGAGAGACGGGCAGAGAGAGAGAAAGAAGGAAGGAGTACACAACAGCAGAACAATAGTAAGAGCGCCCCGTCCACGGACGGGAGTGGAGGCCGGAATGACGGACCTCCAGATGGCGGCAGCGCCAATCCGTTACATCAGATCACTCAAATCAAGTATTATCCTTATGATGAGAAACCAATAAATAAACGAAAAACGATAAAAGAAATGAAAAAAAAATATCAATCAAGTGTTTGATTTCAAGTTAACACTAAAAGAAGGTAAAAAGTGAGAATATTGCATGTTTTAAACCAACCCATTCTCGTTACTAATGTCTTGTTTGCTTTTAGGTCAGCTAGAGCAGTGAAGTCATGAGAACACGGCCAAATGCATGAATCAAACCGTGGGCCGATATCTTATCCATCCGTCTAGCGTGTGTGTTGGTGGTGTCGGTTCCTCTATCCACACTTTCATCGACAGGTGAGACGGGGGGTTTCTCTAATCTTATCTTGCACCACCCTCCTGCGGACATGTAAGCATCATAATCGGTACGGCGCGTTTCGGCAAACCCCGTTACTATCGGCAATGTCACCGCGGGTGAGACTTATCGACGTTTAGTGTGTGGTTTGTGCCCGCGGGTGGAAGCAGCCGAGCCATGGTGGATACGCTAGCCCGGAATGTGCTGCTGGACGTGGAGCAGGCGATCGTGCTGTTCGAGGAGCTGCTGCTGGTAAATAATGGTGCGAACACGCCGCGCAGTATCCTGTCCGTCGTGGTGCACAAGCTGTGCGAGGAGGAGCTCGGGCACGTGCTGGAGATAGTGCGCTTTCTGCGCCGCTACTACCAGTGCCGGACGGAGCACACGGAGCAGCGGGTGCACACGCTGCTGGTCGGCGTTGAGGAGCTGTTGAGCTACCTGAACGCACTGGTGCCGTGCATACCGAGGACGGGCTGCTTGCTGCTGGTGTACGGTCTGGTGGACGAGGCGTTAGCGGGCGGGGCCGAGTTCCTCGACCTGGAGGAGTCGGTCCAGCGGGTGGCCAATTTGAAGCTTTCGCTCGAGTGCGTGGTAAAGGATGTGACGTCTGCTATCGCGCAACCGATGGCGGACGACGATCGGCATAGTTTGGCGGCCCTGTTCGAGCAGATATCGAGCGAGCTGCTGAAGCGGCTGGTGGACGAAGCGTACGCGGACTGTGCCGAGGGGCTGCCGCACGTGTGCGACTTTGTGGAGCATCTGCCCTGTATCGATCATCAGATAATCGCCTGCCAGGTGCTGTACCGGCGCATGAACATGGACACGGGCCGGCTGCGGGTCGGTGCGACCGTACTGGCCTATCGCATCCGGAAGGTGATGCGCTACACGGACTTTGCCCGGGCGAAGCACGCCGGCGAGATGCGCAAGTTGAAGCTGAAGCTGCCGGAGGGCGTGTACGCGATTACCTGGGGCTACGTGAACATTGCCGGCGCGCAGTTTATGGCCCCGAAGCCAAAGTCGGAGCGGATCGGCGAGCTGAAGTGCAAGCCGGCCGGGTGGATTGAAACCTGCAGCAAGACGGCCAAGCACGAGCTGCAGACGGACGATCGGGGCAAGAGCTTCGCGATCAAGAACACGCACACCGGGCTGTTTCTGACGGATGTCGAGGGCGCGTTCTGCTACGTGGAGACGACCCCGCCCGACCGCTGGACGGTGGAGGTTATCAAGCGCGGCGAGGACGTGTGGTACAAGGTTACGAACCGGCGGACGGGCAACTCGCTCGTACCGGCGGGCGAGGTGCGCGTCGGCATCGACGACCAGTGCGACGGGTTCAATCTGGTGGACTTTAACGAGCGGTCGCTGGTGGTGGTGCAAAAGTTTGAGCTGCAGCGTAAGAAGGCGGCTTGCAGTGTGCAGTAAGGCGGCGTGCAGGATGGCTCGAGGGAGGTTTAAATAGTGTGTTAAGAGAGACAGTTTGTGTTGGTTGTTGTACATCATGACAATAAAGTGCTCACCCGTTACAATTCAGCGTCGTTTAAATTCAAAAGTGAGGCGTTTCGTTCGGGTTACGTTCAATGCCCTGAGTAGATCTCGCGTCGCGTCCAAACAAGTTGAAAATGATGTGTTGGAAATCAAATTCTTTACTCACAGTTGAAGAAACGATGAATGCGATGAAGATCAGGACGAGAAATTCGAATCCGGGATCGGGCAAATTGTTTCCAGAAAAAATGTCATCGTATTCATCAATCGCATCTTTACCGAGCGACTTTTCGTTTTGGGTGACTGCTTTGGGGGTGTCGTTGGGACAAAAGTTACGTCCGCCAATCATCCGGAAACCCACCCAAAGATGGAACGGTTTGTGTTGCTTCAATAGAACCAAAGCAATCAATCTCAGCAACCGGAGGAATGGATTGCCGATTTTTTTTCTCTTCCGGATCTCCTTCTCCAGTTTCAGATGGCCGTAGTGTCACACCTTTTTTTTGCTTTATATCTTCCATCTTTTCCAATTGCAACCTGGTGACGGTGGACGGTGGACGACCCGGATGACTGCTATATTGCACCGGGGCTGCCGGGGCTGCAAATGTTAATCAAAGTTTGATAAAGAATTTGATCATTTAATTCTACCGTTCTGCGTCATTTAACACGGGTTTCAATAAAAAGTTTTTTTTCTTTCTTTTTGCAGTTCTGTTACCCTAAGTTGACCGTTGAGGAATTTGAGCAGGGGGGAACGCCTTTGTAGCCTTTGGATTTGATGAAGCTTATTGTTTACTTTTACAATTATGTTTAATACATAGACAAAAGAGTTCAATTGGCTTATTTTAAATGCATTTTGCAGAACATTATCAATACAAAGTATTTCATTCGTTTTGAATACGTTTTAGTCCCTTTACAAGCGCCTACCAACTCGATTGGCACGAAAGAATGTTTTGTTTTACTTACCAATCGACGATAAATTTGTCACGCTTTAGGTTTTTGTCCGCTTGAGAGAAAGCCCAAGATTGTGCCAGTTCATGTGACAGGACGATTTTGTAGCAAAATGTTCCAAACGACTGGATTCTACGGCTAAATACACAGTGTGTAAACAAAAAAAAACTTTATTACAACACAATTTCCAACTTACGAACGATGAGCGTCTTGGGATGTTATTTTTAAATTAAAAACTATTAATCGAAGAGGAAAAAAAGAGAGCGTTCCCCCTTATTCGAAGGTGATGATGAGAACACTTTGCAGTAGATGAAAATTTAGAAGAAAAAAACACACGTATAAAAAGAACATAAAAAAAAACTGTTGCTAAGAAACCCCGCTCGCGCGCGCGGTTCGTGACGAAAAGCATAGCTAATGCGATCAATTGCAACCGGTCGACAGTGGTGTTAGTAGTGATGGTGTGTGGTGATGTTGGATGTAGGGTTGTCACGTGAAAGTGACTTTTAGGTTTCGAAACCGAACGAAGCGTTGGAACGATGGTGTGAAAAATGTGTCCTAATGGCGCTTGCATCCCTTTTTTTCGCACAGATCTATGCGCGTTTGTACTGTTTCTGTTTATGCTTAAATGATTACTTTTGGGGTATTTTTTTTGGGAGAAGGTTTATACGGTCGTGTGTGACATTGATTGTTTAGTGTCATCTTGTTTTCCCGTTGTTCCTATTGGAGGATTGTTGTGTGTAATTTGTCTTGTGTTTTCTTTTGATTATTACCATTTCTCTTTTGCTTAATGAGTTTTCTGGCGAGCTTTGGAGTTTGAGTTACTAATTGCTTGTGTTGTACATTTTTCTTTTATTCAATTTCATTTTGTTGAAATGAGTGTTTAAGAAAATTTTAATTACTTAAATAGTTGTATCACTTTCTAATCTCCTTTTTAAAGTTCTTTTCCATTTCATTGATTTGCTATTCACTTTACTATTCTATCAAACTCTTCCCTCTTCCTCGTTGATATAATACTCATATTTCAGACACCCGGCAGTAACATCAGCTTCATTTAAATGTTTTTTTTTGTTCCTCCAAGAAGATACGCCATTTCGTTCTACGTTCTACACCCGGAAGGTGAAGGTCCCCTAGCCCGCCCCACCAACAAACCAACCCCTCGTAAAGTTGTGCAATTAATTAAATTTTATTTGATTAGTCAGTGGTGCGGAGTGGATGGTGTTGCCGTCTAAATGAATGACCAAAACAAAGGGAAAAAAGCACAAAACAAAACAAAACAATGTATAAGGAACTGAGCCTATCCACGGACACGAACATCGAATTGAGGATGTGTCGTCCTCGTCGTACCTGGGACTGCCCAAGTCTTAGCATAGATGGTCGTTTTTTTCTTTTTTTGGTTTGGACTTCGGACGACAAAAGCAACGATGAGGATAATCTTGGATTCCAAAAATGGAAGATGGCTCTGGAAGTGTCCGGAAAATTATGCGAGGAATGCTCGTGACACGGTGCAATAATTAAAAGTATGTACACCGGACAAGACGGTGGGTGGTGTGGCAAAACAAAAGGCAAAAAAGGTGCCATGAGAGAGAAAAAAAAGCGTTCGCAACATCTACTGAAAGAATTCCGAAAGGACGCGCGCCTTCAAAAAGGTATGGAAAGTGTAAAAAAAAACAACACAGTGAGAAACGATATAAAATTCTCAAGATGGCGACAGAGCGTAAATTTACGGGTTTTAAATGCGAAAGGGCGAACGAAAAATATTTAGGCAAAAAAAAAAAAATACAACAACACGCAAGCGAAAAGGTAAATTGGTTGAGGTAATTTAGGTACGCTTTTATTTTGGTTCCAAAAATGAAAACTAATTCCAGAGCATCGCATTTTTTGTCGAGAAAGGACAACTTTTATCTGCTGCTATGCTGGGCAGGGAGCTGTTATGATTCAATTTGATTAATTTTTGATTAAAGAAATACTGCACAAATTAATACAGAAAAAGGTAAATCGGGATCGCAAATTGATAATTGAAACGAATTGAAAGAAATATTTTTTTGGGATTAAAAGAAAGAGCATATTATCGACTTTCTTTTCACAAACATGTTCTTGTTGCAAATTTGAAGTCTACATCTCTGTTTGAAAACATCTTATATTTCCATTTTTGAGACTTTTAATCGCTTTCTCACGATTATACAATCGTTTTAGTGCATGTTTTACAAAATACATCGTGTTATAAACTCCATTTATGCACTTTCCCCCAAAAAAAAGCCGTTTGTAACTTTCCCCTTTAAAGTGTTTCGTGTCATTCGTGTGAAGGAGGGGAAAGGGGAAGGTTTTCCCACTTTAAAAACACATACCTGTCAAACCGCTCATTTCATGGCCTCCGTGGATAATAATAATGATGATACTACTGCAGAGTGGAGGAGGACAACTCCCTCTGCCCAAACCTCACACATGGCAACGTCATGGCACACCTCATTATCGTTCGCAGTGCGTTCCGACAACAATCCCCGTAGTAGTACACCCACCGACACATGCGGACAGCGAGAAGGTGTCGTCTCCCGGAATTACCCTCAATACGTACGTACGGTCCGGTCCGGACCGTGATGGCGGCGACCAACTCCACCCCCTTCCAGCTTGAAAACACGCATTTTCAAGTGGATGTGGTGTATGTGTGTACTCCTTTTTTGGAGAGGAGGGTAGGGCGCTTGGGACATGACTTGACCCCTTTGCAATGCTATTTATTGTTCCGTGTGGCCATGTTCTTACTTCATGTGGGAAGGGTCCCATCCCTGCGAATAGGAACCTTTTATTATTTAATATATCGCAGTACGGCGTCTTGCAACTATTTATTTAATATATCGACCACAAATGGCCGAAATGGATGGCACAAAACCCCTCGCTCACACACACACACACGCGCCCCCGAAGACACTCACACAAGACAGCGAAAAGGGTCTTGGTTGGAGGTTGGAGGTTGGGAAAACATAACATTTAAATGGTCTATTGGAGAAAATGTATCGATGCGCGCGGAAGGGACTGTTGGGCAAGAGGGCACGGTACCACCATCACTCCCTTGATTGGCCGTAATTATTGGTATGCGTGAGGTGGACAAGTAATAGCTTTATACGGTGAATTGGGTGGAATATGGGAAAAATTGCTTCATTGATACTGATTCCAGAAAGGAGCCAGCTGGAGCTGGAGGCGCGGCAATAGTAGTTTACAGTGGGGATGTACTATTAGTGAAGCAGTAAAGCATGTCTAGACAATTGCGGAGAAAGTATAATTATGGTACAATGGGGCATCTTATTTTGTTTCGACCATAATTGCTGGAATAGGCTACAGTGAGGTGAAAATGGTGTAGGGAAATTGTTAGCTGTTGGAATTGATCGAATGATTGTATCTATGATGGTATTATAAATTTTGAATAGATTGTAAGTGTTACTTAAAGTCTTTATTTTACGACACAAAAGACTACTAAAAAGGATATTTCTCAGCGAAGGACTACTTTGAATATTACTTGTTAGCTTTAAGTATTATTCTACTTACTATCTCAAAGTTACATCCAACAGCAGTTGCATCCAACATATGGAACCATTTAAAATAACGATCGTTCCATTTTAAACTGTAACACTAGTGCGTACAACATCGTGAGACCATAATGTAAGGAAGGTTCATCCTTAATGTAAATGTGCGTAGAACATTCCACTTTAACGCTCCCAGCTTGTCACCTTCTCCTCCTATCCCCTTCACCAAATTGTCGTCCAATTATGTGGCGTTGATTGCCTTAAATGCTAATGATAACATCGACTCCCGGAATTGTACCCCCGAGTAGCAACAAAGATGGCCGGAGCGAGTCGTGTACCGGCCGTCCGGTGTACCGCCCGTCCGGTGTATCGCGACACGGTCTCAATGTTTTTCGCGCCCGAATCGTGTCGGCATGTTTCGGCATCCCCATTGGGCAGGACAAGGCGCGCGAGGAAAGGACGATACGACGCGGCACTAACGACAGTTTGTAGCCGCCCCGTGTTGTGTCGACGTGGCCAGGAAACGGGAAGCTTATTAATGTAAGGCTCATTATTCGGATGCAGCAAGCTGCTGCTGCTGCAAGGGAGCCGTTGGAGAGTAAAAATGGGAGCATTTGTGCAGGAACAGATGGAACTCGATTGGAACACACGTGTGATCGAGCTGTAATGAGGCACAAGAGGGCGAAGGTGAAGGCGTTTGCTTCGTTAATATAGTGGCTCCGTGGCTCGTGATCGGTTGCCGGGCCGGGCAACAGATTTTGCTTTATTGTTTGGTGTTGCGCACCCGTCCACCATCATTATCACATTTGCATGCCGTGCCGTGGCTGGGATGTGCATGAAAAGGTGTAAATTGTCGGAATGTGGTAATTAAAGGGGTTTCTTTTGCGCATTGGCGTGACCGTGGAGCGAAGCTGTGTGATGCTCTGTGTTTTGCAATTAACTTCTGGTGTCGTTGCGATTTTATTCTAATTAATTCGATCGTTTTGGTACAATGCGATCGCTGATCGTGCAACTCCATGAGACAGTTTGAAACACAGTTTGATTCGAAATGTCCCCGTTCTCCACCACACACTATTTAGCTCTAATGCATTGATTTAATGTCCAATTGCACGTCCAAAGCCACGTGGTTGAGGCTTTGAGGTCGGCTTCCCTTTATTTTTCCTTCCGATCTAACCTCAAACAAGGCGCCAGTCATGTGATCCTCTCAACTGCTCATCGTTCAAACCGTTTGGCACCTGATCTGAGGTAGAACGTTCGATCGTTAGCGTGACCTCCTCCTCCGGGTCCCCAGATGTCCCAAATGTCGCTCGTGTTCGGTTTTGTGTGTGTGTGTGTGTGTGTGTGTGTGTGTGTGTGATGCTGTCATAATTGTTAATCCATGCCCAATCGTTGTCCGCTTTCCGCTGCTCGGTGCACAACAGTGATCTATCACGGCATTACCAAAACCACAAATGGTCCGTTCCGTCATTCGGGTGGGTGGGGAGGATCGTTTGCTCTATCAAAAAGCCGAAGCATAAATCAATCATAAACATGTTACCGTACCGGAGATTGACTGTTGCGGTCAAGTTTGGGGAGGCAAAAAGAGAGAAAGAGAGAGAACGCCAGAACGAACCCACCGCCGCTCGGGAGGATGAGTGACATTAATGATAGTTCCGTGATTGCTGGGCTCAATCGAACCGTTTACAGTGGTACGATGGGAAGCCGAGCTCTAGCTCGGGAGTTTTGTGTGACATTAAACTGACAGTACGTTGTCTGCTAGATGAGACAATTCTTCAAACATTACGCTAATGAACACATGTCGTCAGTGAGGGAGGAATTCGAGATCACTGTCCTGCTCCAGCTCTGGTGCTAAATGAACAGAACTCTTTACAGGAGTTTTGTTTTGTTTCGTCTTGTGAATGCAATCACTGCAGTTTTTCATGTATTTCGCAACAAAAAACCTCAATCCTCCATATGTGGTCCACTGGAGCAAATTATCGTTGGCTAATGATATAATTAATAATTAACGTGTCAGTGAAGGTAGACGACGAACCTGTGGTGTCATGTTATGGTGTGAAAATAAGCTCCTTCAGAATCAAGGACAACACAAAAAAGAGCTTCGAGGGACGTGATTGAGCATCTGAGTGTTGAAGAATGTATTATAACAGATGTTGGATTGGTTAAAATCCTGTTAAATTGTATTATTATTTCAAGAGAAGGCAAATTATTTGTTTAAATGTTATATCGTACTTTATTCAAAATATTTCAAAGTGAATATTCCAATTCAAGTCCTTCTTGATCTCTATTTTCTATGCTAAAAAACCGATCAACCCCACCATGTGGTAATGATTCTGTAAAGTGGTGCTAAGAATGGTGCATCAAACTAGCCGCCATCGAGGTAACAAAATCACCGACCACTTCTGTTCCACCAGCCTCGACAGATGCACGACGACGTGCAAGAATTGTTGGCATGCTCTACACACACACACACGCACACACACGATCGCACGTAGATGGAGATCAATTATGTTCCATGCGCAACCCGACAAAGGCGTCAAACAAATACTTATCGCGTAGTATTTTTTACTCTCTCTCTCCTCTATAGGGCTAGGCGGCCAGTGTTGAATCGTGAAGAAGTTAATTTCCTATTTGCTGTCTTCCTTTGAGCAGCGGGAATGGAGGCGAGCATTCTTTGTGCTTGGGGTCGAGAGCTTGGAAATCTCATTACAGTCCCGCCCGGCGGATGCTCCGATGCTTCCGGGCGACGATCGGGGACGATCCAGCTTTTGCTACTTCACACTCTCCTTCTCTCGTTCACTTGCGAACGTGACCACTGCCCGACGTGTAATGATGGTTTGGGCCACTTTTGGCGCCGTCCTTCTATACTGTAACCGTCCGTCCGTCCGTCGGCAGGAATAGACGAAGCTACGGTGCGAACTCTTTTTTCCCATTTCTTCTCCATCTTCTCGCCCACTCGCGCCCACACAGTGCGTGCGCGAGGACGTAAATGGTGTCCACGGGATGAGATTATGCAAATGGTGATGCAGACATTCAATTGAATAAGGCATTAATTAGATGTGTTCCCAGCCAGCCACTGGGCCATGCGGGTTCTGAAGCGGCGCGGCGCGTTAACAGTCTCTCACTCGGGGGGTGGTTGATCAAACCCGGAGATTGATTTGCCTGGGCCGTGGCGGACGCAATCTCGCGGGCTCTTCCATTTTGGGACACTGGACCGGGTTTCCGTGATCGTGAGGCAAAGTGTCGATTGTGTGCATCTCCCAACTCCGCTCTTTCCCCTCAATTGAGGAGTCAAAACACACAGCTCGCATCACACACAGTGCGGCGAAGAAATAAAGGGGTAAATAAGTTTATTTTATTGACCATCCGAGATGCAGCAATTTTCTCACGCCGGATCAAGAAGAATGGCGGCAAAAGACGTTAATAAGGTCCGTTTTTTTTTTAATTTGAATAACAGCAAGACAATAGGAGAGAAATATTATCTTAATTGGTGTGATCTGTTATGTCATTATTAATTCGTTTTAAGTTCTGTTCAGAAGGAAATCAATAAAATGAATATTAAGATAAGGAACCATGTTTTGTACTACTAGGATTGGTAGATTCATTACTTTTACAAGATAAAAAATAATGCTTTAGCTGATTTCTTTTTGGTATTTTCCAGATTTTTTACGTTTATAATTTCTTATGTATTTGATTCCTAATCGAAGGGTCTTTTCGATGTTTTAAAATATGCTACTTTCTGTCAAATACAATAAGTTGTGCAAAGCTGGCAAAAATCATAAAAATTGTACAACATTTCATTCATTGCTGTTATCGTTAGAGTATACAAATAGCATCAAACAAATATTTATGAAGAACAATTTGTCATACATTGCTATAAAACATTAAATACGGTTGTTACATTTCGCTCCAGTCAATCAGCTATTATGATTGCGTTAAGTGAGCTGCAATTATTCGCTTTATTCTCACTCGATTTTGAACACCCAGCCGCCTCTTGGTGCGTTTCTAAATAGCAAAACTAAACCCACTCCCTTCGTTGGTGGGGAAAAGAACAAAGTCCTTCGCTGGGGGCGGAGAACGAGGGCTTTTTCAAATATTTACCCAAAACGTATGCAAAACCCATTGCGCTAGGTTTTTTGGGGTGCAAAAGCGAACCGTTTTACTGCGTACTGCAGTACAAAATACCTTTCTCCTGGGCCTGGGCACCTTCTGGAACTGAAACTGCAGCACCAGCACCAGAAAGCGCCGGCTTTTGAAGGCGAGTCCTGTGGTTTGCGTGTGCGCCCGTTTGCTGACAAATGGGAAAGCATAAATCAAACCACTACCGTTTCGTGGTTAGAACACGCGGTGTTGTGCTTTTAATGGGGAGCAGCAACACAAGCACAACTGATTCACCGTAAGCAGGTAAAAATGTTAACCAACTAGCACAAACATTCACCTTTTTCTATCGCTGTTTGCTGTTGTGGTTGAAACCGCATTTTTTAAGCAATTCAAAGTGAGTTTGGTGGTCGGAATGAATCCCGCCATTCGTGGATTGCAAATGCGATTAAAACGAGCACAAACTATGCATGCAAATATTTCGCTTTCGCTGGGCAATAATAGCGCGGAGGTTGAGGTTGTTTCTGAGGCGAATTTCATGCGTCATACGAATTCAACACACACAAACAAAAAAAGCTCCTTTTTCATCCGACGACTGCAGGTGTTGCCGGTGTGACTATGTGTCCTTTTTTTGCGGTAAAACAATGCATTTAACTACACTTTTAAACTGTTTCAACCTTGATGATACGCTTGATCGGCAGGCTGTCGTCCTTTTTCCCCCGGGTCAGGCGATTAGCTTTTCCAACCTCACACTCAGCATTTATCCGACCGTTTGGGAAAGGTTAGGCTGTCATAACATACACCGACACATACACACACACACACACACAAACACACGGGATCAAAACCTTCGGGCCCTTTGGGCGTCCGGATGTCCCGTGGCTTTTGGAAGCAATTTTCACCGACCAACCGTATCGACGTGTCCTGCGGGAGGGACCGATCGGAACCGATTGTTGTGCTCGGTTGGTAAGCTGTTCTATGTCGGCACTGGCGGCAGTTGGGCGTTAACTGTTTTGGCTGATGGCGAGCGAATGATGCGGGATGTGTGTGTAGTGTAAATATTTTGCCCAAAATAGACCTTTTTTGTGTTGAGGAAGAAACCGGCGTCTTGAAGGTTCTTTTTCTTCTATTTATTTGATAATTTCGGTCGGTGTTAGGAGGAATTATAGACAGCTAAAATAGGATGAAGGAAATGGATGACAAAATAATGCAGGAGTTTATAAATATTGCACAAAAGAAGGGGAACAACATCAACTAGCAAAGAATCACGACTCTTCCCTGAGCGCGCGCGCTTGTGTAATGTATGAACAAGCCAACGGCAGCAGAGAACGCACGCCAGAACGACAGCGGACAATAGCAACGTTCGACATGAAGCGCAAACAAATAATAAGCACAAAACATAATCATGCCACCTCCTCAATCCACCCAACGGAGGAAAAACACACACGCGAATGCAACACAATGCAACACGATCGTTAAACGGGGAGATCCTCCTTGCCCTGCCGAGAGAGGATGCTTTATGCAAAATTCGTTAATCGAATTCATGATGTCGATTGGTACGATTGTAGGTGGAGAAGATGTTTCGAGAAGGGATTGTGTGCCATCCCTTGGATAATAAGCACGCTAGCAGAGAAGAAGGTGACAATGGGCAGTAACGCTCCCGCGTTTCCCGCAACCACGTTATGCACGATCACGTTTCGCTGTTCAGTCAGGATTTGGTGGATTTTCTCCTTCTCTTCTTCGAGCTCCCTTTTTTCGTTTGATACTTCTGCTGTTTTATGTACACAAATTCACAAGCTCCAAAAGGGAAAGGGAAGCGATATTTGATCTCTGCTGGAACGACAACAGAACCGAGCGGAAGGAAAAGCGGAGAAAACAAAAAAATGCAACTGGAAGGAGAATGCATGAAGAAGTGTTCTGTTTTTGGTTTAATTCAATTTGCCTCCGTTTCGGAGCAGTCGTCAAGCTGTCTATTGGTGGCATTATTCTTACCCTTTGGCCAGTGCTGGGGCCCCGGGATGGGGTTGAGCTTGACGCCCAACTGGCTCCCGAATACCGTACCCTGGCGGGGCCATGTTTGGTCTAATGAGGCAGAAATGGTTGTCAGGTTCGCGAGGGCACAACACAATCCCTTCCCTTGCTGGTTGCATCTGCTTTGCGATCGATCGTGGCGGAGTTTTTGGGCCCGAGCGATGGTGACCTTACATGGGAACAATATGATCGATTCCTTAACGCTTGTTTTCCCGTTTGCGTTTGGTGGTGAAGGTGTTTTTGTTTGCGTGTTTTTTTTGTGTCGATTTGCATAGCGAGGAATTTGCGTGCTCCTGTAGCGATCGGAACGCGATTTGCATTTAAGCAAATTAAGGAAACATCAAATTTGATGGACGTGCTGTGTGCGTTGGAGGGAATCGTTTATTTTTATCGCGGACTGGAAAGGTTAAAAAGAAGGGATAACAATGTTTTATAAACGAGACACTTAAGTGTTGTGTTATTGAACTATTTTTATATCCTTTTTGTTGCGAACTTTTCTTTCCCAGCTGATGAGCTAAATTGATTTGAAACGCTTTATTCTTTATCTTAATCGTTCCGCTATCAGCATGTCCATTGCAAATCTAGTGCACTTAATGAACTGCGGCCCCTGAAGCAACCCTCTGCTACTTAACATTCCAGCTCGCGTCTATGCTTCGGCGATAGCTTTCTTAATCTTTCCCCCAGTGCGAGCAATCCGTTGCAGTCGCTGTACTACATTTATCTGTAGCATTTACTTGCAGCTCGCTACAAATGCGCAAGCAAAGAGGGGGGGGGGGGGGGGGGAAGATTGCGGGCAATGGGCATTCCAAAAAGTCAAGCCCCAAAGATTCATCTCTCCATCAGACTCCATCGGCTTTGGAGGCTTTGGAGCAGCGAGGTCGGTCGTGACGACGGTGTACGTCGACCCGTCGACGATAATTTAGTACCAACTGCGGGGCACACACATACACACACAGAAACAAGGGGGGCGAGATTGAAGGAGACAAAAAGCCGAAAGCAAAGCAAAAAGAAAGGAAAATCGCTACAACGCGGCAAAGTTGTGCACATGATGGTAATCATGATCATGGGCATGTTTTATCATCTTCGACATCGGTTCCTTGGGAGGATTGCGTTGGGAGCATGGGGAAGGGGGTGGTAGTTGGTGAGAGCGGCAGGAGAGTAGGAAAACTCGGCACAAACACTGTTGAATGGAAATAATCGTACAAAAGGGGTAGCGCTTTTCCATGGGATGGATGGGAGGATGGATGAAGATGGTTGGTGGTGGTTGGCCGATGAGTGGAGCTCAAGTGTAGTTGGAACTGTTGGATCGGAGCAGAAACGACACAAAGCAGTGGTTTAGTTTGATTTGAACGTTGTTGTTTTTTTTGCGCAGATTTGATTATCAATTTATAGATGGATTTAATTGAAACTGGTTTCAAACGAATCTATCTTAATCGGTACTTTCAAAATAACATGGTTAGATTCAAATGGCTGCTATAGGCTTTAATTTGACGTTTTACCAGCTATTGAACCGTTTTGCAGAACTCCATAATAAGATTATTAGTCAAAGCATTAATTTTATTAGTAACTTACTAAACAAATTTCATTTTTTATATTTGCAAAAATCAATTTTATAAGTTTTTAGGCACTCAAGCTTTTTTAATGATTTCAGCAAAAGCTTATTTTATGATGATTTTTTTTAACGGATGTTTACTGTTTGGTTTAATCCTTCCTTTTCCCTGACAAAGAATGCTATCCAGTTTTTCACAAGCTTTTTGTATCCGAATCAACAATCTCTCGCTATTTGATGCTGACAATCAGCAAACGATCGAAATCAGTAACAAGTAAAACGAGGTAATTTGAAACGTAGCCAGCGAAAACGCAAAGAGAGAGAAAGAGAGAGGAACAGCGACAATATGTATAAACACTTCATAATGCTTTGAGCAAATACCAGAGCGAACCTTTTTTTATTATTCCTCATTTCGGTTGGCTTTAGCTTACGCTATATATCCCCAAAAAGCTTCGAATCTCGTGCCTGGCCAATGCGATACATCCAGCAACGAAAGGGGTAAAAGAAGCGAGCGGCAGACACAAGGCAGAGCTCATTAGCCCGCTGGAGGACTCGCGGCACCGACACGGCTACGCCATAAAAGCTATCCTATTTACCATTTAGCTTTTCGTCGGCAGCGGTCGGTGTGTGGAAGCTTTAAAGTCAATTGCTAGCGGACGTGAGGGGGGGGGGGGGGGGAGGGGAGGGAATGAAGAGGGGGGAAAACAGCACATTGAAAAAACATGATGCCCCTAATTGTAGTTCTGTTGTGCCTACGGTTTGTGCTGTGCCATCAAAAGGGAGACGAGATTCTGCAGCGCCACCGCTTGAGCTTTCATCCCCAATGGGTGCAGGAGGTGAAGAGCGGTAGCAATGATGGCTCAACATAAGAACTGCTACATAAAACAGGCGCAAAGGGAAAGAACGAAACACATAAGCGCTACACGGTGGAGGGTGAAATAAAATCGCACGCATACCCCTCCATCAGAAAAACGCATGTGGCGGTGTTTTTCTCCTTCCATCGAGAAGCTTTTATCATCGCATCGAACACAACAGTGTGCGTGTGTGCGTGCGAGATGATGCTGTCAAGAGTGGGGGAAATTGATTGAAGTTGGTGCGCTGCTGCGCATGTGTTGCTGCGGCCTGCAGTGGTGTGCGTATTCACTGTGTGTGTAGCATAATTCCAATTAGAATTATGCTTATGCTCCGCCTCGAGCGGGCCGAAAACCACTCCTACCGAGCTTTGCGTACACGAGCGCACGGTGTGTTGGTGAGCTGCCCGCTCACTGCCCGTTTGTTTTAGTGTGTTGGATATTAATTTAATCCAACGCAAAGGGCGCAATCGAAAGAGAAAAAAGGCCTGTCACCGTCGCACCGGAAAGAGAGCAGCCGAGCATGCGCGCGCACCGTGTGAGTTAGA
Organism: Anopheles gambiae; assembly: GCF_943734735.2. Classification (NCBI taxonomy): domain Eukaryota; kingdom Metazoa; phylum Arthropoda; class Insecta; order Diptera; family Culicidae; genus Anopheles; species Anopheles gambiae. Next base: position 4,447,049 of record NC_064602.1, on the reverse strand, counting down.
GCGAGCGAGAAGCATTGTGTCCGCGCTGTGTACGGCTGTCGGACGACGCCTACTACGGGCTGCTGCTGCTGCTTGTGGGGATTTCTTATTGGAAACGGTCCTCAGTTGGCTCAAGTGTACCGCGATGGAACGACTGTTTTCGCGTTCGATTTTCGCGCTTGCCGGTACCACGCGCGAACAGTGTCCCTGCTTCCGTCCGGTCCCGTATCCCGTGCCATCCCGTAGCACCGTTTAAAGCCCTTCGCACCCTACTCCCCTCCCTCGGTAAGGGCTTTCCCACTGCTCGAAGGGAAACGCGGTGTGGTTAGTGCGGACCGACCGGTGGGACAAGAAGCACACGGCGACACGGCAGTGCGCGGGACAAACGATTAACGCGGTGTGCTCCATGCTACTTAGCTAATTTTCACCTTAACCGCGCCGATTTTGCGAGTGTTTGTGCGGTGTGTGTGTGTGCGTGTGGTGCGATCATTGTTTAGTGTTTTGTTTTGGAACGTGACGAACACACACGGTTCCGGAAGGTTTGCGAGCATTAAGGGTGCTTTTGTACACGGGAAGTTGCGATTGTGAAAATGTGGCTTAGAACATGTGTTCCGAGATTACAGAAATGTACTGGAAGAGGTGAACAGTGAAGTGTATGTGTGTGTGTGTGTGTGTTGCCAAATTGATTAAAGCATGAAGCGACGGTAGATGAGGGAATAGAACTTGCGAACAGGCACCAACAAGTAAACAAACATTCTAGTGGAAGGAAAGTGCGGATTTGTTGGCCTTTTCCACGCTGCGTCTGTAATGTATCTTGGCCAAAGCCCCGGCAGTGGGTAGTAGTTACAATGGCCACCATAATGTCGCATAATTTACCCCTGATACCGCTTCCGCTGAAGGCGGGAGTGGCCCTGGCCAAGGCGAGCCTGATGCTGCCCGGCGCTGGAGCGGCCGGCGGTTTGCTGGGGCTTGCCGTGCCCCCGGAGTCGAGAAAATCGTCCGCCACGCCACCCGAAGCACCGCACGAAAGTCCCAAACTGCCGGCGGACGACGATGAAACCGATCGGATGAGCTGCTGCAGCGACGACAGCGAACTGTCCGTGGGCCAGGAGGTGCCGGATGATCTGCGTGCACCGCCAACCCTGCACAGTCCACCGGATGACTTAAGCAACGACTCATCCCGCTACTCGAAAGACACTCCCTCGGAGCTGGAGTTTGCGGCTCGACTGCAGCAAACGAGCATGCTGCGACCGAGTCCAACCCGCCTGCACGAAGAGTTCCTTCGCAATTCGCAGCTCTACGCCGAGGAGCTGATGCGCCAGCAGATGCAGATTGTAGCGGCCGCCCGGGGACTTACCATGAGCCCGGCCAAAGCGGCGCTCGGTGGGCTGCAGTCCGACCGTAGTCCAACACCGGGCGAACCGAGGATGGGCTTTCGACCGGCGGGTAGTGGCAATCGGAGTGATTTCTACCGCCAGGATGCATCCTCCCCAGGGGAAGGGGCAGGAAGCTTCCGGGGCATCCATTCGCATCTCAGCGCAATATCGCAAATCACGCAAAATCTCAACAGCGACCTCTCGAAGCTAACGTCACCGACGGCGTTCCGTACGTCGCGCGAAAGCTCCCAGTCACCTCCGTCGGCGGGGGCAAACCTTCACGGGCTGCATCAACTCCACCAGCAGCAGCAGCAGCAGCAACACCAGCTGGCTCAGCAGCAGCATCACCATCATCAGCTAGCGCTGGCCGCACTGAACAACAACATTGCCGTGGCGCTGAACGACCAAAGCCTCAAGTTTAGCATCGACAACATCCTGAAGGCAGACTTTGGCCGCCGCATCACCGATCCACTGCTGCTGAAGCGAACTTCCAAGAGTGGCCAACAGCACCATGGGCCGTCTGGGGCGGGTGCATCGGGCAGCAGAAAGCCGGCCAGCAAAAGCCCGTCGGCAATCGATCTCAGCGGTGGCGAGCAAGGTTCCTCCATGGCGACGCTAGCGCCCCTGTTGGCCGGTACGGGAAGTGGCGTGCCGTGCAGCATAGCGAGCGCACTGTCGACGGTGAAGCAGTTCTGCACGGCGGTTAGCACGACGACGACCAGCAGCAGCAGGGCCAGTTCGGGATCGGTCAGCTCGGTCGGTTCGGTGGGCAGCGAGGACGTGAGCCCGATATCGCCCCTCTCGTCGACGGGTTCGCTGAAGGGTGCGGACCATCAGTCGAATGGCCAAGGTGGTTCGAGTGCAACGGGAGCGAATGGTGGTGCTAGTGGTGGTGGTGCTGGAAGTGCCGGGTCCAGTTCCGGGTCTGGCAGCTCGGGATCCGGTTCCGGTGGGCCGATGGTGTGGCCGGCCTGGGTGTACTGCACGCGGTACAGCGATCGACCTAGTTCAGGTTAGTGTTCAATGCTTCAAAGTCCTTGGGGAGAAAGGGTCATGCAAGAGATGTAAAATTTTGTTAGAAAAACCTTGTGAGACTGCCTGTAATGTCTCACGATTCTTAAAACACTGCTTTTGGTGCTTCACTCAAACCCGCCCAAACTCTAAACGATTTCTCATGCAATTGCGTGTAACCTCCGCCTCAATTCTGAAGAAATTCGTTGCTGACTTTGTGTATTCTGACGCGACAGGAATTCTGGGAGCATTTCTCGGAATCACCTGCAACCGTACCGGCTCCTCTCACTCTTTTTGCACTGTCAAACGGTCGCACGGGGAATTTGTCATCAATTTTGACCGTTTGCTTGGCATTTCATTCGGAGGCATTGCGGGTTTGAACCGGCTTGTGGATGTGTCTCGTGGAACACCAAGAACTGAAGCTTTTACGGACAAACCCAACCCAACATCGTGACATCCCCGGGAGAACTATTGGCATTCATTATGGTTGCGGAAATGCGATTGGAAATGAATTGTCCTCACCCTTGCGGATGGAGAACACCATAAAAGAGTTGAAAGCTGGGCTGTTTATGGGCTATTTTGTTGGAAGAAGCCTAATTATGCGGTGCAGTTTTTGGGTCCGAACGACGTAGTGCCCCTGTTGTGCAGCATAAGAAAACACCAGTTGAATGTGTAATAGAGCAGCCAACAAGCGGGAAGGCTTAATTGAACCAGACATGTATCGCTCACAAGTGCAAAAACAAACGAGGTCAGTTTGAGAATTATTTTAATTGCCGCGCTGGACACACTCAAGACAAACGGTGTAGAAATGGTTTCTTCAAGTGCAGAAATAATTTAAAATGCATCTGTTGCAGGTTCCCTTAACGCGCAGCATTGTGATATATTATACATAAATCTGTTGCCTGTTCTGCAACAGGTCAAATGGTTAAACGGTTTGTGAACCAAACCAGTTGGCAAAACTCAAATGGCAACTGTTTGTGAGTGTGCATTATTTATCAAATGCGTCTTACGATCGTTTGTTCCATTTGTTCCATCCATCCAGCAAGAGAACAAAAAAGAGTCTCCCGATTTGTGTTGGTCGCTTTTTTGTTCGTTTTGATTTCTTCGCCTTCGCCGACGGACATTGTTTCACGCACCTGGAGAATGCGTTTCTTCCGGTATCCGGGCACTGCTTGAAGTGGGTTAGCCGAGGCACGCGTGCGTGCATGTGTGCAATGTTTCCTTTCTACTCCGAAGATCACAAGACCGAGCGGCCGCACTCGGCGTGAGTGTTTTTGTGTGGATTTGTATTTTTCTTTTGCTCGCTTTGATCGACTGCTGCCTCGTGATTCTGTTATCAATGGAACGGAATATTTGATTTGCTGGATGTGCTAGGTGCAACAAGGTGCAGTAGGGATGAATAAAAGGTTGCAGGGAGAAGAAAACAAAAAACACAACCATACAAAGGAAAAGAAAGGGACTACATGATCGGTGGGGTGAAAAAGAGGGAACTCACTACAAACTAGACAAACAAATTAAAACATGCAGCTACGCATACTGCATCGAGCAACACGCCATGCCAGGAGGGTCTGGTGAGGGCAATTAAGTGTGCGAAGTGGTACGAGCGGGTCTCTCCCTTTGCCTTTGTACGCAATGAACGGGAAAGAAAACAACCACCCAGTCCTACTAAACACTGTGCCTCCTTCCAATTGGAAATCGCGGCAAATCAAAGTTGCAGAAAAAAACAACAACAAACGATTGCATTCTCATGAGACACAGACAGGACCCGGACAAACGGTAGCCCAAACGATGTTGGATGATGGCGTGCGAATTTACACTATCTCTCACACTGACGCAAGGCAGCGTGAACACGGCCCCGTGCTTTCACCCTGGACCGAGAGAGCTCGCAAAGACGCATCATTTAGCACGAGTGAACGCGGGTCACGATTTATTTTTCCTTTTGATCGTGCAATATGATATGCAAACCGGGGGTGGGGGGTAATGTGTGCAAGAGGCAAAAAGTGGGAGCAAGAGAAGAAAAAAAGTGTATCGTTATTATTGTCAATTTTGTCTTTTAGTTGTGGTCCGTACGCGTTGTTCTTTGCTGTAGTTTGTTACTATGTATGAATACTTAAAAATATGGAAAAAAAATGAAATAATTTTATTGGTCGGGAAAAACGGAAAACTTCACCTCCGCTCGGGGGTACTTACCGATTATTGAAATTAACCCAAAGAACCCCCAAGGAAAACGGCTCCTGTGTGCATGCTTATTTCCATCTTTTTGACCTCTCTGTCTCTCTCAAGTGTGTGAACAGCGAGAGAGAGAGAGTGGAAAAGCGAAAGAGACCCCATGCCAATGTGCCGTTTGGAAAATTAAAATGTTTTATTTATGCACTGTGAAGCCTCGTTTACGAAAATGGAGCGGTGAGAAGGTATAGAAGGGAAGGGATTTGCCTCGCACCTTTTGCAAGGTGGTGGGGTCTCTTTGGACTCGGCAGTTCACGCGCCCCGGTCAAAAGAGTAATAATTTTCCCGCCTGCCACCTTTTGGGGGGTGGGGGGGTTTGCAGTAAATGGTGCGGCGTTCAAGCACAAAGGGAAAAGCAGGTACAGTGTGGCCCAATCGATAGTGAGGAAATGGTACCGCTGGAGGAAGAAATGAGTTCGTTGGAATATGAATTTTCAGGATTATGTATACTTTACAATAACTTAATATATTTTAAACTGGGTTTAAAAGACGTTTAAGTAAAGAAAAACTATACTTTTTATGAAAACATGGGGAAAATGTTAAATTTGTTACTCAAATGGTCCTAATTTCTTCAATGAGCTCTACAGTGCTCAACAAAAATGCTTCTACACTTACCACTTACTATCGTTGTCATTTTATACTGCACACATTAGCACCTCAAATGCAACGAACCAAAGGTGTGTTTGTATAAGAAAGCCAGGAAGAAAAGGAGCGAAACGCCCAACACTACCAACGAAAACATAAACGATCTCTACCGTTTTTGTTGTGCTTGCGCTAGGGCATCAAAAAGGCACACAACAACACAAGCTTCTCTAGGCCTCGGCTCGAAAAGTCGAAGAAAAGTGTGCGGATGGAAACGACACGGTATTTCCTCGTTTAAAACCCTCCCCACCCGCTTATCCCCTACCCTTGTTTCCCCCCCCCCCCACCTGCAAGCGAGACACGACGATTAGACGGCAGCTGACTTCATTTGTGAAGCCCGCGTGGAACACGTTCCGGAGGACATTGCGTGCCGCTCGGCTGCACAAAAGCGTCGCCATCTCGCTGCCGGCGACCCCTTACACCCATCCGTTTTTACAGGGGAAGGGGAAGGGGTGTTGGAAAACGTGGCCGTTGCGTTTTTGTGTTTACCTCTTCCTCCTCTGCTCAGAAACACATACACACAGACACACAGACAAACTGAGAGCCACAGGAGCTCATGTTCCGGTGAGGTGGTAGCCCGCACTCGCCGTGTCCGTGCTGTCTGGCTGTCTTGTATGCAATTTTGCACTGCAACTGTTGTTGTTGTTGCTGTTGTTGGATGCCGATGGTAGTGGACGCAATGTTTAGTGCGGGACCTGCAATCGACTGGGTCCGTCTAGTTTTGTGGTTTTCCATTCACAGCGGCTTTCCGCGCTGCCGCCGGCTCGAATGGCTCAATCGCACTTCCACGCACAAGATCCCGGTGAGGATGTCGATTGGAAATTTCATTAGGCTGAAAATAAATCATTCATGTGTCACCTTCTTTCCCCGCTTTGCAAAGAACGGGGGTTTCCTTCCCTTTTCCTTCGTGTTTCCGTTTTAATTGTCATTTATTGGGTCCATTTGTGGAAGTGGATGCAACGGTGTGCATCTGTGTGTGCGCCGATAATTCTGTCTCAGTTTGTGCAACGCCTTTCGATCGGTTTTCTGTGTCTTCGCGGTGGACAGGGAAGCGAGCAGCAATTTGCATTTCTAAGGTAGTGCATAAACGTCAATCACAAGTCAGAAGCGCCCGGAATGGGGCAGATTTGCTATCCAGTTTTGGATTTCGGGTAAACAGACAGGCAGTCAGCAATCGTGCCGATTGCGTTCGGTTAATTAGGGGAGGGCTAATGTATCGTGATCGATCGAGTGAATGAACGGGAGAAATTGCTAAATGACACTTGGAGGCGTAATGGTGGGCAGTGCGAGCCGATTGAAGCGGGCCGATATGTCACAAGCTCGCTTCCAAGGTTTCGCTGTCTACGCTTTCTGATCGAAGAAGGCGATTTGCTGGACGAATGAGCGACTCCTCATTGAAAGTTCGGCAGTCCGGTTTCGCTTAATTAAGTTTCCATTGCCTTATTAGTACCAATGCAGCACAAAGTTTCATTAAAATCGCGCACTAATATTGACGGTTTTTCATGACTAACCATTAGTCACAATATTAGTGCCAGAGCGGAAATCGAACCATTTGGGCACGATTGCCAATACCGTTCAAAGTAATGCACCCGTGCATCAAGGGCTCGGGACAAATCAAGTCATCCGCCCGCAAACACACACACATACACTCGCGGAATTTAGTGCCTTTGAACCGTGCCGCACTCGCAATGCCAGTGCAACGATTGCAAAGCACCAAGCAAAACCGTATCAATTACAATATCAATTACATAAAACCTAATCACATTCAGCCTGCATCACGCCGTCGTCGTCGTAGTCGGTGTTGTCGTCGTTTGTCGCCGTTTTGGTGTGTCGTTTGAGCGTAATTTACCGCCAATCGATCTGTCCGGCCGGTGGACCGACCGGTGCATACCCAGGGTGGAAATGCCATGCCAAAGTGGTTGAGCGGGGCGGGCTGCTCTTTAGCGCTCGCGCGCGCGCACTCTTGCTCTCTGATCAAAAGCCTCCGAAGCCGCCAAAGCCTACCGGTGTTACGGTTGAGGGTTAGAAGATGGGAGGTTTGGTTTGTATTGCGGCACACGGCAGTAGCTTCGTTCGTCGTCTTCATCTGCAGTATCGCGTTCTTGCGAGCTGCGAGCTGATGCGATTAGATGCAATCCGCCATGCCGACATTCGGGGACCGAAAGGTGCAATAAAAGTGCAACCATTTCGGATTGATTTTCGATTGATGCATTCCAGCTGGAGTAGAGTTTGGTTGTTCCTCTTTCCACTTCTTAAAAGCGTCAGATTTATTGGAGTCAGTGGCCTCGTTCGCTATTGGGGATGGGGTGATGTGAAAATTGTAAATAATCGATTCCGTTGGCTCACTCAGGCCGGAGTGCTCAACTTCCCTCAACCGACGGATGAGTTTGGCACAGTAACCTTCCCAGCGGGGGAGGCACGCTAGGCAAGCGCATGAACATTGGCGCGAGTTAATAGGAAGGTTAATTCAATCATCAAACTGTGCAGCAGTCGGGTCGGTGAGACGCAGTGAAGCTCCTCCTGTACAACGGAAAGCATTTGTTCTTGCCTGACGAAACACAATCACAGCGAAAGCCACACACCAGAGTAAAGAAACTGGCGACGACAGCAGAGCAAGAAGCCGCAGCAAATCGAGCAGATTATCTGTGCGTCCCGGTGAGTGGTTGAATGCTACTACATCGCCAAAGCTACTGCCTTTGGGTCGCTGGGTGGTTGGCCAGTCGTCCGGGTCTGGTAGTAAACTTGCAGTTTAAACAAGGTAGCTCGGGGGAGTCCTCCAAAGTCGTCCAATGGCGTGAACGTTGCGTGAAATTTGCGATAAGAACTCAACGCCATGCTGGAAGTTCGTTCTGTTGCAGCCGAAACGCAATCGTTGCATTAGGGTGGCCGATTGCCATCACTGGTAGGCCCCTTGCTGAGCTGGTACAGGTGGTACAGGTGAATCAACCTGACCGATTGACGCGCCGCGAGCGTTAAAATGTTGATTTGTGTTTGAGTGTGATCTGGCGCTCGCGATAGCGCTCTTTGTCTGGGGGTGGGTGGAACGTGCTGACAAGTCGCCATTGTTTAATCCAATTTTTATGTAACAACATGAAACCTGTGCTGTGGAGCAAATTATTCGATTCGGGATGAGATAAATGAGGAAAGTAAACGAACTTTGCGAAGATATGAAAAGCTTCATTTAAAGTTGTTTAATGTTAACAGCTCGTTCTAATTGGCTGCGAGTCCAAACAAAGCCTGCTGGAGATAAGATAAGAGATTGATGCGTTTATTTGTATAAAATTATCTTGCTTCGTATAGTTTATACAACTTTATGGGTCCCAAAATGGTCCACTCCTAGGTTGCATCGGAAGCAACCGTCCATCCTGCCCGCAAATAGTTTAAACTATTCCATCATACCCACTTAATGGGCGCTTACAGTTTCGCGATAGACTCACGCGGGACGGCAGATTAATGACCACCGGCCCGTCGTGACGTATCATAAAACGTTCCACCAGCTTGAATTAATTCATTTAGCACACACACCATCGCTAGAGGCACTCGTAGGCCGCCCGCGTGCATTAAATTACGATTTTTCATCGCTCACACTCCTTGCAAAACCGTGGCATTTTGATACCTGACGTCGGGCTGGACGCTAATCTTATCGCACCTGTTTCATGCAGCTATGCTGCTCCCTTCCGAGACCCGGAGTTATGATTTTCCTTCCCGCACTCGTTTGCGCTATCTGAACGTTTTTCATTCGCAGATCACATTTTTTATCGACTTATCGCTCGACTGTATGTGCCTTTTTGTGTCACTCGCTCCACGCAGGGACACTGGAACACTGGGTTCCTTGCTTCCGATCCTCGCCGCATGCTTACCTACCTGAACGGATTGTGTGTGTGTGTGTGTGTGTGTGGTAATTAATTGGTTGATGAATTAATTAAACCGCGCGAGACAAACGCACTGGCCGGCTCTGGTTCCAGTAATGATAGGATGTTAGTGGCGTCACCCTCCCCAGTAGGGCCTGACCACGCATCCTGTGTGTGTGTGTGTTGGTACGGTGCTTCCGCTGCACACATTAAGATTAATTATCGATCAATCATGCATCTTGGTGGTGGTGGTGGTGGCAGTAGCGAGGTGTACGCTGTGATTGCAAACGCAACGGGAGTCGTCAATTAAATCGTCATGTACTTGTGAAGTGCACTTCCAGCTAATATGTCGCCGCAAGCCCCAGCATCTTCGAGGTGTGTTGGGCGATGGTAGATGGTAGAGAGAGGGCGAAAGGCAAAGAAAAAGGAACAAAACGTACTAATCAACTTGCGAAAGGCTAATAGATTGTGTGGAATCTTTCGACTGTGCTAATCAAGCAGCGATCATAAACGATGCGTCTGCGGAGTGGTGCGATTGATTATGATTAATTTATGACACGAAGGCTAGACAACTGGACAACTGAAAGACTCAAACACTAGCCCGGGTGTCATAAACTGGCGGTCTGTTTGTTTGGTGGGCCTGCCTAAAGGGGATTTTGGTTTGGGGTTTAATGAGCAGATGAAGCTTTTTTTGGAGGAAATTTCGTTTTACGGTGTGCATGTGTGACTATCCGCTCTACTCGCTTTGCAGTTAGTGCCGCTCTCTTCGCTTCCCGAAGGTGCTGAGGTGTGAAGGGTTTTTTTTTTATGGCACCTTGGAATGTTTATGGTCCTCGGACCTTTTCCCGCTCTGTGCGGTATCGTTTCGGCTTTGGATGAACTCTCCTTCTCTATCTGTCTCTCTGTCAGTCTACATCAAATGCACCACTCTACGCTCGAGGTAGAGGAAAAGAGAAGCAAAAACACACAATAAAAACAACAACAAAAAAGTCGAACACGCAAAAAAAGGAGAGCAAAAAACGCGCGTTAAAACGGTTCCGAGACGGCAAAAAGGCAACGACAAAACATATCTCCAACCGACCACCCACCGTGTGACCACCCAGCAAGGATATGGATGACGCCGTCAGCATAATTTCGGCATCCGTTTTCGGCCGGCGAGCGCGCACGCTCTAATCGCTTCGTTTATCATAATCCACCGATCACAAATGGTTCGAACCGGGGGCTACCCTGGGAAATCGAACGGGAAAAGGAAAGGATGGATGGGGTCTGGCTCACACAGCGTACATGGAATGACATCCACCCGGAGGTGATGCGGCGAGAATGGACACGAAAGACACAGTAAAAGGCAGGACAATATTTCGACGGGAATCGGGAGGGAGAGAGAGAGAAACTCAAGCAAGATAGGGAAAATACCGTAACATTGCCAGCGGGATGTGCCCAAAGGGGGTTGCTCTTTGTTGTCGTTGTAGTTGGGAAGTAAGTTCTCGCCTGCCCTGGACTGGCGGAAGAGTTCTTCACCGCACCGTGGCTGGGTGAAACGTTCGTAGAGGGAAGCATGCATGTTGGTGCAATTATTTTCCCCAAATTAATTATGCTGTACAGTCACCCATTGACGTTATGATGTTATGATCACGAACATTCGTGCTTGATCAGATTAATTTTTGGTATTTTTTAATCTGTGTTTTTGCAAGCAGAAATTAAACTTTAAATGGAAAATTGCATGTTATAATGGCTACCTCGCTCGCGCTCTTCCAGTCACTTATCAATCGTTGAGGCGAGAATGAGCCTCGAAACGGGAACGATTGACTGTTGTTCCCTCTATTTTGGGCACGAACTCGTTCAAGCGCGCGTATAAATTATGTCATAAAGATACACATAATTCGGGCAAAGACGACTTAACTGACCTAAAGGAATCGAGCACCAGACCAAAGTGCTCAAACGAAGAGCACGAGTGAGCAAGCCCACTGATTGAGCCGAAGGTGGAACCAGAGCAACGGTGCCAAGCTGCTGGTACTGGGTTAGTTTCTTCTCGTGTTTGCTTCACCGGTCAATTCTTTGGCTCGCTCGGCTTATCAATGAAGTCTCTGGGCTGGTTGGACCTTTCCAAACACTCCTGCCCTGTTGTCTGACTCCGAATCCCCGCCGTTTGACTCCTCGGTAGGTCTCGCTGTGGTTTTGCCCACCCACCCGGCACACTTTGAAATTTGTCACTTTTTGTGCGTGCTTTTGATGCGATGGGTACGTGACAGTTTCGGGGCTTTGCTAAGTGAGACATAAAACCAGGCTCGAGTTTGGCGCGGTTGGGAGACGGTTTGTAGGGAGAGAGAGGAGCGAAGGTGGACGTAAAGAGGCTGAAGTGGCTTAAGAAAGGTGGAATGTGGTTTTAGTGAAAATGAAATTGAAAGTAAGCAATGGAAAGGAGAGGTAAAAGAGAGGTAAAAGAGGCGAAAAAGAAACAACAAAAAAACATTACTCAAAAGCTGGTAATAACAGTTAAAGAGCAATTCTAACGCACACAATAGGAAAAGATATTAAAACAAATAAGCTTGTATAGGAAAAAGAGTCTAATTAAAAAGCTACAAAACGCGCACAATAAGAACTAATAAATCGAATGAATAATTCAACGTAGTGCGTAATGTCTCGGCGTATAGTCCCGGTGTGCGGCAAATTTCCCAGTGCTCTCCTGTGGCGCACGAGATATTATCTGCTCAGGTCCGTTACACTCCGCAAATGATTCATTTGTCAATTACCGAATGCAAAGCACCCCTTCAACCCTTTTTGATGGGAACTCCTCGGACAGAGCGGGAAGACGGAGAGAAAGAGAGATGCCCCTCCCGAAACAAAGTCGAACTAAAAACCTTCTCCAGAAAGAAGCGACTGCCCAAACGGATGACGGGTCGGACCCGGAATGTATGCATTTTAAGTGCAGTTCCTGAGTGACTCCAAAACCCATCTGTAAGAAGAAAAAAACATCGTTTTCATGGGCGCAAAGGGGACCTTGCGGTAACGACCCTTTCGGGTGTGTGTGTGTGTCGGGTGTGAGCCGTTTTTGGCGGGAGGGAGAGCAACAAACAGGAGAGAAAAAAATACACACACAAGGGAGATTCCCTGTGCGGATATTACGGCAACAGGAAGCGAAGGCAGCAAAGCATCAGTCCCCGGAGCACGAGTGAGTCAACGTACTGAGGCGGACGCACGGACCTGGAGGACCACCCAGGTCGCGCACTTGGCAATTGCTTCCATGTTGCAGTTTTTGACGAACTTCACAAGGGGGGGAATTTGCGCACAAACCTTTTGGGGGACGTTTGCCTGTTCTCGAGGTCGTGTTTCGAGGACAGGCAAACCCCTAGTCTTAATGTGTGTGTTTGTGTGTCTGTATTTTGGGTCGGTTCCTCAATTTTACGAGTGCCTTCACGGTTGTTCGGAGAATTGGTAACGGGGTGTTTTAATTTGCGCTATTTTCCGCATAATCCGGTGGCGGCTTTGGAGCGAAGGAGTGCCGTTGGAGGGTGCTAAGGATTTCTGGAGAAGTGACACTCATTTGCTTGTAAGGCGAAGGACAACAGGCAAAACCACCGGAAGTAAATTAAACCCGCATTATTGGGCGTGTTGAAATAGAGCAAGCAGAAGCAGTGCCAATTATCACACATAAATCCGGTTCGAAGGACCAAATGTTACAGTGACGTTTCGGTTGAATGTAGGTTAAAGTGCAAATGTGACCCTTACGACGACGCGATCAAGGGCTTCGAAGCATTTGATCACCTTCAAAGTCTTCCTGATTGCGTTAATTAGCTGAATGTGAAGAATGTTTGTGAAATGGCTCATAAATAAGCAAAAGATTGATGCCATAATTGAACAATGCGACATTGAAATGCCGATCGGTGACATTTGATCTAGCAAAACGATCGCTAACACAATGCATTGTCAATAAGATGGTGTACTGTGCAAATCGATATCAGTGTAAGTGTGTCTCAGCCGGTTCATTCCACTCGTTTGAGCGGCTAATCACTCAACGTGCAGGCACGTTAAAGCTCCTCCAACGATGATCACGCGATGATTGCGTAATCTCAATTAAAACTGTTTCGCTAGCCGTACCGTACCGTATTGCGCGTTTCCCAGGGAGTTTAGATCGAGAAGATCCCATGCTGCCGGTGTCGTCCGTGATGTCCGTGGAGCGGATTTACCGTCCAAATGTAGCACGGTAGCGACAGAACGTTATAATTTCATCATTACCTGCTAATGGTCGGCGCACAGTGGACCGACCGGGTCGGAGATTGCCTCGCCAACTCGTTACTGCATTTTTCCGCGGCCTCGCGAACTCGCCAGCGTACATCAGTTTTAATCGTGCCGTGAAAAGTGGCCGCCGCACCGTGTGCTGTGCGCGAAAATGCCACGACGTGTTGATGCGACGATGATTAATTCACGTTTTCTAATCCATAAATCATTGGCTAGAAGCAGCTGACGAGGGGGGGAGCAATGGCGGGGGACACGAACGATCGCAAAAACCCGTCGCAATTGGTTCGATGCTCACGATGCACGGGGAAAATGGCGTGGAAAATGCGAGAAAATGCGAGTGCACACGTGAGAAGGATGAGTGTGTGTGTATGTGTGTGCGAAAAAACACATACACACATCCCATTGGCACATCCGGTGTGCGGTGTGCGTGCAACGGCGTGGTCGTCGCAAGCGAGCACCGATCGCGCAAGATGATGATGATGATAATGATGATGATGGTGGAATAATTTAATAATTGCAACCGTCTGTAATTAAGTGCCGCCTCCGGGATTGGACGGGATTGAATTGCTCAATCGTGGTGGCGGTAGCGGGCAATACATACAAAAAAACCACACTACTCAGGCCTTCCGTTTGCCTGGTTGGGTTGGGTGTTGTCTGAGGCCTTTTTGTTTGTTTGTATTGTCGATTTTCCGCACCGCTCGATTGATGCTCGTACGCGGATCCGGTTCCGGGCTGTTATTCGGCATTGACGCCGAGCGGGGATTGCGATAAGCCACAGTCGTGTCCGTGTCCTCGTCGGCGTCCGCGCGCGAGCGCTCGCCCGCGTGATTAACAATTCTAATAACAGGTGAGATCACCTGCGGTGCTGCTGTGACAGGTCCCGTGAGTAGGCCGGCGTGCCTAGCGGATGTTTTAATTGAAAATCGACGTCTAGCTCGAAACCGAATGCCGATGATTAATCTATTAGCTCGCGAAGAGGAGGGAGAACCGTTTGATCGATCGTGCGCCAGTCTGGTTGACATTTCGTGTTCGCTACCGACTCGTGTGTGTGTACGTGTGTATTGCTGGTTGTGGCGAGTAAAATATGCGAATTGGTAGATTCATAGTGCTGCCTGGGGGACAGTATGGCTGCGGCAAGTGCATGATTCAGCTCGTCGAGATGAAGAGGGGCGAATCTTTGGTGTTGATTGAAATTAATAATCTTGTCGATAAATTATCCAAAGACCCGGGGTCCCCCAGCTTGCTGGCAATCGTATCGTAAAGATCTTGATTAAGCAGATACAATCATCACGACTTTGTACGCATGCCAGGCGTTTTAAAAGACTTGATTAGACTGTTGAGTGCAGTGAGGCACAATTTATCATTAAGTCTGTGCGTTTTTATGCAACCAAAATTCCTCTTCAATCGTAAACATAAAGCTTAAGTAAAGATTCATGTTTCGCATGGTGCGTCCTTGGGACCAAATTTAACTACCACCTAGAGGACGGCTTTACATATTGTACACTTTCCACCGAACAAACAAAAAGAAGACAAAGTGCACCCTGACAACGCTAATTAACATATGAATCAAATGTTGATCGCTCTGACGTACGAGTTTAATGGGCTCGACTCATAAAAAGTGACACGAAGCTATGTACCGTATGGAAGTTGCGAGCATGGCGAGCATGGAACGAGCGCGACGCTCTAGGGCCAAAGGCGGAAAGGCAAAACACAAACGGGGCCTGTATGGTGAAATGCACTTGAATGCACTGCGCTGCATCGTCCGCGGGCACAACTTGCGTACACAGAGTGCATTTCGCGTCGTATTCGTGTTCGCAATGGTCTTCCCTCCATTCTTCGGCCTATGCACTTTGCGCTGTCTTGGAGTCCACACGGCTTCGTGGGTGGTCTCGGAGTTGGAGCGTAGCGTCGTTTTTCATCCTGCTCGCCTTTGGCACGGGAAAAAGGAACGGAAGGAAGTTTCGCGTACCGCGTACCGAGCAACGAACGAATGTGCTAACGATGCCCAATGTCAAGCCCTGATGGCTCATGGCAAACGGGTGGAGCGGGCTCTCCCCCTTCAATGGCTTCTTCCTTCTCTTTCCATTTTCAAACTCATTTCAGTCATATTTGGACACGAATTGTCATAATACGGTTAGATGCAGGGGGGTATGATGGGGTGGTAGTGCACACTGTCATATTCACCGACACATCGGAACGGTCACTCACGCATGTAATTCGACACACACCGAAAGCTCGCCGGGTTTTTCGGTGCGTTTTGCATCCGATCATAACTATGCTGTTTCATGACTAATGCTGTCCGCTCGTTAGCCTTCATCCCGTTTGCCCCCTGTTTTTTTTTCCTTTCGCCACTTTCTCACCACCATTATCAGCTCGGACTCGATATCGTGTGTCGAATCGAACGAACTGCTGCTTGTGTGCGCTGCTTCTCTCCATTTCCGCTGGTTGGGCCAGGTCATTTTTCGCTTCACTCTCGAAAATTGAGAATTAATTTATTGCCGAGTTTTATGCTCGACCGTATCATGTTTTAAGTGATTCTCCTCCTGTGTCTCGCTGCCTCATATGCGATCCTGTTGCATCGCCTGTTTCGGGAGGGTTAAATGGAGTTCAAAGTGTTTGGAGGGGAGTAATAAAACAAAAATTCATTCATCGCGATTTTGCATGCATTTTGGAAGAGTAAATGAAACCATTGTGTTAAAAATAAAATGTGTTAAGATATAATATTTTTAGTTATTGTTAATTTAAAATGATCATCAAATTTGTGGAAATGGGTTTTTAAACTGTTGAATCTACTTTTATAGTATTTTTTTTAAGCAAAACAACACAATGGGCACAACAGCAAATATCTTAAAATACAACCCTAACCCCTACCTTAATGCTTAAGCCACAGTGCCAATAACAATAGCAGTCAGCAACCTTCACCACGCCCCAGCGCCCCAACCTCGACCAACAACTGCAACTGCAAGCGGAGCATAAAAAATAATCTTCTTTAGATTGAAATGTCAAAATATTGTTTTTTATGAGTCACACCGTCACCCGTTCTCCGTTCCGTTTTGTCTGTGCTGGCCGACGGTCGGTCGGTCGGTGTCTTGTCGTTTCGGTCTTGACGGGTCCCTCCTTTCGTCCCTCCCGCCTGCTTATGCCTGACGGAAGGTACAGCAAGACGCTTTCGGGCAGTGCGCGTTGATCTTTCCAGTGCTGTCGGGAACTATTCCAAAGTGTGTTTGTGGTTCCCTGCTTTTCTATTCAACCAAAAGTGCCAAACTTTTCTTCCAAAACACTCGAAAGAAACATGACCCCGAACCCCAGCCGTGCGGAGCGGGGCGGGATTGAGCGCTTTTTCGGTAGTTTCGATTTGGTGTGAAATACAATCGAAAAGAAAAACAGACATAAACCATTTAGGAAATGATTTATCCAGATTAAGAACGCAAGCAGCGCAAACCCCGCAAACCCCTGGCAAACATCCCAGCGAAAGGTGGTCACAGACGCAGCGGGAGCGTTGTGCAACACGCAAAAGGACAGTGTGTGGTGAGCGAGAGACACGGCCGGCGAGGTGGACGGTACACGGAACAAGATACGGACGTTATTGCGGGCATAAAACGAATGAGAACGGACATAAGAACGAGATAAAGACGCACATCAACCGAGGACACCCAGCAAGTTCGCGTTGGGTGATCCGAATATGGGTTTGAGCGAGAGACTTTGGTTTTGCCGTCTTTGGCTGGCTGGACTTCCAATGTCTCCCTTCCCTCGCAGGCTGTCGCGGCTGTTGTTGTGTCAGTGGAGATCGTGATCGCACACCCGCTCGCCGGAGCAGTAGGTCGACACAGTGGGCTCTGTGGCGCGAAAGGGAGCCACTGAGCTGGAGAGAAGGAAAGAGAGATATCATTGACCAAAAGGAACGACTCCCAGCAGCCTTCGGCCCTGCCTTCCATCCGTACGAGAGCCGCGGACGGTTTAAAACGAAATGTTTGTCACACGACAATGTAACCCGACAGGCACCTTCTGGCGCGCGCGTGTGTGTATACATGTCCGCCGCCTCTTGAACCGTCGGGGGAAGTCGGGGCCGAGCATCTTCGGACCTCGGAATTGGAAGGTTTAGATGATTAAGATGTTACGAACGGTTTTAGATGATCTTCCGGGATAGATAAATAAAGTCTCTGCGGGATCGCACCGAAGATCTGATGGGTGACGAAGTGGGGTAGCGCATTAAGGTTTTAATAGAGGATGAGAGGGACGAGAAAGGGAGAATCAACGAATCAAAGGATGAAGTGATTCGATGGGAGGTCGAGAGAAGAGGCATCATTCATGGAACTATTTGGGGAATTGATTTGATGGGAGTTTTGGGCTTTTATTTGATGAAGTTACGAGTAACGACGAGTGAGCCCAAGTACTTCAATGGTGTGTCCAATGGTTGTGTGAGTTGGTTTGTAGAATGATTCATACACCTTCTGATGTCAGGGGACAGAAATTTCCTATCGATGAGTTACTGACTCCAGTTCCAATATCCAATTCCTTCAGCTCATAGTCATAGATCAGCTGTCGCTTCCGTGCCGTGCCCTTCCAGGTTGCTGGCTTATGCGTGGCCCCTAGCGAAACGCGACAAAAGCTCTCCCATGCCGTGCCGTTGGACCACCGACAGCGAGGCAACTGTCACGCATAAAAATTGCTTAATAATCTACGCTCCACCATCCTTGCACGCGGCATTGTTTTCCTCCGTTGGCGTGGTGCGTCCTTCCGTTTCTGTGCTGAGCTCGCACCGATTAGCCAATCACTCCAAGGACAGACGGGGGTTGGTGGATAAAATGCCTTGCGTATTGCGCTACCGGTTGCGTTCGCCAAAACTGTGCGCCTCATCGCCGCTGAGGGACAGAACCCAACCGAAGGGGACAGCTGAAACAAAATAAAGCTGAATAATTTATCGACCTCAATTGGTACCGCGTTGGTGTTGTGTTTGGAGTTAAGCAAAAGTCGCTGTGTCCTGGGACTGCTCAGGACGGGTCATTACCGTGGTACAGAGCTATTCCCAACCCTGACCTAGCATTGCTGGATCTGGAAAGCGTTTTTTTGCTGCTTTAATTTATTGATGGCAACACGTAAGCGAAAGAGAACGTATTGCGAACAGTTTGAGGGTCGCCCAACTTACTGTAGTATCAAAATAATTTAAAATTTAAAATAAATTTGCCCTATTTTATATGTATTCTGCCCTCGCCAACTGCCCTCCTATTAGCGGTGCAAATGTCAAACACATCAGCGGCTGGTGGTTTTGTGGTTAGGCGTTCGTTTCTAAATTTAATTAAACCACATCGGCAAACCGCATCGACGAATTCCGCTTTCCGTTTTCTGTCCACCCGTTTGGCAGTTGGCAGTTTGGCAGGGACGGCTGCAGAATGCTGTTAATAATCGGGCAAGTTCGGTTGGTGGGAGACGCCGCTTCACGGATTCGATGGCAAGATTTATGCGTTTTTAACAAGACTCAAGGGTGTTGAGAGGAAATCGTACGCCGACAATGGGACGCTAACTGCAGCAGCAGCAGCTGCTGCTGTTGCTGCTGCACTTGCCCCGTTCAATGGCCCCCAACTGGACGCACTGGGAAGGGGCACGAGCGAGCGAGTGAGTAATGGATTTATGCGATTGTGGCCACCGACGGTGGCAAGCGAATCATTAACATTTCACCGTCGATTGACTTGTCGCCTGGATGGCCGGAGGGTCCCCGGGGCTGCCTTCTGTGTGCGTACTAAGTTGATGGCAAAATAATAGAATCGATTCTAATGGACTCTCGTTTATTTCTTCTTTTTGCAGGTAAGACCGGACGATTGGAATCATCAGATGAGCTAGGCGGACGTTTAGCAGCATGGAGTAAGAAATGCTGGGGAAATAATTAGAATAATATTTACGAATCTACTCAATCTGTCTTTCGCCTTTCCGGCCAGTTTACTCTCTAATTGAATCGAAGAGTGTCCCTTCGTCGTGATGATGGGAAGCAATTTATATTTATGACCCTCTAGCGAAACCACAAATTGGCACATTTCAGTCGGATCGATCTTGTCCACCCTATTTTGATAGGATTTAAAACTGTTTTACTTTCAATTCCTGGGATATAGTGGCATCACTTGCATGCTGAGGGGCTTTAGGACCTTCAGATTTCATCAATTGCTTCTGTATCTGGTTTGTCCATTTCCCACATGTGTACAGATGCAGATGCGCCACACTAACCACCACCGTTACGGCTGTTATTGCTGCTGGTGATGATGGTTATTGTTGCTGCTGCTGCAGCTACCCTTCTTTCCCTCCTGCTTGGGATGGGATTTGCAACTGCATTGATATTGCGGAGAGATTCTTCGACAGGGTCCTGTTTTCACATCAAACTGCTGTTGTTATCCGTCCAAGATATAGATCACCACAAGAGGGGCCGGAAGGGAGAAAAGCGCAAAGATGCGTTCGTTATGCGGGACTTTGATATTCGGTCATTAGGGAAGCTAATGACTGGTAATGATAATGATGAGGTTAATTACGATCGATCCAGCGATGGGTTGGTAGAACGAAAAATCTGGTACACAATGTCTCTACCAGCAGTCAAATCCGGTCTGGTTGCAACATATGTTGCTCGGGCAGGAGAGAGAAAAGCTTGAACCTATCTCACTCTTACTCTACACACTACAGCCTGTGTAATGAAGCAATCTTTGCAATTGAAAGATATTTCTGATGCACAAATGATACTTCAATGTGGAGATAAAGAAAAGAGTAAAACAGGCTTGAATCTTTGTCGGTCAAGCTAAACCTTGAAGGTCATCTCGGAAAGTTCAAAGGATAAACCTGATGGAAAGGGATAATATCTTTGTGTTTCTTTTATCTCGTCAATCGATGACTTTTATTACGAGCAGCAGGTTCGTATCAGCAAACCAACCAATACGTGATGATATTATGTACTGCTTTTTTGCTACCCGATAAGACCCGATCGTGTGTGGGAACGGGATAAAGTCAGCCCCCAGTCACAACCTAGACGCGGTTGGAAAGTTGGAGCAAAATAGCTGCACGAGTGCACGAGCGATCATGGTTTTCGCGAAACGAAAGTGGCAAATGACAACCGTTTTGCGAAAGAGCGTTCAATTGCATTCGTGTGCGTCCATTACGTCCGCACAGTGCAAGTGCAACAAACCGACCATGCATTGGCAGTGCAACAAATCGCACACCACCAGCGAACGTGTGAGCATTTCGGCATCGCAGCTGCTGCAGAGTTTGGTGCGGGTTTTGTAGTAGTTGCGGCCGTTTTTTTTTTGATGTTGTATCCGCGACGTTCCGAGACGTCAACCATCAAGCCCCCACCGCCTGGTTTTTTTGTTGCTCCACTCCCGTTTTTTTACTGCATGCACTTCGGTCGGCACACACAGGTTGTGCACCAACACAGCCGAGCGAGCTCACGAGCGGGCGCGCGCGCGCGCATGTGCAACGAGAGCGCAAATGCTAGACCGAAACGACAAAATGTTGCCCTTCTTCGGGGCGTCCGGCGCTTGACCATTTTGGGAAGCGGTTAATGTTTGGATTCTGCGCGATGATTATTGTTTAATGGTTTGGAAGCCCAGGCCGGAGGGGGCTTTTTGTCGTGTGTGTGTGTGTGTGTGTGAGTTGTGCAGGAACGGATCTGACATTAACCGTAGCTGCAATTAACCAACGGAGCGCTAGAGGCAACAATGTTGACCTAGCAAAATGTCATTCGGGAGCTAATGAACATGCACTAATGGGCGGTATTGCTGTTGCCTCGTGTAGATGTCCACCGAAAGCGATGAGTTAATTATTATTTACCTCATTTTCAAGACATTAAACCGCGTTTCAAGGTTTCTGTAAGTGTCTTTCCCCATTAATGAACTGATACCAGTGTCAAGTAAAATTGATATTTTATATGTTTCAATCAACAAAAGTCTGAATGGTATATTATTTTATTACTTCCAAGAATAGATATTAATTGATTTATTTCGTATATCTTTACATATTTATTTGCAACTCTATTCTCTCACTCATTCGGCTTCCGCTGTTTCCCCGGGATACATGAACCCGCTCCGCCCGCCGTTATTCATCGTTGCGATGATTTAATATGGTGCGCCTTTTTAAATACCCAATTTATGTCCCTATCGATTTGAATATTCGTTTTCGCTCCGTCCACCTTGGACTTTATTTGTGACGACTTCTTCGGTCTGATGGTTCATGCGATGTTTGATTGCTGCCAGCCTCGCAACCCGTGTTGCTGTGCGGGATGTAAAATATATGTATATGATCGGTTTCCTTTTTATTTCCCAGCTAGGGTCCAAACAACCCAGCTTACCGCCCAGTAGCTGATCGGGAGCTGCCAGCTGCCAGCTCACTTGCTGGAAGGAAAGCGGATATTCTGAGCTGAGTTTTTGTGCCGAGTGTCTTCTCAAAATTTGACATTCATTGAGATGCAATGGCAACAAACAACCAACATATATGAAGGTGCAGCGAAAAAGTGCATTTGATCTCTTTCGAAACAATTCCCTCGAATGCATCTTCATTCGGACGTTGAAGTTATGGGGTCAAATTTCCACTCAAGCTGTACTTCTCCCTCCCGCAAAGATATCGTTTTTTATTAACAATAATTTTTAATCGCCAATCTTAACTGAACCTCAGCATGCTCGAGGAGCGCTGAATGGAATGGGTGGTGGGCGACGCAAAGGGCACTCACATATCCTTCTGCGCGTGTGTTTGTGTGTGAATGTTTGTGTGTTGCCAATTTATTAGCGTTATAAATTTCTCATCGTTTCGGAAGCTGCGTTTTGGTTGTGCGAGATGTGCGGCGGAGGGGGGGTTTTTTGTTTATTTATTTTATTCCCAACCCAAGCTTGCGTGCGTCGGGCCGGGGTCCCCGTTTGTCGGGTGGGGGCTGCATTCAAATTAGCGGAAATTGAAAATAAATTTGAATAATCCCCCAAAATATAAACTCATTTCTCATCTTCCAATTAAAATCCGCTCGAAACGAACTCGTTTTCGGGGTCGGAGGCTTTGCTGACATTGCGGTGGTTCCTCATTTGGTTCAGGTTTTTGAGCCAGCACGGACGGACTGGTGACTGCTGCATGCTAGAGTAATCGACGAGTCTGATAGACAGAGGGAGAGAGAGAGAGAGAGAAAGCTAACTCCAGTGACCACCAAAGTGGACAAACTTGGCGCATCGTTTAAAACCGGCCCGAGACCAACGTCTGCGGTTTAGGCCGCACTACACACACATGCTTTTCATTCATTCGATACCGTCCGATCACAGCTGGTTTATGTGAGGACTGTCAGCTTAAATCACAAATATGCACGCGAATTGCAGACGCTTTGGCCCAGCTTCGTCGGTGGTTCAGGTGCATTCGGTGCTTTTGCTTTGGCGGCGGCTGCATACTCCTTAGCGGAGATTTGCTTATCGGCGCCGATGTTTTCGTGCGAGAAGCTGCCGGAAGCTGACCTGTTAGGGGCCACTTTTCAACCCCATCCCATCCCCCCCCGGTACCTCCAAGCAAAGAGAAATCAATTTAGATAACTGAGTGCCAATGGTTGTAGCGCGACCGCCTCCGAACGGGGTGGATTATAAATGGGCGTCAGTGTACAAATGAGGGAGTCGATGCGGTGCGCCGGTCGGTAATTAAGCCATTTAATTGCAGCACACTTAATAAGTGGTTTCGGCAGAACGATCGCCTGTACAACGCAGCGCAAGCAATCCAAGTGGCGTGTTTATATGACACTCACACTATCAGGGGGGTGGTCTATCACTATCGGCGTCGATCTAGGTGGTCGTTGGCGCGATGGTGGTCTTAGCATGTGCAAGAATGTAGCTAAACATATTAGCGGAGATATGGTGGCGCTTAGATTTGGTGTTGGGGATAGCGTGAAGTGGAAGTAGAACAAGATTACACAGGTGACAAATAAATCAGTTCAGCATGGTGTCATGTCGCTGAACGAAGGGAAAGTTGTCAAGTTATTTAAGCAACAATGTCACACTTGTTTGCACCTGCAAAACTGACTACAATAGCCAAGAAAAGATTCGTTTAGGGCCCTAGTAGAGCAGCGCGAATGATATCACAGATTAGGCCACCCAGTCCAGAGCGGTCCAGATTTAATGGACTCACATTAATTAGCTGATGTCTCGATCAACTAAACACCAATTGATCAATGTGAATTAGGGTCGGCCCGGTCATTAATCTCACCCATCGTGCAACGTGTCGGTGCAAAACACACAGCACCATGCTCACGCTTAGGGAAAAGACAGGAAATTAGCATAACGTACTTGTTAGCCACTGGACCCAATGCCAGTCAGCTTGGGGCGACATGCGCGCGAAGATGCGTGAGCTAATGGTAACTATCGAATCGATACAGTGATGCATTGCCATTTGCAGACACAGGATGGGGCGACCCGGGTTGATAAATGACCGATAGATAGCCCCGAGCCGATGCCTTTTGCCACCGCAAGGTGCATTTTAGCTAGTCAAGCATTTGCTGTAAATCAATCAGACAGGAAGAGAAATGTAACGCCAAGGCGTGGACTGGCCGCCGGGCACTGGTTTTTGCTAAGCCCCCTTCCATGCGGTCCGATGTCTTCCGCAAACGGGATACGCAAACCCGTCGCTTGCGTCACTAGCAAATGGCGGACAAAATAGGGTGGACAGGTTTCCACGGTAAACTGTTATCTTTCACGCCATACCTTACTGGCGCATACGTGCTGGCTAGTAGCCCTCCTGCTAGTGGTGCACCAAGCGTCAAAATCCAACCGTGACGTTTCGGTAGCCGCCTTCAGTGGAGTACGCGGGAGCGAGTGTGTATGTGTGTGATTAGTGCGATAATAATCATAATTATTATTAATTGCTGCTAACAATTACGATCGATAATGTTGGATGGGTGGCTTTCTCCTTCTCTGCCTTTTTGTCATGAGTGGTTATTCCTCTGCCCAGGCCGCGTTTATCGATGGGATTCATTTTCCCCGTGACCGGTAGTCTTTGTCTTAATTTTGAAACATCAATTTTCTGTAGTACAAGACATTAAACGCATTTATCAAATTACAGACGAAAAACTACATGATGCATTAAAGCAAACGATTGTAACAAAAAAACGTTGGACATTAAAGAAAAGACCACAAGAGAAATAATTGCCGATTTCAGTCGGTTTGTTGATAAACTTTATTTACGGTGTGTTTTGAAAGAAGCTGTAAACGACTGTAATAACTATAATCAACTTTTCTGTAAAGTCTCGAACGATCGTCTTAAGCTCGACTAATGAAACCTGAAAACCTTTAATTTGTTGACAATCTTTTAACTGTTTAATTA
Source organism: Anopheles gambiae (assembly GCF_943734735.2). NCBI lineage: Eukaryota > Metazoa > Arthropoda > Insecta > Diptera > Culicidae > Anopheles > Anopheles gambiae. The sequence goes on along the minus strand of NC_064602.1, from coordinate 4,422,418 downwards.
AAACTCTTGCTATATTGTCATCTCTCTCTCTCTCTCTTTCTTTTCCCTTTCCTGTCACTTGGGTGGTTCGCTTGACTTCACCAACCGGATCGTTAAAGCCTAATTCGAACGGTTTGAACGATGGACGGAATTAGTTGATATCAGTTAGATGGAAATTTATTCGTTCATCCGGCAAAACGTTCGGCCCGGAGTTTGGATACTTCCTCCAAACGAGCGCTACGAATGCGCTTCTTGACGATTCTGTTTTGAGACGAACGTCGCCCGACTCGCCCGTTGGGTATATCCCGAAGCAGCACCACCGGTGAGTCACGCCGGACCGGGGGCCGTTGCGTGTGGCGTGGACTGTTTTATTGTTTCAAATGTTCCTACATTTATTTCGGCTGCAATGGCAATGATTACAATAATTCAATGTTGGTTTTTGAAATTTGCCCTATAAATCCCTTCGTTCGGCCGTAAACAATTTGTAATGCAACACGGCCCGGGCAGCAGAAAATAATTACTTAATTTTGTGAGCCTTTGGGGCGGCCAGCGTCTCTCACGAATAAGGAAGTCCGGGAGGCATAATCTCCACGATCCTCCAGTTCTCCAGGTTCAGTTATATACAAAGGCACGCAAAAAGGCAAAAAACACACACACAACAAACACTCGCAAATACAAACACAAACAAAAAGCAAAAAAAGGCACGGGAAGCAAAACATGCAAACAAAAAACGAAAAAAACGACGGATAGAGCGAAAAAAAACATAAGATATTAAGCAACTCCACACGGCAATGTCCAGTGCGGCAGAGTGAATACACGTAGCGAATAAAGCAGAAAGACAGAAAGAGAAGCAAACAAATCAAAAACAATAACACAACCAACAGCAACAACCGTCCCAGAGCAGACCCCAGAACGCCGACGGGCCCAGCGCCGGAGACGAAGAATGATATCGAGAAGCATTGTGGTACAAGTTTATTAATAAAGACCACACATCTGACATCTCGGACCACCCAGCGTGCACCGGTGGTTGTGTGTCCGAGGCTTCGGGCTCCAGAGTTTGGGGCTCCCTCGGGGTGCCTTCCCCCCACAGGGCACAGGGAATGCTGACTTCCCTATTGCTTGCTCTTTCGCTCTCTCTCTCTCTCTATCGCTCTCTCTCTCTCGCTCTCTCTCTCTTGCTATGTCTTTGGGTGGAGGTTCACTTTCCCTTTTCCCCCTGCCGGGAACTTGAGAAGCCCTGGCCAAGTTTGACAGTTCGGTGGTGCTCTGCGAAGAATTGCGAATGTGAAACCCAAAAAGGGTGATTAAGATGAAAAATACTCGTTGATGTAAGAGATGTTGTCGATTGATTCTGGAACGAAGGTCTAATAATAGACATAAGAGCATAGAATTCATAAGGAGTACAATCAGTCGATGATAAAAATTAGATCACAAGAGGTGTCAACACGTCCCTGGGAAAGCCTCTCAGGCGGAAGTGTTTCCTGTGCCCACCGCAAGACCCTAGTGAGACCTCCAACGGGATGTCCTCATTTGCGGTCGTACGAACAGTGCTTTTTTTTCGGGTGACATCGCTTATCGTACCAGACATCTTAATTAATTATGTTGTTGTTGGGTGCTCAAGTGCGCCAGCCTCGCCGGCTCTTCATAACGATCCCCGTGGGTTACGTCTATCCAGCCCGTTAATTACTGACTGTGGCTCGTCGTTCTTATCTTTGGCTGGTTCGTGTTAGCCACGCACATGCCCGCCTGTGTGTGTGCGTGTATTTTCTTTTGTTTATCCCTTTTTTCCAACGGCGCTTCTCACGTGCCAGCGCGGCTAAGGTCAATGGGGGCGATGAATGAAGCTGGAACGAAACGAAATTGATGACGGAAAGTCGCAAACGGAGCAACGAGAAAGCGAGAATATGCGCTGTAGAGGAGAGAGATGGCAATACTTTCTACCGAAATGATCGGAACATATCAATTTACCTACCGCGCCGGTGCCGTTTAAGGGCTCAATTTAGAGCTCGCACACAGGTTGTGTCGGGTTCGGAATTCGGTTGCCCGGGTTCGGGTTCCCCGGGACGGAATGGAAAGCAGGGTACAGTGTGAGAGAAGAACCGCCGCTCAAGGGCTCTCGCTGTGCTTCTCGGGCCGCTCCAATAGATAGCCCCGAACGGGATTATAATTAATTAGTTATTAATTAAGCACAGTAGCGCATCGGCTGTTGGGCGGTCGAATGTTTGAGATAAAGCCCGGGCACTCCCGGGGTGGGTTGACACGAATGCGCAATGTCGTGCGTGTGTGTGTTGCTTGGGAGAAGATTTGCTTACTGGGTCAGATGACCCAAACAACGACGGAGAGACCGCAGCGCAACGAAAAGGAAGTACACGATCGGAAGCGTCCGATCGGTCCCTTTTTTGTGCCTTTTTAACGGTGTGTCGCGGTTATCGTGTGTTCGAATGTTTTATTGGCCATTTTATCGCGACGATTTATTATCGGCAAACACAACTGACCGAAGATTGGTTGCGGTTTTTGTACTGTTTCTTCCCTCATCCCTCTACCACTGTCCTACACTTGGGCACCAGTTTCCATCGAGCTGGTCAGTTTCACGGTCCATGTGTTTCGAATGTCAACACACCGGCACGAACCGACACCTGCAGCACTTGGAGTAGTAGCAGCAGCAGCAGCAGCAGGCCGGAAAGGAGAGCCTCCGAAAAGGAAGCCGTTTTTGTAGATGAATGTGCCGCGAGTGTCGCCGTGTGCGTCGTGATGATGCTGATTTGTGTGAGTGTGTGTGTGACGAGTCGAGTCGTGTACCGCAGGGCTCCCGCACCATAAATAGATCAAAATCGCGGTCGGATCAAAATGAAGGGTTTTTAGTGAAGGCTAGGTAGACGATGATTAAGCGCTAGGGTGAAGAATTATCACATTTGTACGGAGCGGAGCGAACGAATCGACGCAAATCGTCACCCGTGTGTGAGCGCGTGTGAGTGTGTGCTTAGTTAAGGCACGAAAGGAGATAATTGACAACGGTGTTAAGGTTGGCGGGAGCTTTCGGTTGTTAAAGTAAAGTGAAGAAAGGATCGTATATTTGTAGCCGCTGGAAGGTATCCAATTAACTAATGATGCAGACAGTATCACACTTGAACATAAATGTATGGCCGACTGTGAAGGGTATTTTATGGGCAGAAGAGTTTTATTTGATTTTTAGAGTTAAATCAATCGTACCGTAAAACTAAACAAACCTTCAACTTTGAGTTGTTTCCACGTTTTGTGCTTGAAATTACGTCACTTTCTGTACACAACCAAAATTCAATTGTTATGTTTCTCTCCCCGGTAAGACAATTTCCTATTCCACCTTCCCTTTTTTTCGCTTCACCATTGTCATCCATTTCTTTTTCCGCGGTTTCCGTCTGTTTTCACATTCGCACACCGCGCCGTGTGCGGAAGCTTGTCTACGCTTTGGTTCTGCTGGGCTGCCATCCACCGCAAATGCAGCATCGGGGGGGGGGGGGGGGGGGGGGGAAAACGTTTATCCCAAAGCCAAACAACGCCACTCGTACTAGCGCTCGTTTCCCTACTCGCAAATTAATCAATCCAACTGCCCAGTAATAGCTTCTGACAATTGAATGTATCCGCGGCCTTATGCACACAACCGTGCGCGGACCTCCCTCGTTGCGGCCTGCATCCCGGATGCGTTCGAGTAAAGCGCGCGAAAATGCACTTTCGTACGAAAAGTCGCCCCCAGGGTTCGACGGGGGGTTCGTCGTCCGGCCGGCGGGTTTCGTTTTCGTTGTGGAATTCTTTGCCCTCGCATCAAACCGTCTTCTTTACGTCACGTGAGACATTAAACTGTCCATTTTGCTCTTCCACCGACTCCACTGGTTGGTTTTCTTCCCTTGTCTTGGGCAGCGACCAAACCCTGGAGAGAGCGAGATAGATCCAGTACAGCTGACTGGAGGTTTAATTTTCTTTGCGTTACGTTTTTCCACCGCGAGATACTTTGCTGTCCCCTGTTGCCTTGCGCCCTGCCCGATGACCCGACCGTCTAGAGCGGTTTTTTTTTGTTTGCACGGGCTAGACAGACATCGGGCGATCCGAGCGAATCCGAGTCTAGTTTGCATTTTTATTATAATGTCAATTTGTTTAACTAGCACGCGGCACGTTTCCTCACCCGTTTCGCCCGTGAGCGCTTGCGCTAACAAGCCCCAATCGAACCTGTCCGTAAGAATGGAAAATCGTTTAGAAAATGCACCGACTGGCCGGGGCTGCGGGTGGTTTTGGGGAGGGAAATACAGTCAGCGTCAGCGGCGATGCCCTTTCTGATCTACGGTCGAATGCCCTTAGCTGCCCTTCACGCAATAGCGTTTGCGGTTGCGGAGCGATGTTGCGTGAGTGATCAGTGATTGTGAGGGGTCGCTGAAGGTTGGTGAGTTTGACGTAGCATAGAACAAGTTGCTATTCGATTTGGAAACCAGCTTGCTGGAAATCGTTTCTCGGTGCTTCTTGGTTGAGTGCAGTCGTTTCGGACACGTTTCCCGTGTTGGAAGTCGGACATAAATTTCTCAAATAGATACACAAATCTTTAAAAACTCACGAAACATTCAATCGAGCTCATCCTCCCACCGACAAACCCAGCCGATAATCATTGCCACCATCAGAAGTGACCAAAATGAAGCGCTTCAACGCACCACCGCCGGGTCAGATTGATGTGATAATTTGCTCACACATTAATGTCGGCTTCGATCGAGCGGTTGGTGCGCAGAATTAGGCACTTTATGATGCCCATTCCCGATAATGGGGCCGGCGAACGCATTCCGCAGCGAAGCGAATTGATCGCACCACATTAGCGCTAACCCACACCCGATCGCACGATCGCACGACAGCCACAGCTCGCGCATATGGCAGGTTCTGCTCATTTCGCCTGCCCGAATTTGGCGAGGGCTTGCAAGGGGAGGGTTCGCCGCTACGCCACAGCTACACGCTCTACCTATAAATCCTCCCGAATGAAGTCACCCGATTTGCCCGAAGGATCGTGCGGCCGTGGGTTTGGTTGTAGGCGCGTAGGCGCAGCAGCACGATCAAGGGGCGGTTGAGCATCTCGTAGTCGTGTTTTTGTGGTTCAGCTACGCGCCGATTATCGATTAATCACGCGCTTCTAGGCAGTGGTTGTTGGGCAGAAGGGGGGTTGTGAGCATTGTGGATCAAATTTGTAATAAAATGTGAGATCTTTGCTAAGCAAAAAATGCGGTATTGATTCACATAGCAAAGATTTTCCGCAAACAAGAAGGAAGAAAGCAAAAGAGACATTACTGGAAAGGAAATGGTCATACTCAATCCTATCGTGATCGATTCACACTTCATAAATTTTAATTTTTACTTCCCCTACCCTGAGCTCTTCTTCCTTTCCAATTCCACCATTGCACGGGGAGGAAGCCTCGCCGGGAACAAGATGGTGTGCGGCGAGAAGTCTGTCGACCGGTTTCGGGTTCGTCGCCTGCTAACTGTTGGTGTTTTTCGTTGCAACTGTAACTGTTGCACACAATTGCTGTCCATTTTTTTCAGCAGGTACAGGGTTTGACCACTCCCGGTTGCGATTTGCGCGTGTCGTTGGCAGCGTCTTCTTCTCGTTCGTCGTTGTCGTTGCCGGCTTCCCCCTGGCGACAGGTTTCCATTCTCACGAAGGAAACGGTTTTGCAGTGCGTCATTCGAGGCAGGCTGTGCGGGGCGATCAACACTCGTTGATGTCACCCAGATGCGGGGACGAACGCGCGACGCTGCTTAGCCAATGATCCAGCAGCATCGCGTCCAGGGAAGGCGGTAAAGGTGGTTTTGTTCCCCAAATTCATGGAATTAAAGCCGTTCGCGGGACGAGGCTAACAAAAAACCGGTAGCCCTAGCCGGTGAACAGTAGCATTGTATCGGGCATGTTTTCCTTCCAGCTGAGAATGTCGTTCGTACGGGCAATTGCTTCAGCACCGGGACAGGAGGAGCGTCATCTCCCGGTGTGCCCGTGAGCCTGTGACAGGTGCGGTGGAGGAAATAGAAATGTTAATGAGTTAATTAGTGGTCGGACGACAACGGTCGGCCAAAACCCGAACGAAGATGTCCGATAGCGTTCCACGGGAAGGTGGGAGAGGAGGTAGCAGGAGAAAATATACTCCAAAGGCCCTCCCGGTCGGAGGTGCGTACGTTGTTGGCAGGTTGTTTTGTGTGGTTGTTGTTCGTTGTTCGTTTTTGTTGAACCGTTACACAATCCTTTTCCCACTTTCCACGCTCGATCATGCTTGTGGACAGTGCCTCTTCACACAGCTGCTTTTCACTGTGCGACAGGATAGTGTTGGGTTCGTGGCTTAAGTCCACTTCTACTCTTTACACGTGTCAGCGTGTTGACGAAGATTTTACCGCCTTTAATTGATCCTCTGTTGACGCACCGAGGATGTCGCCGATCCTCAACAACGCTTTTTTGTAAGTGTGATGAGATGAAAAACTCCCTTTTCCCACCAAAACCACGAAATTAATGTGCGTTACTTTCCATTCGTATGTTTATTTATCCAGCTGAAACTCGTTACTGCAAATGCGTGTGTAGCCTGGAGTATATTGTTTAACACTAATTGATCGAGGGAAATTGAAAAAAGCAACCACCGCGTACAACTTGATCGTGTAGAGCGTGAGAGCACGGAAGCATCAGGACGCACGGAAGGGGCGTGCGTTGATTAATCAAGCGATTTAATTAGACGTCATGCTGATAACAGTGCTGATGGAGCTGTATGTAGTACTGTTTGCCGCCTGCGAATCATTTGCGGGCTGATGTCTTCATTAAGGCTTAATGAGTCATGTTCCGAGCATTGTGTGGTTTTATCAAGACGATGACAGACACTGCCAGCATGTGTGCTAAATGTGATCGGAGAGGAAAATCTGTATCCAAACAAACAAATTCACAAAAACACACACAGCATCACCGCACGTTCGTTGACCCACACAACCTTGACGGCGTGGTTAGCGGACATCGCGGATAATCGCAGGTGTTATCAAATGGCAAAATCTTACCCTTTTTGCTGTCCCATTAAATGTGTTTTTAATAGCCACTAAACGCTCGAAGCCAGGGAGTGTTACTGTGGCCAGTTGCCAGTCTTATTCGCACAGGACGCGCACAGGTGAAAGCGCAAAGGAAAGCCGGCGTCGTTGTGCTGCGGCGGGTAGGGATCGAAAAGGGACCCCGAGATCAAATTTCTTCCCCACGCCCCGCGTTTGCGTTGAAACGTTTTACGATCAAAGTGTCACAATTTTACGGCCACGGGCTTTGGTTTTGTTTGCGTTGCAAGTGATGACGAAGCGGTCCAAGCGCAGTGGGAAGGAACGGTGGGGGAAACGATAAACCCGATCGTGGACTGATTGATTGTGGTGCGTGGATGCGTTTGATTTTATTGTGCGTTTTATTGGCTGGAAACATCGTCGCAAAACTCCTACATTATTCATTTATGCGCTTTGGACGAGCTTGATCTGCCCTGCGATCCCGGCGTTCCCCTCTGCGATGCGAGCGAGGAATGATCGATTGATCGCGTCGGCTTGTTTCAGAGCGACGGGGAAGCATGGGACGTTGGATAAGGGAAGATTATGGATGCTTTATCCAACACTGGGCCACCCTGGCTGATGAGATCGTTTCATTTTATTTATCCCTCCCGGCAGATTAAGCCCGAGATTGCAATAAAAGAGGACTTTTGATGAGCCAGTGGACGCTTACAAGCCCAATCAACCTATTTTCGAACTACATCTACAGCAATTTGTAGGTTATGTCACGTTCGGTCGAACGTGTTTCGCTCATCTAGGCAAACATAAAGCCACTTGGAATGGAATGTCATTTTGCAGTTGTTTTAGACTACGAATATGAATACCATTTGATGGGTTTATTGGCCGTCTCTCCAAACAGGGAACTGCGGAAAGATTCTCGAAAACACCTTTCCGTCTTATTAAGATTCCTTTAGCCATCGATCATGATAGCTACCAAAAAGGAGAGCGATCGAGCGGCAGAAGAAATGCACCCGCTGCCATAAACAGAGTGCACAGAAAAGGGATCTATTTTGTAATCACTTCTCGACGCCCATCAAACTTCAATCTGTTACGGACAAATGACCCGAAATGGGGATCGCTTTCCGATCGGATCGGCTCAATTCCCTGGCGCACGCACTGGGTGAAGCGTGCTGGCGAAGCCGGCGCAATTGGCGCAAGTATCGCACCCTTCAATCGCGATCACGTGCAACTGATGCCAACGGCGTCGCGTGGTGACATTCCACCCAGGACGGACGCTTTCACTTGCTGGCGTGACATTAATAGAGACAAATAGATCGAAATCTTTTCCCTTTTGCCTTATGTGGGCGGCTTGATTGGAATTGGCCCAGAGGCAGGCTGTTGTTTTGGCCCAGACTGTCACGAAACACGGTGACAAATCAGCTCTGAGCTCTGTTTCAGTACTGGGCTGAAAATGAAACCTCAAAAAGACTTTTGCTGGAAGTCTGGAAGGCACCCGATGTCTTTATATCCGGTGGGACTTTTCCCCGCCAGTCCCGTTTCCAAGCACGTTGCCAAGAGCCCGGAGATTTAGGGCTGTAGGGCAGTGGTGCGAGAACGCCAAGACGCGAAGCCTGGAACAACGCAGCACAACAACAAAAAGCGGCTGCCCATGTTGGGAACCAGAAGTGTTTGCCACCGTGCGCGCTCACATTCGCGTAACTCACGGTTGCCGGCTCGCTTCATCGCTTCTGCTGCCGCTGTTGAGGCCGCTTTGTTGTGTTGGGCCTTCTATAAACCTTCAACACCACACCGATGGCCCCAGCGGCTGTAAAAGCGCGCTCAGTCGAGGGAGAAAAACACAACAGCCAACATATGGAGACCATTTTGGGACCACCCAAATCGAGCGCACCCAACACCCCTCGGGTGAAGCTGCAGTACAGGCAGGCAGGCAGAGAGAGAGCGGGTGGCGTATGCTGTGCGGAGCGCTCGCGTTCCGTTCGAGCAAGCGAGCGGAATTGAATCGTAAACACATCAGACGGATCTGGCTGCCCGGGCTTGTGCGGAAGATGAGGAGTTCGTCAATGCTGTTTTCGGGGGAGTTTCGGGTGGAAGAGGCCGTGCAGCGAATGGTGTGTTTGATGTTGCGTCTGCGATGGGAAACTGTGCAAGCGGGCGGTTGCAGCCCGTGGGCTGGCTAGGAGCGAGAAGCTGATCGTTTCATTTACAACATAATAACGTGCCGCGAGTTATGACCAACAGATGGAGGGTGGGGGGAGCGAACGTTGGTGGAGTTTTATTAGATTTGCTTTGAGCTTGCTAATTGAAATGTGAGATGATAATTAAGAAGAAGCTCTCGCGCTCGGATCGCGAAAGGAAGGAAGGGACCGTCAAAGAGGAGGCAAACTCACGACGTGATGCAATTCTTCGCTGTTTTGTGTGTTTTATGTTGCAATTTTGTATTGTTTTTAATGCTTTGTGTACATTTCCATCCCTCTGACTTTTCAAGCTGCTTTTTTGCTTCTGTGAGATTTCGTTCATACTGAAGTTCCGAACATTCCAGATGTTTCGATGGTGGGATTCGGATATAAATAGTTTGAAGGATCACAAACAAAACCTTGCAAGACATGACATCTAACAAACATGACATTGATCGCCTGCAACGCATGACATTTAGACGATTAAACACAGGCAACACAATCCACGGTGTACAATTAACTCCGGAACCTCCACCCGGTGGAATCGATACAAGCTAATGACACAAACAGTACAATGACTTCCTTGTGTACTGACCAAAATAAAAAAAAGACCAAACCTGTTACTTCATCGCTACTCCAGTGGGACAAACAAGCAGGCATGTAATATCCCCCGCGTGAGTAAAATTTATCACCTCATTTGCACGGGTCCAACCGTTCGCCTCTCGCATGTGTCACGATTCGAACGCGAACCCTACAAATGGCTTATTACGGTTTATAAAATCGGCCACAAATCTCTCGCACTCGGACATCAATTCGCCAAATCGTCTTTGCATCGGTTTCGTTTGGCTTTGTTACGTGTTACCTACGGCGAGACCCGGCCGACGAAGGAAACCCGGCCAACCAACCCTTCGGGACGTGCTTATACGCGCAGCTCGAAACGCTCGTCTTTGGGCGCTCAAGTCGTTGCCTTTCTTTCACGCTCGTTCTCTTCTGTTGCCATGCACCCGAGCACCCGAGACTGCGACGTGGGTGGCCAGCACGCTGGCAATTGGCATGCACCGTGCACAGTCACAAAACCAGATATGCACGACATCGCATGGCGGTGCATATGCAAGCGGTGCAGCCTGCAAACGTTCGGCCATTGCGAAGGTGTAAATTAATTGAGTTGTAAATTTTTCCACGTTTCCGTTCGTCGTCGGCGGCCTTCGTTGCGCGCGAGGGTCTTCATCGCGCGGGGTCGTTTCTGTTGATGTGCGCCCCGTACCCAAGGCTCGGCATATAAGGCCCGGAAGGTCTTTGATACGCTGGTGCCTTCCCTTGCGCCCTGTCGCCGCCCGGTGGACATTTACGGGAATCAAATTTACCGCTAATTTTTCTTTCCCTTTTCCCTCTGGCTATGTGTATGTGCCTTTTTTGTGGGTCGATGTAAAGTGATGGAGAGGTTGGAGAGCTGGGAGTGATTCGTCCGAGCGAAAGGGGCAAACTATCGGTTGACGATAAGCTCCCAGCAAAGGCAGCGCGATCGCAGATCTGCCCTTTTTTCTACATGGCAGTCAAGTTGTGTGCAATCTTGCTCTCTTTTTCTCTCTTTATTTCTCTCGTTTACTTCGTCTATCTGTTTGCTTTCTTCGCGTTCGCTAGGCATTGATCATAGCCGCCGTGGAATCCGCCACCGAGACGAGTCGCGTCGTTGGTGGGCCTGGATTTGCCCGGTTCGCCCGAGACACTGGGAGAAACAAAAAGGAAACATATCTAAATCAATCCCAACCCTCCGGCGGAGACGCAAAAAGGGGCCGGGTGGGAAAAGGGCTGCCAAAAATTAAGCCACCAGACTTCCAGACGATTAAACTTACACGCACATAACCGTAAGCTAATCAGTGGGACGATCCATCAAATTGATTAGCGTCACCCGGGTAACCGATCTTCAAGGTTCATTAATCCACGTGCGTCTATGCAAATGCTGCTGCTGCTGCTGCTGCTGGGAAGAGATGCCTCTGAGGACATTTGTTAGTTCTTCGGGGAGAGATAATGCTAGTGGCCTGTTTGCAGCAGCAAGCCATGTTCAAGGTGGGTGGGCACTCCTTTGCATCGACCTTGTCGCCGAAATCCAACGAGGAATTATCCCCCAACCGGTCATACTTCTTCCAAGTGATCCTCAAAGTGGGTAGGCGCCCCGGGGAAAAGAAAACATTTAGATAATTTCACCTGTACGTGGCGATCTGTCATAATAGTCGTCAGTAAATCCATCAAACAGGAATCCGAACGGAACCACCGGTCTAATGGGTTAATCTAATTCTCAACCTCCTCGCAACGAAGTGTTTCCAAATTCCTCTTCAGAAGCTCCGGCTTTATGACCACATTACGGTTATGAGTCATCGACTCGCTAAGAGGATTTACGGCAAAGAAGAACAGAGAACCGAAGCACCTCGAGCAAACGAAGCTCCAATGAAGATGTCAGAGCTTTGGACACGACCTTGACGGGCTGTTTCGTGCGCGGCGTGCTGGATGGTACAACGAAGCGGCGGAGCCTCTTCCAGCAAAGCGACAGTTCTTGAACGGTCATCAAGCGGCGAACCTGATTGTAGGTTTTAATCTGTCCGGAGCATTGCGAGTACAATATCATTACCTGAATGGGTGCGTTTAATTTCGTTGTTTTTGTAGTGGAGTCGTATTCAGGGAGACCTACACCACGCTGGAAACGCGAATTGCCCGCATCAACTCGCGGGTATATAGAGCAGATGTGAAGAAGTTCAGACAAGCTGGACCATGCGATCTTTTCGTTGTCTTATGTTTTTTTTTCGGGAAGTTTCGCTTCTTTCGCCAGAAAGCCCTAACCTCTGCATATCGACAGGAGGGCATAGAGAGAGCAAGAGTGTGTAAGACCAGGCGAGCAAGACAACCTGACACGAATAGAAGAAACATCCCAGAAGACAGACCTCCATCGTTGCGCACGGTGGTCGATGGGATACTGTGTGTGTGTGTGTGTGTGTGTGTGTGTGTGTGTGTGTGTGTGTGTGTGTGTGTCGATTCCTTTTTACCGTTCCCTCCGCCCGCGGGAACTTCGCTACCGGCACGGTCTGGGACCAGGGTTGCGCGCCTCCGACTTAATAAATATATGTTTTTCTTTATTGAAAACTATTCATGGGGGCATTAAAATGATTACTATATTCATTTGAATTTTAAGATGTCTTCATTAGGTTTCGGTTTTCCCGTCGTGTGCGATCGGGCCGACGCGATCGTCGAGCATCGAGCCCAAACCAGAAGAGATAGGAATGCAAAACCAGAAAAAGCCCCCCAGACCAGAGGGAAAGAAGCGAAACGAATGTCTGATGCGAGGAGGAATACGAAAGACGTGAAGTTGTGATAAATAATCAGCAGCTCGTTGGGGATGGGGCGAGCACAGAGGGGCAAGGGAAGATCTAGAGATTTGTTGATCGTCTGTGTTGATTCAGGAGGATCACAACTTTTAGCACGAAGGGCATTCGTACTGTTGCGTTAGATTAAGAAAAAAGAAGCTAATGAAGAGGACGGCTTTTTGTGTTGGAATGGATTTTAGACGGATCTATTGAGTGATATGTTCCCGGCTGCTGTCTTTTAAGGTCAGAAGATCTCTTGGAGCGCTCGGTACATGAAAGACGAGCACCGTGACGTTGTCACTTTGATGCACTACTGCGAGATAATTTAGCTGTATCCCTTCCCAGAATCAAGCCTGGCACTGGCTTTGGTAACAAAATCCGTCACAAGAAGTCACAATGCAACGCTCAGTATCCAGCTCTCCCCGTCCTCTTGCTTGATGCGTTCCGAGCGACCGGCTATCAGTCATGCGCAACCGATGACAAGGGCGACGACGATGATGCGTATATGCAAATAAATGAACGCAAAAAAGCACGCCAAAAATCCGCTCGCATCCACATCCCACACCGATTGTGTGCGCGCCGCACTGCATAATGAGCCGAATAGTAAGATTGCGTCGAATATGGGCAAAAGCGAAGCGAAGGAATTAAATAAAGCCGGGTACGGGTCGGGTGGTACGACGGAGTGGAGCTCTCCCCTCCGGGAGGACGACGAGAACCGGCAGCGAAAAAGCGCGCGCGAATGTTGAACTCGCCGTCATACATAAATCACATAAATGGTGTACGGTTCACATTAGAGCTGAACATTATAGCATTACGAGCGGAATGAATGCCGTGAACATGCTTAATTGGGCCCCCCGTGTTGGATTATGTGTGAGGTCCCTGCTCGGAAGGAAGGCTCGGGCGCGGAGCACATGGGGCAGCGTGCATCGAGCGGGGCGGATGAGAGATGACAGAGCGATGCAGAATGGAAAGCCACTCCTCTTCTGGGGTTGGATGAATTGGAGCGAAAATTTGGAGAAAGATTGTGGAGAGACTTGGTAAGGGACGAAGGAGCCAGAAGTTTGGGTTTGTTTTGGCATGCTTCTGCTGCATCCAGTCTCGTACAATGCGTCACAAAATAGTGATTTAATTTTGAGTTTTAATATAATTAATTCTATGATCATATTTTATTTGAAAAAAGTAAAACTCAGTATTGATTTGCATCCTTTGTTGCCTCAAAGAAGGACATAACTTTTTGGCAAATGTGCCTCGTCACCAAAATTTGTCATCGCCTGTACCCTGCGAGAGCGATTTTTTGCTGTTTGCTATCGGAAGGATCACACACAAACAAACACACACACACAGTTCGTCTTCGATCGTCCGGCTTTAATCTCGTGCTCGTATGTTACGGCCTTCTATGATAACATATGTGGAGCATCGCTACTGCCGCTGGCAAGCCATGGCACGGTGTTGTGTTTGCGGTAGATCGAGCTCGCGATCGTGCGTTCCAGCGGGTCCTCCTCGCATGTGGTCACCGAATGCGGCCCGAAAATGAAGATATTACAGTTTGATCCGAAAAAATCAAGCAAAGCCTTGGGGCGGTTCAGCTTCTTTGCCTGCCGTTTTCATCCCACCGGGGAACGATTTGGTTGTTGGTTTTTGGGCCACATTGGAAGTTTTGTTTCTTTTTTGCTTGCTCGCAGCATTTTGATTAGTACAAGCCCATCAACCGTTGTGTCATGTGTTTTGGGGAATGTGTTTGTTTAGCATTTTTAAATCTTTTGATATGTTTTATGGTTTATCTTTGGTTGAGATTTAGAATGATGTCTATAAACTCCACCTGCTTTCTCCTTAATTGATGTCTTATGTTAAAGATCTCATTCCAAAGTGTTGTAACAAATGTAGTGAATTCTGCAACGTTTATCCCCCAGCAGCTTTGCATTTTCCCTTTGCTGCCATTCGCACCATGTGTCCACCGGCAAGCGAACCACATCGTCTTGGGAGGTATGCATCCGTCAAACGGATTCGCCCATCGTCTGTGCTCGCTGGCCCACAGCCACACACACAGACATACAAGGCATGGCTTTCGAAGCGTCATTCATGCCTACACACCGGTTGAAGCCGAGCAGCGCGAAAGAGGGCAGAGGTGGTGTAACTGTTTGTAAAATAAATCAATTAAGCCATCGATCGTAACTGAGCCGACGATCATCTGGACGATCGGTTGGGCATGCCCAAGCGCACATACACACACTTACACACATAAGCAGAGCGTAAATAAATATCGAACGCCCTGACGGACCATCGATCGGATGGACAGCTCGATTTGAATCGCGATTGTGTGGAGTTGTGCGACCCGAGGGGCCTTCTGCATCGTTCGATAAGCGATGATGCGTTTTGTCCGTTTTGCAGTGTTGCCGCTGCACGTTGGCAAACGGTGCGATGCGAGGGGCGAATCAAAGGGAGACAATGCAAAGAATACGGTCGATGATGAGATTTGACTCTTGATCAATGGGTTTTTGGGAGTCTTGTTTTTTGCTGCTGTCTGATGGAAGCTGTTTTTTCGGTGGAATCGTTTACTCAAAAATCGTCTTCATTCGGGCATTTGGGGTTGGCAGCATATACATGTACACATTGTGATGAAACCGGCGTCAATCGTTTCTCTTTTCCCGGCGGATCGGTTGAACGGTGGAACGCACGTTTTAAAGAATCGGGGTGTACATGTTGTGGTGCCCGTTGGGTTACCGAATTCATCGACGGCTTCGTTCGTTTCACTTCGTTCCGTACCGTGGCCGTTGTGTTTGGTCGCTTGTTTTTTCCCCTCCGTACACGCTTTTGATTGATGTACGGAGCCAAACTTTAATGTCTTAATTAGTTCGAACGCAGGGAGACGGCCACGCTGGGTGTGCTGTTCCGGGAAGACGAACGAACAGCATCCAAACATTCTTGGCGCTCTTTTGTGTAATGGATACCGGGGTGGGAGCGTTTTTTTTTTGACAGCGGCATATTGACAGCGAACTGAAATGTCATCCTGCGCGGTATGATGCACTCGCCGCATGTGCATGTGCGATCAAGTTCAGTGACCTCCATTGTGTGCGCAAATCTATGTGCGAGTGTGCGTGGTTTGTGCTAATTCATGAATCTTCCATTAGATGATTGATGAACAAGCGTCATGGTAGGTGGATTAAACCGTCGCCCGAAAAGAGACAAAAAAAAACACACACACACACAGCTTCGAACGAAATTGTCGTCTGGGCAAAGAAAATTGATTGAAGGTGTGCGGAAATGGAATAGCTTAAGGAAACGCCAGCAGGAGAAGCAAAAAAAAAAACAAAAATTGCCAAACGCACGGGAAGTTTTTATTTATCGCTCCTTTCGTCGCCACACACACACACACGCGCGCGAGTTGTTTGGTGATTCGCGGAAACATCAGACGCGCACGTCATCGAGAACGGCCGCCACACAATGGATCGTTTGGGAGGTGTTTGGCTGGCCGTTTGAATGGATTTTGTTAGCATATTTACAATGATGAATGGATTTCTTTGCGCTCGAAGGGTTAATTCAATGCTAATTCAAGGTTACCGCTCAATTATGCAGCCTGCCGGGGCGGCGGCGTAAGGGTTGAATTGGGGATGGTTATTTTGAAGCTGTTTAATGTCTCAATCGTAGGATGGATGTGTCGATTTCAAGAAAATGGAATTAGATACAAATTTCAAAACGTAACGCTAATTAGAATTAAATGTTGATGCTCGATGCTGTTTTATGAACCATAAGTCAATCATTTTCATTAATCTAATCACTTACAAATGTTCACAATTATCTCGCAACGACACGACATTCCAGCAACACGACACATCGTCGTACAAGGCAGTCATAAAACAGTGATTCTGTACATTCTGTAACCAAACATGCACACATCATTGGGTTGAAAAGTAATAGCGCTGTATGAGCTGTAAAACATTAATGCTCGTTCGTTCCTGTGTCGCAGTGCTGTGCAGCTTTTATTACCCTGCTCGTCTGTCTGTACTAAAACCCATGCAGCAGGATACAGCGTTGCATAAAATGGTCATAAAATTATAGCTTTTAAATCGTCCATCCCCTCCCGGTGAAGAGGATTTCTAGCGAGGAGTGCCACGGCACTTTAAGTGTTTATGAATCTGAGCAATGAATCATAAACACTACGAGCGTTGAATCGGAATGGTCGATCAAAGCTCGGGCGCAGTTTATGGCATGCATTAGGAAAGGACCCAACATGACGCAACAACACCTAAACGCTTTAGCTAATTGTGGCTCATGAACGTTCGAGGGAAAAACCAATTCAATCAACGTCAGCCTTATCCCAACGCAGGCCAAAATCTCAGACCGCCCAGGGGTTTCGGTCCGAAAATTGGCACCATTACCGATAACCTCAAACTAACCACGTAAGCATATGCTTCCTATCTGTATCCCTTCACAGCAGCTCGGTTCGCCTCATAAAAATGCGCCTTGTGAGAAGCGTGTGGACACTTCAACCGATACTGCTCTTCAGATTTAGCTCTCAATTATCGATAAACAGAAAGTGAGAGTGCGAGTGTGGGCAGGAGTTGGTGTTAATTTTCTGCCAGCGAAAGCAAAATAGGAGAAAAACAAACATCACCATGAACCTACCTCCGGATCCGGTCGTCCTTTTTGGCGTGGCGGAAGGGGGAAGTGCGTAAAAATTTAATAAAAGTAAAACACTTCGGGCCTCGGCGTGAGGGTGTGAAGTGACTGCTGACACACCAGCCAGATGATTACCCCCGATGGGATCAAGGGATACTGTTGTTGGGCGTTGGATAAACCAGTCGAAGGATGAGGGTAACAACAGCCCTAATTTTTCCAAGTTGGTCCAAGTCGCCCTTCCCTTCCTTGCGTTGCCGGCTGAAATGCTAAAGTGAGGGCATTCCCGTTGCTATGGAGAGGAGAACAAGAGAGAGAGAGAGGAAAATTGAAAATCATTGCCGTTTACCACGCACCGTTCGGCGTTGGGAGGGGTAGCGGGTAGAGTGTCGAAACGATTTCATGCTTTTCTTCTGCCACCGTTCAAGTTGGAATGCTTGTGCTGTAAAAAAAGAGGGGACGAAAAGAGACAGAGCACATGGAAAACTTGTCAGTGCATCTCGTTTTCGCTCGTTGCGCTTTTGTGGCGCGCGCGCTCGTGAGTGTGAAAAGCATTATGTTGTGCAAGATAAACTCAAGTGATGGGATGGGTAAAGGGAACGGTGGAACTGAATGCTGAAGAAGCTATCGGAAGCAATCGTCCATTAAATGGAATCGGTGCGGGCCAAACGGCGATGGGTCGAAGGAGTGCCGTACAACAGAAAACGGATCGATTCACTTTTGGCACGAGAAGTTCATGAATTCGGTATTATATGACCGCTTTTTTCCCCCTCCATCAACGGCAATGAGCCCAAGGGGGAGCGGACAGGAGCGCATCCCTTTTGGAGGCAATTTCACACGAAGGGCACGAAGGACTGCTGGGCTGGATTGGACACGATTAGCCTTATCATCGGCAGCAGATCCTACCACCATTCGGTCGTAAAGCAATTTAGCTAAAAGTGTGAGTGGATTATTCAATTAAACGCTATTGGTCTGTCCGAGGGCGTCCGTATGGTGCGGACAAAGGATCATTAGAGTTGTGATTTAACCCACTCGATAAAAGAAAGCGTTGAGTGTGTTGCTGTATTGCTATTTTGAGACTGTTATCATAATTAAACGAACTCTTCTCTTGCCACCACATAAAACCGCAGCAGATCCATTCCATGCGCCACATCGTTTTGTGTTGGAAACATCGTTCTTTGTGTGGTTGGAATAATAAATAAATACACAATTAAATTACACACCCTCTTGTTTCGGGATGTAGCTTTTGGGGCAGTAATTGTTTCCCACATTGTATCCACTGCTAAGCTAGCTTGTCCAGTAGTGCTGACGTTGATGAAACTGGTAGAATGATTGGTGACTTTCGCTGTAAATTTAGAACTCTCGAGCCATTTTAGGGGGCGTAGGATGTTACTACACGCAAAATACACTCACCAGGAAGCTTAGAATTCATTCACGCCTTCCACTGACGGACGGTTGTTTGGTGTAAAATGTGATAATATCCCATTCACTCGGAACTGTCTCTAAAAATGCATCCAACATTTAGCACGAATCCCACCTCGCCCACTTCCGGATTGTCGCTGTTTTCGCTACAGTTTGGAACGAATTTCCACGGAACGAATCGAAAATGTTGGCATTTTCCCTGGCAAAGCGTGGCGATGGCACAGAGCGGGACGGGAAGCAGCAGAACAGACACAGCGACATGAAGGATTTAATTAAATTTAACTTCATGACAGTTTGTTAAGATGTGACGTTTGAAATGAAAACCGGTGGCGATTGAATTCAGGAGGGAAAAGGATCGGGGGAAGTTTGAGTGAGGCTGCCAGCATTCGTTTCGCGCACCACGGTACCGTGGAGGAAGGTGGAAGAACATTCGGCTCGATGTTGCCGTTTTTCGCCCCGGAGGCAGGATGGACCACAAGGCGAACAAGGATTAAATGTTCAAATCTGCAATAGTGTGGCGTCTAAGCTGGCATGGCCACTAGCTTGGGATGTTGGGGGCAAAGCGTGGCAGCGAACACGGGCAGCGGAAAAACATGACAGATTCAGTTTGAAATTACATTTTATCCCAACCTCTTCACTACCTGTTTGGGTTGAGTGTTTGCGCGTAGATGTTTTGTGTGCTTTTTTTGCGCTTCTCGTAGGGATAAACTCCATTGGCGCTTTTCGGACGGATGGGCAAAGATAGGCAGAGAGGGAGCGAGAGCGCCCACTTAGAGCTTGTAGTGACATTCTCAGCACGGAAGAACAAGATCATTTCGGCTTGCAAAAAGGAGGGTGCAAAGGGAAAGGGGCGCATGTTGAGCTGCTTAAAATACAAATAATTAGTTACTAAACTATGTCTAATTAAGATTTTGACGATGTTGTTATGCTGCGGCCGTGGGGGTTTCCCTTTTCTTGTAAAAAACGATGTATGTCGGTAGTGATTTTCGCACCGTGTTTACTTCCTGGGTAAGGCCGGTGGGTTTTGGGAAGGATTTGCTTTATTATTAGCCGCACTTCTTGAGATTGGATGTCGGAACGGTTAGGTTAGGAAAATTGGTGCCAATGTTGGGATATTTTTGGCACACTACCGCGTGATACTGGTGTGAAGAAACTGGCCCGTTAATAGGAGTGAGTATGATGTTAAACGTTTGTGTTTTGTTGAATGGAATGCCGGTATTGTTTTGCGAATGAGCTCCACGGACTGTTTGTGTTGATTGATGTTGATATGAGTTGACATGTACTGGGCATTAATTAATTCTGAGCTATTCGATGCTTTCAATTCGTTTGATTGACGCAAGAGGAACCATGGTTGTCCTATTGGAATGCTATTTTAATGTCAATTTTCAGTTATTTAAATTGAACAGCAGCTTGAAATTATTCACAATTTACACAATCTACACGCTATGAAGACGTTTGCACGATGACGACAGTGCTTAAATGTGTTTCCGTTTCGACAACGTTACTCAGCGGGTGACATAAATTCGCTTCTTACTACGCACGCGGCCGATATTTGATACATTTAATCCGTGATTTATAAGCAAATCCACTTCCCGGGCGGAATGGCGTTTAAATCCTTTTTTCCTGTCCGAAAGTAAACCTGATCACACACAGCAACGTTACCTTTAAGTCGGACTAAAGCCACCAACTTGCTCTCGTTCGCTACCTTTATCTCCCACGTATGTGCTGTGGACCATTTGGAGCCTTGGTTGGGGTAATATGTTTTACCAAGGAGGAATGCTTGAAGGCGGTCAGGCAGCAGACAATAAGCACACAACAAACACACTCACACCCGTGGCGAACCGTTGTGCCACTATAAATAATAACAAATCGACCAAAAATAAAGCCATTAAACTGTCAGTATGATATTTATTGCGCCGCCTACTGGCATTTGTCAGGACCTGCGATCGGGCATGGGGAGATATGTGTGTGTTTGATCATTTGCGCATGTATGATCATCGTTTCCCTTGGCACGGTTGACATTTTGCGGCAAACAGATGTTTGAGTGTGTGGGCGCGAGTCCGGAGCGAAATGTGTAATTCGCACAAATAAATCCTGCTGCAAACAATGTGCAGAGTATCCGACAGACACACGGAGCGGCTTAACTACCTCACTTAGCAGGTGCGTTGGAGTGCATGTTGCGACTTTGCTAATTAATCCTCTAAATTGGAAGAATATTTTGATTTCAAAAATAGCAAAATAAGTGTATGATTTGTTTGTTTTGCACACCTCTTTGCTGTAATACTATGCCACTCTTCCTTCCAAAACGAACAATCGTCTCATGTTTTAAAGGTGTTGGATTATTGGACCAGTGTTTCTGCACTCAGGCGTCCGAGGTTGAAAAAGGCCTTCTTAAAGCCGCCCTCGCAACGACCTTTAATGGCTGTTCGAAGTGGGATCGTGTGAGGTAGAGTGTTTCGATTCGGCACGGTTTTCTATCGATCGTTCATGCTTCACGCTGGTCGCTATCGTACAGCCCCGGCGCGGGCCACTCATAATTCATACTATTTACGATCCACCCACGCAGATTTATGCTTCGAATAAATCGATACGAAAAATCGGTCGTTTCCTGGGCCCATAAACTCCACTTCGTTGTTGTGTTGATGTTGTGCTTTATTTATTTACCTTTTTTTCTACACCGAACGGGCGGTTTTCGCTCACCTTTCAGGAAGGCCCCAGCATTACGTAGCAGAGGAGGAGGTCCCAAATGGGTGGTTGTTTTTGTCCTCGTTGTTCCTACCAGAGAGCCAAAATGAAGGAAGCAGCCAGTAGGCTGCTCATAAAGACATTCCACCTGTCTCGTAAGGAATTCACCGTCGTCACGTTCCGTACCGCCACCGATCGTTATGATTGTTTATGTTGACCCCCTACGGTATGTGCGTTCCTCAACCCCTCCTTCCATCTGAGTTTGTGCATAATGGATCAGCCCCGGTAGAGAATGAATGGTTGACTGGGAACGGGAAACGCCGCTTTTCTTTGGGTGAACCAACTACCCTTTTTTACGACCAAATCGGCAGTAAATATATCAATTGGTTGTCAAACGGTGACATGCTGCCAAAACGATATGATGATGATGATGATGGTTGGCGGAGCTGGTTGAAATTGAGTGACGATTATCGATTTGTGGTCTTAAAGGCACAACAACAACAAGCTCTTGTAGAGGGAAAGATAAAATGGAATCAAACGCAACAGAGTGGAGGAATTTCTTGTCTTTTTATCTAAATCAAGTTTATTGATTTTTAAGATGACAAGCTTCATTAGTTAGGCAAAATTAATATTGTACAAAAATTGGATTCCTACTACAAAACTCAATTTTTTACATAATTTATGCAAAGCTCCCAAAACATTGCTCAATTGATTGCTTGACTTAATACACTATAAAATGCGAAGCCAGCCTTCCAAGAGTCTCCATCACCGGAGCCTTTTTTCCAATCCAACCACCTTGATAGTGTTGTAAGATGGGGCGTTGACGACGTTGTTACCCGTGTAAAATCAATAAGCAATAAATCAACACCTACGGATTGTCGCCATTTTATTTTTCATCCCATCCCAAACACGGCAAACGCGATCGAACCGGCGTGTCCGTGCTTTGGGTCGGAGCGTATTATCGAGCGTGCTTCATTTTTGGTATGGAGTTGATTTTTCTTTCGGGGCCAGAAAACAATCGATATTCCACTCACAACACACACACACAGGCACACAGGACAGACACACTGGACGGGCTGATAAAATTCTTCACCGCACAAGACAATACCAATCAGTCTCTGAGGGGACTCGAGGAGCAGGAATGGCAGAGAAGAAGCAAAAGAAAAAAAGCGCGCACACTGATTCGTACGTACCACCTGTCAGTGGCGAAAGATGGAGACGAAGATTTATTGCCCGCTTTGCGCTTTGCTTCAAGATCATTGATTTTTCCAACCAATAAAGGGCGTACGTACGCTTTTTGGCCCGAGTGAATTGTATCCTCCAAAAGAGCACCAGTGAAAGTGGAGCGGTGTTTTATTTTCTTTCTCCGCACGGTTCTATCTCACTGCCTGCAGACATGGCCGCCCTTCTTCCAGTTTTGAGCGAGATTTAAAGATGGATTGACACTTTAAAGAAAGAAAGAAAAAAAAAGCGCACCAAATAAAGAATTTGTACACAGACGTCACCGGGAATGGGCCTTTCTAGCTTTTCCAATAAACTGCCACCGGCAAGCTGCTGCCTCTGCTGAAGAGCGAATCGAATGTTGATTTATTAGCTCACGCAACCCCTTTTTCCTCAAGGATGCTCGCTGGCTTATCATGCAGTGGACTGTGTCTGAGGACTGTTGCGAGGGCAAAAAATCATAACCCTAACCTATCTTCCGAGTGCCATCCTCTGCAGTACAGGGTGTGAATAGCTTGATAAACCCCAAGGAAACAAGTGTGTACTATCAGCCCCGTCCCAGCAAGCCGACTGTTGACACTTTATACCCGTGTAATTCAATAAAGATTAAAAAACACACACACACACCCGCAACAAACTCCTTTCTTCTCGGTTACCGCGGAGGAAGTGTCCTGATGACACTTTAAATCCTCTGGATCTGTTTGTTTATCCCAAACCCCGACATAAACGCCAGGGACTGGGAACACGTGTTCTACAAGAAAGATATTTGTTCCCTCGCAGTTGTGGCCGTGGTGCACCCTCGGCAGCAAGAAGTTGATGGGTTTCCTGCCTGCAAAACGGTATTTGTTGCTACTGCTGCTAACAGGTTTTTCCCCGGTTCCGAAGAAGCAGTGTCGTGTCCCCGCAGAAGAATGGCAATTTTAGAAATCGGGCTGCCGTTTCGGTTGCTAGGAGAATGATTTTTATTGGATTAATTTGAGGATTATTATTGCTTTATTACACCGAGCATACGGACGTTCGCTCTGCTTCCCGGTCTGAAGGTCACACCGTCTCGTCTCGGATGCTTTGGAGTGGATTTTCGGGTGAAAACTTTCAAGAACGCACATTGAGTCGAACGATTCCGCCCGAGAGCTCCATTTAAAATGGGCAAGCAATTTGTGGTGAATGGGGTGTAAACGGGCACGACGGCATCTTTGGAACGGGGTAATATCTTTCCGCTCAATAGAGTGCGGGATTTGATGACTTCTTGGGGTGCGAAGGTTTTGGAGGGAGGCATGCAGAAAGATAATGTTTGGTTTGTGTTGGTACGCAGGAGTAGGAGAGAAGAAATGGTTCAGGACTTTAAATCCGAGGAGATTGCATAGAACGTATTTTTAAAGAGTTTTGTCTAGAACATGTATAATAATAACTTATTTTTCTCTATTTCTCTTACAGGAAGAAGTAAGTACTCGATGAGCAAAGCAAGACATCTTCAACCCATTCTCAATAGTATCGTCTATCCGTAAGTATAGAATTTGCTTCCTTCTGTTCCCAACGCGTCCCCGAATCGGTGTTGATTGCGGAATCAAGCCATCACCTGTGGAGAAGCTGTCAAATGGCATTAGCGAGTGGCAGTCTGTATGGCCATAAATCCGCTCACAAACACACCCAGGCACAGATCGATTACCTACCGGATCAGCACAACGATCGCGAAGCCCCTCGTCTCCTCCCATTCGCTTCGCTTGTGGTTTCGGGCGCAAGGCCACCCGATCCGACGACGGGATCAGAAACGTGTGATCCCGTTGTCACTTCCGATAAAGGCAGTCGCATTCGTACGATTGGTCCTTGTGGTGTTCCCCCGCAGCTCATTTGCTTCCTCCGCAACCGTTCTCCGTTCTGGGCGAGCACCGGGCGACAAAATCCAATTTAATTAGTACATTAACACATTTATTGACGGACACGATCGCCGGTTCGATCGCCGATCGTGCGGCAGGAAGGGGGGCAACCTTAATGTGCAAAAATAAAATATCACTTTCATGTCATACATCACAAAATTGTCAACGTATCGAGTTACCAATCCGGTGCGGTCGGCCAGAGTGTAAATTTTTTGTCACCTCTCTGTCTGGGCGGGAAGAGCGATTTTTTGCTGTTGGTTGTTTCCCCCCCATTTATTCCTGTTACACCAAACGATCGATTCCCATTTGCCGCCCGTAATTACGTGATCACGATCGTCACGGGTGCGTCACATGGGAGAAACCTGTTTTGGATGTTCTTATTGCAACTGACCTCAAGGGAAGCTCATGTTGTAAGCTTAACGGTGTTTAAGTGCATCAGATCAGCAACAAAACGGTTTTGGGTTGATTTTTGACATTTTGAATATTGTTTTTTGGTTTTTTAACCCTTCACAGGCCGTAACAAAACCAGAGCAGCAGCAGCAGCAACAACACGTCGAAATAAACCTTTTAACCTTCGGGGCTCGACCTGGGTGCGATAATTTCACAGTCGATTGCTCACCTCCAGACGGCGTGCAGTGTGCGTGTGTGTTTGTGTGTGTGCATCCTATGTGCAATCAGCATCAGCGCACGGTGAACGATCCGTTTCAGTGACAGTGACAGTGACTTTTCACCACCAGCCACGCTGCACCAGCCTGCTCCACTTGAACCGAGGAGATGAAGAGAAAATGTCAACGTCAATAATTGCCGCTTCCTTTCGCAATTAATTTTTATCCGTTTCGTCATCGTCCGTCCGCGTATACACACGGCTGCTGCTGCTGTTGCAGCGGGCTCTCGGGACGCAAAACGGTTGGACCACACACAGCGTGGCACTGCACCGGGAGCAGCACACCATAATATTTGGTTCCTGTTTGGTCGTGCTCGCGCTGGGTGCGTGTTGATGAAACACCATTTTTTAACCGCCACAGCACGTTTCCCTTGGGACGGGATGCTTCCCCGTCGTTGGCCCCTTTGCCCCTCTCAGCCGATCCGGTGCAATTAGTGCATTGGTCCGATCCTTGGCAGGGAGCTTTTCACGAACCAGCAGTTTGGCGTTGGCAGTACGCATTTGCTTAATTACTGGTGAATGTGTCGCAGTACGTCAGCATCACGGGTTCGTGTCACGATTGGGAGTAGGGACGAGACTCTTGCCCCTTTTTCCCGGTAGCCACAGAGCACGATCGTTGTCGAGCTGCCAAGACGATGTAATTAATCCATTTTCACCGGTGCTCTTAATTTCGCATTTTTGCAAAACCCCGGTTTTCGCTGTAATGGGAATGAAGAGTTTGCAAAACATCCCTCTCACACAGAGGGAGAGAGAGAGAATACCTTACAGTGGGTGTGTGCATTTTACAACGCTTCATAATTCAGCGATACAAGTGTCATCGTGTTACGTTTGGCGATCGTCACGCAATTGACCAACGTTTTTTTTTGTGTACACAAGGGACGAAACATAGAAAAGAAAGAAAAACGCTAGAGAGCTAATTGTTATGCTCAATTTAGCCGTTGGCTGAAATGTTAATTAAAGCTAGAAGCTAGATTCACCCAGTTTTGGGTTGGGTTTTTGTGTGCCGTGCTCGTACGTCACGGATGGCCTTTCCCTTGCCGAAGGTGCGCCTCTCGACTTGTACGAATTTCGTGCAGCCGTATGAATGATTTGCGAAATTTTTGCCATCTCCACACACACACACACAGAGCTCGGGAAAAACATGCATATGAATGATGGTGAAACATTCCCGTGCCGGTTGAAAAGATTAGACGGCACGACAGCGCTCTGTGTTTGTGTGAAGGATTTTTTTTTTTTTTGGGAGAGGATTTGTAGAATGGCATGTCACACACGGCGTACACTGGGAGTGCATTTGAGATTTTGACATATTTAAACACGGGAGTGGAATGTTGATTTGCTGCTGCAACACTCACACGGGAAAAGATTGGGAACGATGAAGGGGAATCTCCCAGCACAAATTGTGACACGAGTTTTGCCTATTCCCTTCGCCTTGATTGGCAGTGCAGCTCGATCGCTAATTAAATCAAATTCAACACCTCTGCCACGGCTGGTGGTCCGATCAGCCGCCATTGTGTGTGTGTGTGTTGTTGTTGTGCATATAAAATGGCTTAATTCGTGTGATTTGTTTGACATCTCTGTTGCGTGAGCCGTGTTGTTTTATCCATCCATCGCGTTGGTTGTTTTCCCGCCCGCAGACTCAACCTTGTCAGTTCCGAAAGAGCGTTCAGCGCAATCATCGCGTGTGTAGGTGTGACGCGTGTGTTCTTTCTAAAAAGGAAAAGCCTCCCACCTGCCCACTTTTCGGGTAAAATCGGTGTTTTGCTGTAAAGGTGAGGTTTAAAACAAAAGCAACCTTATGGAGTGGTTGTCCTGAACCCCTCGTTTCTTTCCTTTACAGCCGATGATTATTTATGCCCCGATCCGAAGGGCCCTCTTCCTACGGTGCCCTGATCCCAATCACCTTACTCGACGCGATTGCGATGGCGGAACCCATTACCACATCTACCACATCTTCACGGCAGCACAACCCCGTCCAGGGAAGGAAAGTTTTCAAGGGGCTTGTGCGGTCTGGAGTGACTCTTGAGAAAATTGTTGGAGCTAAATTTGAAACTTTTGCTATTCGCTCGCTCCGCACGCTTCCGAACGACGGTTGGTCGACGGGGAGGTCTCCCACGGCAGTACAAGAAGCTCGGAATTGAGTCGGTACCGGGAGTTCGTTACCCAAAAGTAACCCGCATCCAAAACATCCCTAACAAACCATCCATTTACGAGGTTGTTAGATTTTACGGTGGAAAGATTTATGTTGCTCATTACTTCTCCGGTCCAGCTCCAGGGGTGGGAGAGAGAGATGGTGCAGGAATGCAGTACAGGGTGCGGTACGGTACGCTGGGTTCGTTTGTCGGGGGCTCACAAAGCAATTAAGCATTTAAATTTTAGCCAAATAACTCACCGGTACATGAATCAGCAGCTCGTCTACGGTCGTCCCCAAAACGTCGAACGAGTATCATTACTTTCAATTGCCACTGGAAGCAAACCGTCCGGAGCTTCTCCAAGCGGGTTGCCAGGTTGGTTGAAACTTCATTGCTTCCCTCTTTTGGGTCACTTTTGATGGGGTCAGGGGGAAAAGGAAATGCTGCTTAAAATAACTCTCCAGCTCTTCACAGCTCTGCACAAAGGAGTCGAAAAGTTGTCCCAGTGTTTTTAGGGGCGCTCTTGTGGCACGGCATGGATTGGGTTGGGGCGTCGTAAAAGTGTAGCTAATTTCTCACCCACGGCAGCATGCCAATCCAGTGAAGGCCCATTTTGAACGTCTTCAGGAGCATGGCGTTTGTGTAGCTGTCGAATTTCTAGACCTTCCTCCGAGTGCATGTCTTGAAGAGTACTTTCGAAGCGTCCTGATGGGGCCATTTCCTCCTGAAGGATACACACTGGCCCCTTTTACACGTCTATTTGTGGTTTCAATTTTGTGCCGCTTGACAGTTGCAGATGTCATTAGGTTTTTGGCAGGAAAGTTTGCTGGTAAAATTGTGCTATTTGTAACTGTTTTGTGTTGGGAATGGTTGGAAGAAGTTGCTTCGATTGCTCTATCGACATCAAGCTCACATACTGTTCTGTCTTTTTGCTGTAGCTCAAGAATGTTAGTTAAATGATTTGGATCCGAGACGAGTTGGACGGTTTTTGGGGATGTTGCTCCTTCTATTGTTGGCTTTCGGCAGCTTTAGTCGTTCGGTCAAACACTTCAATCGATTGAGACATATTGAGCAGAGTGAAGCTTTCTGTGCAACCTACCCAACCAAACTGCTCCGTTTTCGGAGTGTGTTTTCCAACTTCTTGAGCTAGAATGACAAGCAGCACATTCTTCGGATGGCACTGCAAACGGTTGCGGCCGCTTGAAATTGAACAGTTTTCGATTTAATTAATTGTTTTAAGTTTTAATTAGAAAATTCCATCGCTCGGGCAGGGGATGATTTTTGTTGGGAAGGGAGTGGATGGTTTCATTCCCCGCTCTACGGTGGCTTGTTGGCGCCCGTCTCAGCTGATGGGCCGTGATATAAACGTTATTTCCTTTATTTGTGTACAGTGAGTTGCCCTCCGCTGCCTGACTGCCGGCAGGTCAAACAATCAATAAATTATCGATTATTTTTGCAGTGCTCGAGAAAGCTTGCAGCATGGGTGGGAGAACAGAATGGCGAATTCATTCGCTGTTTATCCTGAAATGTGGAATAATTGCAACATCACCGTTTATTAGCCAACACCGGGACGGAGAGTTTTGAAAGGCCGAGTTTAAAGGCTTAAGCCAGTTTCAGTTTCAGAGTTATGGATCGTTTTTTTTTGTGCTGCTTTCGCGCATAGCGTAGCTGCTCATACCAGATAAATAATCGACTGCATTTCACTCCGGGCAGCCTGGGCAAGAGCCGAGCTAATGAGGATCATTTCTTTCAAGGATCTTGAGCGTTAATCCGACGGCAATCTCATTTCCATCACGAGCCCACAAAATCAAACAAAATGGATGTCTTCGATCCATTCGATGGGGGGGAACCTGTCGATCGCGTAAGAAGCACTTTCCGACGGGGGACGGACACAGCGAGGATGCTGGCATACATTTTCATACATTCTTAAATGGTTCGCTGACACAAAAATGTGGGACCAATTCCAAAAGCTCGGCAGTGTTTTGGCTTGGCTGGATTCTTTTGGTGTGTTATGTGTGTCCCGCTTATGGATGCAACATGTGGCTCAAAGTTTGTGCCTGATAGCGAACGTGATCGCGAACGGTGGGAAGAACTGGTGCAAAGAGGGGAACGTGGGGAGAGAAGGGGTCTGTATCGCTTTGGATCCTTTCTCCCTTCACCGGTACGTGCAAAACGCTCCACAGCCGTCAGGAGCAATTACAATAAAGCGATATATAAAGAAATTCCGGTTAATGTTGCTGGGGCCGGGACCACCCACGACGGTATTGGCATCGGGCCTGTCGGGATGCTGTCCTGGTTGGCATGTATCTTGATTTTGCTCGTGGTCGTGGCACTTTATTTCGACCATTTTTTTGTGCGTGTCTTTTTTGCTTCTACTGCTGCTGCTGCTGCTGCTGCACCCAACCGATGAAGGATGAGAAGATGTGATGGAAATCGATGAGAGATGAGAGGCTTTGTGGTGTGTGAAATGATGGAAGTTGACCGAGAGAAAAAAAAAAAAACAAACCAAAGAAATGGGCTGGAATGTGGATGGGAGTTTTATTTGCGAGGAAAGAATTTGTTCGTGAGCGAAGCAAACAGTACGAGGAAGAAGCTAAATTATGAATAAGGAGTGAAAATTTAACAAAATTGATTTAAAAACAGTGATAAATATTTATTGAATGTGTTCCAATTTGTCGTTCTGACGCATATTTGAATTCTTGTGTCGCTTGTGCGGTCCCCTTCTTTTGCTGCTGTTTTCTTCTTCCCACTTCCAATCACCTCCCAGCACCACTCAACGATCGTGTGTGCATGAGTCACCGCGGTGAAGTGTTTGCACGGCGCTCGTACCGATCATTCTTCTAATAACCTTTCGATGTTGGGACAGTGGAAGAAAAAGCAAACATTAGCAACAGAATCGAAGAATCGGTCTATCTTCGAAAACGAAGGGGCTCAAACACAAAGAAACAACATAACCTTTTCCACCAGTCAGTACTCCGAACGCACGTCATCGACAGATCGAGATCATAAAAAGGGGGAAATGAAAACATTATGCGGAGTGTATTTTTATTCAACCTTTCCACACCACTCTGGGCATTGTTGTAGTTCGTGTTAGATTATTGAATAGACAAAAAAGAAAGGATCTAGAATGGGGGAAAGAAGTGCAAAAGTGTATTTTTTCTAACACTCTCTTGAAACGCCCCTCTCTTCGGCAGAGGAATAAGTAAACACAGGCGAGCGAGAGCGTTCAATCCTTTTTTCGAGTGTTTGTGAACATGATCCAGAATAGAGCGGGGAAACACGGACGCTCGAAGCCTTCTAAGCGAGTTTTGATCACATTCCTTTTCTTGTGTTGCCACAAAAATGCAACAAACCCACCAGCACAAAGGGAAGCGGCGATCCCTTCGCGTAGGTAGTGCAGTGTACCACACCTACTCTTTCAAGGCGCATCTTTGTTTAGGCGCATAGAGCGCGTTTTGCGAGCGTTTGCGTAGAGGAGCGACTGTGTGAAGCGTTCCGGAAGGACGGGGCTTTTAATTGAATGAAGTAATAAAACATCGTTTATGAATTCAAAAACAATTAATTACGGTTGGTAAACTGAAACCCTACTGGTTGGGGAGGCAGCTGGGGCGGCGTGGTAAGGAACGCGATCGGTAGTAAGGAATGCTAATTGGCCGAGTTTTACGATCGGACAGCCGGCATCATTTCCCATCCAAGACCACCCACCAGGAGCGCAAGCCAGTCCAGTCGATCAGCCGTGCCTGCCTGCCTGCCTGCATAGCTGGCTGTGTTTCTATGGGCCGTTGCACAGTCGATCACACGGGACCGAGGGCCCCCGGGTACTTCTGGTGTTGAGGAAATGGGTGCGTGCGTGCGAGCGGTTCTATTTACTTTTCCTTTGCGCAATTGCGGATCATAACAAACGGAGTGGAGCAGTTTT
This sequence comes from Anopheles gambiae, assembly GCF_943734735.2. Lineage (NCBI taxonomy): Eukaryota > Metazoa > Arthropoda > Insecta > Diptera > Culicidae > Anopheles > Anopheles gambiae. The sequence goes on along the minus strand of NC_064602.1, from coordinate 4,391,367 downwards.
TCCCAGCTGGCCCGCTGGCAGCTACTGGGGCCCGAACGAACTGTGGGTAAAATATTGAATGTTTGATTTATGAAGTTGCAGTAGTGGGGTAAAGTTAGTATGTTTAGATTTATTTTGTGACAAAAGCCACAGGATGGGGTATGCGGTATCGTTTAGCTCCAGCGGGATCGTGTTTTTGTCACGAAAGTTGACCGCACGCTGTTGCTAAACGGTGCACATTTCGAACACCATTTGTCGTAGAGGCCGTAAATTGTTTCCCTTGTAGTTAAAGAGTTTGTATGAATTGTGTGACATTCATTTTCCCATGACGCTTACGTGATGCTAAGCAGCCAACAGACGACAACAATGTTTGTTCCATGCCTTTTGCTTCCCCTTGTATTTACCGTTGACCGTGTCCAACATTTAATAATGATAAGCATCTTGAAGCACTCCATCTTCTCCAGCTAATCTCCCATTTGAAACAAAGATCTCGCACGACAAAGTCATCGTGACGAACGCAATCAGACTGCGGATCGGTGTAAAATTATCACCTTCATGCATCGCCCGCTTTCTTCGCTGTTTGGCGATCATTTCCGGTACAAGGCGTTTGCCCTTTTCCTTTTTTTTTGAAAAACTGATGCCTTTTTCTATGCCCTTGGTCAGTTGTGTGGTGGGGCTGCCGTCGACACGAAACAATGTTAGGATCAGGCTTTACTCAATCAATCGAACATCGAACTAAGTGCCCGGATCCGGCCAGCGCTCTCTCAAATCCGATGCAAACGATAGGGATTCAAGCTCATTGAAACAATATTAAACAACAGTCTTGATCCATTCACACCTTTGTTGGTGTGTTTTGTTTGTTTAGTTCGTTTTGTTGATGTAACTAGTTTTCCACATCCTTCCCTGCAGTGTTTCTCTTTCCTCTTGAACTGTGTCTGGATGTTTAAAAAGCCACCAGCAAGAGGATCACTCTTGAAGGGCAAATGAACAGACACGTACACACGGTAAGGCACGGAGCGTATGCAGCGCCGGTGGCGTCTAGCCCAAGACGAGAAGAGTAGGAGTTTTCAGATCCTTGGGAACTCTTCCCCCTTTGGGTGGAGAGCTTTCCGAGGAAAAAAAGCCCCTTTGGCACACTTCCACACATGCCCGAAGTCACGCAGCACAACACACTACCAGTATCGTCATGATGATGATGATCATCATCGCGATCATAAAATAATGCACGACATGATACTTGAAGGTCTTTGCGAGAACACAGCGATCGAAATCACGGTGATGAGGGCCTGGGGTGAAGCATAGAATCTCCCGTGGACTCCGTTCTTCGGATCCGTACGATGTGGCGCGATGGGTTCAAGTGGCATACGATAAACAAACAAAAATACCACAAATGGGCGAGTTATTGTTCCCGTGTACGCGCAATCCGTGTGTACCATCTGTGCGGTGAAGCTGTTGGGGAAGACATGGAAAAGGGAAGAAAAAGTGCCTCCCCGCCTCTCCGGGTGTACCATCTTGGCAGGGAAAGCAAACAACAAACGATCCATAACAACATGAGCGCAAACAACATGACGACAGGCTCATATGGATGCGTCTTTCGTCGAGGTTTTCCCTGTGACTGGCTTCACTGTGTCAGCTTCTTTTTTTTACGACTTTTAACCCGCTTGTGCGCAAACCCGCTTAGTTTCTTCTGGCCACTCAAACTGTCTCCAGTGCCAGTGTTAAAGACCTTATGGTTTGGGTTTGGGTTCGGAGTTGCGTGTGGTGTAAAAACCGTTCCCAGCTGGCGCTTGGGAAAAGCGCTGGGACAGGGGAGCACAAAAAAAGCCCGAAGGTGGCCACCTTTTGGGCGCCATAGGGCACACCGGTGTGCCCGGTGTCTCGCGCGCGAGCATCTTGACGCAACACTTGAGAAAGTGCGCGGGAAAAATCTTCCCAAAACTATCCCGGTGGTCCACAGCTGCCAGCCAGACAGACGTACTTCTTTTTTTGGTGGGGTGGGGGGTCAATTTCCGTTTTCCCTTTTCGCTTTCTCTCCAAGTCGCACACACACACACACACGGAGTTCTGTACAGACGGAAAGGTTCTAATAGCCCTGTTACCCAGCCAAAGACGGAAGAGACGCTATTTGTACATCAATTATTACGCATCGCTACCGTTTGATTATTCGTTCGCATCGGTCCGTGATGAAGTGCTGCAGCGAGCGCTCCCAACGAGCCTCCTTTTATTTGATCCCTCCCAGCAGCGCCGTGCCGCTTCCCTAGCACCCTACTAACGAGATCTTTCCTGTCCTCCTTTTTTCCCCTCTTGTTAAAGGTCCACGGACGCGCAAACCAAAGAAAAGCCCGGCGGAAAAGAGTAGCAGCGGCCCGGCACAACAGAGTGCCTCCGCGGCGGCCCTCGCCGACGACAAGCGACCCCGGACGGCGTTCAGCGGGCCCCAGCTGGCACGATTAAAGGTAAGAGGTCTGAGGGGGGAGTTCACTTTTTATTTAGACCACTAAATACTTTAATTGCTGTGAAATGTAACAGTGAGGTGGAAAATGGTTGGTAGCCTTTTTTGGGAGCTTCTTCAGCAACCAACTGGGGATTGTTTAGGAAAGCAATTTGGTGGTCTTTTTTTTGGTTGAAATGCTCCAGAACGAACGCTCCAGTTCTGCTGAGGTTGACTTAACGGTGATCTAAGGCTACTTGCCTTAAAAATGTGCTAAACGTTCATATTAGACTCATAATTATAATTGGAACAGAATTGTGTGGAATTTCAGTTTAACCTTGCCTTTTCCTGTTGTTTTCTTTCTCCTTCCACCACCCAGCACGAGTTTGCCGAGAATCGGTACCTTACCGAGCGCCGTCGCCAGCAGTTGAGTGCGGAGCTGGGGCTGAACGAGGCACAGATCAAGATCTGGTTCCAGAACAAGCGCGCCAAAATCAAGAAATCGTCCGGCCAGAAGAACCCACTCGCCCTCCAGCTGATGGCCCAGGGTCTGTACAATCACTCGACCGTCCCGTTGACTCGCGAGGAGGAGGAACTGCAGGAGATGCAGGCGGCAGCAGCGGCGGCAGCCGAATCGCGCACCGGATCGGCCGGCCCGGCAGCTTCCGCGACGGTAGCGAATGCGTAATCTCCGTTCCACAAAGGGCATCGGACCCTGATCGGACTGACAAAAACCCTCCTTTGTTGCATCACTTTAAACACTATTTATTAATCGTACTCCCAGGGTCCGCGAGATGTAGGTGCATAACAGAGGGATAGAGAGAGGGGAAGAGGAGAACGCATGAGAAACCATGGCAATATGAAGCGTAGCGCAAGCGTGCGCAAGAAGCGAAATATCTGTGATAACTAAATAATTGACTACTGTAGTGACTAGTACCATGGCATGTAGCAAGTAGGCACATCATATGTTTGACCCTTGTGTTCCGTGCAGTGCAGTGGGCAATGTGTGTACAGATAATCTTTAGCTGCTAGTGTATGGTTCTGTTTTTTTATTATTATTTATTATTCTTAAAGAGAAACGCAAAGGAAAAGCTGCTCCTTCTTCTCCTCAAACCTAAACCCGACCATACAAACACGATTAGCCCTGCTGTAAATGAACTTATTAAAACCAAATCGTCCTATTATTCAGACACACACACAACAAGCGTTCCGAGCGATAAAACGCAAACCAAAATTAAGTCATATCTAGTTGGAAAGGAGTCCCGGTATCACGAATGTTCAGGTAGTCAGGCCCGAAAACTTGTGTTGTTTGTGAAATTCGTCTCTTTCTATGAACTTTTACCTTATCGTGTGGAAAAGTGTAGGCCACCATCACAACCACCAGCACAATCATCCGTTGAATGTAATCCTTTCCTTCCAGAACCGAGGCAACGCAGAAGCGAAAAGAAAGCGTTTGATTACAGCGCGTGGTTGGGTGCACAGTGCAGGCAAACGAGAAAAGCAAGAAATTGCAGGCGCTGCTGCTGCTTGGCTGGTGTGGTTTGGCAAGTTTGGAGGCAAACACCCGTAACTTGGAAGTAATAAAATATTCATAGTTCAATTAAAAGCTGTTCGAAGCCGGTTGCGGTTGCGTGTGTTGATGTTTGAGAACGAAAACAAACAAACAGAACATGAGAAACTTGAACATGCAAGTGAAAGAAAGTTCATGGTAAGTAAGTGATTAAAGGCATCTTTTCTACGAAATTTGAACCTTCTGGCTTTGCATTATTGAGCGGCATTTCTTTTTCCTCAATAAAGCAATCAATCAATCGTTTTCCCATTTAGCTTGGTAAATCAAGTGAAATTCTATTGGTTGCTGGAATTGCTTCATAAAAGACCGACGTCGAATGGAGTGGAAATATTTGAGAAATTCAAACACAGTGAACTTGGGCTGCCGATAGCAATTACTTTATTAGAGGGCAACTTGACGGTGACTGTGACTGTGTTTGGTTTTTGCAAAAAAAACATATACTAAGCCCTCCTTCGAAGCGTCACTTAACACGCAATGGTCTCGTTTGCACCGCAAGGAGGTCCCGACGCCAGGTCTCGGATCGATTTTCCCCGATAAGCTGCTGACGCGCCGGCTCATGCTGATTAAGACTCCTTGGTGACGTGAAAGTATTCCAATTCCAATTACACAGGTTTGCAGGGCTAGTAGTAGTAGTAGGTAGCTTTCGTGTCCATTTGCCATTAAACAACAGCCCGAGCACGGGAACGTGTAGGCGAAAACGACAATCGAACTCTTCGTCTCACCGTCAACGGAAATGGGCACAAAATTAAGTTATGAATTTATGGTATCGAGCCCCATTGGGACATGGACAGTTTTGGTCCGCCTTCGCCTTATGCATGGGGTGCCATTTGGAATCCATTTTGTTTTTCCCCCCATTCACTCCCCTCCGCCAAGTATTGCATACAAATGAAAGCACGAATCAACAACAACGCAACGCGCTGGTGAAGAACGCGAGCACTCAACGATCTTTCTTTCCCCCTTTTTCATTCCGTTGTGGTAGTGGGAGTTGGAGCATAAATTTCGGCGGCTTGCTGAAATTTGGAACATGCCATAGCAGCCGTAATGTGTGAGGTTGAAATTTTTGGTTAACATTTCTCTCACCCCCAGCGCAGACCCAGGGCAAAGAGCGTGCGTGGAAGAAAAAAGAAACCAAAAATCAGTGCGTGATTAATTATGCCCCGAAGGGCCCAACGTTACATGAAGTGAGTTTTGGCGTGTTCATATTTGTGGAATGTAAAGATAAAGTGTATGAAGGTAACGTTTTATTACAGCTTGTTTGTTATGCATCTGAACGACTTTCTTTTATAGCAAGGCAGCAGCAAACGAACGAGCGCAATAACGTTCGAGGGAATCCATTTTGCTTTTTCGTTGCTCACGATTTATGGCCGGCGTTTAGTGGGTAACGATTTCATTATACTTTTAATAGAGCCATGCTTAAACCTGGAATGCTCCTAATCGGCGGGAGGAACAATCAAAGCCTAGCATTGTACAAGGAACGAGCGGTTGAAGGTTGAATATCCTCCCCGGGGACATTAAATTTCATTGCTTCATTTTTGTGTTGCAGCAAGCAAACTACCCAATTAACCCAAAAAAACTGTTTATGAGTCATTGTCTTTTCTTCTTCCATCAAAAAAAGGCACAACTCCCCGCATCATCATAACCCATCATCACGTCGATCGGTGGTGCGGATCGATTACAACGCCTCAACCAACGCTGACCAACGAAAAGGCAAAGTTCATTCCGCGCTTGACACGCTTGTAAAGTCGGCTCGTCAGCTCGTCACCCATCATTTGCCTCGACGCTGGGGCCCCAGCCGAACACGAAATCAGGCACGATCGGGCAACAGATCGAGACCGCGATCCCGATGGCGGTGTGAAATCGATGTGAAACAGCACATTAAACATAACAAATGGACACTTTTCACTGCGTTTACAAGCGCATACACATGCGGCCGTGTTGGAGCTAAACGGGGCTACAATTTTAGCAACAGGGTGGGGGGGGGGACAACATAAAATCAATGATAAAATATGTTTCTGTGTGCATGCAAGTGGTGAGAAAAGAATGGGAAATGCAGTACATTGGGAGGTGCAGTGCGATCTATGATTCCACGATCGCGTAAAATGAATCATACTGGAGGTGGTGATCGAGGGGGAAATAATAAAAAGAAAAACTCCATCACAACACCAAATCACACACACACATACATCGTGCAATGGATAAATAAACATAGGTTAATGCAAAACGGTTCAACAAAACGGAGTGTCTTTCATCTCATGTCTCCCTTTCCTTCTCTCGGTATTGAATGAGACGAGTACGAGGCACGGGGTTGTAAATGTACCATGCAAGCAAAATCGTGTAATCATTTAACAAATATATGATTCAATTGTTTAAATCATAGCGCTTAGAGGCGTTAATTTAATAACGAATTATTTATGAGGTTCGTCGCTGCGTGTATCGCTGTGAACACGAAGCAAATCTCGCCATTTTTTGTTGTTGTTTTGCATCACCCTGCTGAACAAGATGCACTCGAGCAGATAGGTTGCAGATCGCGCTGGAATGGTGTAAGTATGCGTGTGTGCAACAAATGACCCTCCCCCCTATTTCGATCTAGATACTAGACCGATTGGCTTTTGTTTGTGGTTCGTGGGCGACTAGGAGCGTCACGCGGAGAAGGAAAAAGCGTTGTGCGAAGTGTTGTTAAGTTGAATATTAATGTGATTATGTTGCGCGTGATATAGTTATATATCACCATGTAGCGAGAAAGGGAGATAGTGGATTGAATAGGCTACAACACTAGAAGGAAAGATCCTGGTACGGTACGGTCGGTACAGTTTGTGCACGATGCTGCACGAGGGTGTTGGATAATTGTTGCTGTGTTGTACCGTGCACCCCTTTTTTGCACACAAGACACGCCTGTTTGCCCGTTCGGCTCAATAGCCTAAATCCTTGTGTCAGGCTTTCTGGAGCATTTAATTGGCCCGGGGACCCGGGAGCGGCCGACGGAGGGACCGGGTGTCATATTTCAACGCAGACCTTTCTTTCGCACGCCGGTCCGTGCGGTATCCGGAGCGAAAGAAATCACGAAACGAACGGTTTCCATTCTTGATCTAATTGAATAGGCGAACCATAGTCCACACAGAGAGTGTGTATACACAGAGAGCCTCGAAACTCCCCTTTGAAGTTGGCCCCGGAAAGCTGGGAGCGGCACTGCCAAGCGGCTTTTCGTTGCATAAGATTAGGATTAGGCGGTAGATCACCACCGCACACCGATCGACGTGGCGCTGGTGACGGTGGAGAATGGTGTCGTGATAAATTACTGTTTTCTAGCAACGAGAGGCTTAATAAATTCATGACTAATAATTTTATCACGCACACACCCTCCTGCCTGCCTTCTTCTCTTTTTGTATACCGACAGCAAGGGAGGGAAAAGGTCGGTTCGTTTTGAATAGTGAAAAGGCTCTCGGCAAAACTACACTCGGATCATAATAAATTCCCCGCATTGCGTATTACATCACTGTTTACATGCTTGAGAAATGTCGATTTGTTTGTTTGAATGTAATTTATTCGCTAATGAAGCATAAGTGCTTTGAGTTGAAATTTAAAAACGTACGGCAAAATACATCATTCTATTGAACCAATAAAGCATTTCCTAATCCCCTTTATCTTACATTGCTTCCACACTGGCCCCACTCGCATATCTCGCTACAACAGCACTTTCAAAGCGCTCGCACGATCGCTCGCCTGTGTACGATCGTCGCCTTAAAAGCTTTTAGGTGTCACTTTGCTACCGATTACCGCGTGCTCCGACGACGAACACGACCACGGCGACAAACCCGGGTCGCCAGCGATAAAACGTCGCCAAACACGACGAACACACTTGTCCACCCGTGGTCGCACGGCGGCCACCCCGGGGTGCGCCCGGTGGTCCATCACATTTACATGTTAATTAGTGATCATTTCGGGGGTTCGGTTGTTTAGACAATTTGCCACGCACGATTACCGCCAGTTCGACACAGCCATACACACTTAAACACACACACGCACACACGAACCAGAAGAGACACCGGACGCGGTCCAATGGCGATGGTGACCCTTTTCTGGTGGCCACAGCCAATTAGTCGCTGCAGCAGGGAACGAAGCAAGCCGGGTTGAAGTGTGTTTGCAAAGGCCTGTGGACGCTGGCGCTGTTTTGCGAGTAAATAATTCAAGGTGGCACCGGTAGCCGTGAGGGCTCATCCCGCTTGGGGCCGAGGCCCAACCGATCCGGGCAGTCCATCCATGCGGCCAGGCGTCGACAAGTGGCCAGTGTTTGCTCTTCACTTCACACTTCACACAAGCAAAACGCAACTAATGAGTGACCGAAGGCTGTGTGTGTGTGGTGTCTTTAGGGCTTTCTGTCAACGAAGGAAAGGCTGATTAAGGATGTAAGGAAGGTCTGTAATTCTGTTTGATTAACAGATTGATCGTTTAGGAAAACAATTGTACTGCGAGTGTGTGTTTTTGAGGATAATTTTAACCATCATTTGTAAGACTTATCATATGGAGAGCAAGTAACTTCGTTCCCTTCAATCAAAAAAAAATCTGCTTATGTGCCCAAACACTTCTTAAATGAAGTAATTCCTATCCTCATACAGTCAAAATAAGCAAAAAGAAACACAGATTTTATTAATAATCTACCAGCTTACCGAAGATCAGTCTATCCATCATTAAATGCAACAGCGGCAAACGTTTCGATCGAACCGAACAGTAGAGCAAGAAGGGCGTCCCGGTTCTGTGCAACAGTGTGCACCAGAAATGCACTGAAATTTGCATTGGACTCTTCTGAAAGGTGTTGTTCAAGTCGCTATGCTCGCGGTCCCGTGATGGACACGCTCGCGTTAAGCTGACGTTTGAGGATTTGTTTTGAATAATTTGGTCCCTCGGTGCCAGTTGCATCAACATTCTCGCGCTGCTTGTCTGGTGGAAGAAGCAGTGGGGTAAGCGAGAACAAGGAGAGAGAGAGAGGAGAAAGAATCAAAATAAACATAATATAAACATCTAAATATGTTGAAATGGAAACCCAGCAAAAGGCAAACATTCCTCCCCTAGAGGGTTAATTAGAAATCGAATGATCGAGTTTTGTGACACAGATTGTGTTGAACAGTATGACATTTTTTAAAGAATTGTTGCCACAAATATTGAAATTATTATTTTACTTATGATCAAAATTAGCAAAATGCGACAGTCATTCTTCATGAAACGTTTATTCCGTACTCGGCTGTAAAATCAATGTCGCAAAAAGCTGCCACAACCTTCCACCTGGTCCTCCATCACCTCCCAAACGCTACATTCTACCCCGATTTGTAGATCAAACATGCTTCAGAGGTCTTCGGAGGGCTATCGCTTCACCAAACATCCATCCATCCAGATCTGATGAACCGAACGTGTCCAGTCATCCATCGAGCTCAAACTCCCCTCTCTCTCTCTGCTCCCTCAAAACAATCCATCGTCCATTGCATCAAATCCTCCCCAAGCCCCGATAAAAGTAAATACATTCATAAAACGGCTTAAAATCGACGCTAATCCTTTAACGGTGTGTGTTGTTTGTGAGCGATCGCGCTCGCGCCCGCTAGCATCATTGCATGCATTTTCCTTGTAACCATCCTTTCCCGTTGGAGGGCAATGGAGGGTGTTGGAGCCGGGGATGCTTGGCACGATCTGCGTACACACACACACACACCCTCCTTGCCGTTGCCGTTTTGGAAAAGAACCCGTACGAGTGACATGGGTTGAATTCTGTTCCGTTTATCTTATGCTGCTCCTTCACTCTCGCGAGTGTTTTGCTCCGCTCCTGTCCTCTCCCCCTCGCCCCCCCCCCCCCCCCACTAACCCATTGCTTTGCGTCTTTTGGTACGGCTCGCGTCATGCGCCAACTGCTTCGCCAAGCAGCCGAGCAGCGCTCTTGAGCCGAGCGTCTTGGGTGGTCCGCGGGCATCACTCTTTTATTACACGACATAGCAGCAACAGCAGCAGCAGCAGTAGTGGCAGCAGGAACAGCAGTCGGCATTACGGCGCACAACTGAGAAGAGGTGGCCGTAATATTGCAAACCATGAGGAGGAAGGGGGGTGGTGCAAGTGGAACTGCTTTGGGAGTTGGGAGTTGAGTTACATCGTCAGCACACGGGCAAGATCGCGATCGTGAGCGGGAGAGAGAGTGAGAAAGAAAGTTGGGGTTTCGTGCCCGGTTTTCCCTGGTTTTGCGAAAGTGGAGACGAAAGATCGTTCTAATGCAAATCAAGCTCTCGATCGTTTGGTGTGATCAAGTAGGGAGGGAGATGAAAACCCGAGGCGTAATGAGAAAGGTAAACAAACGATTAGAATATGATAAGCGAGCGAAGAGTGGTCAAGAGTGTTAGGTCGAGAGTAACCCCTCCCGGCAGCGATTATTGGTCCATGGGGCAACGGACCACGGATACAATAAAGCATGATTTATTGTCACCATCGTAAATCTGCAAACGATGAAAATGCAACATTTTTACTGCTCACCGTACAGTATGCGACAGTATGCGTCGGCTAATTAAGCACGGAATGTTCGCGAAATATGATAAATTTTCCATTTCTAGCGCAGGAAATTTTCCTTCCTTCCTGTTTCCGCACACCGACAGAAACGGGGAAGTTTTCTCGTGAAAAACCATCTCCTTTGGCTTCTTTTTTCCCCCTTCCTCAGCAAACAAAACGAATGCGAAAAATGATTCTGCCGCTCAACTATTTGCGTTCCTGTGCGCACTCCTTGCCTTCACGTTGCTCTCGTTTTGCTTTTTGTTTTGCTGTGCCCGCGCCGCATCGCCCTCGGCTCGGCGCGGCTTCAAGAACCGACGGGGCGGCTAATTAATGGCGGCTGTTTACAAAGACACATAATAAATATTTATGCAAACAATCAAAAAGTGCATGTACATTTAATTAAGTGAATAATTCATTCCTCGACCGGCCTCCACTCCGGGAACCGTCCCCGGCCGGGCGAAGAATGCTGGCGTTCCTCTCGGCTATTTTGTCGGTCTTTGGGATTCTCTTCGCTTTCTGTGCTTTGAAAAGATCTGCATCTCTCTGGTTGTGCAGCAGCAGCAGCAGCAGCAGCAGTAGAGTGGATTTCGCGTTTTGCGCAAACAAACCTCGCAGTCACACAACCGGATGACGGTGCAGGTTTACGGCGTGTGTGTGTGTAGCGGTGGTTGTGTGCTTTGCATTCTCGATAATTAATCAAGCAGACAATTATTCGCTCGGATGCGGTTAGGTTGCGTTGACTGGTCATTTGGGTGCCGAATGCAGTTAAAAATCGGTGACTAAGCAATCGCACAGATGTGACACAGATGACACAGTGAATGTTTGAGCAGGTTTGGAAATCGTTTGCACGATCATTAGCTTAATTGAAATCGAACCAATAATGATAATCTTCCTTTTTCAAAGACACCTCCGACGAACATCATGCAACGTCACGCGGTTTTTGCAGCTCCCTTCCGACTCAAACACATCTCTCTTCTCTCTTTGGAGTCTCTTTTAGATGCCTAATTTATCTCGTATAAGCTTGACAATATGAGATAAATTTAATTTCAACCGTCTAAAAGCGTCTTCCTTTTCGAACGCCCGCTGCATCTCAATATCTCTCTGTTCATCCGAAAAACTCCGAATTTGATTGCTTCATCGAAAGGCTGCGGATTGAATCATCGCGCTTTTCAAATAAATAACTTTGATTGCCGTTTTTTCCTTCTTTCTGTGAGTGAAGCCCATTTGGTTGGCCAGTCCAGTCCACACGAGAGATAAGTCTTCGGGCAGTGATGCTTTGCTGTGGCGCGATCATCTCTGCTGATGTGCGCGATTGCAACAAGCGATCATCGAACCTTTCGATCGCTATGGGCTCGCCCCAAGGCCCAGAGAGAGAGAGGAAGAGAGAGAGGGTTCACGGGGTGGATTATTATTGATTTTTCGTGCCAATAAATTTTGTGATCGTCAAAAACGAGGAGGGAAGAAATGCCTAATGACAGCAATTCATCAACAGGTCGGGCTGTTGGGTTTGAGTTGGCAGCTTTATGGCTATAGAGGCAGTATGGACATCTCGATAGCATTCAATTGGGCGTTGGGGAGGTTTGATTTGAGTTTTCGTTGGACATTTTTACGATGGTCTTTTGCGGGTCGCTGCTTCGTTTGTGGCAGCTTTTGGGGAGCTTGCGAGCTTGTTTTACGATCATCGCTTCGACCTACCGCGATGAAACCACCGTGCTCGATGTCCGTATTGTACGGTGTGTGCCGATTCGTAAGGCGTCGTTCGGCTGAGCTGTTGAACAATTATGAATTTACATGCACTAATTGAGATATATGGCGCCGGATGGGTTGAGCCGGACTGATGATGTATTCAAAATTTCGAATATATGACGAGTGATCATTCAGTGATCATCAGACGCAATCTAATGAAATAAAGTTAGGTTTTTTGAAAAAAGGTTAATTTAAATGAGTGTTTTACTCAGTAAAATAGTCACAAAATGGCTACTCCCCAGGATGCTACTCCAGCGCAAATTCAACCACCTCTAGAAGGACACGATCGAGAGGTACGCGGGTGGCGATAAATTGCATGCATGATTAATTTAAACCCATCCCCCATCGAGATTGTTCACCTTCTTGCTCTTCGCAAAGGAAGTACTCTCGAACCATCCATTTCTTTTAGCTTTAAATAGCGAACGCCTTCCTCCACTGGAACGGCCTTTATTAAGCGATACAGCGTGCATTACCCACCCAGTCTCACCCAGCGTTCGCATCACTCTTGAACGATCTTGAAGTGAGTTGTAGTATAATTGTTGGAAGATAAAATTATTTCTTCTGCTTCTTCGGCCACTTTGCAGCCACCGGGTTCGCGGTGGGCCAAACACATATAAAATAATCATACATCATCATCATCATCATCATCATCATCGTGGTGGTGATCGTCGCCGTTTGCGTGGTTGGTGTGGTCCAGGCGGCATCGAGTAATCATCCGCTGCATCATCGTCAGCCTTTCGAAGAATTAATGGTCAAATGGGCGTCATCACACCTGGACGTGCAGGAAAGGACAATTTGCCGGACGGAAGCCGGGGCCGTATTATTTGCATCCCTATCTTTGCCGCTGCATCTCGTTTCCTAGCGGGTGTGTGTGTGTGTGTGTGTGTTAATGTGGCACTCCTACACCGATCGTTCTTGATGGCCGATGGCCATCTACGGTACTGCCAGGCAGCTCGTAAAAGACGTGTCCCATTGCGCGCTCAAGAATAATGAACTGCGAAGATCTGGCCATTGTGTGTGTGTGTGTGTGTCGGGTTGCGAAATGCCTTTTTCCCAGGATCCCATTTACGATCGGTTGCCATTTGTTATGTGCAAGTGTTGTGCATGTTTCTGTTCGCTTTCTGCTCCTTTTTCGGTGCATTCGTCGTCGTCATACCCGTGGGCGGGCAGATTAGGGCGCAGGGAATTTGTTTTGACAATCGTGTGACATCGGAGAGGTGACTTTTAATTAACATATTATTAATTAACAAAAAAACCCGCCACCACGGTACGAGTCGAGGCGAATTCAAGCGAAATCTCTGCCTGTTCCGTTCCGTTCTGTCCGTCCGTGTGTTGGCTGTGTTGGTTCGAGGCTTGAAATGTAATCTTCTCAAACCCTTCTGTGGCCGCGACAGTCCATCGCGAGCTATCGCACGTTCGTATCTCGATCGCCTTCTTGGCCAAAACGGATGACGACGATGACGGTCCGGGGGAGCAGGCAGTGTGGTGGTGTGTGGTAACGAACGATACGCGACTGAAATGACAACTTATTAAGATGGGCGACGTTCAATATATCATTACCGCGGGCTTATCGGTGGACGCGAATCACTGTGCCGTTTTGTTGCCCCCGGGGGCCGGTTGCGCTGTGCGGCAGTATAGAGTTGTTAATTATTGGTCAATTTAATTAACCATCGATATGACTTACGAAGCTATCACAGTGAAGTGGAGAACAAAAAGGCAAGGACGATATACTAGGGGACGCTTATGGAATGAATAAATGGTTGTTCGTGATCTTGACGGTTCTGTTGTTGCCTTTTTGTGGTAAGGTTGGCTTCAAGAGTAAGGGAGTTTTGAATTTATTACAGCGCAACTCTATCTGTTCATTTGAAGCAGGAAATCCTCAACATATTCTAATATTTGTTTCACTTTAATTTATTTGTCTTGTGTTTACAAATGAGCTGAACCATTTTGTTTGCAAATTAAGACCGAATGTTTGAACGCTATGCTACGAGTGCCATTTACTTTAGCACCATCTCACGCAAGAACGAACATGACCGACGGAAGGACAGTGTCGATGTCGACCATTTTCCCGTTACCGTTGCCTCGTTATCTCAATTTTGTTTTGCACTTGTATTTACTTTCTCCTTCCATTTGGTTGGTTGTTTCTGTGACGGTGTTTTTTTTTTTTGTGCATTCAATTATGGTTTAAGACTGCAAAATTTCCAAAACTTCAAATTTGAAGTTGAAGGAGCAAGAGGAGCTAAGAAGTTTTTTTGAAGATCATTTTTATTGAGAAAAAAACATTATTGTGACCAATTTTTGTATTTAAATTTTGTAAAATTTAAAATTTCTTTAAATCGTTCCTCCTCAACATGACTTGCTTCCTTGTTTCACAGCCTAAACCCTCAAATAACTCGCTTGAAAAATGTATTCATTACCTTCAAAGCTATTGAAAGGTCAGGCCAGTGCCTTGCCTAATCCTGCATCATTCGTGACCGGGAGCTAATCTACCCTACTCGAACTACGGATCCATCTAGCAAGACAAATAGCTTACACTTCAACAGTGCCCTAGCGAAACATCAACGCCTCAAAGAATCACTTTCGTCTCCGGAAACAAAGAACTCATAATAAGCTTCCAAAATGTTCGGTTGTGTCGTTTTTTTTTCGGCTGCAGTGACCCGCAATTAATCTTCACGATGTCTCATCGGTGCAATCCTTCACTCGTCGTCCGAACTCGGGCTGAACCTAACCTTGAAAAGCCATTAAAATGGATCGACATTGATGGAACCCTGGCAGAAGTGTATCTCAATATATCTCAATGCCTTTCTTCTGTTTTTAAGTTCCAATGATGTATATTTTATCCCTGCCGCCTACATACATACATCACTACAATACATCACTATTTATGCTTATCGGAAAGCAATATTTCACACTCTAATTTACACATTTTCGGTGAATATTCCCTCGGCTTGTGCGTTAATTGCCATCCATCAGGCGTGAACCTTCAGGCAGTTGGAAGCGATTTTGTGGAAACCGATCCATTTCCCTCTCCCGGAAGTGTCACTCGACTGCTCAGACTGCTTGATCTTGACCCACTGAAACACATACAGATCAAAACCGTTCCCGATCTTTGACGTTTCGGGCAGCTCACGTTTGACATGACCCATCCATACTCGGAACTTTGACAACCTTTTTGAGCGCATCGGAATACGGGCCGGCGATGAGGATGAGATGTACCGATTTTCGTAGATTTATTTGCTCTCTCCCCCATTTCCCAGGCGGGATCGTTCCGATGGTGAACGGGGAGCGATCAAGAGGGACTAGGGAGTTATTATTTATTTTACGTTTGACGATAAAAATAAACGACGATCGTTGATCGTTGATGCTTCTGCTGGCAATGCGCTTGGATGCATGCGTTTGATGCATTCGTCGTTCGGTCGGTCGTCTTGGTTGTCGTTAGTAGCAGTCGTCTATCTGTGGGCCCATTCATCAGTCGCCTAGAACTGCTGAATGTTACAAATGGTGGTAGAAGGAAGGAAGTGGGGAAGATGCTTGATAAATGCTTCCCCATCGTTCACTCACATACACTCCGCTATCGATAATGAGCAGTGGGCTGGAGACTAGGAGGATAGATATAGACCAACATCAGCCAGGGGTGACACGATCAAACAATGCAGAGGTGTAATGAGATGAGTCGTAATCGGCTAAATGATGCTCATTATGAGGCTATGGGGAAACAAACTTTCCATCACGTTTTCTAACCGAATAAATTCCCAATATCAAAGACCCGATAAACGCAGAGCTGCAGCAAACGTCGAACGAGCGTCTTTAAATTCAAATCAATTACCGCACGCCAACACACACACAAACGCACACCAGCGTAAATCACTCGTAAAAGTATGCTAGCGATCGTTTATTTATTCTTCTCGTGTAATGATTATATGGCACACGGTACACTAATGCATACATTACTCCCAACGATCACTTGAAACCCTCGCACGCCAAACGCCGCCACGCTCATGAGTGCGCCCAGTCATTTTCAGGCAAAATCCACCCCACATCCCGCTCGAGAGATCGCGGGCAACCCTGTCCCCCGCTTCGTCGTGCCATTTCGAGAGCAATCCACTGGCCCAACCCGAGCTAAGAGAGCAGGACAAACCGCCGAGCTCAAAAACCTCGCAGACGCAACAAAAAGCGGGAGGCTGCGCAGAAAACGGTGAAGCGCGAAAAAGACAACACGCAGAGCGCGCGCACACACACACACACACAGCGCACGAGCTGCGCCAAGGCTTCCCACCCTCCTACCCTCTCTCTCTTATGTTCACCCCTTTCGCCCATCGTTCGAACGAGCTCGAGCTCGAGCTATGGTGAGAGAAATGAGGACCACACACGTCGATTTTTGCTTCTTTGCTTTGCTTTGCTTCGACACCCGTTCGTCTTACTGCCAGCACTCCACTTCCCCTCTCCACCCCCCCTGAGTAACTGAGCTGCCTGCTAGAGTTGATGTTTTTCTCACCGCCCCTCCATTCGCTTCCCTTTCCACGCTCCCTTGCGATGGAGCACAGTGGTAAAAGAAAACCATTTGGCCCTTTTTTTTGCCTTCTCCCCTCGCTTGCTGTGCTGTTTTTGGCGTTTTTGGAGTTAGACCGAGCTGGCCGATGCGCGTTACCATGGTAGTGTTGTGCACTGACTCCGCGCGTTGGATTGTGTTTATGTTTACGACCGATCGATCGTATGGGTGGACTGGCGGATCGCTTTTCGGGGATGAAGCGGTTTTGGGGTTATTTTTCCTTCTTCTTTTACCATCGCTAGCCTTGATGGCGTTAAACGCTTGTGGTTGCAGTTTTTGATGAGCACAGATTCGTCAGGATGCGTCATCCGGCCGCGCGATGATGAGAAAGGAATGTGAGCAAAATGGTCCAGTGCATGCTTTGATGGGAAACGCATTTTCGGGCTTGAATCATCCCGCAAGCGATCGCACCTTGGCTGGGACGTTTTGCCAAACAAACCGCCGGCTGATGCTGATTTAATGACAGAAGAGGGCAAGAGCGAAGATTAGAATTGCCAGCAAATTGAGACAAATGAAGGTAGTTTGCAAATTTGCACCATTTGTGGTGATTATGAGTTTTGTAGTATGATTTGTTTGCATGTAGAAATCCCTTTTTGACGTCAGCTTCACACCAGTTTGCCATCTGATTCTGCTGACAGAAAAATCAGCCCCACAGAGCAATCGCTTGAAGGAATCTATGTCGCGCTCCTTCCCATCGGCATCATTCGTAACAACAATCGTACACGTACAGCAAACGCGCACACGATCTCACACGATGTGTGTGTGTTTCATTGAATAAAATTCCCGCCCCCCCTTGCCCAAACTCCCTAGTCCACCGCCCGCGTCTAGTCTTTTGATATAGATTTTCTAATTAGCGCTAACCCCGCACGTGAAATGTAATTTTAATTGAAGCAAATGATTGTGGGCCTGAACGGAGGCGCAGGATCCCCTTTTGCGCAAAATGCCGCCTGCGCCGACTGCCCGTGAGACGCTGTGGAAAGCACTTTTCCCGGGAAAATTGCGGTTGTTTTTTTTTCTCTTCTTGTCTTGTTCTTTTTCTCCCGCTGTGCAATGGGATTGCATTTTCTAACGGAATTTTTCTTCACACTTTCGCTGAATGGTAGGAAGGCGGCGAAGAGTCGTGTTGTGGCGGACAAACTGTCATGACCATAAAGCGGCGCGAGTGTGTGTTGCTTATCTGTGTCCTCGGAATCGGAATCGAGACCGTCACGATCGTACGTGTGTGTGTGTGTGTGTGTGTGTGAGTGCGTCAGGAGGTTCCTTTTTTGGGTGGCAAAAATATCGAGACAGCCGGTCGTGTATTTGGCTTTTTTAAGATTGTCATTTGTGTCGTTTGCGGTGTGCAGTTTGCGGAGGTTGAATTGAAACGTGCGCTGACTAATTAATGACAGATTACTAACGGAGCGGTACGCCCCGTGTTTGTCGCTCTTCTCCTCTCTCCCCCCTCCCACCTGGCCACTCAACCAATTCAGCCGGATGGTGAGAAAATCCGCTTGGTCGTATCATCCACACTCCCGGACAGGTGACGGAAGTACTCGTTGACTTTTCGCCACTTTTCCGACCAGGACCGCCGCAAGCAAACATTTTGCTCCATTTCGATGCAGAATGTCTCCGTGTTGCTCTTTCTGCCGCTGCTAAGGTGACGATTGAATTGCCAACGATCCATTGCGTGAGAAGGAATTAGGCTGGCGTTTAGCAAAACCCATACTCGTAAACCGCGCAAACAAAGCAAAAAAGCATCCACCAAATGGATGGATGGCGAAATTAGCACGAGCTGTGCGCACTTTTGAAGTTTTGCCCACTAAACAACAACACAGTCAGAGAGGGGCAAAAAAAAACCCCCCGGTGACACTCCACTCGCACACACAATTTTGTCGCTAATGAGCCGCCAACAGGCACCGCGCGGTGCTAACAGACGCCAAAACGCCACACCAAGCGAACGGGAGCCCGCCGAGGACGGAAGCGACGGTGAAAATAATGAGACAAATCGTGCACACTTAATGAGAAGCCAGTTGACGAGTGGTCGGCTCATCATCCATAAAGTTCCCGTTTTGCTGTGGTGGCAGTGGCCTCCAATTTGGAAATTGAACGTACCCTCCTTCGTGCGCAACGGCGTTCCTTTGTGCTGGTGATTTCTTTCATCTTTCTTCGGCTGCGATCGCTCGACAATCTAAGGGGAAATCCAGCGGGGTGGCTAAATCGACTGGAAAAGGCAGCGCTATAATTAATTTAGAAGGAAACACACAAAACACAAACAAACAAAGTGGCTCTTGCGCGGGGAGCGATTGGAATTCGTGCTTTATTATTCCTTCCCCTCGCGCACACACCGCAGGCCATTCCAGGAGGATCGCGGGACAGCTCCGTGATGATCAAAAGCGAAAAACCTCTCTTGCTCGCTCCCGAATTCGATGGAAATTTGTGACAAAAGTCGTGAAAAGCGCCGCATGGAAGCGATTTAGCCTGAGCTAATTAGCCAAAGTGTCTCCACTAATCGCGCCGAATGGAGCGGGTGTGGGGGCGATGAATTGCATAGGGAA
Source organism: Anopheles gambiae (assembly GCF_943734735.2). Taxonomy (NCBI): domain Eukaryota; kingdom Metazoa; phylum Arthropoda; class Insecta; order Diptera; family Culicidae; genus Anopheles; species Anopheles gambiae. The sequence goes on along the minus strand of NC_064602.1, from coordinate 4,372,036 downwards.
GATGTTGCTTGGACAAGTGGTGCAGTGGCAGAGACAAACACGAAGCGGAAGCATGAAAAGAATTCCTGCCGCCACTCGACGATGACGAATGATTAATCTGTCCGCTGATGTTTCGTGGCAGATGGAACGTTTTATGTGCGTTTGATAGCTTCTGCGTGTGATATTGATAGCGTTGAACTTAATGCTTTTTTATACAGATTTGTTGTAGTGAGATATGTTTTCCAGTCAAGAGTATTCAAATACGATCACTTCCAAGAATGCAAAATATTCACAGACAAACTATTATATGAAGATATGCATGCTATGCGTGTGTTCTCTACTGAAAACTCTTTTCTCTTGTGTTTCTTCAGAATTGTTTATAAATATTACAAAACAAAACAAAACCATCCCAGAAATGAAAAATGATCTTCTTTAAAGTGTGGTAAAATTAATGATGCTACTGAATTGTTCTATTTTTATGGCCTCAACTCACATTCCATAGACTTTTAATCCTTTCTACCCTCTAAACACTACTCCAGACTGTCTCCAGGGTGTGATCCATTTCTAATGCTTGTCTGTCCAATTTGTTCAATCGATTCTAACAATCCGTTTTGCAGCTAAATCCTCATTCTTTTACTTGTTGCTTCCTTAAAGATAGCAATTTTTCATAACTCTTTCAACCGTTTGCTACCCGTCTTGAGCATTGTGTTGAGCAAAGGATCAAAATAAAGGAAAACATATGACAGAGGAGAAAGGATGTGAATGAAAAGAGCATTCAGATGACTCGCAAAAAATGCTTTGCTTACAAGTGGCAAGAATCTATTTTGCCACACGACGACGTGCGACTCTCCGGGGAATAGATGTTTAGACAGAAAATAGGAAGCAAAAGACGAAAGAGATTAATTAACAGACGTCAGGGGCTTTTAGAATATTTAGAAACAAGTTGAGAGCGAAGAAGCAAATGTCACAAGAGATGAAAATATGAAATAATAGAAAGACTCTTCTACTAAAATACTCTAATCTCACCAACTTCTACTACAAGAGCAAATTTATTAACCACCAACTAAGCCCCATGGAAATCCCTTCCCTAATGAATCTCGCTCCCGTTTATCATTCAGCCTAGTTGGTTACCACTCCACTCCGGCAAATAAATCGATTCCTCCACCGACGAACCCACGAAAGGAGGACAAGTGCTCAAGAGCGGCAAATTTATTCCAAAATACCTTTACCGGGGCCCGATACGACGATACGACCTGGGTGGTATGCAAAGTGGAACAACTGTACCGATTGCTACCGTTTTGCGGAGCCACGGACTCCACGGCCGGGGACGGATGAATCAGCCTACAACAGAGCACAAACATACGGAGCAAAAAGAAACGGTAGCCCCGCAATCGGATCAAGGAAATCCGTGAACCAATCAAGCCAAAGCCGAGAGGCTGCTCTGGCCGCTCGCTACACACCGAACCACGGAGCCCGAGCAGCAGCAGCAAAACGTCAACGCAAAAGATTATCGATGCGAAATGATCACATTTCTGGGGCCTGTTTTCGCAGGTCGTTTTCTACCTTTTTGTGCATGCGGTCCTCTGTTGTTGTCGTTCCGCCTGTTGTTGTTGTTGTTGTTGGCTGTGATAGGAAGTGGGCACATAAATTAGGATTATTCCCTTGCAAAACCGCCGACTTCTAATCCCGCCAGGATCGGGTTAAGGGATGTTCGCATCAGGTGCACACAAACGCAAACGCTCGGGAATGGTGTGTCGAATGATGTGTTTTGGGTTTGGTTGGTGTCACCTTTTTGTCGGACACACAATGCACTCTTGTGTTGGTGGGGGCTGATGGTGATGGAGTTTACGGATTTATTTACGATTGCTGCGAAGGCTGCGAACGATCATAATCATCCTTTAGCGAATGTCGTCGGCTTCGGTGTGATCTTGTGAGTAATACTGCCACCGGAAATGAACGTATTCTTGAAGTGTGATTTTGAGCGTGCTCATAGAAGGAAGTGAGAACGGGCGAACGGTGTTTCATTTTTAGTAAACTACAGCACCGCAACGAAAATGCTTATTTACTATCAATTTACTTTCCAATCCCAAACGAATGCCGGATTGAACAATCGAATGAAAATGCATAAAGCCACGTTTTATGCTCGATAATATTCAAACAGACTCCTCCACTTGATCCAGTTTGAAACATTCACTTTGCCATGAAAATGATAGTGTCCACTCTCGGCAGTACTACCGCTTGCATGCAAAAAGGATTTGCTTCATTCAACCCTGAACGCAGTACGCCCCCGGGGGTTCAATTTCAAACAATTTAATTGAAATTCTCCAACTCACAGGATGCGCTCGCTGGGGTGGGGGGAATGGGTTGAGCGTAATAAAATCCGACTGCAAATGTTTCGCTAAAGCTTGAACGGACGGGTTTGTCATCTAGGGTTGCATATTGATTGTGTGCTGGACAACGTTTGAGTGAGTCGAGTCTTTAAACTGGAACGAATCGTTCAATAAGCGCACACGGTGGGATGTAATATGGGCACGCCGGGATAATGACAATCCAAAGTGTTTGCTACTTGGGTCAAGTATGGTAATGAAAGAATAAGGGACGCGTTCTGAACGACATGTACAATGCTCTCAGCTAAAGTGGATTTAAATCAGAGGAGGAAAGCAAAAAAGTATTTAAAGATGAGGTTTGTATTCATTTATCTTGGGTATATTTGGGAATAAAATGCTTTCAAATGAAGCAAATCATTCATAATCGTTCCTTCCCTCCATGCGCTCGGGACCTCATTTGATTCTGATTAATGCCACACATTATCATCACTCGATAGGAAATTCAATCAACCCTCGAACCCACGAATGCAAACCATCCGAACCAAAACCCAAAACCATCATAACCATCTCGGGAAACAAAGGCAGCTAAATATGCTGTCCAATTAATTAAATCAGAACCAAATTCGCTGCCTTATGTCCACCATGAATAAACCATTACACTCCATTAATCATCTCGACCCCCGCGCCGGCTGCTGACCCTTCGTTGGGAGAAGCAAGATAGGGAGAGAGAGGGAGAGACCGTAACAAAGACAGAGAGAAACCGTTTAGCACCGGCTCATCATCCTTGCCATCATCATCAACGCCGTCGTCGTCATCATGCCTTTCTACTTGCTTTAGGGAGGTTTTAGGGTGCGGTCCAAACGTTCCCCAGATCGTCAGGCATGAAGGTGGAAGCAAAGCAGATTCAAACAGGCTCTTGCCAGTTTGTATCTTTCTTTCGGCTCTACCCAAAAATCCACCTTACATTTGCTTCCGGGAAAGAGGGGAAATTCATACCGGATTTCGGTTGGCCCGGCTAGGTTTGGTCTCATTAGACTTTGTTTGTTAATTAAACGGTTAATCATTAAGCATAAACGGTTGCCATTGGGATAGTTTTGCTTGTTTGATTATATCGGTGTGCATCGAGCCGGTGTGCTTAGGAAATACCTTTTTCCGTTCCGATCCACACGACGTGATAAGGTATAAGGCACGAAAGACTGAAGCACTGAAGACTGGTCAATCCATCATGCGATTTGCGGTGAAACTGTTGAAAGGAAATGGTGGTCTAAAAAAACTGTCGAAAATTGGCAAAGATCGTCACTTTGAAAACGTTTCATTGAGTCAAAAAGGAGTTGCAAACTATCAAGATCGTATTGCCAGACTTATGATTGCAATCACATCATTTTGGCAAATACCATGAAGCCCATCAACTACATCAAAGTTGCATTTGTTTGCTAACGACCTTACACAGACTGTTGAGCGATCGTGATCATCATCATCACCTACCTTTCCCTTTCTAGTCGATCGTTTCCATCTCCAAAATCTGCTTATGCTAATTATACCCTCGACCCTCGAGTGATCTTATTAATTACAAAATGGTGGACACTCGATCGTTCGCTGCAGGCAAAACAGTTTCATCCTTCAATTCGAGCACAATTCGAGGCGCAAATCGCCAACTCTACCCCCCTCAGGAATTTGCTACTGGCAATTCCATCCACAAAAAGAGGCGCTTCATTCGCTCGCACCCTTCGCGAAGCGTTCGTGATGGAATGTTTTGTGTTGGTAAACCAAAAGCAAACACTACCACGGGTGCATTTCATAAGGCACTCTCGAAAAACAAAACGGCCACCAAAACAGAAGCTACACGAGAGTGCTTTCCTCCTTTCACACACCTTTGGCAAGGTTTTTCCTTCCCCTTTCGTACTCCCATCTTGGCTTTGCAAAATCAACTGTATCGGTTCGGTTCTCTTTACATCTCAACAACTCACCCCAGCTGGTTTGGACGGCACACCGAGTGCACACCTTCACCGCCCCGAAATGCTATTGTCTCGAATTGTGAGGCTCTCGGCACACGGTTGAGCTCAACCGGCGTTGATTAATTGACTGCCCGCTGCTTACGAAATGGGGGTGCACTTGGAATATTATATTCAAATTTTCCTCGTTCTCCTTTTCCCTTTCCCCCCGCGTTCGGTGGATGTTTTCAATCGCCACTGGCTTTGCTACTGGAATTTACAGCATTTCGGGAAGGGGGCCCCTCCGGATCGGTAAACGGTAGCATTTAGTGGCCGGATTGGGCAACAACAGTGAGCACAGCGTTCGGATCACTTCTTCACAGGAGTTTCGAGGCTTGTGGAGCATTTCGAGAGGCTGTGAACGTGAGAAAGGTAACAACACGAGGAAGGGAAAACATGATTAGCCAATGCCAATAAAACAGACGTTTGGATCGATAGCGAGAAAAAGCCCAGCCAATCTGCATAGCGAAGTGAAGTCGTTTGGAGTGTAAAAAACCAGCAACAGCGTTTCTTGTGTGATATAATACCGGATTGGTTCATCAATAGCAAATAAAAGCATAAACTCTTGACTGTTTTCGGTTTGAATATTAGATTTTCATACTTTAATTTACTGCTTCATTCGCGATATCACATGAGAGTGTGCAAAAGTGTGTGTGTGTGAGTGTGAGTGTGTATGTATTTGTGTTTCTATATTGTAGCTGTCCATGTTTTCTGTTCACTTACGCACTAGTACCGTGGTGGTTTTTAGTTGTTGTACAATATACGCGTTGTTTTCATAATAAATTTACAATACATACGTAACTGCTTAACTTGCTTGTTTGCCATGGACGCTAAATGGCGCACTCTAAACGCGCCGGCCTAAACACACTCAGCAAAACAACTCTCTTCATACTTGCTAGGAGGGTTCTCTCTCTCTCTCTCTCTCTCTCTCTCTCTCTCTCTTTATGTATATATTCTTTCATACGGGTAGGATATAATTAGAGATAATATAATACTTGCATTTGCTTAATGTGCTACACTTCCTACATTCTTGTCCTACTCGAGAGAACAATTGAAAATTGCAACTTTTACACAGAACTCTTTAATGCTGGTGCTCGAAACACTCTAGTGAGAAACATTTTTGTAGATGCCTTAAACTTTCCCTCCCCCAATTGCTTTTGATGATTGAAACCATTTTGAGGCATTTTAACGATCTTTTTATGTTTGCAATAATTTCTGTTTTCTACTCTAAATAGGAAAGGAAACCCACAACTGGTTAGGTTTGTCGTTTGCTGCGTCGTCTTTGCTCTTAACACTGCTAAAAACTTGCTCTCTTTTTATATTTACAAACTCACTGTACAGTTCATTAAACAATATAGGACGCTACTTGAAATAATTTCCAAAGCAGAGAAGAGCGCGAGAGAGCTGTCGGAAAATGGAGGAATAATAATTTACAAACATCTGTAACCCTTATCAATTTAAAGTAGGTATCCTTGTCGCGTTGTACTAGCCACTTTATAGTATTGCTTTGATTCTTGCTGTCCTCGTCGCCTTCCGGACGTCTCACCACCATACCACACCTTGTTGCTTGTTGATCCTTTTCTTACGCGCTCTCTCGCTCTCTCTCTGTCTCTTAGTATTGCACCAGCGAACCAACTAAGCCATCGTTCTTCTGTAGGGACGTCCGCTATTTGTACCCTGTTAGAAGGTGGGTGAAAGTTGGGGATAGGATGGTTGTCAAGCATGTGTGTGTGTGTGTATCTGCGATCCGTCCGAATGCGTTTCCGTTTTATTTTTTTTTTTACGGGATCTGTCCGTTCATGCGCATCTCGAGCTCTTCCTCCTCCTTCGTGAGCGGCACGGTCGAGTGATTGTACAGACCTTGGGCCATCAGCTGGAGGGCGAGCGGGTTCTTCTCCGACGAGCTCTTCTTGATCTTGGCCCGCTTGTTCTGGAACCAGATCTTGATTTGCGCCTCGTTCAGCCCCAGCTCGGCACTGAGCGTTTGCCGCCGCTTTTCCGTCAGATAGCGATTTTCGTTGAACTCATTCTGCAGAGACCGAGGGAGAGAGAGAGAAGAGGCACAAACAAATGGCAAACGATTAGAACAGATGGTAATAGGCAAATAGAGTACATCGAAGAAAGAGCGTTGTGCAAAGCGTGTTGTGCATGGGAGGTAAAACAACGAGGAAAGAGCGAGACGGGAAAAACGAAACCTTACCTTCAGTCTTTGCAGTTGCGCATTGGAAAAGGCTGTCCGTGGGCGCTTCTCCTCACTGTCGCCCTTTTCCTTCGGTTGCTTCGTGCGTCTGTAGCGAGGACCTGTAGCAAGAGCAAGAGAGACAGAGAAAAGCAGAAAATTAATAAAAATGTCACTGGCTTTAACGACTGCAAAATTGCTAGGCAAGAAAATGCCCCGAGAGATGCCACAAGGGGGAGGGATGGCGAGAGATACTCGACCGTTGGTGAATAAATAATCATTACTGTCGCTCTTATCTAATTCAATTAACCGTCGGATGAGATAAATCGAGCCAGTGTGGTGTGTACAGTTTGCCGAGGATGTATAGGTAGGAGAAAGCAAATGATCGTACTGTTTATTGCACCGAGGGGATCGAGAATTTGGCCCTTCCGCCCTTCCCCATGCTGGCAGCGGTTTGTTTGTTTTGCATTAGCACTGTTTTCTCGCTGGCTGGCACAAAAATGGCCGTCGTAAAGACATGGAGGGGAAAGGGAACGAAAGCTCCCATAAGATTAAGACCCCAAGCAGCGGGCAGCGGAGCACCGTTTGCAAGAGGAATGTGTTTATTTCACTTTGAGACCATTTTTACGATTACTCCCCGAATGGTGGCTCGAATTTCCTTCGCCCCATTGTTCATAAATTTTACACGAACGCTTTCGCTATTTTCTCCTGACGCTGGTGCGCTGCGTTGCTCCCATTGCTTCATTTAAATTAGTTGAAATAAATAATCGCACTAATTAATGAGGCCGGCCCGGGATAGCCCGTGCGTCCGCGTGGGTCAGTTGCGGGCGCTTTTCTCTCGACGCCCGATGTAGTCCCGCGCGTAATCCCGAGCGTACGCAATAGAAGGTTAATTAATATATTAATTCGATAATTAATTCGAGCCACTTCTTGGGCCCTGTTGTTCCCCTTTCCAACGTTCTCTCCGCTACGTGAGCTCGTCGTCCTTTCGTCTCTTGCGCTCTTGCGGGATGAATATTAATGTCTCCGTTGGTTTTTTTTTTTTCGGGAGCTGCCAAGTGAGCCTCACCGCGGGAACTGAGGCACTACAACTCACTCACTATGACTGTGGGCCGATCTGACGGTTCGATGGTTTATCATAATTTGACATTTTAATAGAGCCTTATACAGCGAAAGGGGTTAGCTCGGGGCGGCGGGAGCAAAGCAGGGACGGCTGACTGACTGGAATTGACGAATAAATCGTCACAAATGGAATGGAATAAAATTTTGATGAACGCTAACGGATGACGCATTCCCATAAACAAAGAAACTTAATCGCCTTACTGGGTGAGTTCCTTCGCGAGCTTTTGGGAAGGTGAGTTTTGTTGAGACCGCACACAACAAGATGCCACAAATTAGGGATACCGTTTAGCACCCGTTTGGGGCCCTATTGTTGAATGTTTGAAATAGAAGAAATTCATTTTTAAAAGAAACAAATACTGGCAAGGTGCCGGTGAGGAATCTCTGCTTAAATGCATTTTGCCTAATGAAACACAGTTTCGAAAAAAAGTTTGCATTTGTGAGCAACATTCCTAAAAATAAACGAAACAGTAACGTGTATCCATTTGTTCACACCGACAGAGGGGGCCACCGAACGCAGCACAGCAACAACAAAAACACAAACCTTTATCAGTTGCGGCCCGAAATTAAACGAAAACGACCGGCACGCACGCTTTCCCACTTAACGCCGATCGATAAATGACACGGGCGACGAAAGCGGACAATTTTTCGGGGCGCAAACTGTGTCTGTGTGTGGTGTAATACACTGGAAGTCGCGATAAATGGATGAAAAATGAAACCCTATTAAAAGCTAGTAAAAAATGTACCGAACTAGAAATTCCCGCCCGCCGCTCCGTCCGTCTAATAATCGAACGATAATCGAAAATGTACATCGAAAACGGGAACACTACGAAGGGAATGGAATAGAACGAACGAAATAGAAACCTATCAGAGCCCCCCCGAAAAAGGGAACGCAGCAGGGCGACGACTGACAGATGAGCTGTCGACAGAACTCAGCTTCCTTCGGCAGTGGCTGCGATAGTGGGCTTCCCTTCGAAAAGGGGTGCGTGTGCAGGCGGATGGGGGTTGTTGTTACTCGATTGGAAATTAATTTGTTCGAACGACGTGTTTGACAAGTGAGTGTGCTACTGTTACACCCGATCGATCGATTGGAAACATTTATGTGATTTCTCTGTGTGCATGAGGGTGTGGATCTTTTTTTTTTGTCTCTAAAACCCCCTCATTTCTCAAGCACTGAGAATTGTGAGAACCTCCAAAGAGAATTAGTTTCTATTAAACCGCCTTTACGATCTCACTTTATAGCTTTAATAGTTTGATCGTTTGCCCCGCTGGAATGCCGTGCTCGTGTTTTCATAACTCGCCAACAAAAGGGAAAAAGTTTTATTACAATCTAGCCTCTTTTGCTGCAAACGCAAACGTTACGAAACGTTAACCATTCCGGGGTCGAGTGCGGAGCGCACCAGAAACTTTTTCTAATTGCTTCTAATAAATTGAAATATCAGCCAGCTTTATTGGCTTAAAGGTTGCTTGCGGGTTGCTCGGTGGGAGCTTGTGTGTTGAATTCTCCACCGAAATGGAACATAAAAAAAGCTCCGCCTGTACCTAGAAGTTTTACTTCCAGCACAGCCAAGGCCCTGTGCGCTCTTGGCGAGGAGCAGCACCCATAAAACTTCGTCCCTGAGCTTCGTAGTAGCTAAACCCCGGTCGATAGTAAATTAATTAACTTCCATGCCATCCTTTCTTGCCAGCAGGTTAGGCCAACGTGGCAAATGAAGCAATTCCCGTGCAACTTCGTGCTTGGTGAATTTATCGAGCAGCGCACCTCCGCTTTTTTCGACTCAATTAATCGTCCATCGAACAACGCGCGGGGTTAAAGGGGCGCTGGAAGGAGTGCAACAACAGTAGCGATGGCTATCGTAAAACTGTGCAATTGCACATACACACTTCACTGCGCTTTGAGCTAGCAAACAGGCATAACGCAAACAACGCACGGAGAGTAAAAGAGAGTAAGTTAAAAATGGACGCGATTGCAATCATCATCATTATTCGCTCCCGGTCGGGGCGGTGGGATCGCGCGCAAGACGGAGACGACTTTTTTCTTGGCGCGGTAATTCATTTATTATTTCTTAATGCACTGCTCCAGTGCTGCGTTTTCCACTGGGAGATGCACAGAAAAGGATCAAACAGGGAGCTGTATATAAATCCTTTTTATGTGTTTTTTGCTCCCCTACTAGTAGTGTAGTGGGACGGTCTGTGAGTAAATTAAACGATCTATCTTGATTTTGCAGCGATCATTAAGCTCTCGGGCAAAGTTGTGTTTCTCTTTTTGTTTGCGTCCAGCAACGCTGGCCCAGACCGTAAGGAGACGCACGGGACAGACAGACACTGCGCAAAATGGTTGCCAGGGCAACCAGGGTCGATGAAGCGCTCAAAAGCGTGTACATTGAACGCATCTTGCGCGCAAAAGCTGCTTGCGTATGTTGCCGTTTGCTAATGGAGCGTTAAATCGTCCAACGGGCTTATCGAAGCGGCCAATCCCACACCCACCGAAGGCACCAAATTGAGCGGCAAAATGCAAATATAACACATGGCAAAAAAAAAAAAACCAGCTACAATCCAAAATAGATACACCAAGCAGTCCAAGCGGAAGTCTTCATGATCAAGAGCCGTTTCGCCCGGAGGGTGTGAAACGTGATTGAGCGTTCGGTTTCGGTGTATTTCCGCGGGCGTCAATCGAGCGTCGAGGTAGGACCATAAATTATCGAAAATTCCACCGCCCGTGCGTCCGGGTGCTAATGAGGCCCGGTGCCAGTGCCAGCGGCTGTCCGAACCGGAGCACTATCGAGCTCACGCAGGCGATAACAGAAATATGAGGGTTATGAATAAATTATCACATCACCACGCGTGTGTGGAAAATCCATGCGAGGCCTTTGCGCTGTCGCCGCTGTCTATTATCATTCGGGTGGGAAAGGGGCCCGCAGCATTCAGCTGCACCGCGGCTGAAGGACCCTCGAGTGATTAAAATCCTATAAATATTGCACGATTCAAGTGGATGGATATTGTGTTACAGCGGCTAACAATCGTTCCTGATAGTGTGTGTGTTTTTATTGCTCGTTTTAGTGCTGCAGGAGGCATATTGATTCAATTAGCAATGAGAGCGAGTGTCTGTGTGTATGATAATAGGATTCGATTGAAGTAGAACTATTTCAATGACCTTTTTTCTACCTCTTCTTCGATGCCTAACGGACAGTAGAAATGTCACAATTGTACGGTAAATGGACACAACTATTCATCACTCACTAGTTCTGTTTTGCGGTTTTTGCTTCCTCCATTGACTTTTATGATTATAGGTCTTGTCCTAGTTGGGGCCCTCTAACAGCCAAACAGTGTGACATGTTGACTTGTTGTGCGATGGAGAACGTACTAATTAGTTTCCTCACTTTGACAGAAACATGCGGAAAAAGGGACTGCCTTTCCTGATTATTGATTTCTCCCCAGCAGTAGTTGACATCGTTCCACCAACACAGCGAGTGGCATGTAATCAAATCGTTACACCTGGCCAGTTACAAGACAAAAGTACCCCCCAAACAACAACAAGCTAGAAACTTACCAGAGCTTGGACGATCGCTGTACCGCGTGCAGTACACCCAGGCCGGCCACAGATTGCTGCCATTTTCGCTTCCATCCTTGGTGCTGCTCGTTTCCGACTTCGCATCGTCCGACGACTCCATGCCAGCGTCCTGCGACGAGGAACCATTGGTTTCCGAGCTCGGCGCTGGTTTTGGGATGGGCTTTGGCGTTGGTTTGGCAGTGGCCGGAGCACCGGAACCACCATTCGACGCCCCATTCGTTGCACTGCCCGATCCGTTCAAGCTGCCCGTACCGGCCACATGCTGTCCGATCTGTGACACCGTCTTGCACAAACTGCCCAGCGGTGGCATGTTGTGGGGTGTCGCGGAAGCGGCCGCCGCAGCAGCCGTGGCTGCCGCAGCCAGTGCCGCCTTCGTTTGCGATTCGATCAGCTTCGCCTGGAACTTGCGGTGGCTGTTGATGATCTCTTCGTGGAGTTTGGGGTAGCTGGCGGCTGCACTGAATCCATTCAGCAGCGCGGCTCGATGGTCCAGGGCGCTCGCTTTGCGGCTATAGTCGTACACACTGCCCGTGGGACTGCTGGTAGTGGCCGGCGTGGTCATGGCGGAGGAGGCGGACGAGGGCGAAGCGATATCACCGTACGTGGCGGGACTCGGGGCGGACGTTGAATCCTGCGTCGAGCAATCGCTGTCCGTGTGGTACGGATGGAGGGGCAGAGGGGTGGCCGAGCTGCTTCCATTGCTGCTGCAAAGGCGCGGACTTTTGCTGATGTCGTACGGCCGGAACAGACTGTCCCTTCGCTCCAGAGACGCTCGCTGAGGCTGGGGCACAATCGGCTGTGGATGCGATGGCGACGGCTGGTAGTAATGGTGAAGGCCGGTGTGGTACGCTGGATGGAGCAGGGCCGGATGATGCGCTGGGTGGAGCACGTGCTGTGGGTAGGGCAGGAGCACCGCGGGATGGATCGGTCCGGGGCTGATCGGTTCGCGGATGGCAGGAGATTGCGGATGGGGCTGCTGCTGCTGTTCGGCCGTTGCCTTGCCAAACCGATCGCTCAGGATGTTGGTGATGGAAAAGGATATGCTGGCGGGCGGGGAGGTCTGCGGGGAGGGCTGCTGCTGCGGATGATGCTGATGATGGGGATGATGGGGTAGCTGGTGGTGGTGGGGATGCTGGTGGTGGTGAGGTGGCTGCGCTGGCATCGGTCCATCGCTGCCGAGCGGTTCCTGCTTGATGTGCAGCGGAGAGATCGGTACCACTAGCGACATCTCGTCGCGGGTAGGCGAACTAGCCGCGCTAGCGCCAGAGGTGCTGGTGGTGCTGGTGGTGGTGGTGCAGGCGGGCACAGGACTTGCCGTTGCCATCGTAACCGTGGTCGTGCTCGTCGGGCTCTGGCTACTGTGGTGATGATGCGGTGGACTAGGAGCACTCTGGGGACTGCAGCGATCTTCTAGGGCCATGTTCTTGTCTCACTATCTCCGGTCTCTACCTCAAGTAATCACACAAACACCAAAATGTTTCAACAATAATCACTGTCACTGGGTGCGTCTACTCAAGCACAACGTCACACTATCAACGTTCTAACTGCATTCAAACAACACTGCTTCAAACGCTCACTTCAATCTTCAACATCTGCACAAACGCGGCACTTGTGCCTGAGCGCGACTTCAATCACTGCACCACAACACACTGCTTGGACGCGTGCCTTTTGGGTCTGTGTTGTCGTCTCACACACGTCTTCACACACGTCTTCGTCTGCTGCGAACAAATATACCCGAAACCGGACCGCACTCGACCGACGCACGAGATAAATTGTGATGTGACAATGTCTGAAAATGAAATGAAATGAAATGTCAAACGCACCCTGACTGACAGTCTCAATCTCGCAGACTCCCTGCCAGCGGCACCCGCTCCGCTGTTCCCATCCCTTCCAGCAACAACACTGCTGCTGTGTGTGTTTCTCACTCTCTCCTTCGCCAGTCAATCATCCCTTCCCTTACGCAAAGGGGTAGCATTTTTTGTTGTGTTAGTCTGCGGAAAGCCACACGAAAGAGAACACGCTAGCGGATGGAGCGGGAGACAGAAAAGAAAGAAACAGCAAACCCCGCTTGCGGTTGTAGTGGTGCGGCAGGTAGGGAAAATGGGCGTGTTTTCTCCACCGTACGTTTGTGTGTGTGCGTGAAAAAGTCAATTTGCAGGGGAAAATGCTTGTGCCGATGCGAGAGTGTGTGCGTGCGCTCGCGGTACAACTCTATTACCGATCCCAAAACCCGCTCCGCTTTGGTGTGCTCCGTCTCGTTCTCGTGTGCCTCTGCTCGCTCCTGGACCGGGACCACACACGTCGAAAAGGGGGTGCGTTTTCATTCCCTGCGCCAACAACCCCAATGGCGTTCGCTTCCCGTTTTCTCGGTGCGGGGAAGGCTGGGGATGGTTGCAAAGGGGAAAACAGGCTTCCCAGCGTCAATGCGTTCCGTGGCTGCGGGTTGCTGCGAGAATCGAGATGTTATTTTTTCAATTGTATAATTTTCGAAATTAACCCCTCACATGTGACTGCACACACGTGTTTCTCTCGCCACACACATGCACATCTCCCGGACGGGTGGCATATCCGCTTTTGTTTCGTTGCTTTTTTTTGGACTCTGTTGCTGTCCGCGTCCTGATGCGGTTTTGACGGACTTTTTCCTTCTTCTTTTTTGTTGTAAAGCCATTTTGCTCTGGTTGATTTTGTGAAGTGAATTTTTAGATGTTTTTGTTTGCGTATGGGATGATATGGTTGCGTCTAGGACGGTGCTGTCTGCGTATCCTTGAGGTGCTTGTTGTTAGGTTGATGGCATACGGGTGAACCTTGATGCAGGAGTCTATTTTCAACTCAGACAAACTGATGACACGAAGGCACGAAGGGTTTTGCACCGCCGTATTGTTTGTTCTGGCGTGGTTTTGTTTGAAATCGCAACACATTGCCGTCAGCGGCTCGTTGTCGGGACGGGGTTTGGTTTAAAAATATCCATCCTCATATATACTACAGATGGCCCATCGCTTTGTGTTGAAACAATATGGTGGATTTTCTTTATTTTTTATTACGTCTGTCGCATAAAAACAGTATGAACAAACAGAAACAGAAACAATCAAATGGAGTCCTTTTATGTTTATGCATCAATATGTTTGTGAAGAACGTTTAATGTATAAAATAAATAAATTTAGATTATATTTTAAATGCATAAAAAAACTTCCACCATGCTCTAAATCGTCACTATTGTTTAAACAACAGTCAAAAGGATTTCCAAATGGTACATCAAACGGTACCTAATACATTTCACACACTACATTTTTCCCACTCCAAGCTTCTAAACACAATAACCACACCGCCCTGCAATTGGTACAAATCCCACGCATTCCTTCTCACGCGCAATGGCAGCATACACTCACATAGGCCATACCGGCATCGCTCCGAATCCGTGGTGGAAATTCATTACATCCCATGTGTCCATGTCCATCACACCGTCGCAAACACACCGCAACACCTTTTGCAAGACACCCTGAGGTGTGTGTGTATCATTATTACACTTTTTTCTAATTAATTCGTTCACTGCAAGTGGCCACCGACACCATTCACCAGGCTGTGTGGTCGCGCTGTGGGGTCCGGGCGATTGTTTTATGCCCGCGATAATTGCACCCGGGGCCGGACGGAAAAATTGCTCCAAAAATTCAAGCTAGGCTGCCTGCCGGCCCGGCCCGGCAACATATAGAGTGAAGGCATTCCACTGCTGCTGCCTCCCGCCCGCTGGTCTCATATCCGGTGGATTATTGCGAAAGGAAAGCTCCACCTTTCCTTCATTCAGCACACGCTCCTTGCACCGATGGAATGTTCCCGCTGCTGTTGGCCAAGAAAGCGAACGGTCCTCCATCCCCATCCACGGGGTTCCTCTAATACTGTAATTTTACGCGCCAGGAAAAGCGCTCCAAAAAACGAAGGGTGGCTCCACACAGCTGCTGCTGTTACAGTGTGAACGGAAATCGGTAAAACAATAACCGTAAATAAATAAACAATTAAACCTAATTGCGGCCAATCATGATGGCGGTACGCTGGACTCTTCAATTAACACCGAATGGGGAAAATTAAGTTCAGCTCTTTCTATCCATTTCGTTGTTGTTTTGTTCATTGGTATGCTTCGAACCCCCAGTTCAAGTTGTGCCTTCATTTACTGACTCTCTAATTCATCCGCAGCAGCAGCAGTAGTAAGAGAATGCTAAGCTTGTGCATCCTCGCAACAAAGCCTCTAAGCTGCGGCCATTGCTTTCCAACCCCTTTTTTCGCGCAAATGAAGGAGGATTGAATTTTCCTTTTGCTTTTCTCCAGCTTTTTTCGTCTTCCACCTTCAACCCAGTAGCTTCAATGGCTGCGTAATACGTCAGTGCAGTCTAGCAAATCGGGCGTCCGGTGGGGGAGAGCGAGAGTTCTTTTTTCGGTAGGTGTGTGTTTGTGTGTGTCGGTTTCGGAATTTCAATAGAAAATTACCAACCAAAACCACCGAAACCCCTGAATGTGTAATTTAAACTCTCTTTACCCACCCAGCGCACCACCATCCTCCCCAAACCGAAGGCTTTTGGCGGTGCGTAATTGCAGCTCAATGAATGCGAATGGACTACAATTAACCCGATTAGAATTCGATTCGTTGTGCGCCATCATCGTAATGCTTCCATTTTCCCTAAATGAGCCCCCAAAATTGGACACTCCCAGCGAATGAGAACGGAAACGGGGAGAAAAGCGGTCGGTTTTGTTGGATGGAAAATTACACCCCGATCGGTCATGATTTGGTTCGGCAGCGGTTTGCTGCCCTGCAACCGTAACCGACAGAGGTCCGTTCCGTGATTTCGGTCCCCTCCCCCTCCCTTCCCGGCTTCTGTGTTTTGAGAGCAATTACTGTGTGTACCGGGGCTGTGTGTACTTGCTCGAAAAGGGGAATTAAAAAGCAATAAGGTTGATTTTCGTCTAATTTTGCTTGTGTTGTTTTCGGCATTGAGCAAATTGGTTTGAAAATGAGCTCTGATCTCTCTTCTCTCCTTTTTTTTGCTGCCGACTGACCAGCAATCATACAATAATGTGTTTTTGATACTCTTCGAGGGAATTGGGGCTAAACTGGAGACCGAAGAAAAAATGTGTTCAATATTCACATGATGATTCAATTCGCACCCCATTCTTGAACATTCCTTTCAAGGAGAAGGATTGAGGCAAATCATCTCTCACTCAGCCAATCAAGTCTCAATTAGGATGCGATCGAGGAATGGCGGGCTTGTTAGAGGAGTTATTTTTAACTCAGAACACAATCACAAAAATAACATTGTTGCCACGCTCGAATAGAATACTTTTATCACAGTGGTGCTACATTTCGAGCCAAACAAATCAATTTGGAGTCCAAAGTCTGCAACGATTCGTTTCTCAATCATGCACTGATTGTACTCGTACGTGAGTGTTCAGCTACAGGAGCTCCAATCAATTGAAAGTTCGATTTTCGATCCCCAAAAATAGATCGAGTGTGTTAATAGATTGATCGTTTAACACATTCCCGTCTAGCAAGTGATACTGCTCTCGGGGAGCTTCGAACAAGTAGTCAAACCAGCAATCGTGTCTGAAAATCTAGCAAAACCTTGAAATAAATTCGTGCCACGCGTAAGCCATTTCCACACCAATGCGCTCTCCCTCAACCTGCTTCATACAACTAACGAGACCTTCGCCTAAATCTCCATCCCGGAACCTTGATCGGGTAGAACACTCGAGGACACGATGCGTTCGTTGAGCTGAGCTGTCGCACGACTCCCATTAAATAGCGTCAAGTGTGGCCGGTAAATGAAGGTGTTCAGAGCCCTGGTCCAAGTAGGAGCGTAAACACTCTTCTCCCACCAGGAGAAGAAACCTCGCCTGTTTGTTTGCATATTAGTTACTCCCTGTGGACTACACGCACATTCCCGCGCTAGCCCGAAAACCGGTGGCCCCTAATGATGGCCATTTCCCTTCGGTCCCACAAACAAGGCCAAGCGCAAGTTGGTCTCAGCAAGGACGGTGGAAAGCTAACAAATAGAAACATGAGAGAGAGAGAGTGAGCTTATCCCCGAGGGGAAAAGAAGGAAAAAGAAACACAAAAAGGCAGGATTTGTCTAGGAAGGCTGAAGGATGTCTAGGACAGGGATGAAGCAAGCAAGCAAGCAATCCGGTCCACGGGATGTCTCATGTCATTTTGTTCCCAAAGTTGTCACCGGAGCGCTACCGTTCGGAGGGTTTGAGCTTGGTGAGGACATGTTCCAGGAACGATGGCTGCTTTGGTACTTCGATTTTTTTCTTGAGCCAACAGATCAGCTGGAGATCAATGAATGGCCTTCGGAGATTGATCGGAGGATTGACGGTGTGTGTGTGTGTGTGTGAGAAGGATTTGTTCAAGGATCGCGTCGAAGCGGCGTGTGCCAACGATTTGCGGGAAGGTCGATCGGAGGTCTTGCCGGAGGACTTCCGAGGACAAATTGACAGGTCTTTGATGAGCTTACTGTTGATGAGAAGGACTTTTTTAAAACACAAAGTTTGAGAACAAGAGGCTTTGAATTTATGTATTTGAATAAAGTATAGTAAAGAAAATTCAATGAACATTGGAAAGAAATAATAAATTATGAAGAAATCTTCACGCAAATCATATTTCTCGCAACATTCCGTAACGCAGAACAATTTCAACCCGTCCATTGGGGCATCGACTCATACTTTCCTGCCCACAGTTTGTACCAAACAATCAACCATCGCAACCAGTAACGACGCTCACGCTTCTCGCTGTGTAAATAATGATTAAATTATTTCTTTATCAACTTTCGCAAAAGCTACTCCACACACACACACACACACACACACACACACACACACACACACACACACAGTGTAGACGAAACACGGTCTTTATCGCAATCGGACCGGAATGGATGGAATTATCTCGCGAGCCAGCCTGCCAGCCCCGGTGTGCAAGCAAGGGAGAGCTCGCGCACATTCTCAAGCTATTTCAGCTCCGTGTGCGTGCTGAAATCGATGGCTTTGTTTCATCTAGTAAGCTGCGGTATAAAATAATGGCTTTTCGATAAGGACGAACTTCACACAACCAGAGAAAGAGCGCGTGGGGCGTGATGGGGTTTTTCTTCCTCCTGCGAGTTTTTTCGCCCTGTCTTACAGTGTGTTTTGTTCGCCTGCTTTCATCCACCGGAGCGGAACGCGATCGCCGCAAAGTGATCAGCAGCGGCAAGAGAACAAAAGCAGACCCATCGCACACACACACACACACACTCCGGGCGAAGCATGGTCTGCTGCTGCTGTCTGCCCACAAATCATGCCACCGATTGGTAACGGATTTATCGGCCTCGATTAATCGATGAAGTCTCGTGCACACAGCTCACATCAAGGCGATCGCCACGCTACGCCACGCAACAGCAAGCCATGCGGCTGGCGGCACTTTACACGTGTAAAACCTGCGCTTACCACGGTGCTGCGCATAGCCGTGGAGCGGCGAAAATGAGTGAATTCAATTTACGAGACAACGATCGAACCGTCGATCGTCGTCGGCATTGCTGGGGCAGTTTCCGGGCACTTCTTTTTCTGCCCTTCTACACTTCTGCAGGCAGACAAAGAATGCAATCTCTGGCGAAACAATCGACATTTTCTCCCTGCGGGGGAAACTGGACGGAAGAAACAAAAGGGATGACAGGGGAGGATGCGAATGTTTGCGATGATCGCGGTTCGCTTAAGTGAATTAACGGTGCGACTGTGAAAGGATTCCTCGCAGCAGCCATCTCCTCTCCAGACTAACCTTGAACTGTGTTGAACGAGAGCATTATGGTTGTGCCGGGCTTGTTAGTCGGTGGTTGATTGAATTGTTTTATCCTTCAAATTAATTTCCACGTACAACCACGGCACCATTAGCATGATGATACGTCAGCATGAGGAGGTAGGATGTGTGTGTGCGTGTGTGCAGCGATAAAAACGGTAACCTTTAAACCGGTTTTGTTATTCGTATTTTTTTTACCTGGTTCGTCTGCTCTCTTGGGACTAATTTCACGATCAATGCCAAAAACGAAACCACAGCAGCGCGTCATTTTCATCTTGATGAAATAATTAAAACATTCACCTCAAAACTGGATGTCGAGAAACGTGAAAGACGGCGAAAAAAAACACATACACACACGCAAACGACAAAACACAAGAAACAAATTTAGACCCGCTTGATCGCGCGCTGACTGACTGACGATCGTTTGACGTGTGTGGAAGAGGGATTAAACAAAAGAGCAGATGGAGTAACAAAAAGACAAGGGGGGAAAAGAGCAAACCAACCCCCATTTAGCTTCCCCGGCATCCAAACATCCCAAGATGGCACACGAATATTTGGGCTGCTCGATTGTTCGGTTTGCAAAGCGATGGGAAATTAATTCATCAAATCGTATCGGCCTTTTCCATTAGCCGTTTGCATGCAGAGGGAAGCATATCGATGGGCGATGAGATCGGGAGGGAGATGGGGAAAACACGAACACGATCGTGTGTGAGTGTTTTTTTTTTATACACACACAATCTGTTGGATATTTTTTGTTGTTTATCTCAGGTGAGGATTAACGTCAAACTGATCGATTCGATTCGAGATACAACAAGAGATGGAGATTAAGAAGATCGATTTACGCCTGCGGAAAGATCGTTTCAGTGTGAGAAATCGATGTTATAAGAAGCGTTCTATTGCATAATGATTGTACACATCTTTTCGGAACACATCTTTTTATGGCCGGCTTTTAATTGCTAACGTTCCTTTCAATCGAAAAACCCCCTTCTCCGTATGGCATATACAACGTTGTAAAGTTTTCCACTCACACAATGTCGGAAACCCGAAAATCGGAAACATAAATTTAAATGATTGTGTCACATTTATTCTTATGCAAATGGCCAAGCGTGTCTGTGCTGTGTGTTACGAGCCACAGTGCTACGGGTACGAGTTTAATGAATTTGTTCACTGGCTGGCGCTCGAGAAAATAGAGGGCAAAATAATAAATTTCGAAACTGTAATCCCTCTATAGTGAGC
The DNA here is from genome assembly GCF_943734735.2 of Anopheles gambiae. Lineage (NCBI taxonomy): Eukaryota > Metazoa > Arthropoda > Insecta > Diptera > Culicidae > Anopheles > Anopheles gambiae. The sequence goes on along the minus strand of NC_064602.1, from coordinate 4,351,824 downwards.
GGTTCTTCTCACGCTGGTGAGAAGAAAGGCGGAGCTTGTGGCTCATGACGGGTTCGATCTGAAATGGAGTAAAAGAAGGCAACAATGGAAACAGGCCACTGTCTACTGCAGGGCGTGGCTTTGTCGGCATATACAGAGAGAATGCACAGGAAAGAAACATGACGGTGTTCTTCTTGCTTTTCTCCTTGCTACCGTTTATTTACTTTAACGCACGAGTATGTGTGTGTATGTATGGGTTTTTCGCTTTTTTCTGTTTAATAAACATGTTTATCATAATTATTACATTATCTTGCGATTGCCAAGAAGCGAAACGCACGCTGCTCTTGCTTGTTTGCGGGGAGTAAAAGAGAAATAAGTAAAATAAATACATGAAAAATGATCCAAAAGGTGGCCGTTTCGTGGCGTTTCAAAGCGAGCGGCCCGGCCCGGCGAGATCGATGGTAAAATAACAAATGATATCAACGCGAACGCGTATCGATCAACTCTTCACGCTGCCAGCGGCCCCGAGCCGTCCGATAAAGACGTGTGTGCGGCGTTCAGTTTCCAATATTCCAACCGGACCGGTGTTGATCAGGAATGCATAATGCTGTGAAGAAAGCCATCGATGGGTACACACACGCAAAAAAAACTGATCCACCGTACTTTGAACCGGTTGCTCGCAACGGTACGATAAGAGGCAACCCCCGATCACCGCAAACATTACCGCACTGATCGCCGTCGTTGTCGTCGTCACTGTTGTTGGTAAATATGATTATCATTATCATGTGGCAACTGGGCGCACTGAGGCCGCAACTGTTGCGCTGCAACCGCTAATGAAAACGTTCGCCAAACAAGCGTTAAGATTTTTAACGTTAAAAAAACAACAAGAAGGTTGTAGCACTGAGCCGAGCCGAGAGCAAAGCTGTTAACGTACCGACGCCGCGACTTTATCGCGACGGACACCGGATGTTTGATTGTGACGCGCCCTACCACTCGCGCACACTAAGTGGCGGCTTCCCGTGGGCCGGCGGCGGCACACAGGGACTTAATGAAAAGCCCAGGCCCATGGCTAGGGATGGCAGCTAACGGCCGGAACACAGGCACAAGCACCAAACCCAACCGTCCATCGTGATCGGGCCCATTTAGTGTCACTTAATTATGTATTATCCGGGCAGCGGCCCCTGAGCGAGAGAGTCAACGAGAATGTTTACAGGTAATTGCAAATAACTATGCTACAGCAGAAGAAGTATGATTTTTTTTGGTTCGCTATTCTGTTTGTGTGGAAGTTGTGTTTGCACTCTGAAGGCAAGTTTAGGGAGGATGGGGGCATTGGGCATTGGATGGGGGGGGGTTGGTTGGTTCCGTTTGCGCTTCCTCGCGTTTAGTATGTAATCTTGGTGAAACGGTGCAAGATGCAGCGCGCAATGTTTAATGTGCTTAATGATGTTTTTAATGTTTTAATGTCACAGTGTGAAAGCATAATTATTGCTTTTGCGCTGAATGTGGTGTATGTGCAGCAGTGCACGTTTGGCTGCAGTTTTCAAACCTACGGTTAATGGGTATTATGTGGCTGAATAATAATGGTCTAGTGTAATTTATGGCTTAATATTGGGCACTCCGTGGAATGTTGATGGATGTGAGCGATAAGGCAGAGTCTGTAGCCACCATAAGAGACTTGGCAGCTTTCGAAATTTATCTGGAAAAAGGAAGAAGTAAAGTACAAACTATAAGACGTGAGGAAGATTTTTGCAAAGGTTTTCGTCTGATCTCGTTACGCTATAACTATGATGGCATTATAACACACTTTTAATGAACGAATCACAGCACCACGTTAACGTGCGATGCAATAAGAAGGCGCAATGAGTTCATTTGCTGCAATGAATCACACTTCTTCTTTGCCGGCCCGTCACAAACGAGCGGCCTAATATCCAGCCGGCCAATCCATTTCACATCTCACACTGCCCCCAAACTGACCAAACAAGCTCGCCGGCTAAGTGGTCTTGAAGCTAACGCAGCTCATCAGCAACAGCAGCAGCATGAGCACCACCAGAACAGTGTTGATCCATTTGCGCATCCGCCGTGGTGGGAAGGGTGGAGTAGCATTCCTGGTCGCAATCTTAGCCTCACCGTGGTTTAGTTCTCCCCGGCGAGGTCTCCCATGGGAGATAACGCACCTACCTACCAGCGGGAAGATATTTGCGCAATTATCAATCATCGCGCAAACTGCTGGAGCGCGTTTGGAATCTGTTGCGCGCTCGCTCGTCCCCGTCCGCAGTGCAATGTGCTCAGAGATTTGTGAAGATTTATCGCACGAACCGGTCCTGCGCAGGGGGCCCAACGGGTTCACTTGGTGGTAATTATAATTGATTTAATGATGAATTCATAAGTCCCACTGAGCTGGCGGAACGTCGGAAGCAGGCAGGCCGGGCCGGGCTGGACTGCGGGTTCGGGTATTAATTACTCCGGCTTGCGAGTCCAACTCCGAGCTTATTATTACTATCGGGACCGACCTGCCCGGCAGTGCCTGCCAGCAATCATAATTGCCACCACGCGGACAGGTCAGTGAAAGAGGTCGCACCCGATCGATCGATCGTTCGCTCGATCGTGAAGTGGTTCACATTTTTTGCTCCCACCCCACAATAATGTGCGAGAACCACTGTCACAGAGCGGGTTGCGGAATGTGGTTTCCGTTTTACTGGTACTCAGCTCCTCCCGGTGTGCTTTTGCAGCAGAGTTTTGGAATTTCTGCACACCGTGCAGCGAGAAGGTGCGCTTCTTGGAAGTAAAATGTTTTATTTTCTGACACGATGCAACGAGCAGCGCAAGGGAGCGGGTGGGGAACACGGTCGTCAATTTTATGATCGATTTAGACATCGACATCGCAACTGCAAAAAACACACATACACTCATGCAGAGGCTCGCAAGAAGGTAATGGTTCAGAAGCGGAGCGCGAATCTCGCAATCTCAATTGTCGATCGCTGCTGCGGAGGATCGTGATCGGAGTGCATGATCAGTGTCAGTTGGGTCCGTTTGGCCGAATCTTACCACGCCAGACGTCGTGGGCTACAAATTGATTACTCTGTGTGTAGAAGAATGAAAGAGAGAGAGCGAGCGATAGCGAGCCAACGAGGATCGATCGGTTAAACATTTTTCACACCGTCTCGTTGGACGTTAATTAACGTTTTAATGCAACAAACTCGGGACCAAAACCGCGAAGCGAGCGAAGGAAGAAAACGTACAACGACGTGCCAATTTTCCTTCACTCTTTTACTCCGGCCGCAGTGCAACTAGCGAGGGATGGAATTGATTTATTCTATCAGATAAACCAAACAAGGGACGATCAACATATTAATTTCTCTCACTTAATTCCGATCGATCGCTCGTTGGGGGTTTGGTTTTATTGGCTGAGTCCACTGGCACAGTCCTTGAAAATCACGCCGTTAAGCACAAAGTTGAAGAAAAAGCTGCACACCCAAAGTACCATTAAATCTATTCCCATTTTTATCGCCCCTTTCGGTCGCTCGATCGACCATCACGTAACGTTGCAACTGAACTAATCACTCAATAGTTTGTTGGCCCTTTTTTCTTCCACCAAGCGTACGTACCACTCTTGCCATTATGCAATGCTTATTTCTCTTGCTGCTTAAGGTCTCTGATAGGGGCTGCTTTAATGCTGAGCTAGCTGCTTTCCTTTCGTTTCACACGATCGCGAATCAATGCCCCGTGCATGCGCCCTTCCAAACGGTGATATATTGAAACCCTTTAGTGACGCATATAATCAGGCTAGTAGTCAGGCACTGGCGAAGGAAGTGAGCGTTTGTGCAAACAGAGCAAGCATAAAAAGTAATGTAGGCGCATAATATGTGTGTATGGGCTATCGAACGTGTAATGGAACGCAGAGGAGGGGAAAAAGGGGGAAGCGGAGAGACATAAATAAATAAAACAAACGCGATCGACAGCGGACGGCAGTGCAAACGGACGGCAAAACCGATGGCATTGGTCGCATAGAATTCGCATAGAATGCAGCGGGATGGAGTGCGGAGAAGGTCTCCGGGACCCGGGGTGGTCGGTGAACAAAACGCTCAATTTAATAATCTGCTTTATAGAGACGCAATGCCTGCCCGCGTGCGCACGACTCGCACAGGCAGTCGCAAGCATTGGCAGGAGACCCATTAGCGGAGCAGAATTGTTACCATCTTTTACCCCTAGTCCCTCCCTGGCAACCAGTACGATCCTCTTTCATGCTTGTACCTTCTTGTTATCTCTTCTCCACCGTTTTCCCCCGCTGTGTTGATCGTCGCCCGATCGGGGGGAGGGTTCGTCGCTTTCAGTCTTTCGTTCGTGCAGTAGATGTGTCTGTTTCTTTAATGCGCTCGATTTTCATGCTGCTCGATACGAGGGGGGAAGGAGGGGAGAAACGAGGGAAGTTTTGTCGCAAAGACCTTCCTCCCGCATGTGCCTCCGTCGATCGTTCTCTGTCTGTCTTGCTCTACCCCTGTTGCTTTGTACGGTTGCCTTGCGGTAATGCGTGTACTAATGTATGTTTTGTTTTGTCATTGCCATTTTAATAGCGAGCGAGCGGGCGCAGAAACGAAGGAAGAAAACAACGACGAACAAAACCGTACACACAGAATGAAACCGAAACGCGATCGCGATCGCAGAAAGGAAAAGAGTGAGTGGAAGCTGAGCAGGAGGCTGATAGTTGATCACTTTTATGCTCCCAAAGGAGCACAACGCCGAACGCAAACGATGTTGTCGTCGAAGGCGAAGAAGTTGTCCCACTACGCGTTGTTTGCGTTTGAGCGTCGATCTAGTGGTAGAAGTAGTCGAAGGTGGTAGTGGTAGTAGTAGTAGTAGTCGTTGTCATTGGAAGCTGTTCGTCTGCCGTCTGCCGTTTACGGTTGCGCCTTCGCCGTTGTCGTCGTCGTTCGGGTGTGTATGTGCGTATGCCGACGGGGTAAGGGAGATAAATTTTATTCCTGAAATGTGATCGCACAGCGCAGCGGCAATAAAGCATTCGCTTTCGTACGCAAGCTCGCCAAGCTCGTACGCGGAGGTTCGACGTGGTCATGCGGAGATGCATTCTCTGTGAATGTCCCTTGCGCACACAACACGAGAGAGGGCTTGTTCTCGTACCTTGCCGCTTCGTCTCCTTAGGGCCTTTGGCGGGTCGATAATGGTGGAGATGGTGGGAAGTGGCCCTGGAATAAATTCATATATAAATTGAATTAAGAGAACAATTTATTATATTTCGCTTCATGCGGACACTGACAACTAACAAGATAACTTGCTGCGGAAAACTGCGGCGATGCTCGGGGGATGGGATGGGATGATAGGGAAGCGCACTGGAAGAAGATGCCATTGTTTGGCGAGTGATTTGAGGGATAATTTTCCGAAGGAGCGAAACGGAACATACAAACACAAGCACAGTACCAACTGCATCAATCTGACATGAACAGCTTATTAAAGCGGGTAGGTTTCGGTTTAAGATGCTCAGATATGAAATGAATTATCAGAAACTGCTTTACATCCATACAGCCTCTCACGCACATACGCTTGTTTAGTGTGTAACAATGTATTTTAACTGTTTTAAGATACGATCTTCACAGACGCATTCTTCACCGAGTTCCTAGAAATTCGTTTGTTAGTTTTCGTGTGTCATTCGCCTCCTTTAAATTAACCGCAAATTCAGCAACACATTACGCTGCTTCTTCTGCGCACCCCAAGGAAAAAAAACGAGCCCATCCAGAGCGTTATCTTTTGCCGCAACCACGAAGTTTGGTAACAATTAGGACCTCGTTAGGCCTCATTGCCATTGTTATCCCTTTGGCTAATACATCTCATTAGGTCACCGTTTCGATACCATAGTTTAGCGAGCTGCAGCAGCTCTCAGCACGGAAACAAACTTGCCACCACGAGCGCCATATGTGCTGAGTTCTGAGTTTGTCTTTTGCAGCCCCTTTTCCGGAAAGGGGCCCAAACCCAAACGCATCGACAACATCGACGTGCTGACGAAGCGATGAGTTCGGAGAAAAGTGCATCATCGCCTGCTGCAGTAATTGTGGGCAAACACACTGTTGGATTGCGTGATCGAAAACGCCAAGCATCGCTGGGTATCGCATTTCAAGGAGCGTTAGCAATTGGGATTGCTCGACCGATTCAAAGTAAGCGATTGTGTTAAGCTTTAACAGGGAGTTTTCTTGCGTTTTTGTGTGCTGGTAAAAGCTCGACCTGCAACGAAGACCGACATATTCCATTACATTGCTGTTGGTTATACAATTTTGATTAGCAAATATTTATTCAAGCAATTCAACCACTCCCGACGCAAGCGCGTGCACATTTTAGGGAAAAATTACACCAAATGATTCATAATTGAGCAGCTCGAGTCCATTTGCGCATACAGCGGGTTGATTGAATTTCCCGTGTCGGGGGAGGGGTAAAGATTCCCGGAAAAATGGAACCAATTACGAAGGCAATCAAAATGCTCGCAAGGACGAACAAGATGGAAATTGGTGTAATTTATTCATTCGGAAACCGGAAAAGGGAACCTGGTCTGCAGTCCTGTCAAGCAATAAGCAAATTGATTATTGATTTTTCGACCTACAGGGAAACGGCATTAGACGGCAGGTTGAATAATACTCCGATGCGGTGATCGAATAAAACGGAAAACTTCCATACGAACGCTACAATCTATTCCATTGGAACTAATCAACGACGCAGCCATGTTGGTTGTAAAACTTGAAAATACAACGAAATACTTTGGCCTTCTTCCTACTGCTTTGGTTTCATCTTACTCCCAGCTATCCTTCCCCGATTGCTGAACAATCTCCTGCAGCTTCTATCGAAAACCCCTGCATTCCTCTTAATAGAGGCCTTTCGGTTTCGGATGTTTTTGTTATATTTTTATTTACCAAAACGCAAAGCAATAAACAACAACAAAAAATCGTTCCACCAAAAACGGATGAAAGGAGACCCCAGCACACCCCGCCCCCAGAGATTCCCGCAACCGACTCGAATGCTATCAGCAGGCAGAAGCCACCGAATGCTGGCAAAGGCGTATTGTTTTAAGATCAACCCGCTGCGACGGTACCCACCACCAGCTACCCACCGCTGTGGTCGCTGTGTTTGCGCCGGCTAGCCCAGCCAGGGAGAAACACCCGTCGGCGGGCACATTTATCAAAATGAACCCTGCGACGCACCGGGATGGCCGGTGGTGCGATTGCGGAACGGAGCGCACTGTTGTCTGCGGCACTGGAGTCCTCCTGGTTGGACGCGGCCAGAGGCGGGTGGCAGGTGCGGCAGGAATATGTTCTAAACATTGCGGTCACCGTACAATGGGACCGGGCCGAATGTTTAATTTATGGATGGTTTCTTTCGGACTCCTTTTTTCCTTCCGATTTTCTACACTGCGCAGCGAACAAGTGTTGGAATGGAAGGAAGATTTCGTCCATGGGCTTTCGTAAATGGTTCCTAAAATATCGCTCTCGCGATCTCGCGAGTAGCTTTTTGTTGCTGTTTGTTGGTGGAGAATCGATTCGAATGGCTGCAAAATGGTTGGACGAATAAACATAAGTATAAAATACAAATGGCGCAATGAAAACGGACAGCGAGTTTTACTTTCGAACGTAGAGCTACCAATTCTGAAGCGTCTGTTGAGACGTTTCGATTGATTGATGACGATGATCGTGGATGTAGTAATTAGCAAAGGTTCAGAAATGGTCTGTGTTGTCTTTTCATAGCTTGACGAACCAGCTTGACAGTAAAATTGACTCTATTAGTTGAAGATATTTCCAGCATGTTGGGCTACCGATTAGCCTCCATAAATTGTTTCGATTTAGGTTGCCTTGGTCAACGGTAATAGATTTTTTTTTTCCATTTCTGAGCTGTTTGTGTCTGTTATTCGAAAAGGAATAACCAAAAATATTGCTTGAATAATTTAAACTACAATAATTTACTTTAACCCTATTACCCCTTTAAACAATCTACTGTCCCATCAACATGTCCGTAGAGCGTTATCTCCGTGGCCAACCCGATCATGAATACCCAGAAAAAAGATCGTTCGAAGATCATGTGTTGTGTTGTGCCGTTTTGCCAAATACCTTGACTTTGACGCTTATCCTTATGACGATCAGGCTGCGTACGCAAATTGTTGCATCCAATAAGATTATCCCTTAACGCCCTTCTGCAATTTATGTGTTTTTATTTGTTTTTGTACATTCATTCCATGCTTCCCATGCGTACACAGTGTACACAAACACAACGCTCAAACTACCTTTCCTTCCCCCTTAGTGCCAGCTTTCTTTCCCAACCTGCAGCGCAGAACGAACGTAAGAAGGTAAATCCTGCTCGGAACATCCCCAGAAGAAGAAAAAAACAACAGCCTCGACAAACGACAAGAACGAACCCAAAAGCTTAAGATCCGATTAAAAAGTCAAAATATTTTCCATCGCTGTGGTGAAACATTGCCACCGATGCGTACCGAATGGCCGGTTCAGTGTCGGGACAGTCAGGTATGCAGGCTGCAGTTTGCACACACACACCGGTCGGTCCGGAGTTAAGCAGGGATCCGTAACAGATTTGGGGTTGCCGAGGTTCCACTTCTAATGACTTGTAACCGATACGTTTAAATTGGATAACAAGACAAAGCATCTCCAGGACACGGTCTGGAGGAGGAGGAGGAGGAGGACGATGGTTCATTTGCGAGCAAGGACAAGCAAATGCCGGGCAGGAAGGAAGGAAGACATAGAGCCAAAGTTGACCTCGGCATGGGAAGAGATGGATGGATGGCCGTGGCTAATAGGTCCTGCTGTGGTGGTGGTATTGGTGGTGCGCTATCGTTGCAACATTGCAAGCAAAACTGCACTGCACCGGGCTAAGAGTGTGAAGAGGATTTGGCATGGACATCGTTTGAGGACCTCCCGTTACGCCGCTCGAATGCTGCATGCAGGGAAATTCTGCAAGAAAAGAAGCATCATAATTATGTTCGGTCGGCTGGTACAGGGCAGCGACTCAGGTGGATAGAAAATATTCTAAAAAATATCAATCGAGAGCACCAGCTCTCGTGTTAGCAACAGTTGCAGTCTAGACAGGTCGTGGTTGATGCCACAATGAAAAGCTGAACACAAAGCAACACACACAACTATCAAAGAAAGCAAACCCGCCGAAGGCCCCAAAGGTATGAAGTTAAAGAGACAAAAACGTGCCATTTGTACAACGATCTGCTGCTCAACCGTCTGCTTACCCGTCTGCACAGCACAAACGCCAAGCGGTAATCAACGGCGTACGGTTGTCCTCCTGACAGCTTCAATTTACGCTCCGGGTGCTGCTAGTGTGTGTGTGTGTGTGGCTGTGCGGATTGTGTGCAACAATTTAATGCCTATCCGTGGTGCAAACCGCAGACCAGGCACGTCACGTAAACGAGATCATTCAACTGATCGGTGTCCTTAAGGGAATGGTTTTTTGTTGTCTGCCATGCGGCAATCGTTTAACAGGTACATCTTAGATGTTTAAGGTTGGCAGAAAAAATATGTGGTGAAAATTAAATGAAGGTTTCTTTTCGTTAGGTTAAGTTTAAAATACTTCAAACGTACGATTCAACTTTCCCATTGATACGATCACTTTAACCATAAACGCGGCCCTTTAAACAGCCCGATAAGTTTGTTGTAAAATGTCCAAAAACTGACCATCCTAACGCTTATCTTGAAACGCGCTGTACACAAGCAATTGCTTGTGGTTTCACTTAAGGCACACCCTTCACACCGTCCTATTGTTCCGCACCGAACGATCCATCCCAAAACCCTTCAACGATCGCGCCTATAACCTACACCACGCAGCATACCCCCGCAGCGTGCGATCGTCATCCGCCGCTAAATGACGGTTTTATCCTGTCACAACTACCGGTACCGGCTTACTACAACCGAACCGTCCCCCTCGCAGCCTCACAGCCCCACTGTCCCGATGCCGCCGCCTTCGACGCCATAAAACCATAAAGATTACACACCTCATCGGCGGCAAAAGCCGCCGATCCGATCCGTGCGGCTCACCACAGGACACCACCACCGCCACCGGGAACCGCGGCTGTCCTCGCCGCGGTGCCTCGTTTCGAAAGGTGACTAAAGTGGCTTAAATTCCGACCGCGCGACACCACGATCCGCTACGCGGGACGGAAAGGCTGAGGTGCGTTTTATCACCGTCGCTGCTTAGGATCGACACGCCGGGTCCGGGGGCCGCTTTTTGTGTTGCGTTGTTTTCGTGTGCGCCGAGTGCGTCGTCGTCGTCGTCGCGCACTTTAGACCGCATTTTACGACACTGTGGCTGTGTTGCTCGCGTTGTCTGTCTTCTTTTTGGGATACGGGAGTTTTAATGGTGTTTTTTTGAGGCTACCTCTCGGCGGCTGTCAGTTTTATCCGGAGTTCGGTTGGTTGGGACAGCGGAGGACGGAAGGGATCGACAATCACAGCGGATAGGGGTGTTGTTCGGGGGATGTTAGATATACGAGCGGCGTTCGAATGAAGTCGGCCTGTTGTCACCCGTTGTTATTGCGTGGTGGATAGTGAGCTTACGCGCCATGAAATGGTCTATTTTACGGGCAGCCCTTTCTGTGAGAGATATCCCACCGAAGTGTCTAATGTACAGCTGGAAGAGGTCTATTGGTAGTCAAACTGAAGACGAATGTTAAAGTAGTATAAGTAGAAGAACATGTATTGAAAACTGATCTCTAGTTACATATAAACTCGATTTGATGTGGGAAGTTCAACATAAGACATCACGAATCACATTGCTCCTCTTTGCCCTATGATTTAGAGACTCAATGCTTCAACAAATCCTCCCAAATGTCAACAAATTTAACTTATTTTCTTCAACTACAAATTAAATTATTTTAACGTTCAGAAGACGCTCCCACCAACGACAGGCCTCGTTGTTCTATTTAACGATTTCATTTGCCCATCTTACGGTTTCCGATCGATTCTAATGAGCTTCACAGAACGTTTGGCTCTCGTCTTTGTTCTTTTCCTCGGGCCTCAAGACGATTGTCATCTAGCACGTTCCACATACCCACAATGCCACTCGAATCGAAAATTCAGCTCGAGCAAGTTTATTATCGATCCACCCACCAAGCCACAGGCCGGCCGCTCCCGCCACGCCAGAAGCAGCTCGCATTGCTCGTTTACAATACAATTGGCCGCATGTCAATCATGCGCAGTTTATTGGCAAAGTCATATAATAAAAGTGCACCGATTGGGGGAGGCATCGCGCTGCAATTCGCATGCGACCCGACATAAACGGAATTGGATTTATTATGAAATGGAACAACGGACGACGACGACGAGGGCGATCCTCTCTGGGGCCCTCTCCATCGGCCCGGGTGGGTGGATTGGTTTCTTATGTTTTCTTTACCAACATAATCGCTCATCGCAAACCTCCCTTGGGTGCACAGGCCTCCGCAGGGGGCTCCTACTTTCCACTTTGCTCTCTCCCTCCGCCCTTTAAGTTGGTAGTGAAACGACAGCAAACAGCTTGTTGTCAATATCTGCACAAATATTGCTGAGTAAGTGGACCCTATTTTCTTATTATTATTGCCATTTTTGTATGTGTGTGTGTGTGCTGCTCGCCCGTTTTGCACAATGCACACGAGGGAGGGAAGAATTTACGGGACCCGCTTGACATCACTCCACCATCCCCCCGGGGTCCTTCTTCCACCCCCAGGGCTAAGGAATTCCCATGGCCAAATGGCGCCATTGTGCAAGGGCCAACGCGAACAGTGCACACGTGGAGGGGCGCCTGGAGGACCACTGCAGAGCAAGGAAAAAAACTGGAACCAGCCTGGGAGGCCGTGGCCGGTGCTTCCGAGGGGTAGAGTGAGTCGGCAGGCAAGTTTGTTCGGCTGTTTGTTCACTTGACAGTTCGTACATGTATATTTATTATAAATAAGTACATTCAAGTACGAAAGTACTGTCGGCAACTACTGAGTGTATGTGTGTGTGTGTGTGTTGCGATTGTGGGTTAGCTGCGCTGCACGGGCTGGCATGACTCTTCCTTTTTTTTGCGACGCATCGGTCGACATTGCTTCGGCAAACAGTTTTTGATGGGCCGCCCGTGCAACCGCGCTCGAGCAATTCTGGGGCTTGGTACTTGAAGATGTGTGTTTTCGTGTTGTGCTGTAGCTGCCTTTCCAGAGAGGGGTCCTTAGCAAAACAGGACCTTCGCGACTGCGATGCAACGTAAGCGTCTTTAAGGAACTGCCTATTGCATGCTCGAGCAGCCCGGCGAAACAAAAAAAGATGGTAGAGCAATAAATGTGATATATTTCATCAACCCATCAGCTTGTCAGTGTCAGCGGCTTTTGTGAAGGATCCTGTTTTTTCCTAGCACTTCCTCCGGGGCTTTCGATTATTACTGTTGATTGGGCGAAATTTTTACGACTTTTATATAGCAAACAAATAAAAATCATCATGCCACACAGGGGGCGAAACCACATGTTACAAAGAGGACCACAAAGTTTTGTTTATTCTTGTGTGCAAGGAGGAAAGCTATAAAAAGATCAGTTTTGCTATCTAAAACCCCCTTCTTTTGCATACTTTCAAAATAAGAAGTAAATAAATCATTTTCGTACAAGCAGTACACTGAATCTAATAAAAGGGCATTCACCTGACTAGAGTGCTCTCCTCCGTACACTCTCCAGAACACTTTCTTTTTTCCTTAAACTGTTATTTCCCTCCTCTTAACATTCAACATTCTTCGGCTTCTGCGCAGGGAACGCAATTTTGAGGTGCTCCAAGCCTTAAAAAAACCTCATTTCTCTCGACCCTTTTTATCCTGGGCCGCTCGTGAACATCATACACGTTTCAATTCGCGCCGCTTGGCCCGGTTGGCGACTTGAGGTCCTTCTTCGCCCTACCGCTATCATCATCCGCAAACAGTCAGCGAACGTGTGCATACGTGAGATTTGACCCCTGGCTGTTGAGCGCTCAACAAACTTATCTGCATGCCCAGTATCAACGACATCGACAGTGAGGACGAGTCGCTGCATTTATGTTTCACCGGGAGGTTCTTTTTTTGTTCGAACGTGCGCGCACCTTCGTGTTCGGATGTGTCCGTTCCCTGATCTGCAGCCTCACCCAGCGTCGCCGCGATCAAGCTGACAGGAGAGAACGATCGAAGCTTGTGAAGTGAAGTGTGCACCGTTTAGCATCCCGAGTTGCCGTAAAGTTCCTTCTCTCTTACTCTTTCGCACACACTCTCTCTTGTTCAATCTCATTTCTCTTTCACTGCTGCAGAAATGTGCAATCTCCTTCCGTCCGCAAGATCGTTCCACACGAACAAGCGGCAACATCCGACGCGAGCATTTGGTTTCGGTACTTTGGAAGAACGCAGCGCCGAGCAAAGCCAGAAAAGCCCGGCCCAAGCGGACTCCGATGGGAAATTCGACGTGTGTGGTCCCCGTCTTGTTGAGCGTATTTTATAACATTTAAATAATTTGAAGCACACACCGACACACAGAACACCCGAACACGAAGAAGAAGAGGAACGAACAACCTCTTCTTGGCTCGTTTGCCGCATACCGGGCGTTGAATGATGATCGTCACAGCAAATCATGCGTGTGATGGTAGATGGCCGAGGAAGCTGCTGGGAAGGGAGCACAGGAGAACGGCCGAAAAGCGAAGAAGCTGCGAAACGGGGATGCTTTTGGAGCCCTCGGACTCGGTGCATTGCTCAGTGTGTTTCGTTCGCTTTCGCAGATTTCGTCCCGATAATCAGTGTCAGAAAAATATTTCTCGTTTGTTTTCTCGTTTTCAAGCGCTTGTTTGGGAGTTTATTTTCTCGCTTTGCTCGTTTGTGGAGCGGTTTTTTATTGTTGTTTTCGGTGTGTGATGTGCAGGATTTCAGGTTTCAATTTCCGCAGAATATGCTGGCTTTTGGGGCACGCCTGCCGTGCTGCAGCGCTCGGGTGGTGCACACCCGGGGCGGTGATGTATAATTCGGTGGTTGAACTTTTCACCGGCGCGCGAAATGCACCGCGTAATCCGATAGGCTGGGAATAATTCATGGGATTAAATTATTAATATTTTTACTCGCCGCGTCTACGGAGCGCTTGGTTGCTGCTCGGTTTGCTGTTGCGACAAGCCGAGTGCATTGATGGCTTAATAAGTTGGGATTAAAGCTTGCGCGTGAGAGCGCGTGTGAGGGAGTAGTGGAAAGAAGTGTGTGGGAAGGTGCAGCAAGAAAGGGAATGATTAGCTGAACTGTGGATTAGATATGGAAAACGGTTGTCAAGATAGAGCAGGAAGGTTTTGAAGGAATTACTGCAGTTTTCGTCCGTGAGTACACACCAAGAATATCGTTATAAATTCTATTTAAATTTGACGACCCAGTACTGAACTTTCTTCCAATACACGTTCACCCAATCGATGTCTCTTTACCAACCCAAACCATTCTCTTTACGCAAGCGATACATCATCAGCCGCCACTAAACACACAAACGATCTAATTATCCCATCCCAGCACCGAGCGATCGTTGATCGTTTAATTGCGGTATGCTAATTCCTAGCCATCTGCACCAGCACACCATTAGCGCACAGCCCTTCATCCCTTCTCTTTCTCCAGCAATCAATTACGCACCGACCAACCAACCAGCCTCATGCATTGCCTTTGCTTATCTCGAGCACGCTACCATTGCTTTTAAAATTCTCCACCCGCAATTAGCACCTCCCTGCTGCTTCTGCTCTCCCTACTACCTGAAAAGGATTGCAATAAAAAGATCGGACAATTTTACAACCTCATCCAACCAGCGATAGGGATGGTGGTGTAGAGCCGCTTTTTTTGCGAGTGGATGCGTTTTAACTAACTTTAGCGCAAAGCGGCATCTGAACCACTCCGAACAGCATTTGCATGCCGACACGGAGGCAAAAAAGTGGGAAAGGAGGGCAATAAATTTGCTCACCATTGCGTTGCGTTGCATTGCGTCTCCTGTTGCACATAAAGTTGTCTGAAGCGGTGGATGCAATCTCCGGCGACGCTACTGATCAGTGACAGCTTCTCTTTTCTAGCTTGTGTGGAGCGTGCGTGGGGAGGTGCTTTCCTCCTCCCGGTTCGCTGTAAAAGCACTCTTAAGCCGTACAAAGATACCCCTCACCAGGAAAGGGTGTTTTTGCTTCATTGGCACGTGAAGGTGCGTGTTTTTTCCACACTCGCTTCATTTCAACTTCGACTTCTTAGGAAGAAATCGACCCGTTTGCCCCCCCTTTCCATCCAACGCACTCCAACGCAAACGAGCCAACGAGGTGCAGTTGATTGGCTTTTCAACGGCCAAAGCTGCAAGGGAAGCTGTTTCGGTGTGGAGTTAAGTTATAAGCCACGTCACCTCGTTCAATGGCCAGTCGCCAGCGATGCCGATGATTGGTGTTGCATTTTTGCATCCGTATCGTATCATCATCCCCTGCGCCCCGTAACGGCCGTTCTGACCGTTCATCATTCAATCTGGGGCCGCCTCAATCTGGAAGCCTCACAGGTATTAATTATCTTATTTTTGCTCTTTATTGAAGACGAGCAGCAGCTCGAACGATGCTGATGGCTTTGGGGTTGGATGTGGGAAAGTTTGCACCCGAGTTCGCTCGGACGGGCTTCGTTTGTAATGACTTTACTTGTAACGAGAACACCATCAAGCGATGGTACATGGGCACATCGGTAATTACTAACTAAAGAGAAATGAAAGAGGGGGGGGGGGGGGGGGGGTGAACAGTGCTTTCTGCACTAAATTGCACACCAATTGTGTTGGGTCGATTGTTTCCTTTCGCTGTGCCGCTGTGCTGGACCGATCGATGAAGAGATTGTGTGGCATGATAAGCGACGGCAAAAGCGACGTACGGGCACAAGGGGGACAAGTGTGAGTTTTATTGAGCGGTCGTCCTAGTTGGTGTTGGATAATTGGGACTGTACGTAGAGGGGAACAGGGCCTCCGGGGTTTGCATTTCGGTGCATAAAGGACCAAAGTGCATCGGAGAAAGAACGAAGCAGAAATTCGGTCCAAACAGGTTAAGGTGTTGAGTAAGTCGTCCGGTGACATTAAACAATTTTAGAGAAAGTTTACCTTTGCTGTTCGTTGTTGTATTGAGAGAGCAAATAAGGATAAGGTACAATGTTGTTTAATTCTTCATAATCCACAGCTAATGGAATGAATCAAACTAAAGAACGTTCTGCAAATATAACAATTTGTGATAAAATGAATACGAAAAAACCTTAGAAAATTTGCATCAAATTGTAAGCCTCATTTCACCCTTTAACTGCAGTAAAATCAACCAATTCTACACCAAATATCTTCCCCCCAAAAAAAGAAAGAAAAAAAGCATACTCAAGCTATCCTATTATTCCGCATTCAAGCATCACCTGACGCCAACGAGGACGACCTGCACGGCGATGGTCATAATTTTTCCTTGGGCAGCAATTTTTCATTATGTCCCTTCTGTTTGGTTTCATAAATCACGCGCACCATCACCATCGCCAGTCGCGAGTCGCAGTAGTGTTTGCGTACACTCTTTTTTTCCCCGCCATTCACTTTTATCTAGCGCCAGCGCCCGATCGCAACACACTTTCCGGTAAAGGTATTTGTTCGCCCAAGACAAAACATTGTGGAAATGGAAGCGGAATGGAGTGGAAGCAGCACGGTCGAAAAATATGCTGCTAGGGGCCAAATGGTCTCATTCTGGCGACAGGTGATTCGGGGATGGCGTTTGTACAAAAGAACAACAGTGGCAAAGAACAACGAACGAACAACAAAAACTTTATATCAAAAACAGCGCAACCTCAACGCTCATTACATGTTACAACAGAAAAAAAGGTTTCTTTCTCTTCTTGGGCGCTTCTTTCTACCCATCAAGTGTCTTCACGGGTAGAATCAAGATTAAGGATTGGCGCAAATGGTAGCCATTTCGAAGCGTATCCTTTTTCTTGGTTCTGCCGTTCTATCTTAGCGCACCAAAAACAATTTCCCAAAGAAATCCCATCCCACGGTGTGTGTGAGTGTGTGTGTGTGCTTTGCCCGGAACGAATCGGAAACCATTGTATCGAAGGAAAAGAACAAAAAACACGCTCTCTTATCATCACTTTCACCGTAATAAATCTTTTTCCCGAGCCAACCAACGTTACAGCAAACCCTCAAACTGCCTGCAAGATGGCGACCGAACTGTGGCAGAAGATTCCCCATTCTTCCACGCCCTAAAGATGATGATGATGATGACACGGCATGTTCCGGGACACCCAACCCAACAGGAGTCGGAGGAAAAGCAATATTGTGCAAATGAAAGCGTAACCACCGCTTTGGAGGCTCCGTAACGAAAGATCCCCCCCATTGCACGGACATATTGCGGGACAGAAGTGGAGCGATTTGGAGCTGTGTGGAAATTGATTCCGATACTGACAACAAATGGTGGCTGGTTATACACGGAAAGGCACATGATGAGCAAGGGAACGCACAAACAAAAAACCCACGCGAAAGAGGCAATTCAATTTACGCCACCCTGGCTAGCTGTTGTTGTATAGAGCGTTCAAGTGAATTGATTGTTTGGTTTGGAGATTGTTTTGCTCGCGTCATTGTTCAACAGGGTGATGGGTTGGTTTCAATCACCGCGCAGCGCTTGCTTGGTTGGTTGCTTGCTTGGTTGCTTGGCAGAAGGCTGGAATTATGTCGGCTTGATTGATAAAATAATAACACGCAATGGGAAGGAGAGCAAAGAAGCGACGAGTGAGCTTAAATTAGGAACGCGGTATATTATTTTCACATAATATAAAGACTATTATTTTGCCAAATAAATTTCGTTCCACGCGGTGAGCTAATAAAGTGTGTCTGCTTGAATTAATGAGCTCGGATCGGAACCACCACCATCATCATCTCTTGATTTCTTGCTTTCGTTTAATGGTAATAATTGAACGAGAAAATCTCACTCTTGCTTCACTTCATATCCAAACACACACCGGCACGAAACCGGGAGTGACCGTGCTGATAGATAAATTTAACGTGCAACATAAATGCGGTGCCAAATGAACAAACAACACTCCCTCAAACCCGCACCCGTACACGCCACTACCACCAAAGCCCGACATCATAAATTCGTGTACGTGTCCGTGTATCCCTTTCCCTATCCCCGTCGCACGAAACCGGAGGGGAGGTAAACAAGGGGGTATGCAAATTAGAGAGTCACCCAATTTCAACCACCCATCATCCCGGGGTGGTTGAAACTCGAAGCACGCGTGCCTTATCGCGGTGAACACTTTTGCACACACGCTTGCTGTTGCTGGTGCTGCTGGTGCTGCTGTCTCGTTAGTTCAATCTCTTGTGCCCGATCGCTGTGGTTTAGGTAGAATGGAAAGGAAGCAATTTTCCGGCGCAGTTGGCTCTCCCGGGCGCCGTTGGGTTGGGCTGGGGATCCCCTTTTCGGGGATGTGTCATTTGGGACGGTGGATTAGATTATGAAGCTTTTATGTGATTGTGCTCGTTTTACGATCTTGTCAAGTGGTTTTGGGGGGTGTTTTCCTTTTTTTTCGAAGAGTGGAGTGATATTTTAGTGATGTTAATATTAGGACGGGTGGGATTGAAGCTAGTAGGATAGATCTACACAATTCCATTTGACTCGGTTTTATGGCCAAAATGAACTTGTTAAATAATGTAGACGATTTGTAATTTTGATAGAATATGTATTCGTTGGCGTGAAAAGAAAAGTAAACCTACGGAATAGATAAATTCTATTGAAATTTATGAATTTCTAACAAGAACAAAATGACATGGAGACGCCCAGCCTTTCATGGTAAATTATTTAAATTTTAAAATCACATGTCATAATTCATTCAGAATACTACAGCCATCAGCTCATCATACAAATACATTCGTATAAAATCGTGATAAGCGAAACGAAACCCTCTCTTCAACACACTTCTGACATCATCGTCGCCTTACCAAACACCATTCTCCCCACTCATAAATTAACTGTAAACAAAAGCATAAATTAAACAAACAAATGGAAGGTAAATTGCAACAAACTGCAGCTGGTGGCAGTAGCGAATAAAACAAAACACACACACACAACATTCTATCATTCCAGCCGTGCACACGCAACACGGACGAGCTCGTGATAGCTAATCCCCCCGCGGGCTCTCAAGTCTCAAGCAGTCGATGTGCAGCGCAGGCTGTTGAACTGTTTAACACCGAACCCCCCCTTTGAAGCTCTTCAGTTCCATTGGCCTTAATAAGCGTTCGTGGTTCTATGCTCACGATTTGGTAATTATGTGAACCAGTGCAAAATGAATGAAAAATAGCGCTGTGTGTGTGTTTTCATTCTACACGATTACAATAAAGCTAATTGAATTGACGACCAGCGGTGTTTGTTGTTTATTCACCACACGAAACCGTGCCACTGTGCGAGCGATGCACCGTTTTCGTTAATTATAACTTTTCTCGGTTGCTTTCTTACCCCTTCCTAAAACCACGAAACGAGAATGTTCAAAGAAATCGACTCTTTTCAAACCAAGAAAGTGAGCTTTTATGCTTCCAAATGATGCCCTTTCTACCAACGACCCTTTTGTCGCTGTGACTCGCACAATTAATGCATCGATAGCCAGCAGCATAGTTGACACCTTGGCGGAGTGTTGTTGGTCGGTTGTTGCTGTACCCTGGCATGCACCAATGTGTAATCGAAGTCGTCGGCTTAGCTCGTTTTCACACCCCAACACTACACTTCAGTGCCTCTGTCCTCCACCTGGTTGCATCGGTTGCCTGCTGCCGATAGGATTTCATTTGCTCCACATCCATCTTCACCCCGGTTGGCTGGGTCCGGTGGTGTCGCGATACGACTGCATTTCTGCGGCACCGCAACATCCCAACATCCCAACGCTTGCGTACAATGGCAATCCATTAGCAGGCCGGAATAAATGCCGTAAAAGGAATTTTGCTCGGGCGAGATAATTTTGTTTAATGGCTTTTTATTCAATTTGCAGCTTGCCCGCGAAGCTTGTGGAAGAAGGATTATCGATAAGCGGGGCCGATTTTCCATAGGACCACGACCCGTGCAGCAGTTGCAGCAACCCGAGGTGGCAGCCGAAACCACCCCTAAAGGGCACACCGGCCGAACACCGAGGGCTATCAGCGACAGGACGCGCGTTCCCCCGGCAATTCGAGGATGTAACACGGAAACACGGAAGGAATGTTTCGCGCGCGTTTTATTATTCATCGACCTTTTGTTGGTTGGTGCTTGCGGGGCTTGCGAGGCTCGAGCCTTTGGGTAATCGAAGGTTAGGTAAACCAACAAGAAGCAACACAGGGAGTAGAAGAAGAGGTCAATTTCATGCAGAAGCGAATGCAACGCGACAAAATATCTTTCCGAGGTTTTTCCCCACCCCCCCAGAAGGTGAAAATTTATTCACGGATTGTTTTGAATTGTGTACTGGCCGCGCGTCGTGTGTTGGAAGTAAGTACACACGGAGAGAGAAAGAGAGCTACAGATAGAGCGACAGAGTGTCTACGCCATTTTATTACATCGCTGCAACAATAGCCAAACAGAAGCGCTCGCACGCCGGTAAGTAAATCTTGTGCCTGTGTGTACTGGTTGTTACACTGCACACAGAAGAGTGTTAAAATTTGCCTGCATCCAGATGGTGCCAAATGATTAGTACCGAAGCACACTATTGTACGCCCGGGGGAGGAAAGCGGGCTGATAGGCTTTACGGAGCGGAGCGCTATTTATGTTCTGCAACCGTCGCAACTGTGGGGACAGGGCGCACCGTACGGCGCAACGGAAGAAAATCGATAACAGGGTAGCGCGCGCGAGAGAGAAGAAGCACACTGCACAGTGTTTTGCGGGAAATATATGCTGCCATTGTATGTAATTCTTTCGCACCCCGTAAAAGGGCATGGAATTTCATCGATTAAATTGCTCTGCCGGGCCTCCCCGGGCGGGCGGAAGGCGGTGCGGAAGGCCATGTGATCCTACTTCCAACGCTCCCAGCCCCAATAACGATAACGAGTTGTTTGCGGTGTGCGGAGTGCAGTGTTTGCCATGGCTTTTCGGGAAGGCAATAATGTTCGCCAGATGCAAATAGGGTCGTTTGGGACTCGCTCAGGGTAAACCCGCGGTAAAACGTCGTCATTCGCAATGGTGAGCTAATAATTGAATTATGTACTCGAGAAGAGGCTGTGAAACGTGAAAATTGGTAGCGATAAGCATAATCTCCATTTCACAATGTATCGTGTATTTTTATTTAAAGGATAAGCAATGTGCTATCGATAGTGCTTTTATGGAAAATATTGATACTACGGTTTGCTTTAGAAAGCACCCCACAATGATATTTGCAAGTGTCAATGCACAATCCTAGGCTTTGAATTTCACACTGATGGCCACATAGAAAAGGAGACATGTATTTATAAGACAATACATAAATTGAATGTGATTATTACCTGTATGAGGTTTGATTATTCGTTTTCAAGAGTCAATGACAGTCCAAAAATTGATAAGATGTCTGATAAGTCATTCAATAACGACTTCAAGAAGATGTTCTAAGTTCCTCAATTTTAGGGAAATTACATGCAGAAAAGAGATTAATACAATCAAAATAAATGTCCAGCAAAGCTACCCAATTTCAACATAAGAACGCTTCCATGTTGACCACTCCAATCCAAATTGATCGTCTGCTTTCTGTTCCAGATTTACAAACAACACAAAAACACTACTGCCACTACTGACCTACAAATGCCGTCTCAAAAAGTGACTCATCCTCATCCAGACTCTCCTTCCCTGTAGCACATTAAACTCACTACCGCACTGAAAAATAGCCTCTTTCACCTAATCTACACCACACAACTTCTCCTGAACCTTTAACACACAACCCGCCTCGAGTGAGAAACGACCTGCTTATCCACTGCAACGATTAGACTAAATCCTCTTCCCGCCCCGAAGGAAGACTTGGGCAATATTTTTGTTTTTGTTGCCCTTCCCAACTTGTTGACTGCTGCCTGCTGCTCCCGAACTGATTTTTAACCTGCTTTATCATCGTTGGCCATCGTCGACTGATCGCGAGCTTCCTCGTTCCGGCGATCAATCCATTCCATGCCAAAAAACAAACTAACACAAACTCCAAATAATGAAACAAACACAGATCATTCCGGCTATCGCTCTCCCTCATTTTTCATCCTCTTATCCGCCGGCTTAAACCGATTCGATCAGCAGCTCATTTGGGTGCATTGCAAAAAAAATAAGACGACACACAACGCTCAGAAACGCTCACGACGACCCATCTTGCCGGGCAGTGCGAGAAGCATTCGAGATAGAAATAAAAATGTAAAACACTTCCCCCGTCTTCACCCTCTTTCCCTGCCTCAACTGCCCAGGAGTGAGGGCACTTTGGTACACTTTTGGCATGCTTTGGATTTGCATAGATCGTTCCTGGACGCGATCGCGATCTCGGAGACGCTTAACGGCCTCAACAACAGGCAACAAGGCAGCCTCCAAAGCTCGCCCCCAAACGCATCGTAAACCCACCAACATACACACACACACCGAAAAGGCGGCAGAACAACTTCTTCACCCCCTCATCATCAGCACAACGAGGGAGCGAGGGAGTGTGTGTTGGAGCGAGCGGGCATGCGAATGCCGAGAGAATGACGGTCGCGGCGAAGGAAGAAAAATTTCTCAACTTGGGTGGTCCAATTCGTTTCTTCCGCAGAAGCCGGGCCGTCATTAGGGAGCGCAAAGCAGAAACGCGAGCGCACGTTCTTCTCACGCCATTCGTAAACCGTCCCGTCCCATCCTGCGGTACCCCCCCCCCCCCCCCACCCTCAGCGGACGGGTTCTTCTTCCAAAAGGATCGTCGGAAACGGCCCAAGCACCACGGCCCAGACTCATGCAGCGAACATTCCACGCGATCTTTTGCCGGTTGCCCGTGCTTGCGCGCTTGTACTTGGTTGATTGTCTTTGGTGCTTTTTTCATTTCGGGTTTTTGCTGCTCTCGGCAGCTCGTAAAGGGTTCTGGCGAAAGACACAGAATGCGAAAGTTCGCCACTCGGTCTGGCAGGGAGATCTTGGTGCTTTCGACGAGGGAAAAAAGGGCGCAAAAGGCATTGGCGAGAAGCGCTTACTCCGCGCGGTGCAGCGCAAGGAAAGCACAACATGCTGACTTTCTTGTAGTTTGAAAACGATATGCAGGGAGGATGGGCGCACAGTCGGGTCAAATCGTTGCCCTTAAAGGGTCAAAACGCGTTCAAAAAAATAAAATAATTAAATTATTGTTTGCGTGATCAAGAACCAATAATGAATGCAGTTGGAAGCAAATTGTGGTATTGATCTTTAATTGAATTTCACTTCTTGCAAGCATTTTGCTTCCAACTTTATCTTACTGTGCTAGTGTATAATCATCTTATCCCTTCCTTCCCCAAAAAAAACTGATGCTCACTCTAATAAAGCATGTCTCGATGCGGAAAGACCCGAACCCATATTTCATATGAACCATCTGCACCGTCCATTTCGTTCGTTCGTTATTAAGAAATCCTTCCGGAAATGCTGAACATACCGTACGAACCTGCACACCACACACCAGAGAGCAGCAACAGAGCGCGTCCTTTTGATTACTTTCCCGACCCGATATCAAACTGTCATCAAGAAGAAGCCGAAGAGGGCGAAGGGTTCTAACGGTACCGAAAATTACATCTCGAAAATCCACTCAGCTGACCCGAGCGGACATTCTTTCTGTATCACGACGTGTCTTCTGTTCGCAGACATCCATCATCATAACGTGACAGCCGTTGTGGGCAGAGAAAGTTGTGATAAGTTAAAGAAAAGTGTTTTGATAGAAACAAACAAAAAGTGTGTCGCTTCCAAAAGTGTTATAGTAATATCTTTGATTTTTTTTTGCTTTGCACTTTAAAAGACATTCACATATTTATCACCTCGAGTGGGACAAACCGAGCCGCTTTGTTGCTAAAACGTTCGCGAATAAATTATCACATTGCGCCACGGTCCAGGACAGATCATTTGCTGAAAGCTTCGTGTATGGAGTGCATTAATCTTATAGCAGCGCGCTTATTTTTTGGTTGTTTTTGCAGTAGCTTATCCAGTGTCCCCCTCGAAAAAAACTGCATTCGGCAAAGCCGTTTTCATTGTGTCTCCTTTGCAATATTCCTTCCTTTTCTCTGCGACAACTTGCCCCAAACTGAGCACTAAGCGGGTGGAAGCAGCAGCAGCAGCAGCAACAGCAGTCACTCGGTAAGTCAATCTTATGCAAAAGATGTAATCGACCGCGGGGGAATAAAGACGAACACACGGGGAAAACACGTTTATATGGTAGCCTATCATAAATGAAAAGTCATAAATTTTGTGCACAATTCGTACGGCCCACGCGCCCAACGATTCAATCTCCTTCGGTGGGGACGGTTTTTTGGCTGATTGTTTCGCTCCGTGTATTCTGAGCGGGCTCATTTTCGAAGGCGTGGAATTATGGATTGTTTGCGCTGGCGCTGGGACGATGCGGGATGGGGGATTAATAAATAAATTCATAAATAAACTGCAACCCAAGACGCAGCTGCTTCCATTGGAAAGACGATGGATGGTTTGTTAAGTGTTTCGTTAATGGATGGTCGATAGCTTCACATCCTTCTGGAAGGGAAGGTATTCGAGTGCTGGAATTCATTTAATTGATCAAAACCAATGCGTTGTGAAATGAATTACTTATAAAAAGAGGAAAAAAACATCAATTTGTCACCAATTCTTTGGTGTTTGTTCCTCAAAGTCTCCTCAAAATCATCCAATTTCGTTTCCGCTTCCTACGAGCGCGATACTCCTTAATCCGATAGTTTAAAGTAAACCGCCACTGTGGGACGTAATCACGCGTCGAAAGCTTGAAGAACTCCAAATTCACACAATGGCCACAAACACCGATGATGATGATCATGATTCGGGATGTTCAGAGGCAAAGAAACTGCAGCAAAACACCCACCAGCGGGAATTTCAAATGACCGCGTAATATAATCCGACCGCTTCAAGAGATTGGACCGGACCAGCACAATGGAAAGTGTAAACCTGGTAGGAGGGAAAATAATCTCAATTTCAACAACAGACCCCATTAAGGAGACTTAAGAACCCTGCACTACCAGCAGGCTTACCCGTGCGATCGCGCCGAAACAGCAATTTTTCACTCTTTCTCTTGTTGCGCTGGGGGGGGGGGGGGGCAGTTCGTTCATTGTTGCTTCTCCATCCAAAACAGGCATCGGGAAAGATCTGAAGAAGTACACCGGTGTCTACGACGGGGGCTAAAACTCTGATGTACAACACACACACAAAAAAGCAATAAATAGAATGTACTGCAGCACCTCGGCAGGATGATGAAGAACTTTAGCTCACATTACCTCATTCGGTGTTGCTGCTGTGGCGGCATTATTTTGTCCCGTATCAATCATGAAGTCACCCTCGCCTCCGCCCACATGGACAGTGCTTTTCTATTCAATTTTGGAGTGTGTTTTTTTTCGCCTGTACGGCCACGGTGTATGCGTGCGTTGAATGGCTAGAATGGAGCAATTCAGACACAAAGCAGAAGAAAAAAGGGGTGGCCAAAGTTCAACAACTTCCACTGTGATGAAATGGCGAAAAATAGCTCCATCATCGTCTAGCACCGGTCCTGTGACCGTTAACTAACTCCCCTCCCCAAACTCCCTCTATGGGATTTAGATAAAAGCCCGTCCCGCCAATGAACGTACAGCGCAAGGCTGGCTTTCACAACATCACGAAACCGCTGAGGAGCATACGACAACAGGCATACCCCGAAATCGAACTTTAAAATCTCCCGCTAAGTCAACGAACGATGAACTTTGATCCTTCTCGGGCTGCTCTTCCAAAAAGCGGGTGATGATGAGATAGAACCTCGCTCGAAAGAGGTATTTTTGAGGGATGAAAAATTGAGCCAAGCGGAGGAAAAAACGCAGCCTGTTTCGAGTGACGCTCGGGGCCTTTATTGCTGAAGGCAAATCCGTCATCCGTCAGGCGTTCGGTAACGTTCTTCTCTAATAGAAATAATCGATCGTTAGCGTGCGATAATGGATTTTGGTGCGATGGCGTCGAGGGACGACGCTCGATTTGTCTAATTGATCATAATTTTGATTATTCCATTTGGCTGTTTGAGACGTAAAGCTTCTGCCGCCGTCGGGAAGGATACAGATACCACACACACACACACACACACACACACACACTCAGATGAGGGATGATTTTTGATTGATGTTGAATTTATAGGTATATTAACAACAATGTTTTGACATTGGAGGATAGAAATGGGCGCGATCTTTCTGGGGTATGATCTTTCCTGGTACGATCTAGAAAGGACTGCTTTAGGTGGTCTGCCCGTAATCGGTCGGTTAATCTTGAAGTAAATGTTTCTTTTTGATGAAGGTTTTGATGCCTCGCAACGTGAGACAGTGATGAGTGTGGTAAGCATGATATGAGTACCGATTGTTTTGAAGAGTGCCTGAAGTTAAGGGTTAAGATGTCCAATCGGGGCAAGAAAATGAATAAATCTCAAAAGATAATCTTTACCCCATCTTGATAGGGATCAGTTTCGCTGACAATCGCTTGTCAAGGCAATGACACCGTGTGTGTTTTTTGGGGACTTTCTTCTTAAAAAAAACCCTAAAACGAATTATTTCCAACCAATTTTAAGCTTCAACTGCACCAAATCATCTATTGCTGATCGCGGTTCAACAACAAACCAAGTACGATCGCATGCTTAGACGCCGTTTACCCGCTCTAATATAACTCCATTAGCTGCCCTTCTGCCTTTGCAACAATAATCCGCTTAAAGATCAATAAAACGGTTCATTTTAAAGTGCACCACACTTAACACAGCGATCCGGGCCGGAAAGCGATCCAATAATCTTGTGCAAACAGAGAGTCAATCTTGTGCAAACGCGGCATAGCGCAGAACCATCAATCTCGATCCCCCGGACGGGGCCTAAAACACCCATCATGCCGTGTCACGTTTTACGAATTTATCCTAGACTCGACCCCTCTAGCCTCTCTAGCCAGCCACGCCACGGACATCAGATCCGGTGAGTTATGCGCCTGCGTCACTGTTACCATGCGCGCATCCGTCGAGCAGCAGCGTTCGAGCGTTCGCGTTCCCACGTCCAACGGGCCGGGTCTTTGCGCCTTGCGTTTAGCGATTCAATTTGCTTTACCTCTACCTCCCTCCCACTCACTCTCTCTCTCTTTCTCACCTAGCTTCTGAGCGGCTCTGTGGTCGTGAGAATGGCTTAATCTGTGGCCAATGATCATATTTCCCTCTCGGAAGACGAATTTGCCTGCCCTGGCTGGGCTGACTGGCTGGCGGCTGGCTGGATTATCTCTCTCGCGCGCGCGCGCTCGTTGGCCTCTGCAGCGCTGGGCTTGACGATTATTATGCCACGGCACGGACTCAAACGGCACGCTGCGGCTACCGGCAAACCAACGACGACGACGACGGACTCATTAATATCCTCCCTTTTCTGCGAGTGTCGCTTTGTGCTGGCGCTGCGGCACCAACGTCAAATCTACCTTTAATTTTTCATTCCCCCAAGCTAGACGCTGGTCGCGATAAGGACGCTGGTCGCCACGGGTTTGGGGCGCACATTGCTTGACAGCATCATGGTTAGGCGATCTTTTGGTAGACACCACGAGGGACCCTTAGTAGTCCTAGAAGATCAAAAAAGGAGCCAAATGTCTGCCATTCTTTCTTCATTCGCATCTTACATCTGACTAATTACGGTGCCGTTGGAAGCGAAAATGCCTTCCTTGGAAGGATTTCCCATGTGTATCCAGTAGCGTACGGGCGCTTCAAATAGCTGGAACACTTAAATGCCAGAGTTGTCCTGAGCTGATAACATGTTGGGCGCCTCCCCAGCACAGAATGACATTGTTCCGGGAAGTACGTTCATTAAGCGCAAAACGAGATTCAGTAGCGAAAGATTGCTGGTACCTGATAGCAGCTTTGAAGACTTTTTAATGAACGTCTCAACGCAGATGGGGCGCGATAAATATAATAAATTTATTCCTTCTTGAAAAGATCCCTCCTCCTCACACGCCTGAAATGTGATACTTTTTGGAGTATGATTTATAGCATTTTCATACTTCTGTGTTCTTTCGTTCTCTCACATATGGCCAGCCGTAAATGTGTGTGACTTACGTAAAATATATCAACGAGCTCAATATTAACCAATTCCTACTTTCCGCTCAATCGATCGTGCGTTCTCGTTTTCGTTTGCGAGCTCAACTTATGAGCAATCTCCTAATTAGCTACAAAACGACACACACAAACACGGTGCGCCCTGTTTCGCCTTAGTAAGGAGTAATTATTACATAAAAGTTTAACAACTAGAACACAACATCCATAAGCAATTAGTGGGCACACATAAACAGCCTGCCGGCCAGCGAGCAGTTGTTGGCCCCCGTTTGCTTGCGCAAAGGACACCGAACGGCCTGACGCGTCGTGTGACAGGTAACTTAATTAAACCATATTGCCTGCGTCTTGCGGAGCGTAATTGTCGCTCGAGGCCATCGGTGAATTAGAGTGACTCTTTGTGGCTCTCCGTGAGTGTATATGTGTGTTTAACGCTGTTAATGATGCCTTTTTGGGCAGCGTTTTGTTGCAGCCCAGTGCCTCCAAGGGTTTCGAGGCAAAGAAATACATTGTGAGCGGAGCCATATGTTGGGGTTTTTACTTTCAGAAAAGGGTTTGCAATAGAGTTGAAAGAAAATGGTTCGATTCCACTCTCTATTAACCTATTTTTCGAAAATGATTTTGAGGCCCATTTTCTTAGAAAATATGAATTAATTATTCTCCCCTGGGGTCGATTTATTATGACAAGTTGTTTCCGGGTACTGTCCAAAATTTGAAGCAACCTAAAACACTCGCCGAGCTGATTATGAAGAAATTCGAACGGAAGTGCCATTGATTTCCGCTCTTTTATTACCGCCTGAAATGGAGTCCGATCGACGTACAACAAGCCTACAATTATAATCGAATCTTTTCTTGTGTCTTTGCCTTACAAACTAGCCCGGGTTCTGTACAACCTTTTCCGGTGTTGTTTTGATAGACCTTCAACGGGTGCGCAAGAACTGGGCCGGATGTTGGATTGTTTTTCCATCTATTTGTAGGGAAGCAGGTACCGTTTCTCCTCCACTTAGGACGATAAGGACTGTTGTACTTCTTGTGTGTTTGAACCTTTTTACTTAAAACCGACAACAAGAAGGTTGGACCATCACACACACTCACACACAAACACAGAGAGCTGAATAGCAAACACTAATCTGCAATTCCAATCAACCCCGAAGCCATTTCGGTTCGGTTTTAGTTCCATCGTATAATTACAGCGAGAAGAATTTATGGCTTTTTTTCCCCCTTTCCGACCTCCCCCTGCACCCCACTCACGTTTGATTCTTGCTAATAATTTGAGTAAAACATCGATTTCATAATTACCATAAAACGAACATAAAACAATTCCTCCCCCATTGGTATTGGATCACTCCAGCGGGTTCCGAACTGGCAACTGGCCATATTTAATGGCGCGGGATGGCTGCTAAAACAACCGCGATCGTGATCCGGGATCGAATGGCCGAGGTCAAGCGAAAAAGTCATACCGACCGCACCGATTCGCCTCTAACTCTCCCCGTTAATAGCCACGGCGGGCGCAAAAAGGAAAAGCAATTTTCTCTAATGCAATCGAAACCGTCGATTACAGCACACAACGCACCACGCTTTCACCAGCAAACCCCAGACTATACACACACACACACACATATATTGCACCATTAAACGGGCAAGACGGTGGGGTTTGGCAAAGAAATGAAGCCATAAAATGCTGCTACAACGGCTTCAAAACTTTACTCCTTCGAAGCGCGGACCGGGAGGCAGTGGTGGCAAGTGGATGGCAGGCAAAACTTTACCTTCAGCGGGCAGTTAAAATATCCCAACTGGTCATAAAAATCTATCCAAAAGTCGTAACGTTTACTACTTTTAAGTGGAATAGCTTTCAAACAAAACGGCCTCCACAGCAGCCGTCAGTCTCTCTGTCTACACTGAGCCGTTTTGATAACTCCACAGCGAGACACATTAATGCGCAGCACAGGGAAGTCCTTTACCGACATGCGAGAGCGTTTTATTGGCCCCTTTCCAATGGTACCGCCCTCACCACCGCGCACAGGAACTCAATCATATCGACATATTTAATGATCAATCTCGGTGGCCCCTCATAATGGCTGTTGGACCAAAATTGTGCCCCCAATTCCGATAAAAAGCGACAATCCCCCGCAAACGCAAACATTAGAACTCACGTGACCGCGATTCCGAGCGTCGAATTGTTGTTGCGATAATGGTGTACTTAATGAGGCGAAACGAACCCTCCACTTCAGTCAATTCGGGGCGTAAGCGTAAGAGGAGTAGCCACCACACGGGGGGGGGGAGACTGATTTATTGTGTGGGTCCACGTTTCGTTCCGGGCTGATGAAGCGCTCTCGGGAAGGGAATTAGCTCGCTGCTTCTCCTCGCTCGTCCCCGACTGCGACTGCGATTGAAAAACCAAAAGCAATCACCCTCGGCTACTGGCTGTTGCGACTGTCAACTGGGCGAACCAGTCAATCCATCATCCGTCAGCCGCCATTCCGGTTCCGGGACTGCGTTATGCTCTTACCCCATCCACCCTCGTCCCTTCGCTCTAGTAGCGCGTTTTTCCACACCCAGTGGGATTGGTCGGGATGAATTAATAATGCAAACCCTTTTTCAATAACCTCAATGGAGCTCAAAGCCCCTTATTTTTCTAATGGAGTAGAGCGCGCAGCAAGTATAATGTTGCTTTGTGTACCTCTCTATTGAGTGTGTGTGTCTGTGCTACATTGTAGATTGGCGATTGAAGAGAGCGGAACGGATACAACAGCTGCGACGACCTATTGGACATTCCCCCCCGGGAGAGTGTTGATTGAAGGAAAATGGGACTTGCAAGCGTAACGAAAGACGCAAAGAAAGTTTGCTTACAATGTTGGTGGACACAAGCAGCAATTAAAGCAACCTCCGGCACCAGAAACACTATCTCACAATCAAGCGTTATGGAAAGCTTTTCCCTCGAACCGCGCGACCCTTGTTAATAGAACTGTAAAAGCATAAATTACTCCCGGTTCACCCCAAGGCTCACTGGCTGCAAACTGACCCCCAAACGCTGTGCAGGGAAACGCAGACCGCATCTCCACAGCAACTGACTACATGTTATTTAGTGTTTTTCCATCCCGATTTGACGCAGTACCAATCCAATCGACCCCCGCAGGGGTTACGGACCACCATTATAAACGGGCAGGCAACAATGAGCACCTTTGACCCTGGCGCCAGGTCGAACCTGCTGTGGCCGCCGTCAGGTCCTTGCCGTGGTGCATAGGTGCATAAATTATTGAACACGAGTGCCTTATAAGCGGGACAATTTATCGTTTCGATTCGATCGAAGCCCTGTTTTCCCAGCGCAATCGTTCCCAGGCGCATTCTTGGCCGTTTTCGGTGGTTTAGGAGCCGACTCCAGATGGGCGACGCAGGGTGGGAAAATATGTTTGGAAATGAGTAGAGTAAACATTCCCAGTGGACACGGTACTGCTATCTGGTATGATCGATCAAGTCACCCAACGACATCAAGAGAATTACGACACTAATGCCAGAGGGCGTGTTGGGAATCGACTTCCAAAAAACCCAACCACTCCACCGTATGTCCACGGCGATCGGTTTCAGGTCGTGGCGGTGATGTCACAAACGAAAAGGTAATCGGCAATAAAAGTGGCCCAGTGCAGGAAATCCATTTCCTTTCTTCGTCTAGTCCCACGGTGATCTGTTGATCACCTGTTTTTTTTATTTGGAGTACATTTTTGGACGTTTTTCCCAAGCGCTTCATCACGATTGGGCACACGGGCGCTGTAAAGAAGCTGTCATTACCCATGGCCCATGGAATCATCATCATCATCATCATTTTCACCATCTGTACTATTCTTCTCATAAAGATTGTTTCCTGTAAGAGGGCAAGTTCTATTAAAGCGGCACACAACCGCAGAATGGATGATGCGAACATCGGAAAGCTTCATAAAACGGGAAAATAACCCAACCCAAAAAAAGAACGCGCAAGATGTTCCCGAGAATTGAGAATTCAACGGCAAGAGGCAATCGAAAAAACACGGGCTCCAGCAGCATACTCACACAAACATAAAAAGGGAGAAACATAAAACATTAAGCCCACGAAATTCTGTTCCATTCTCAAGCTGATGCTCCGCCCGATTTTATGCTTTTTCCTCCTGCTGCTGCTGCTTCTTCTACCTATCCGTTCCCATCTAATGCAACCAATCCGTTCCGTTGTTCATTCTGTCTCTTGCGGCCCGAAAACCAAACCAAACCCAAAAGAGAGATCGGTTTCATCAACCTCATCATCACCCTCATCATCACCCTCATCATCATCGGCGTCGTCTTGGTGTTGTCGTTTCTCGTTTCCTAATGCTCGCCTCCTCTAGTGTGCTGCCATAGAAACAAAGCCATCAGCCCGGAGCTTTGACTGCGCATCGCTGCCGCCATGATTTTTGTGTGTGTACACACGCGCGCGCTCTTGTGTACACGGTTCGGTGGGCGCTCGGTTGGTCCCCTTCTTGGCCGTGCCCATGTCGCTGCCCAGCCCGGGGTATGTGAGCGTGCGCGCGCGCGCACCACAAGAGTGTTTTCATTTTTGGGGAGACAGCCCGAGACAGCATCAGTGTATGGGTGATTTTCCCTGCCGGGAGTTTGCTCAGTAGGAAGGTTCGTTTTTTGGTACATAGGAACAGACCTTGACAAGTTTTTCTGAATATTTTGGGGATGGTAAGCAAATGCACGTATCCCGTTTATGTACAGCGATTAAAGTGTGTTTGGTTGGATGATTCTTTCGTTTTTAAATTGCAACATCATTCGATTTAAGTGCAACATGTAGTGTAGCTCTGGAACTCGAGCTCATCGTCAATCAAATTCAATTTACCTGCCATCATCATAATTTAGTGATAAATGGATCACTGCAACATGCGAAGGGACAGCTGGCCAACGTTAGACTCCTAATTATGCTAGACACTGCGCTGCTTTGGGGCATTTGATTGGCTCAAAACTTGTGCCGCCACCACCAAGACCATCTCCCTTGCGTTGAGTAACACATCTTCCAATTTTCACCCGCTTCCGCCGCGACTCCCAACACGTGCCACAGAAAATAGCATCCGATCATGCGATGCGCGTTTCTTAAGAGCTTAATTTAAATTCAATTCCCTCCGTCTCTTCCCCACACTGCTACCTTCAAAGTCGTTTAGAACCCTGGTGGGTTGTATCACGATTTGCTATAAAACACACACACATGTTGGCAGAAATATATAAAAAAAAACTGAAGCAGAGCAAAACATCAAAACACATCGACGCCCCCCTCCCCTCCGCTGTGCCGGAGGGGCTGATTGAAATGGAACCGCGAGCAATGGGAACCGAGAAGACCGACCGACCGGACGGACATCTACCCCAACAAAACAACAAACTCGCCCCAACGGATCGTTAAACAAAAAACCGGAATGGAAAATATGGTGCTCAAAGGCGGCGTGCCGAACAGGCCGGGCCCCGGAAAAGGAGCAGATCACCCGGCAGCCCCGGAGAAACACAGAACAAAACTCGCCCAAAACCCTCCTCGTTCTTGTCCTTCGTTCGCCCGTTCGTTCTCGTTTGTTGGCGAAATTGTTTCTGATTGCGCATTGCCCCGAAATGCCCGGCTGAGAAGGGACCGATCCGAAGGGAAGAAACCTGTTAAAAAAGCACGGTCGGAGAGCATTAAACGCAACCGCAAATAATGGCCAACGAATTTCGTCTTCTTTTTTGGCGCGTTGGTGTGCGTGTGTGTGTGTGTTTGTTGCTTTTCCCTCTTCCAGCAGAACTTTTTCAACGGTGGACAACCGCGGCCAAGCAGGCCGTAACGGCGAAAAACGGCGGCCTTTGGAACCACTGGAAAATAAAACTGCATCGCGCTGTCGTTTTGGAGGCCGACGCGGTCAACATTATAATTTGTTTGTGATGGGCAGAGCCCAAGCTGCATTTGGGCAAAATAACCGTTTCTGATGGCATGTGAAGGGTGCGCTTTGAAGATGTATTTGTGGGTAAAAGTTTTGTATTAAATTAAGCGTCGGGGGTGCTTGGCACCGTGTGTGTTAATTTGACTGTAAATGTTTTACACTAATTCTTCCTCATTATTTCATCCTGTGGAAGCTCATGCTGTGAGCGATTTGCCAGAAACTCCCGCTTCGTGGACAATTATCCAACAGGCACCGTTTCCTCATCATCGATAATGATGTAAACTTTCCTGGTCCGGAATTATGAACACTTGGAATTAGTCTTTCTACTAGAAATCTCCTCTTGAACGGAGTGGTTTTTGGTTCCACAAATCAACGGAAATATGGCCGCCTGGGCGCTGTGCTCAGAGTCTCACCCGAAAAAAAAACACACACACACACCCCGCGGTGCTTGAGAACCGTTCACTTAATTTATTCCCATCTAATTAGGGGAGAGATTTTTCAATCCAACAACCTTGCCTTGGAGAGTGATTAAATTGTTTCTGGAAATTTGATACTTTTGTCTAGCCCAACCAAAGGGGCACTACTGCAACCCACGGGAGAGGTGATCGTGCTGTGTGCTTGCTGGGGCAGCCATTCTCATACACTAATGAGATCGTAAAGTAGAAGAAAAAAAGAGGCAAAACAACGCAACGCAGTGTCGACGACTTAGAAAGATGAAACTTCAGCTCGCGTGATTAGCCCCTGGGCCGCGGTCGCCATCTTGCACCACGATGATCATGCTGATGATCTTGATCCGTGGCTGGCCGGTGTATGGAGTACACTGGCCCGTCCCGTACCCGTCTCATTCTCATTGGCTAGCCTGCGGGGCTAAACTTCAATTTATGCGTCTACGCTGGTGATTGGTTTGGGACTCTTTTTTCCCTCCATTTACTCAGCTGACCCCTGTCTGGGACCTCAATCGTCGCCCCCGAAATGCGACGTTCGAGGTTACTTTATTACCGTGTGGCTTGGCTTTTCCACGTTCTGCCAGTGAAGCTCACCGGGGCGGGTGAACGATGGATCTACAGAGGAAAGATAAACATAAAAACAAAGTTTAGAAGCATCACGCTTCAGAGGGGAGCGCGAGCACACGAAAATTAACTCCCCAAGACACCTACAGACGAATACGATCGTGGAAGGAAAAGATGGCGGAAGGTACGCTTGAGCTCCCAAAGATTGGTAGCTTCATTTCGTTCCCGCTGTCATCCCCAACTTCCAGCTGCGCCTCCCGAAAGTGAGGTCGTTTAAAATAAAGAGTTTATACATTGGAACCCTCCTTCCTCCGACTGGGACCTCGGGAGCGCGGTCTCTTGCTGTCTCACTCCACTTACCGGTCCAATCGCGCGGCACGACTCGGCGCGACCGCGAAGGTCTTAATGTATTTTCATAAATTATCAAATTTATTTTCATTCTCATTTTAGATAACGAACGCATTCGAGCGAGCGTTCAACACGACACAAACGAATGGAATGGACGAAAGAACGAACGAACGAAAAGGCAGGCAAAACGGTGATCTTGCGCTCGCGGTCGCCATCTGCTGAGAACGGTTGGCTTGCCGCTTGCCATCCCAATGTTCTCGACCGCCGTAGGTTATTTTCGTTGAATTATAAATTCAAATCTTCTTCTTGAGGTCTCCCCACCTCTCCTCTCGGATGAGAAAGTATGTTAAAGTCCCATCCCGCGCTGCCGCGCTGTTTCGAATGGAATCATTAAAGTGCATTTTTCGAACTTTACAACCTGTCGTCTGCTTACTTCCATCGTCCCACTCCTTCCTTTAGGGGCCGTCCCGCCGCCGGTTTCGGTACGATCATAAAGTGCAGAAGATTCCAGCGTGGACTGACCAATCAAAAGACGATAATCGGGAATTTATTTTCCAACTTTTCTTCCTAAAATCCCCCTCCCCCCTCCATTTTCAACCGCCTCCTACGTTCGGATGGGCACACCAAAGGGAACCGCGCCATTTGCAGCGTTGCGGTGAAAGCGTTGCTAGGGAGATGAGTCGGTTTTTCGGGAGGGCTTTTACTCTTTATTTACACGCCCGTGTTGGTGGAGACATTCAACCGATTCGAAGCTAAATTAATGTTTCGCGCTAGTAGAAATGTTACTTCGGTGATCCGGTTCGGTATGCTCTCAGTGCAGTTACCTCTTAATGCGGATCGCATCACATGAGTTAATCCTCCCAAATGCTGGAATGCTCATTATGGATAGGGGAGGCGAAAAGGATTGAGTTGAATCTTTCTCCCCGTTGTCGGCAAGCATGAAAGGAAGCATTTTGGGTAAGGGGTTGCTTATTGAGCCCAGCTTAAGTTGCTTCAGAGCTTAGAGAGATGTTGCCTAGAAGAAATTAATTATGGAAAAGAAGATGGCCACAGATTAGTTTGTCGTGTTTGCTTACTCATTTTGTAGCATTTTTTTAGGTTCATAAATTTCAAATATGCTTCACAGGCATCAAACCCCTTCCCAAACATACCCAAATGATGTGGTTATATCATTTTCCAGCAACAACCCATTCCCGAACATGGTAAATGAATTCAATCGCGAATCGCCTGCGCGAGCAATCAGCCTAAGAAGCAAGGCAACACGAGAAGAAGTAAACACAAAAAAAACCAGTAACGCCAATTTATCGCGTGCCCGATTCGCGCACGCAGTCAGGAACCCGCTTTTTAGGGCCATTTGTGCGTTTTGCGTTTGATTATTTCGTTCGGTGCGTTTGTAGTGCGCGCCCCGGGTTCAAAGCAAGCAAGCGGGCCCAAAACCTCCCAAAAACGTCCGATCGAAGCTTTTATCGGGTTCGGCTGTCCGTTCGCTACTTGCTGCCATTTGTCTCCGAAAAGTCTCTCCCAGATAAAGCCACGCCAGTAATGGCCGCGGTGCGTTCGGCAGAAGAATAAACGACGGGCACAAACGACGCGCGGACGCCGACCGTACGAAAATGATATTCCGACCCGCAGCAAGAACTTTACGCGCTTTAAGCGGAAAGCGCGAGGGGCAGCTTGTGCTGCACATGTGCGCAGTCACATACGCACCGAAAAAAAAACATGGTTGCCGGTTCTTTGCGTGGCACCAGGGCGAAAGGGGGGACAAAACAAGCCAAAAGAAATAGCAACCGCAGCAGGCTTTGGAACCACTGCGCGACCAAAACGCGAACGCAAACGCAAGCGAACCACCATTAATTAACCGAGATGGGATGATATTAATATAAATTTTGCCTTAATGGTCTTAATTCCCGGACAGCTATATCGTCGGGTCGGGTCGGTTTGCGTCGTCTGCAGCCGTTTGCGCGCTCACCCCGTTTCCCCTGGGCTGGGACCGCTGGGAGACCGGATTTATCGTTCCGAAAAAGGGAACGCGGACGGTTTTCGCGCACACACACAAGCTCGGGCACACACAAGCGTCGTTTTTAAGGATCGCGCGGCCCAGGGCGGGAGCTGATTGTATTCAAAATGGAGAATTTAATATAGAGACCACAAACTCTCTTCCCTCATGCTTCTCTCGCTCTGTCTGTCTCTTCATCCCCCCACAAGGTAGTACCATGCACGAAATTCGAGGAACGACATAACAAATAACCGGCTACCTGTTGTGCGGTTGAATGACTTTTGCATAAAAATGATCTCGCAAGCAGAAAAGCAAGACATCGTGCCCGGCCCTGGGCCCAGTGATTCGGTGGTGTTTTGTGCGTCGTGGACATTTAATAAAATTATCCAAAGAATCAACGAACGAACGAACAGGGGGTGGTGAAAACCAGAGGGACCAGAGGGTGTACAAAACATGGCCGGACACAAATTTTTCATCGGGCAACAGTGTGCCTGATTCGCTCCTACGTGCGGTCGTTTATTAGGTGTCCGGCGAGCGGCCAAGCGAGATGCGCCCGTGCGGTAAAGGTGATGATGTGTTCGGGCTCGTTTTTATGAAATAAATATTCATACGAAACAAAAAGGCTATTAAAATCATCAAGTTTCCCACCAAAAGCGCAAAGGACCTACTGTAGAAATTGTAGCCACGGGGCAAAGCCGTAAAACCGATCAATAATTGTACTTTATGAATACCGTTTGCCCACCATTGGCCAACCACGAGCAGCTAATCGTGATTCAGTAGATTGCGTGTCGATGGGGGGCGTGGAATAGGGCAATAGTAAAAAATAGGTAGCTGTTTAACATTTTTCCTGCATCTATTTTGATAACAGACGATTAAAACCGATCGATCGATCGAACGCGAACGACGCCACTCGCCACATTCCAATAAATCACATGCATGCACTGCAATCACTTGCCTCATTATTCACTCCAATCTTCTGCTACACGCAGCCGCAAAACCATCCAAATAATGTCACCCCGTCGTCGGGCCGATAATTTAAACCTGCTGATAGGTTTTGCCCGTGCCGTGGGCCACATCCGCACGGTCGTTATTGGCGCACGGCGCACAGCAGGGTGGCTGTAATTAATTCATTAATCGAAACACACGGAACTGCACCAATTGCGCACACATACCGATAGCGCGGTCGGTGTCGCGTTGTAAGCAAACCTCCCCCCCCCCCCCCCCCTTTTTGCGATGAGAGTTACCCCCTGCCGGCGAAGGGCCGTACGGCCGATACGATACGGAAAATAAATTACAATCGAACCATTTTGCTGCATGTTTTGCGTGCTGCAATCGCTTTCCACAGCTCATCGAGCGATCGATCGATCGAGCGGTCATGTCCGCTCCCCATCTCACAAGTCCCCCTGTACACCTCCTAATGAGAAGCTTCCGGGGCTGCACCATTTATGGGCCTTGCGATATCTCGAAACCTCGATCGATCTCGATCGCAATCGTGGCGCACGCGGTGATGGTGGTGGATCGAGGAAAAAAATCGAACCTATTCAGCAAAACTATAACTTCTACTCGATCACCCGCTGGTTTGCGTCGCTGGATGGCACATCGTTATCAGCATCGCCTAGGGCCCAATAGAGACAAGGGGTTGCAGGAGGGAAAGTAAAAACAAGATGGTGATGGGAAGCAACATTATGCACAATCATTCCCGTATCGATGACGATGCGGTTTGGATTTTACGATATTGTTTCAACAACCTCCCGGAGGACCTGCATGAACCTCGATTGTCTCTCTCTCTCTCTCTCTCTCTCTCTCTCTCTTTCTCTCTGTTTTTATGCTCTCTGGGTTATCTTCTACCACTCACCCTTCCCGGGAAGTAGTATGCGGGTGTTTGCAGTCTTTTTAAAGGAAGAGATGGGAAATCGATTACGTTAAAATATATTCCCTCGTTTCGTGGCGAGGATCATCCACGCCATCATCGCTCCGATAGTTTAACTCGCGTGGATAAGAGCGATCGAAACGTCCATACCGAACCGAAATGGCCACCCCCTCATGGGGGTGGGAAGGTGAATAAGCTGGCCACTAATAAAAAGAGAAAATTCGACGCCACAAAGTTGAACGAGCGAGCGCGCCCGGGATGAACGCGATTGGGTAAATTTAATAATAAATGAGAATATCATTATTATTTTAAATTTATGAATATGTAAATGGAAAACACGGTGTACAGAATGGCCTTTCCCTCTACGGTCGCTTATTCAATTTTCGCTCACTGCGAGCACCCCTGCCGGGAGCCACACACACACACACAATCGTATCCCGCCGTGTGGGGTTTGGAGTAAGAGAAAAATATCCTCCAGCAAAACGTGGGCGAACTGTGCCGGCCGCCTGCTTCTTAATGATACGCAACACACGAATCGAGCGGGTCGTAGCCGCCCCGCTGATAACGCCGATCCAAATGCGTGTACAGTGGAGTGGTAGGATGCAACGGCCCCACAAGATGGAGGTAAAGCATGAACATGAACATGACGGAACAGAAAATTTAAAAGCCTCGAAAAAACCACCACCAAACACCAGGAAATTGGAGAATTGGACAGAATCGGGGAAATAAAGCGAAGAAAGAATATTAGTCAAACGAGGAATGATTTTTCCTTCTAAGTGTATCCAACAACAAAAAAATGAAGCCTTCGCCATCGGCATTCTACTTTCTCTTCCCCCGCGAAAGGGAGATGGGAATAAAGGGGGAGAATTAAATTAAAATGAAAAATCATTGGCCTTCGCTTTGGAGTGGAGTGCTGGAATGGGAAAGAAATTACATTAGAAGAAAGGTATTAGATTATTGATTGTGGAGGTCCGATTATATTCCTCCATTTTGGAAGTGATCTTTCACGTAATATAAATGTTCTATGTATGATCATGTTTACAGCATTAAACTTTCATTTTGACGGTGAAAAACAACTAAATATCGGACAATTATTTTGTATCACTTACACAGGGTAGATCAACTCCCTCTGAACTCCCCCGAACAAGCACTTCCTTCCCAAGCGATCGATCGAGGGCTCTGTACGAACATATAATTTCGGGATCATTAATCACACTCCCCCCAAAGGCACGGTAGAGTGGTTGGTGGAGTGGAGAAGGCAAAACAACAAGCACACGGATGCTGGCCTACGAAGACGGTAAGACCTCACCGCACCGCCCATACACCCGAACAGCAGATGCGAACCTGCGGGAACCAGCCATTGGCACAGTCAACGGCGAAGAAAACGGAACCCACCCCATTGTACACAAAATGAACGAAAATTAAGAAATGATGTAGTTGTTTTTATAAATTATCCATCCAGTTATTAACAACGTAATTGCGTTCTGTGTGTTGTGATTGTTTTCTTCGGCCTGTTTTTGCTTCTACTGGGTTCGGGCATTCCACGGGCATTGCGCTGTGCTCTGTTAACATGGCTTCCCGGGGGTCGACGCTAATAAATCAATTAAATTATCCTCGATCCATCAAATCAGTTCGGTGGCAACAGAACGGGGAGGAGGATCGTCGTGCTGGTCGAGAGCTTGAAATGATAATTCTTTGATCGTTTCTAGCAACACAGCCTTAGGGACGGTTTATAAATTGGTTTAGTGTACGGGAGGGAGGTGGCCAGGACAGCAATGATGCGATGATTTTCCTTCGCAAGCAAGCAGAAGGTGGAAGGAATCGATCGTATCGCGAGTAATTTGTGTTTTTTTGTGTGGTTTGTGATGTTAGAAAGTATTGAAATTACGTTCGGTTAGAAGGTGGCTGTGATTGATTTTGCGCCGTTAACAGTTGTGGTAAATGACTCTCATTTACATTGAAACGCGGAATGATCGTGCTTTGTTGGGGTTCTAAATGACATTAATTATAACTCCTTTGTGTAGTGCGCATTGTCGGATGTTGTAATAGCTAATTCATGATTGTTGTGTTTTATAGTTATTACAAGCAACAATAAGAAGTACTAATCAACACTTTATGAAGTTCATTATGGTGCTTTATGAAGTCATGGAGCAAGGCAACAAGTCAGCAAGTCCCTCGCAATGTACTGCTCAATTTCCCTGGCATTTAAAGCGCCAATTAATTGCGATTTCATCAATCAGTTTGCAATTAAACGTGTACTTTTACCTTCATAATGAAGCACACTCTGTTCCATCTGCAGCAGTTTTATAGAACAAACAATCTTTTTTGCGATCGATCGGAAGGTCGCCCCAAGACGGCTGCTGACTCCTTCACATTCCATCAACCATTTCTTTCATCAAAAGCGCAAAAAAAAGCACAAAACTCCCCTTGTTTGGTTCATTATTTTTATGACCAAATTCAACAAAAAGCAAAACCAAAAGCCGAAGGTAAATAATACCCATCAGCGTGAATGGCATCAGCACCAAACACCCATCGAAGGAAACGCGGTTTCCGCGAATCGAACGCGAAACATGTTAATTTCCCTCCACCCATCGTTCGAGTTCAATCGAAAGCTCGACCTCACTTTTCCGATTCCAATAATTCGCCCTTTCTAATGTTTGATTCCGTTTGCCGTACCTGCTGCTGATTCTTCATAATTTATGAGCCATCGTTTGGAGCGTCACGGATTGTTTTGTTGATTTCTGAGTTATTCACCACCACCACTCCGGGGCCCTAGTTCGGTGTGCTCCGATCATTCCGAGCATTTATTGCCGCTAGAGGCCTTCGTTTTACTTTCTTTTCGCTACAGAAAAAAAGAAGAAGCAGAAAACATAATTTCTGCAGGTTTGAAAATAATTCCTGCCAACTTTTATTCGCGATCGTAAACTTTTATTGCCCGCGCTCAGAAAACTTTACCAATAAAGCATAGCGCGAATGGGTTATCAGTCTTACCATACGGTCGTCGTCCCTGTAGCCGGGGTTGATGAAAGCGTTCCAGAAGTGTGTTACCAAAAAAAGGTGAAGATATTATTGCTTTCCGTTTCGTTGCGGGAACGGGTGTTTTCAATCATTCAAATCCAACTCCGCGCGGCAGATGAGTGAAAATGTTCCACTTTTTTTGTTGTTGCGTGTTTGCCGTTTGCTGTGAAAGGAAAACAAATAAAACAAGTTTTGAAATGAAATTAAGAATGTTGTGGCTGCCTTTCTTTTCCATTAAATTCTATCAGAGGACAAGAGCACAGACGCACCATAAAACATCAAAATTTGTGCCGCAGACGGCAAAACACACGCACACACGGTCGATTGTGTATCGACATTAAAAATTATGTTCCCGCAGCTAGCTTCATTTCCCAAGGAACTCGGCACCCCAAACATCTCATTGGAATCACACGAAACGAGCGCCCAGATCCGCGGCAGAACCAACGTTCTGCCCAAGTAAAAATGGCCGCCAATTTCAAACGTGACAGGACGTTGCTGCCATCCACCCCGTTTTGCAGCGCCCGGGCCCAGACCTCGACGCTCGATTATGGCACAATTCGGTGGCAGCTTTCGGCGCTGGACGGCGTTTCTTTCCACGATTGTTGTTCTACTTCATTCAGGCAAGCGTGAGTTTTATTTTTATCCATTTGTTTCTCTGCTTTATTTATTATTTTCACAAAAAAAAAGCACTGCTTCACTGTTGTTCTTGGGGTCACCTTTAGGAAAAGGGGAGCGTCCACGACCACGACTGGTCGCGTTTAGTGGATTGATATTTTTCACCTCTCTTCCAACCGTCTTCTGCCCACTCGAGACGAAAAACAAGAGCCTGGAAATGCTACTTCCATGTTGCGTTTCGTTTGAAAACCGTTTTAAATCTCCATAATCCATGAAATATTTATATCTTCACGCACACTTCACCACGCACACTGCTGCTGCTGCTGATGATGATGGTGATGACGATGATGATGAGGGGATACTGATGATGAGGAGGTTGCTACGCTAAATTGAAATAAAAACGGGAACTAATGTGTTATTTTTGATAATCAGCCAAACCTCCGAGCAGGGCTCCGAGGATCCTTTCGGTTTCGGAGTGAGACAACGAAACGGAGACGAATCATTTATCACGACTGTGTTCGTCTGCGGGTTTTTCGCTTCTCTTAATGCACAACGCACCATTATGAAGATGATCATGCATAGGATCATGGGAAAGGGGAGGGGGGGGAGTATTTGAAAGCTTTTTCTGGCCTCGGTGTCTCGGTGTCTTTCGCGCGTGTTTGTGATCGTGATCCTTGCCGTGGTTCATTATGTCGATCAGCGTACCTTTCACGGTGACGGTTACTCATCACCCGAGTACGGCCCCCCCCAAAACGGAAGCCAGCCGGAGTGCGCCCCAAACCATAGGACCGGCACCTGGACGGCAAGGCAAGAGAGTGTCGGACGACAGAGTGTGCGGTTGAAGTTTTGAATTTTAAATCGCAAGTAATATGAGCCGGCCACAGCTACCGTGTCTCGGCAAACGGTCCCTAAATAAAGTGCCAACTCGTCGTGCCGTGTGTGTGTCGGGATTCCTGAAATAGTTTCATGCCTCATGAGGTCTGGGTGATTATTTGCTGCGAGCCCGGGGAGGAGGTATGTGCACGATCGGGTCGAGTTAGTTTCATATTTCGCAGCACAAATCAATCGGTGACGGGTGAACTTTCCATCCCCGGCAGTCATTTATTGCACCTACTTTCGGGCATGGGAAAATGTTGACTTCGAGAGAGACATTGCTTTCCAATGAGTCACTAAGAGTGTAGCTTGAGAATGGTATACTCTAGCAAAGCTTAACTAATGATCGGACTAAGCTCTAGCCATAAAGCCATAATTCCTCCATAAACTGGGCATCATTTACCTTTGCAATAACGTTCATGATTGTCTTATTATCATTGTGGTTGTCCCATAGTAACAATAAGTCCTATAGTTCTTTCTGCTCCATACCATAATAGCTTGTAAATTTGACGATTGTCAATCGAAATAACCTCCACAAGGTCCCTCGATGATTGTGCACAGCCTCAACCACCATACTGGTAATGTGTCAATTTTCCTCCAATTCCAACATGTTGCGAAAACGCTGCGTGCGTGCCAGCCGAAATTAGTCAAATCTCAAGCCAACTACACCATTAAGCAATTCTCAGACGATCGAATCAAACTCAACCGCTCAGTCTTCCCTCCTCGCACAGCTGCAAGCGAACCCAGCCCGCAAACGATCATGATGATCAGCCTCGGGCTCGGGACCAGAATTTAGGAAAATGGAGAAGCAACAGACCCCAAAAAAGGCCCCCTAACACTCCAGCACAGCACGATAATGGCGGCTCACGATGGTACCCATCACATCCGCCCCATACTGGGCCCGATCTCGGTGGTGGACGGGGCTCCCCCCTCCCCCCCAATACGGGAACGCGCGTTTCGAAGAAACAGAAATCACCCATAATGAGATAATTTAAAGTT
Organism: Anopheles gambiae; assembly: GCF_943734735.2. NCBI lineage: Eukaryota > Metazoa > Arthropoda > Insecta > Diptera > Culicidae > Anopheles > Anopheles gambiae. The sequence goes on along the minus strand of NC_064602.1, from coordinate 4,307,034 downwards.
TCCAAATTAACTCCCCGAAAAAACAGAACACCAAAAAGAAAGAAAAAGAACACTTTGATTCGTGCTCTCGTGGCTGCAGCACACCCCGCAGGCATCGCTTTCGGGGTTGTGGTGCTTCGTTTTGAAGATTTATTTTTACTCTTCTCTCTCTTTCCCTCTCTGCTGTTTCGCAGTGTTTACGAGTGTGTTGCATCGGGGAATGGCTAGAACGGGCACCTCTCCAACAAAAAAACAGACACACGGAAAGGACAGACGATGCCTTCATTGGAAACCATGAAAGATGGTACCCCCCAACCGAGAAGCCCCCCAGCAGTGAAGGAACGGGGAAAATTTTTGATTAGCATCAACCAACGTTAGACGACGATCAGCCCCTCGTAAACTTGAGCATCAGCTCCAAAAAGGAAGCAAAAAGCTCCAACAAACTCACTGACTCCAATGCGCACCTACAGGGGGGGAAAGGACATGGAAGGGTTTCGCTCTGCGGGAGAACACACAGAAAATGACCGAAAAAAGGGAAGCGAAGATGGTACCAAAAGATGAGGATAAAGTGGGAAAGAAAAGCACGATATCTTCTTGCTGGTCGCGCCAAGGATTGCCTCGAACATAATGAGTTAGTTACACTTAACATGTTTTTCAAGGCAGTGTGCAGGCAGGCAGGCAGAAGAACACGATCACAAAGTATGGTTTTCGGGGTTTTTTGGGGAGGTCAGATATGAAGTGATCTTTTTCTCTTTTTTAAACTTTTTGATACAGCAAATGGAGCTCTTTGGAGTGAAGATAAGCATACAACTTGACTGCGTTTAAAAGCGTTTTAAAACACTGATAAACACCTGCGAGAAGAGTGCATGAGGAGAAGCATCGAGTTATAAGGAACAGTTCTAATTGAATTAGCAAAACATTACTTTCTGCATTTCCGTTAACTCCCATCAATTCGTTTTACATCATTTATTCCTAGCAAACATGAGCGTTGTGCTTAACGAACTATGCATAATAAAGCTTCGGTGTAGAGTTTAGTAATAATTTCGCACGAAACCCGCCCCTGGCTCTAAACATTACTATCTCTCTAATTGGCAATTTATTAATTATAAAGCTAACTCTAGCCGTAACAAGCGCAAATCATCCTCACACGATATTTCACGCACGATTTATTTATTCGCCACTCAATGGGTGCCCACCGGGGCGACCTCAAACCGTCCCTAACGAGGATCATCACCCATCAACAGCAACGGCCTGTGCATCGCGGCACAACCGGCACAGCTCGAGCGCAAAGCAAGTAATCGTTTCCACGTGCATAATGCAAGGTGGCTATGAACTGGCACCCTTCATCGCGGCGAGACGCGATTACTCTGCGCACGGGCGCGCGAGTGGTGGCGGTAACGACTTTAATGAGCATAATGCGCGCACACTCGCCTGTCTCCGCAATCAAACAAACGCAACGCACAACGAAGCCATTTTGGCGGCTTCAGTTCCGATTTCCCTTCCCCTCTCCCCCCCCCCCCCCCACAAATGAGCCTTCCAATTAGGTGGATCATACGCCCACCATCATGGCGGAGGGAGGTGAAATTTATGTCCCGGTGGCATCTAGCACGGCGGCACGAAGCAAATAGTGCATTCCACTGCACGATCGGGTACACCCAGCGGTGCTGCTCATTAACCGATGCTAATGAAATTGTGAAAATCATGAACATTAAGATGTGGAGTGGACCTCGGGCAATGGCCTCCCGACAGGGCGGGCGAACCTACCTTTAAGTGCTAATCGTCCCCAATCGGGTCGATCGTGACTAGAGTGCAGCTAAACTCCCTTTTCGCCACAGTCACAGGCAGAAAAGTGCTCGCAAAAACCGTAGCTCCCTTTTAAAGCTAAAGCTGCAGAGCAGTTGTTTTGTTTTTGTTATCCTCGAAATTAATCACCAACAAACAACAGAAACGTTTCAGTGGCCAGAGCTCATTTGCATGCTAATGTGTTGACGATGCAAGGCGCCGATTTTCTTTCCAGCCCCCTTTTTTTCTTGTTTTTTTGTGTCTCTTGCAGGCTAAAAACTGCACTCTGTAGGTAGTGCACACGGGTGCATACACGCGTTCGACTTGCTGCTGCTGCTGCTGCTGAGTGAAAGGACCTACCGTTGATTGGCCAAAGCCGCCCGGAAGCTCATTTCCATCCAGCGCTACCGTCGTACGAGTGTGTGTGTGTGTTAGTGTGCTGAATAATTGAGAAATTATGCACAATTTAAATGAATTTGTTCAGTAATTATTCACCTTCGGAGGCTAGTTTTCCTTCGGCCGGCCCTGCCACATGCACATCGATGCTGGTGCGAGCGAGACATGGAGATTGTGATAACAGCATGCACCCCTTTTCGGGGTAGGTTATGGACTCGACCGTCCAATACAGCCAAGCTGGTGCTATTAGCTTACGGGGTTGGGTTAGGTAGTAAATTGTGTTATCAATGTCACAATCTCGTTTTCCACACGTCGATAAACAACACCTTAAGACGGGACCTGATAGTATCGGGACCTTCGAATGGTCTGTTGGGGCAGTTGTTCTGCGATACATTGTTGTTTAATTAATTCTCAAAACACTTTGTTGTAAACTGGTAATGTAAAGTCGAGTATCAAAATAAGGTTGCAAAATTTATGTGACAAAAGGCAATGGTAATGGTTGTGTAATATTGGAAGAGTTGTTGAGCAAAATATTCAAATTATATTCAATTATCATAAACAAGCTGGTACCCTTTTTCAGTGTACTAGGTCAGTGAATAGAGGCAAGATAAGATTAGATCAGAACAGTTGACTCACACAAAACACTTGTACCAACACCACCGGACGTACCGTTATCGCCGATAGCGTTACAGAGCTATTTATAGATGCCCCTAATCAATCACGTCTTTCAGTTCGAACTGAAGCGGCACTGTAGCAGTAGTGACAAAGCCCATTTTCACTTTGAGCTTGCCGTAATTCCATCCCACCTCGTACCTACGCACAAGCCGTGCAATAACGATCTCCATCTCCATCATCGCCAGTCGTTTGCCGATGCAACTTCTTGCACCGAATCCAAACGGGAGAAAGATAAACGGATGTGCCTCCTTTCCGCTGGGTACACCCGTGTCCTGTCCTTCGGGTAGCCATCTTTCCGGCAGAAATGCGTCCGGCTGAGGGAAGTAAGCTGCATCACGTTGCAACGCTAGCGTTCCCATCACTACCTCCGTCTAAAACGATTTAAGCATTAAAAATTGACCTGTAAATGGACGCTTCCACTACTTACTCCTTTCGGTATGCGGTATCCTTGCAGGACGATATTATGGCCCACGTTCCGCACGTTTGCTGGCGTTGGTTGGTACAGCCGTAGTCCCTCCTTGATACAAGCACGCAAGTACGGCAAGTTGCGCATGTTTTCCGGCGTCAAGGGTGAATCATGATGCGGAAGAATACTACGCAGCTCTTTGCGCAGTAGCGCCTGCTTGGATGGGTTTTTCGCGAGACAGTACAGAATGCCAAACGTACTCGATGATGTCTGCGAAAAGTGATGTCAAGAAGTCATTCGAATTTAATGATCCACTTGATGAAGATCAACCTTACCGTATCGATTCCGGCCATTATCATGTCGAAAGCCATCACCACCGCCAGCTGCTTGTTCGTCTTCAGCAGTTTCTCCAGGACACTCTGAGTTCCTTCCATCTTGGGTGCCTTTTCAATCCTCCGGACTGCTTCATCGATTTTCCCCATCACAAGACTACATTTGTACAAGAATGACAAGACTTGTAACTGAGGTTTCCGTTTTATATCTCTATTTTCCAACTCACTTCGTTAAATTATCTAACTCTTTCATCAGCAGCTTAAGCGATGGAGTTTGGAAGTATTTCCAAAGAACATATTCAGGTTCAAACTCCAGCCGATACATCAGATCGAATATCTTTTGCACAAGCTGCAGAGTCGAAATAAACACCTTAATCACAATTATTTTTCATTCGCTCTAAACATACCGAAATGATAGCCTTTGCTCCTGTTGTCTGTTCCGGTCGTAGTACACCAAGCCGCGTGTCCAGTGCGAGCACTCCCATCGTCTCTAGTGCCCAACGGTTCAGCCACTGGTTGAAATCGGCCGGTACTTCACACTTTGCATCACGCAGTTCAGCCACACTAAGTATAATGAGACATTTAAGCTAAAAAAACATCCACAAGTTCCCATACTCATACCATCTTACATTGTCATAAACTCTCTCGCAACAGCATCCACCTGATCCACGTACAGGCGAATGATTTTCGGTTGCATCATCACCGGGTTCACGATGGTCCGCAGCTGTTGCCACGTTTCACCTTGCCTAGAGAGAACAGTAATTACTCGACGAAACGTACCATCGTAGGCCTCGCACCTTCACTCACGTCGTTATGAGCCCGCTCAGCTCTCCAAACACCTCCGGGCGCACCTTCTCCCGATAGTAGGATAGCGTTGCCGAGCTTCTCCGTATCGGCCAAGCACCCTCGGTGCGAAATACCTTTGCGAAGTCTTCCGGTTGAAAGGTAACCACCATGTCCGGTCGGCCAAACATTCCCTTGATGCGTATCAGGTCACCGTAATCTTCACGCCATCGAGCAAACAGATCGGCACCGGTGAGTTCGTAATAACGGCCTACAAAGAAGTGTTTTTGTTTTCATAAGTAGTTGATCTTTAGGCATCAACGGTCGCTTTACCTCCTTCTTTGAATTCCTTCGCAAATGCCAACAACTTCGGACTGGGAATGGCTTTGTACGGCTTTGCGTTGCTCCATTCCGGATCGATGTACTGCTTCGTTGCTGCGGCAACGGTGTTTACATACCTTTTTGCGCACAAACGTTCAGTGGAACCACGAGACCGTTGCATCAAAGTACGCCAAGCCATTTTTCGGAAGGGAAAATCACACGCGCACACAACTAACATACGCGAAGGGTGCATCGAACTGAAGGTGCTGAGTGCTTCAATCAATCGCAGCGTGCTAGTGAAGTGTGCTAGCAAACAACGTTATTATCTAGACAGCAGGGTGACAAGCTATTTTCACACATCAATGATAAAACAGGGTGATTCATTGAATTGTAGTGGGCGTTTTTGTGAGTAAATCTTATCAATGATGTTTTATATTCGTTTTCAGAAAATGTCTTATTTCCTAAAGCAGCTGTTTGTAAGGTACCGTGTCAACTTTTATTTCAGATGTATTTTAGCATTTGAATAATTATTTTGATCCACCCTGTACAGCTCATATAATGCCTTCAATACTTGCAATTTGTTTCAAGTCGTAGGAAGACAGTTTGTTCGGGTTCTCCTTCACAGATAACACAGTTATATAGAACATAGTTCCCACTGTTTCAGTGATCTACATCCCGCAGTTCGAACTGCAGCGGATTGGCAGGAATGTTGATCAACGCTTGCTTGAAGTGCAGCTTATCGTAGTTCCATCGCAGTTCGAACTGCCGCACCAGCCGGGCGGTAATCATCTCCAACTCCATCATGGCGAGCCGCTTACCGATACAGCTTCGTGCACCAAAGCCAAACGGAAGGAAGATGAAGGGATTCGAATCCTTTGCACTCGGCACATCTGCAGGGCGTTCGGAAAGCCAACGTTCCGGTAGATACTCCGAGGCTCGGCGGAAGTACTTCTCACTACGCTGCAATACCGCCGTACCCATGGCAATGTCCGTCTGGAACGATGGAAATAACACTTTCAGTACACTTTCTTCTTAATTTCAGCTTCTTTGAGGTACACTTACTCCCTTTGGAATTTGATAGCCCTGCAGGACCAAGTCTCGACCGGCGGCACGCATGTTTCCAGCGACGGGTTGATACATCCGCAGACCCTCCTTGATACAGGCTCTTAGGTATGGGAGGTTGTGCATATTCTCCGCCGTCAATGGAGAGTCCTTTTTGGGCAAGATGGCGCGCAGCTCTTCACGCAGCTTTGCCTGCTTTTCCGGATTCTTCGCTAGACAGTACAGCACTCCGGTCGATCCGGATGATGTCTACAAGAAATGATTGTTATTTTGGAAGTCTTTTGGAAGGAAGATGCACCTCCATAGCTCATACCGTATCAATTCCAGCAATAAGCATATCAAGCGACATGATCACTGCAACGTGCTTGTTGATCTTAAGCAGCTTCTCCAGTACGCTTTGATTGGCTGAGTTTGATGGTTGTTTCTCGACACGCTGCTTCGCTTCATCGATTTTGGCCATGATCAATCTGTAATACGACGGACAAGCAAATTAAAACTGGCTCTGTAGGGCTTCCTCTTCCGACCTTCTTACGCTGTTAGATCATCAAAGACGCTCATCATCTTCCTATAAGCTGGTGTACTGATGTACTTCCAGAGCGACATTTCCACGTCCAACTTATACGTTAGTTCGAAGATGTTACGTACAAGCTGGAATATTCAAATGATTCGTTAATAACTTGATCGTAATTAGTTGGAATCGTCAGAGATGCCTACTCCAAGGATCTTTTTGGCTTCCTCCGTCTGTTCATCCTTCAACACACCAAACCGCGTGTCCAGCGCCAGAACACCCATCGTTTCAAGCGCCCACCGATTAAGCCACTGATCAAAGTCCTTCGGTAGCTCGTTCTTCTCATCCCTCATGCCTGCTACCCTGCAACAAAAAAGAGATTGTAAAACACCTTACCATCCTTGCCTAGCGTACACAAATTAACGCTTACAGTGTCATAAACTCTCGCGCTATTTCATCCACCTGATCGACGTAAAGTTTAATTGTTTTCGGTTGCATCATTACCGGGTTTACGATGGTGCGCACCTTCTGCCACTTTTCACCGTGTCTGAAAGTATGAAATGGAACGATTCATATCAGCTTTTGCCAGGTTTACACCTCTCACTTCCTTCAGTAGATGATAAGATGCAACTACTTACTCTGTGACTAGACCGCCCGTCTCGCTAAAGATGTCTGGTCGTACGTGCGTACGGTAGTACGTAAAACTATCGAACCCACGGCGTATTGGCCACTGTCCCTCGTTGCGGAACACCTTCTCAATGTCAGGTGGGCTGTACGTCATAATGACATCTCGGCGACCAAACATTCCCTTAAAGCGAATGATATCACCGTAGTCTTCCCACATGCGGGAATGCAACTCCACCAGATCCAGATTTGCGTAACGACCTTTATAAAAAAGGAGCATAATTCTAATTGTGCATAGCACCTCTACACACCTAATTTAACTAACCTTTGTTGCCAAACATCCGGGTCATCTCCATAAACGATGGAGTGGGGATTGATTCGTACGGTTTCGCCGTGGACCATTCCGGATCTACGTGTTCGACCGCGGCCTGTGCACTCAGCAGTCTGTTCGAAGTTGTCCCATACGGAAGCACGCTGGATCGTAGCCAATGTTGCCACAGTGGAGATTTTAACACGTTCATTCTGCACTCACTTTGTTGTAATACACTTTTTGCACAGAAAACTCGACACTGCTCCTTGAACAATCTGCTACACCAGCTGATTCCGAAGCGACTGTTTCGCCCTACAATGATCTATCTAATCTGAGTGCAAAGTGATTTTGTTAGCGCAAAACCTATACATGCGTACGTGGAAGTCTGTACTGTGTATGCGTGAAGTGACGCACAGACACATTCGCGGCCCGAAAATAGCAAACTCATTCCGCGATTATTACTCACTCCACCTACCGTATGCTCATATCAACCCTTGATAGCCATGTATGTATCGACTCGATAAGATAGGCGTTGTAAATGTGTTGACAATACGATCGTATAAATAGGCAATTTTTATTAAATTTGTAAGATCTTTTAACAATTAAATTGACCCTGCTTTATAACCTCTATATTAGTCCTCTAAATCCCTGATCTCAAACTTCAGCGGACACCCCGGCATGTTGATAACGGTCGTGCGAAACTTATAGTCCTCGTAGTTCCACCGGAACTCAAACTGTCTAATCCACCGGGCCAGTATCACCTCCATCTCCATCATTGCCAACCGCTTGCCAATGCAGCTGCGCGAACCAAACCCAAACGGAAGGAAAATGAACGGATTCACCTCCTTCGCGCTCGGGATGGACGCGTCACGATCGTTCAGCCACCGTTCGGGAATAAACTCGGTCGGACGGTGAAAGTATTTTTCATCCCTCAACAACACCTGTGCACCCATCGCAATGTCCGTCTGTTTTTGCAAGAACATTTTGTGGAGTTTTTATGGTAAAGAAACGAATATATTCCTAAAGTCACTTACATCGCTCGGTACACGGTATCCCTGCAGCACAATATCACGTCCGGTGGCACGAAAATTCCCAGCCGCAGGGGGAAACATTCTCATACCCTCCTTGATGCAGGCCCTAAGATATGGCAAATTGCTCATCATGCTTGCCGTTAGCCTGGTATCTTTCGTTGGCATTATCGTGCAGAGTTCGGCGCGTAGCTTTGCCTGTTTTTCGGGATTCTTGGCCAAGCAGTACAGTATGGCAACGGAGCCCGCTGACGTCTAGAATCGAATGATGAATGATTAAGGAAAGGCAAAACTAAAATCCTGGAAAAGAGCCTACCGTATCAATGCCGGCAAATATCATATCTAACGCCATGATCACCGCTACATGCTTGTTAATGCTCAACAGCTTCTTGAGGGCGCTGTGATTGCTGTCAGTCGTTGGATTCTTTTCAAATCTTACCATCGCTCGTTCGATTTGATCCAATATTAAACTTGAAACAATTGAAAAGGGTGATACATTCATAGCATAGTCGCGTGTTAAGCAATACTCACTTAGTAAGCTTATCAAACAGTTTCATAAGTCTGTTAAATTTTGGAGTACTGATGTACTTCCAGACCGATGGTAGCACATCCAGTTGATACGTTAAACAGAAGATCTCATTCACAACCTGGATATTATGGGAATGTATGAATGTAATTGAAGTGAAATGTTGTATTTATAGCTATTCTCACTCACATCTACCAGCCTCTGTCCTTCTCCGGAGTCCGTGGAATGCAGCACACCCAGTCTAGTGTCCAGCGCCAACACACCAGTCGTCTCGAGGGCCCATCGACTCAACCATTCGTTAAAATCGGCCGGCAGTTCATTCTTTTCGTCGCGGAGATTGGCCATACTGTTGGATAGCAAATAAAGCTGTTAAACCCCATATCTTTCCTTCAATATTGATCATATTCCTTTCTTACATCTCCATGAACTCAAGACTCACAGCATCCATCTGCTCGACATACACCTTCACCGTCTTCGGGTTCAGCAGTACCGGGTTGCAAATCCTTCTCATCTTTTGCCACGATTCTCCCTGGCTGAAAAGTGTACACAACTCAACACTTCAATAAAGCAATTCTTCCATTAACGCAACGGATCTCCTTACGAAGTAACCAGCCCACCCAGTTCACCGAAAATATCTGGCCGAACCTGCTGCCGATAGTACGTCATCGTATCGAAGCTGCGCCGCACCGGATACTGACCTTCCGTACGGAACACTTTTTCGAAGTCTTCCGGCGCAAAGCTCATCACAACATCGGCACGGCCCATGGCCGCTGGTATGCGGTAAATATCTCCGTACTCTTGCCTCAAACGAATATGCAGCTCGATGAGATTAAGTCCATCGTAGCAGCCTGTCGAAGATTGAAGATCAATATTTAAATACTTAAGCATTCAACAATTACGTCAAAATATCAAAACTCATCTCCGCGATCGTATGTAAACAAAACGCGCCAAGGTCATACGTGCCCTTTACTATTTCATTCATCCCACACAAACACACAGCCAGCGCCAGCCGGTTGCGGAAACGGTCAACACGGGCGCATAGATTACGTTACGCTCAATCAAAACAAAACCTCATCATCACAAATACTATGCTTCTGTGTGTGTGTTTGTGTGTGCTAACCAAGCTAACTCTCGTATGCCGCACGCGTACACAAATGATCTCACTGCGCCGCACAACAGCGTTTGTTGTCACACTCTCGATCGCGCGCGATCGCGCGTTGTCGTTGGCACACTTACCACCCTTAGAAAACCCACGGAACAGCTGCCACAGCGTTGGCCCGGGAATGGATTTGTACGGTTTAGCTGTGGCCCATTCCGGATCGATCACATGCTCTGCAGTTGCAATGTTCCGTTGCGCTTGCGCCTGAACATTACGCCACCGGACAGAGCGGGTACATCCGATGGGTTTCATCAAACAGCAACGGCGCATCAACATTTTTCAGTTCAGATAAAGGTTGAGTACAAAAATAGATGTACAATTACAAAATATGGATCACACCTTTTGCAGTGAAATGTGAGTTTTAAACTAATGAAAAGTATTCATTCATTTCCTTGAAGAGCTGTTAGACGCGAACTCCACCGCGCTAGCTTATCGGCGTTGCAAATTACCGCATCGTATACATTTGGTTTTGGTTGTGAGGGTAGCATCCGTCGCTAAATGTTTACGTTCCACATCGTGTTCAACAGCGACGCGTACGCAACGGCCAAACGCTACCAGTGACCTTGTTAGATGTCGACGCGAAGCGCGCTTTGTTTGGCCCATGCGCGTGTGTGTTGGTGCGTTACTTCGACGGTTTGGCCGTGACTTTGGAGATACGTAACTGTACATGTGTGCGTGAAGGGTTTCATTGTCCATCTGGTGTCTAATCATGTCATCAACATCTGATGAACACCTGCAAACAAGTGTTCCGAGTCAAAAGGTGATCCGCAAATTGCGCTTTGCTAATGGTATTTCTCACTGGGGGTCGTTTGAAGTGGAAATAATCAAACAAACGACCACTGAACATTGGTTCGTTCCATTTATTTGCAAAACAGTAATCCCTTACCAACTAGCACCTTACCTAAGCAGTTGCTCAATCGCTCACTTCCTTCAGCTGGAACTTTAGATCGTTCGCAGGTATGTTGACAAGTGTCGCTCTGTACTTCAGCTCGCCGTAATTCCAACCAACATCATACTTGCGCACCATGCGACACACCAGTATCTCCATCTCCATCATTGCCAACCGCTTACCGATGCAGGAACGGGCCCCGAACCCGAACGGCAGGTAGACGAACGGATGAACCTCCTTGGCACTGGGACAACCGGCCGCGGCCTCCCCGCTAAGCCATCGTTCCGGCATGAACTCCGACGGGCGGGTAAAGTAGCCTTCCTCTCGCTGCAGTACCAGCTGGCCCATTCCTACGAGAATCTGGAGCAGAAAAGCTTTCCATTAGCCTGAGCTAGTCCTGTGAAACAACTCTTAATGATGCTTACTCCTTTGGGAACGCGATATCCTTGCAGAACGAGGTCTTTTCCGGTACAACGACCATTGCCCGAGGTCGGTGGATACATGCGCAGGCTCTCCTTGATACAAGCCCTAAGGTACGGCATATTCTTCATACTATCCGGCGTGAGTGGACTGTCCTTGTTGGGCATAATCTTCCGCAACTCGGCACGAAGTTTCTCCTGCTTCTCAGGGTTCTTGGCTAGACAGTACAGAATTCCCGTCGATCCTGAGGAGGTCTGTGGAAATTGGGGTAATATCAAGGAGACTGTTCAATTGGTTAGAGCTGAACTACCATACCGTATCAACACCAGCGAACAAACTGTCCATCGACATCGTGAAGGCCGCATTACGATCCACCTTCAACAGTTTCTCCAGAATGCTCAACGTGTCCTGATCAGCGCTTGGATTCTTTTCCATCCTTATTACAGCTTCATCGATTCGGGCAGCAATTAAACTGGAGTTAAAACAACAGCATTGAAGCATTTGTAAACATTACTGTACTTACCCGGGAATGTACTTACTGATAAAGCTCGTCCAATGCACGCATCAGTCTGTAAAAGGCGGGTGTTTTCAACTTCCGCCATATCGATGGTAGTATATCGAGCTGATAGAACAAGGTGACTGCCTCTTTTGTTAGCTGTGAAGTACGAGGCAAGTATCAACGAGCTGATCCCATTTACATTTGCACCCGAAAAGATCTTACATCGATGAAATGGGTAACTTCGGGCGTTTGGTCCTTGTCCAGCACACCAAGCCGTGAATCCAGCACCAGCACACCCATGGTTTCGAATGCCCAACGGTTCAACCATTCGTTAAAGTCAGCCGGCAACTCCTGGTTCTCATCGCGCAGACCATGGACACTATCGAACGCGGGATTAGATTGTTAAAAGTCTCTCTTTTAGAGGTTTTCCATCTCTTACATTGCCATAAACTCCCGGGCCACTGTATCGACCTTGTCCACGTACTGCCTGATGACCTTCGGCTGCATCATGATCGGATTGACGATCGTTCGCATCTTGTGCCAGTCCTCACCCTGTCTGCAATGAACGCAAATCTTCAAGAGAGATGCCACACCCAAACACGGGGTCACTTACTCGGCCAGCAACCCGCCATAGCCCTTAAAGTACTCCGGACGATGCTGTTTGCGATAGTACACGAACGAATCCATCCCCGTACGCCTTGGCCAGGGACCCTCCGAGCGCAGTACCTTCTCAAAGTCTTCCGGTACGAACGTCATCACCAAATCTTCCCTCCCAAACGAACCGTTCATCCGCAAGATTGGACCGTACAGCTCGCGCAATCGTTTGTTGATATCGTACAGATTACCATCCTTGTATTTACCTGTGCGAAAACGTGAAACGTTAACCTTGCACTAGCACTTGCTTATCTAGAGCTGGTTCTGGTGCTTACCAAAAGGGCCAAATTCCTTCAGAAATCCGATTAACGACGGTGCGGGAATCTTTTCAAACGGCAGCGCGTTCTCCCACTCCGGATCGACGGACGTGTCAGCAGCTGGTTGCGCGGTAGCGCTACGCCACCGAACCGCACCACCGAAAGGCCGGAAGCGTAGCGAATTGACGGTTGTTAATTTTAGCATCGCGAACGGGCAAACGTACAGACAGATACTGAGATGCGACCGTCCCATCGTGCCGTGAAACTGACCGCACCGCAAACAATATGCGTGAGTGTTTGTGACGCGATGTAACAAAATCATAACGGCCTTCTGCACACGAGATCGGGTGTATGCGTGTGCCTGCGCATGGTTTCGCGTATGCGTGAATTCGGATCGGCGTTTATCTTGCGCGAAGCAGTGTATACGCGGCGTCTAATCGCGAGGTCATTTGTAGCGCGTATGAATGTGTTTCGTTGACGGTTCAATTAGCAGGTGTCTATGTGTTGGAGCAATATAATTGCCAAAAAATGCGCACTAGGCCGACGTTAACCCTTAAAGGGACAGGGTAAATCTCAAAACGTCAAACAAACCACCGACTGTTTTAATCATACTTGTAGCGTAATTCATATTTTCCCGAACAACTACATCATCATCATCATGATTGCCTCTGTGAGTTGCTCCTGTGCGGGAAATAATAACTTCAATGGTGTGTACGTTGCAATGCCCTACAGCCGCGTAACCAGGCCCAATCGAACCACACCGGCAAACACGCGATTTTGCAATAAACTTCGCCCCAGAGTCAACAGAGAAACCGTACGGAATGTATAAATTATCACCTTCGGCAGCACCGGCAACCGGCTCGGTGGTGAGCTTTTTTGCCATAATTGAAGTCAATGTAATGTTGCCCGCTCCGACGAAACCCAGTGCCGCTGGAATAGAAAATGAACGCCGCTCGGTAAATTGGGTCCGAATTGAGTCGAATCCAATCGGCCCGCGGGAGATGATTTCCCCGTGATCGCGGCCACCGCCGCCAACCTGCCAACTTCAAACGCGATCGTACCGCATGCAAAGAGCACGGTCATCAACACTTTACGCGGTGCCGAACCGGGGGCAACCGGTGCCATTTTGATTGATTTTTCAATTACCTTTCCACCTTACACGGGGTGGGTGGGAGAGATGGGGACTCATCATAATGTGTTCCCTTTTTATCGTGGCCTGTTTAAGGCCCCGAGTATGAGGGGAAGCAAACAGGCGACGGCAGAGAGAAAGAAACTTTCCAATTAAAACTTCTCTCCATGTCCTCGAGGCTTTTTTTTCGGGATGTCGAGAAAGGAAAATTAAACCAATTAACGGTATGATTCATCAAGAATCGAAAGAGGGAATGGTGCACGGATACGGGGCAACACCGTCCGTTGGTTGGTGTAAGTGATCGTTCACTTTAACGAATCGTATAAGGCGGGCTGTGCTCTGTTCTGTCATGCTTCGGTCCCGTTTTGGGGGTCTGGGTGATTGAGTTCTGGCACTGAGGGGGTGATTTGCACCGTTTTATGATGCACCCCATCATAACCTGTACAGCCATGTTGGTACTTATTTGAAAATACAAAATGGTCGTCCAAATAAGGAAGAAAGCTATGAGACTACAAACATAAAGTTGTTTGAATGTAGCAAAGATCTAATAACCCATCTTAGTACGCTTCAAATCACACGCTACTGTTGCTTATCCACACACACAATCTCAAACAACACACACAGTTCCCAGACAACAACGCCAGGAGCTTGACGGGCTCCTCCCCAGGAGCTCCATTACACACCGCTCACCGCTCAGCAAATAATGTTATAAAACAAGTCAACTAGTAATGAGCAGCTTAAGCCCGGTAATTATTTAATTACCACCCAACATGCCCCCCCCCCCCCCCCTCACACACTGAGTGGATGTGTCCTCGCACTCAGAACCGCCACCACCGTCATCGTCACCGAACATAATGGTGGTAATTGGCAGAGCGCAAAGCTGTCGTGTCAGGTAACGCGCTCAGGCTACCTACCTTTGCGAAAGAAAGTGCGCGCAAAAGGGGCTACGCGCGCAGCTTGACCTTCGCAGCCGTGTACGTACGCAATCGGGGTGATGATAGGGTTCCCCTTTCCTGCCAGAAGGGGGTAAGGAGCAACCGATGGGGGGAGGTAAAGTAGTGCGACAACTAGCTGACAACGCGTGTTGTTATCAGGCGTCAGCGATCTGGCTGCTGCTGTTGCTGCTGTGAACACGCTGCTAACACACGTAGGTACAAATTTATTTAATTAAAATTAACAAAATAGAGTGTTGCGCACCGGTTTTTTTAGTTGCCAAAGGTGAGGGGAAAGTGGAATGAGCAGCAAGATGGACGGAATTCTAGTCGGCTGGTCTGTTTGATGGTGTCTGCCTATTAGTGTGTTTGTTTTATTCAATTGATTAGTATAATTCTTCAATTATAGCTCATTTCTGCTGATAGTTTTAACTGCGTTTTCGCCATTTTATTGCCAAGAACATAGTCCTGTAGCTCTGTGTCTATCTCAACAAAACTCTAGCATTCACTCTCAACAAAAAACAGCTTCTTTCTTAAACATCTGCCTTTTTCATACATCGCGCATCACATGCATAGGCCACAGTCGGTCACAAAGCAAATATTATTACCATCTTCTATTAAACGATTCATTACCACAGAAAGGCACAAGCTGGTTGTTTGCTATTGTCCTGGCCACAACAACAACACACCAGCTGCTGCTGCTGCTGTGTTTGGTCAACCCAATGCTTTTCTCCTAGATGTCCTACTGCTAGGACACAAGGCCCCGTTCTCTTACGTACACAAAGCGAAGCTTACTTCTGCAGAGGACACTCCCGCCGTTCTTTTGCTCATCCTTAAAGGGACACACACACAATTGGTTGCTTCCTTTTGACCACCAGCGACTCAGACTGGACCGGGCAGAGGGATGCATCCCGTTGTGGTGGTTTGTAATGATTTTTATTCTTCAATGGTAGAGGGACACACACACACGCAAGAGAAGAAGAGAGTAAGTGAGGGAGAGTTCCTGGTAGTTCTGGTTCGGGGGTACTGCTACATGTCAACATGGTCTCGAGAGGATTTAACCTCACGAACATGGAACCGGTAGCAGTACCGGGAAGGAACAGTCACGCGACCGACAACCTTGTGGAGTTCTCAGTAGTTTTTTGGGATGTATTTTTGAAGACTTTTCCAATCCTTTGAAGCATTTTCAGTAGTAGAAATACTACTCAATGCGATCATCTACAAGGAGCGTAAGCCTCAACATACCTCACACAACCCATTGCTAATGGACCTGGCAAAACAGTTACACGCTCCATTTACCAACTTGCAACTACTGTGCGACGCGGCCAAACACGTTAAGTGAAACGGTGTTTTACTTTATCAACCAATCGACCAACAAAAGCCTGTGTGGGCTTACATTCCACACTTCTCCAGGCACTGGTTGATGGTTGATTGCGATTGCGAAAAACCCTCCCGTTCCGATAAAACAAACATTGCGCTGCCCAGCTTTGGTAAAAAAAGAACCTCGATCAAATAAAACAATAGATGCCCAGTGTGTTTATGTGTGTTATGGGCTCCACCCAGGGCAGCTAATTGCTCCAATCAACGAGGACACCCTTCGCTGGGTTTGCTGTTGCCCTTTTTTATTGTGCTGTAACCGCTTCAGTGAGCCTTCCCTTTACCTTTTGTCCGGTGGCGCTCGTGGCGCTCCGGCGAGGTGTGAACTACAAAACCTTTCATCGAATTCATTACGCTCATTTCGCAAAACAAACCTTCACCACCACGGAATGGCAAACCGAGCAAGAAAGGGCGCCACCCCTTCTCAACCTCCCGCTTATGCACAGTGCGGGTGCGCTCGGGTGTGTGTGAGTTAAACTTAATGAAACACATGGATGCTCCTTTAATTAACGCAATCACAGTAGCGGAACTAATCGTCTTCGTTTCGATAACGAAACCCGCCCCCTTCGAGCTGTTTGAGCCTGCCTCAAACGGGGTGGGGGGGGGGGGATGGGAAGGAAATTAAAGCAGATAACCAACATGCATGCAAGTTTAGCACTTCGTTGCCCTTTTTACTGCTGAGCATAAATGGCGCGTACGTTGAAGCATAGCCATTGAGGTGCGAAAAAACAAAGCAAACAAAAAAAAAACACACACACAATGAACACAATTTATGCCACCATCTATTCATCGCATAAAATGCGGCTAAGCCGCAAAGGCAACGATAAATGCGATAAAGCTTCCCGTTCACGTGCTAAGTACAACATAAACATCACACACCATTTACACACACCGCGCACACACAGAGACTCTTCTTCCGATTATTTCCCCCCACCACACATAGCAGGCGCTGGGGCTGGACAAATGGGAGTCCGAGCGATTCAAATCATTCATGGCGCTGGCATGGCCTGCTAAGAAACAAAGCAGGGAAATATATTCTGCAAATTAAGGCAATTCTTGGTGGCTATTGTGTTCACACACCCAGCCGCTGCTGGTCGTCAGTGGGAATAAATTAAAGCACAATGCACTCCCCTTTTTTGGGGGAGGGGCGTTTTTACACCCACAATAACACGTGCTAGAAAGCAGGCAAAGGATGCTGTTTTTCTCCCCTCGGGGGAAAAGGCCTTGCCGAATACAATGTTGGAGCATAAAATCATGAATAAAAGAAAGGGAAACGTTTTCATGGATGAAATTTGTGGTCGAAAATGAGACTATTTTCTTGATTAATGTATAGAGAATGCAGCGTTGTATCAAAAAGTTTTCATTTTGGATGTTTTGGCTAATGCTTTTAAGGGCAAAGAAGAAATTTGGGTATTTGTTTTGTATAATTTAGAGAAATATATTGTCGTTTACTCTAATTTAAACCCTTTCCTACATATTTTATCTGAGCTTCTTTTTTGTGACCCGCATCCCCTTTCTACCATTCCTTAAAATCAAATCAAATAACCTTCGTTAAGAGCCTCCTCAACTCTTTCGCTTCATCCACTCACAATCAACAACGTCCTTCAAGCTCGTTCAATTAATACCCACATTCCCCCTTTTTTCTAGTACGCTGACTTCATTACAATCTATGTTGTTGCTTCTAATCAAACTCTCCGGGAAAATAATTGACCCTCGTGTGGCTCACCCAAAAAAAAAGCATAAACTAGAGCAATATAAACTAGAGCGGTCACTCTCGACTGATGGCCCTGCGGTTTCCCCTGAAGACACTCTCTAGCGCACCACCACATAAATCAATTCCTTTGCCAACGAATAGATGAGTAAACCTAGCCACACACACACACGCACAGCTTGCCCAACCGGGCCGGCGTGTTTATTGGACATGATAGCTGGCAATGATAAGATTTATGTTTCATAATCACCCCGTTGTTCCAGCAATGTGGTTTGATGTGCGTGTTGATTATGTTTCAAAGAACAAGAACTGCAGCAGCAAAAAACCACTCTCACACACACACCGAGAATGGTTGATTACAGGACACAGTTGGTCGTTATGATATGATTCCAACCGAACTGCAAGCGGGAAAACTCAATATTAAACAAGACAAATGGTTCGTTCTCCTCCGCCCCACACACGAACACGAAAGACACAGACACAGGCTTGGCAAAACTTCGACCAACGCCTCCCGAACAACTCCAATCAATTACAGATCAAACATTGATCAATCATTCCCGATCACGCGGGGGGCGGGGAAAAAGCATTCCATTTTCCTTCCATCCATCGCCAAAGGATGGAGTTTTTGCCAGCAAAGGGCCCTCCTGCCCGTCCGTGTGGAAATGCCATCCGTTGCCAAAAAGCATGGTGTGAACATAAAAGCGGTAATCTGCGGTCGTGTTCCCGGGAGTGGTTTTCCACCCTGTCCCCTCGGCCTTTTTTCCTCTTCCAGCTGTTACGGGCTGTTTACATAACGCTTTTTCTCGCTCGTCCACCCTTCCGCACCCCCGGGATCGAAAAGGATGCGTCAGCAATGGCGGACGGCAAAATGGCTCACGGTTCTGGGATGTAACGTTACGTTACATCCATTTTCGGCACAATCGCATGTCTGTGTGTCTATTTGATTGTTCCCTTATGGGAGTTGTGAGTTTGTCCTAGAGCACACACACACACACACACACACATTCCCATCCGACGTGGCCTGTGCCATAATTCAATTTAATCCAATAACATTATTACATTATTAGAAAATCCGTGTGTGAGAGATGCGGCAGATGTTGTAAAGTACTTTTCCTTTCCGGGATCGTTAGTACTTATTTTTTTACCACATCAATAATGGTTTGCCTTTTTTCTGCTAAAGGGACGGGAATGGTTCCCTTCCTCTTTTGATGCTTCACCGTGTCCTTGGGTGCATTTTGTGTTTTGCTGCTTGATGAAGCAGCTTAACGAATGCATCGGTTCGGAGGGTAAATAATGATATCGGAGACTCAGAACACACAAAAAAAGGTTCTTTACCACGAAGATTTGGACATTTGGGCTTGAAATTAATGTTATGTTGTAGCATAAAATCTCTTCCTTTATTTCCTCTCGATAAAACCATTAAAATGTTCTTATTCAAATTCAAACCAAAAACATGCTCCCACTGGGCAAATATCTTCTTACATCCATCAAACCTATAAAAATACCAAATTTAAAAGAACAACAGCATAGATTATTGCGCACTCCGTTTATGCACGTCCTCTCTGCAGCAGGACAGGGCGCGAAACACCCATCCACACTTAACTTACACGACAAACAATCGCGCCCGAAATGATCGTACAATTCGCAGGCGCGTTAAGATGCCACACGGCGACCGTGGATCGTAAATAAAAATCAATGAACCAAAACTGGCGGGAGGGGTGAGCAAAAAAAAAACAATCAAAACCCAGCACAAAACATAACGAACTCGCTGGCGAAACGAAACTTGCCGCGAAAGCGCACGGGAGAAGAATTAAAACACCCTTTTCCCTTTTCCTTTGCCCTCCACGAGGAAGCCCTTTGCTGCAGTGGAAAGAAGTCCTGCCAACATCATCATCATCGTCATCAGCAGCATCATGATCAGCAGCATCGGCATCATTCGCGCAAAACAGAATTCGCCAGACAGATCAACGCCAGGCATGTGTGTGAGACACAATTTTCGCAAACAACCGGCGCAAAACAGAGAAGGCAACAATAAAACAAACAGCAACAAGAGCGAAAAACACGCCACGGACGTAAAATCGTTCGACAATGTGTGTGTGTGTGTGTGTGCATTTTCTGTTATAAAAATATACACCAGCAGACGTTCGACATTTATTTGTTCGAATTTATGTTTCACAATTGTAAAGCATGATATGCTTTTCAGTGGAATTGTTTCTTCATCTTCCCATCCCCAAATGATGGCTGCGCAGGCAGTGTTTTGTTGCGCGCGATCTGCGCGCAAAACATAAACGTGCAATTTCAACACGCCGGGGACACTCCGCCATCAACCAGGTACGTCCATTGTGTTCTTTGCTTCTTTCTCATCGCCTATCTTCCCAACCTTTTGTGTCCCTTTTGTGTATCCCTGTTCTGTAGTGATTTTTGCAGTGATGCCAGTGTTACTTCTGCTACTTCTTCTCCACTTTGCAGCGATCGTCACTTTTTGCAGGCTGTTTCGCTCCATTTTGGCACAGCAATGGCTGCTGCCAGTGTGATGTTGGTGTGTTTGGTGGATCGGATCGAGCATCAATCTCGCGTCTGGCCGGTACAATAATAACATAATAAAGCCAGCGATCCTTTCGGACAGTTCTGCCTTACATCGCCAATGGAACCAAGCCGTGATCGCGCTCACTCTATTGTTTGGACGGTTTTTCCCTCCGATTTTTTTGTGTGCTCGCAAGCAGTGCATCCTTCTGCCTTGTTTTCTAGTGTTGGACCAGACAGACAGCAGGGAAGAGCAGCAGCATCAGCAGCAACAACAAACCAACAACCAGGACGTGCAGTCAGTCGTGCACGGAATGAATAAACATGTGGCCGCAGCGCTGCTCGGGCCTTGCAGGGCCTTGCGTCGGGACTCGGGATTCGGGTGCTTATTGTATTATTAAAGCAGAAATAAAGCGAAAACGTGAGCGATCATATCATTATGAAGTCTGCTGTTGGTGGCGGTTGTTTGGGCTTTTCGGTGCGCCGCTGGTGCTGGAGCGCGATGCAATCGCTTGCACACAGCCAAACGAATTGACCCATTGCCGTGCCCCGTTCGTTTAGTTTGGACTGTGTAGTTGGGGCCACATTATTTTAAACGTCTCAATGATTGCTAATTTACTTTGCAGCAGCAGCAGCAGCAGCACCGAGGCTTTTTCAACCCTCTCCCAATCGACCGCCAGTTTCACGCAGAGGCGGGACAAAGTGTCTAACAAAGTTTAAGGCAGACCATCGCCGCCATGTCGTGTCTTGTCTCGCATTAAAATGTAGCAAAATGTCTTAGTGCAAATAGTGCCCGAAGCAAGGCAGCAAACGTTTTACAATGTTTCACGAGGGAAGCTTTTGAAAAATTGAATTTATTAATCTTCATGGATGATTTCTTCGCCGCCTGAACATGTGTGTCCTTTTCCATGCTATATGCGCCCATTGCTCTTGATGCGGGCGCGGAACACATAATCCCCTCGGGGGAACAGGCTAAAGTCCTCGTATGTGTAAAATGTACACACCTTTTTTTGCGGATGAAATGACTTTTGCAAAGTCAACCAACCAGCCTCGCAGTCTGGTAACATATTTCCCCGGGACATGCGGCCAGAAGGAGCCACATTGTATAATCCGCTGTCATCCTAATTGAATGCAGATTGCTGAGAGGTAAGAGCTGTACGAGCAGAGCAAACTAAAAAAACACCTAAAAAGCAATAATAAATAGAAAGCTTAGGTACGTGCTTGCTCGGCGGCGGAAGCGAGCCCAAAAAGTGACACACACACACAAAAACATCACATCACAAGAGCCTTATTCGGTAGAGGCACGCACGGAACACGCTCGCAAGCGCCTGGCTCATCCCAATTCTACGGAATTGCCAACTCCAAAGCCGTCACCCGAACGAAAGCAGCTGCTTGCCTGCGTTTCCCTGCGTCAATGACACAACAGAAGCACCGAAGCCCCGACGTGCATAAAAGAGTTTAATGGGGTTGGGTCCTTTGCTCTTGTTCGGGGTGCACATCCGTGGTCCGGCTTTCTAGTCTAGTTTTGCCGACGGGGACACACACAGACACACCAAAGCGTCTGTCGCATGTGCCGATGTCCTCATACGAAACGCTTTTATGTTTCAACCTTTCTTCTCCTGCTAATCTGAAAGATGTGCCGACTGTCTCGTTTTGTTTCTTGTTCACCTGAGCGTGTTTTTTTGTCTTTGTTCTTGTGTGTCCACCGAGAGGCAGCTTAAAATAAAAACTAATTAAATTTCAAAGGACACCTACAAGTCAGCAGCAGCAGGCGGTTGGCATTTATGATGAGCTTAAAAAGAGGGCAAAACATTAAAACTCCAGGGAACGGTGAGAGGCCAAGCTGTGTGGCTTTTCAGCTCTGCCGACGGAAAATTGTTTGCTCTTTTCAGGCAGAAATGGCAGAAGGTCTCTTAAATTGTGTGTGTCTTCAATTTAATTTTTGAATTTAATATTCTCTAATGAGTGTTTTGGTAAGCTCGTATTTCTTGTAAGGCAGTGTGCTTGTTGTTGTGAACTAAAAATAATTAAACTCATCATTGAGAAGCTTATTTAAATACTCTTTGTATAGTCTAAAAATAGCTCCCTTGTTAATTTTAATTATCACCTTATTTTGTACACTTTTTTAATCACATTTAATGT
The DNA here is from genome assembly GCF_943734735.2 of Anopheles gambiae. NCBI lineage: Eukaryota > Metazoa > Arthropoda > Insecta > Diptera > Culicidae > Anopheles > Anopheles gambiae. Next base: position 4,284,610 of record NC_064602.1, on the reverse strand, counting down.
CCTAACCTTAATGCAATATTCCGCTAAAACTAACTTTTCACTGTCAATGATTTTATTTCCCCAACAAAAAAGCAGCACAACCAATAATTGAATTCACCGCTTGTTCCCATTTGTGAGCATAATTTATGTTGCACCGTTTCGCTCCATTTGCCCTGTCATTGTCGTCCGGTCGCAGTACAGTACCAAAAGCTTTTCTTTGCAAAGCTGCTGTCCCGAAATAAACCTGCCAGAGCACAACGCTACTTCTCAGAGCTACTCGGCACCCAATCCAGGTCCAGCTTGCACATTTATGCCGTTTTTTCCGTCCCTTACAAGCAAGGGATGAAAAATCGATTTCACCAATCGAGACCGGCCCCTGCGTTCTATCCCCTGCCGTGCGGTAACAGCAAACAACAGCACATAATATTGTGACTTTTCTGCACCATTGCACAGACACACACACTCGCACACACAGCTGTAGGAAGCTCAAATACCGTTCAAATACCGAAAGAGGGTGTTTTGTTGTGCGATGTTGTGCTTATTGACCGGTTCGATTGTGACCATTTAGGACCCTCTTCTTCTTCTTCTCTTACTTCTTCTTGTTCTTTCCCATTTGTCCCAAAAGGTGGGCTGCTTGTACGGGGCTTGGGCTAATCGTTTTTCCACCGCACAAAAGATCAAACAAATCGTCCCATTTGGGCCGAAAGCGATCCAAGCCAAACCACGTTGATACAAATGATCCCGAACGGATCCACTGCACAGTGGTTTGTGTTGCATTTGGCCAATTTATGACAACAATCAGGGATGGCTGTGGTGTGTGTGTGTGTCCTTTTTGTTTCCTCAAGCAAGGATGGCTGTCCATTTTGTGTGATGCAGTTTATTGTACAGGATCGTTTGCCGAATTGTAGAGGCTTATGGCTTAGGACATGGGACAAACCTGCCATTAAATAGAATTATTACATGATATTGAGCCTGTTGTTTCGGGGTTTGTAGTGTTGTCGAACTTTCAGTACGATCGGAATAGAAAATCAGAGTTCAGATGGAGTATTGTAATGCTATTAATTGCGCAGCCAAAAAATACGGTACACACAAACAACAAATCGTTGTGCGTACGAGCACAAAATAACCTTGATTAAAACACACTGACCCACTCACTCTGTGTATTTAACCACCATTTTGTCCCTCGTCGCTTATTTGTTCTGTGCCGTAATGACCATGCTCACTCACTCACAGATCCAGGTCCATAACGATAACGCATACGCATCATCACACGTTCATTAATCAAATCCAAATGGTATCAGGTAACCAGGGTAACACGATACGGTTAGCCTTTGTGCTCTGCTACCTTCGCACACTGCAACCTGACCGCAACTGCCCCGATCCTGGACCGCATAAATCTTAATGTTGTGACGTGCGAGCCCGAAGAGAAGCCCTATCATAACAATTCCTGCCTGAAACGCCCGAAAAAAAAGAAAGAAGTCGGCCGGTATCCCAACAAAACGTATCGACACCGAAACGGTAATGACACAAATAAAATGCGCTCCGAAAAGAGAAAGAGCCCGATCCCGACAACCCCCGTGGTGCCGTGCGTTTTGGGGGAGGCTAAGGGACCCGTGGGCCGAGGGACAATTAGTCTTTCGATAAGGTGAAAAATTATTCCACACTGGAGAACGACAACGTAAACACAACACACAAAAAACGTTCCTTACGACTCACGGGAGGACATACGGGTTGGAGGATTGTTGTGCATGAGGTTGAGGTTTCCCTACTCTCTGCTGCCTTCGTCTCCTTCCCTGATCGACACCATCAAACATCAAACGATGCGCGTGTGCCTCTGAAAAGGTGTTTATCTCAACGTAAAACGGCTTCCCCGGGGTGCGCTTGAATCGTCCTTGGATGCTCAGGATGCCGCCACCATTTTAATAGCCACCTAACCCTTGTGTCACCCCGCAAACAAACGGCCACGGACCACACACGTTGGGTTGGATTCGGGATCGTGGGTGCGTGTCTAGTTGTACCTTTGGCCGGTTTTATACCTTTCCTCACGTGATACATACAAGAAAAAAGGAAGATCTAGCGGTGGATTAAACGTTATTGATCGTATTAGACAGATTGCTATGAGGACGTTTGTTGGGTGCTTGTTGGCTAGATCATTAGGAATGTTTATGGCATTTTTCATAATGAATTCAACGTTTGGAAGAAAAAACAATGGAATGGAGATTTTCATCCAAAAATAACATAAAAATAAATAACCCCAACGCACTGTTATTTCTTTATACAATTCACTCACACACAAGCAGCATACAAATTACCCGCCACTTTACACACAATGGTAAGAAAAGGCAGCACACCACCACCACCACCGCCACTCACAACTGTATTAAAAAGGGCGCAAAGGCGTGTTCCAGGGCTGATAAGACGCTAAGCCCTACAAAGCGAAGGTGCCTGTGTACATAATAATGAACCAACGTGCTGCAATAAGTGATCTCCCCCCCAGTCGAGTTTCCCCTTCATACTTTCTACACTTTAAACCCTCAACATGCAAAGCAACAACCGTTACGATCCGTGCTGCAGTGCAGCGGCAGAAAATGGTTGGAAAATTGTATTGTAACCATTTTGCCGGTCTTGATTTAATTAACCCCTTGCCGGGCAGCAAAGCTGGAAGCGAAGGTTTCACCCTCACCCAACCCACTTAACGGTGTTTCCAAGCTCCCATACAAACCATCCCAAGTACAAAGCGTTTATACCACTCGACAAAATTAGTAACACACACAGACACCAACCACTTTTACGACGCCATTATTCCACCATGACGCCCGGGAGAAAACTCATCTTTTGCGCGTAAAGTGGCGTAACGTAATGCTGGCTAATTCAACCCAACGTCGTCGTCGTCGTCGTCGTGATAGAGCAAACACGCGGCAGTGTGACACACCCACACCATGCGCCATCCACCCCGTTCCAAAAACCGGGAGAAAATCCCGAAAACAGCGCACTGCTCATGAAAAACCCATTAAAATTATGAACGGCTGTCCCCGTTCGGGCACCAGGGAAAGATTCGGGCCGTCCCGCCAGACAGAACGAGTTTTCACCCACTAGCTCCCCACAGAGCCTTTTGAAGCCCTTTTTCCCCTTTGGTGGTGGTTTAAAACAATCACCCAAATGAAGTCGGCCATAAATTTCAATCTATCGGCTGAACAGCTTCACTGGAAGAGGAGCGAGGGAGCGGGAAGGCAATCCCAGTTAATCCACTTCAGCAAAAATAGGGGGAGATGGAAAACAATCACAATCCACAGGGAAGTGGAAGTCCTTCGGGCAGGGAATGGGGCATGAGAATAAAACATGAGCGCAGACAGAAGATTGTCACACTTCACTCTGTTGAAGATGTTTGTTGTTTCATCCCATCCATGTTGGTTGGTGTTTGATTCCAAATCCCTTAGTGCAGGAGGGGTGGTCGTTTGATAGGAGCAGGAGGTGCCAGTGGTGTTAAATATTTAATTCAAAATCACGATCGTTTAAGACGGGTGGATGGACGCGATTTGCTGTGAAAAGGGCTTGTAGAGCACGACTGGGTTGGGCTGAGAGTCACAGGCCTTAGAAAGCAAGGGTGGATTGATATATGTATAGGACGCGTGTGACTTATGTGTGGGAAGCGTGGCGAATTGTATCAACTATTTGAACAACACTGAAGAGTTGTATACAATAATTTCTCATCAACTGTCTTCATACACTATAACATCGATGAGAGATTGATCATTAACCTTAACAGAACATTTAATTTTAATATATTCAAGATCTCCTCCAAACAACTTCTAAATTTCTCTTTGTATCGATGCAACTCCTACCAATTCATCTTCAACGAATGCACCGAGAATGATGCTCGTAAACCCCCCGCATCGATCAACCTAATCACGCCTAATAGCAACATTGTAACACACTTAATGACGATCCGAAAGGGTCATTTAACACCTCCAGCTTTGTCACCGAATACGAACACACCGAAACCTCCCGAAAAAGGTTAAACGATCATCATGAACACCGCGCGCCAGCAGGCTGCAGCAAACAGGACCGTTCACCGCGCTCAGGAGGACGACTGCTGCGTGAAGCATCGGGTTCGGGTTCGTCGCTTAACCTACGGTCGCGAGTGATCCTCCCGCTGCCCTTCCATTACAACAAAACCCGCTCGCCAGTGCACCGCGACGGGGGAAATAAATGGCCGTACGAAGCGCGAGTGGACAGCTGTCCAGATAAGCTGCCGGTTCGGTTGCTCTCCGGGGTCGGCTTCAATGTGTCCCCGCGCACCGTCCGCTCCCGACGCCCGACTGAAGTGCATAGTGGCGATCTAAACGATCCTCCACGACTATGTGCGGGGCCCGCGTTGCATCTGCCACATTGGAAGCCCCGAATGCGTCAACGCGTTTCAGATAGAATAAATGATGTGACACATTCCCGGCCCATTCCTTCCGTCCCCCAGTCCGCTCGTCCCGAAAAAAAGGTCGTTTGTTCGCGCGCTCGCGGTTACGTTTTCTCGCGCCATCCGCCTCTTCCTGCTTTTGTTGCTCTCCCCCCCCCCCCCTTGTTGCCCTGTCCACACAGCAGTGCATGTTTGTATTCGAAAGAGATTATTTTACCAACTATGATCATTAATTTGAGCCACCGGAGAGATAAATCCTGTTACCGTATGGGTGCACCGGTCAGGCGTCCCAGAACCCATAATGCACTCACGATATCGGTGACCGCCACCGCGGATTGCACTTAGAGGATGACGCAGGGAAGGGTGAAGAAGGTGGAGAGATACATTGAGAGAAAAGGGAACGAGCGCTAAATGGACACTATGGAGAATGGAGAATGGGTCGAGAAGAGCGTGCACTTACACGCAACGTGCGCGCACACACACGCACTGACCGCTGGCTACCTTTTAGCTGCCGTGCTGGTGCGGTCATCCTCGTCGGTGGCGGCTGATAGTAGTGTGTTTAAGGGGAAATAAATGTCCTCGAGTGGATCGTGTGACAGCTTCGAGCCTGTTGATAAAAAGGATCGATTTTGGTCCCGCTCGTCCCGCGTGTGGGTTCGGTTCGGTTGTGGTTAATCATTGAGCGGAGGGAAATTGATTTGGATTAGTGACGAGAAGATTTGGGTTCTGTATTGGAAAGAAGTGCTGTGATAAAATTTAATATATAAATTGAAAATATTTGCAGTAAATTATTAAACTTTCACTTGTCCTTTTCAGACAATGTTGAAGCTTAATAGTCAACACACGTCCATTTGTGCGCCACATTACAACACACAGCAAGCCTTGAGCAAACAAATTTGCAACTCATTTTCACCGACACGCCATCATTATTACGAACGCGCGCGCGTACTCGGCCATCATTCGTTCGTTCCCGTGACCCCCTCCTCCGACCAACGAGGAAAATCCCGTTCCGTTCCTCCCCGCTCCATTGACCACATGAAAATGGTAACCACACAAACAAGCTAATATACCGGGGGGTAAGGCAGCAAAAAGCAGCCAAAAGGAATCCATTTGCGAAGGGCAAACTACCATCACAGCACACACACTGACACACTCTCTCTCGCTCACCCGGTTCCACGCTCAGTTTCACGCAAAACAGGGGTGCGCCATTTGTTGTGTGTTTTCATTCTCGTCCTTGTTGGTGTGTTCTTCTAGCCGCACGCTCACCGTAGACCGTTGATTGAATTTTCACCCCATATAATACAGTGGTGGAAAAGCGTCGCAGCTGAAATCGATAGCGGCTCGAGCGAACCCCTTCCTGGGAAGCGCCAGTGAGAAAGAGATGCACAAACGCGCTCGGTTGGACTGGGTGTGTCCTTTTGCTCCCTCCCAAGGGCATTACGGAGTGAATTTGTTGGTTCAGTTCGCTGCTGCTGCTGCTGTTCGCATCACAAATTGAATACGTGTTCATTATTACGCAATTTTCAGGATCCTTTGCGTCGCTTTCAGCCTGCACACGGGGCTTATGGGGATTTGTAGCTACACGTATCATGTCTTGTACGTTACGACTTTTCCTCCTAATGGTGGTTTCTGTACAATCAAAGGCCGGACGCTCGGTTTTGTTCCTGCTCGAAGGGGGAAAGGATGGGTGAAAACCCATCCAATCTGCTTTGTTTGCGATTAGGGTGATAAATGAAATGATCACATGAACGCTTCACGGTGCATCAATTCTTCTTTCCCGCCAGAGATGGGAGACGTCGCAGGGAAACAACACGAAGACAACCATAACGAAGTTGGTGTATATTGTTTTTTTTGGAGGGGGAAATGGCGCAATTCTTACAAACGGCGATAGATATTGTCACATGCGAAAGACCATCTTCCGTTTCTGTTCCATCTTCCCTGCGTATCAGTTCCGCAAGCTGTGTGCAAATGAAGAAGCAAATTAACATCTTTATGAATGCATTTATTTTATCTTCGTGTCTTTTTATTGTCCCCTCTGAGGATGTGTTGCCGAAGGACATAAATTTCGGCCACACAATCTAGTTTATTGGCCATTTTGGGGGTACAGATTGAATTTATCTGTGCTCGGGGCAAGAAAAACAACACTTCCATTTTATTAAACACTTTCCACAATGTGCAATAGAAATGAAGGGGAATTGATGGTATATTTTATTGTTTTTTTGTATGATTCAAACATCAACTGCAAACAAGGAATTTCTTATGTTGCATGTGCTTCATTTTAGAAGCATTTTAACCGACGGCAAATAAGCGCAAACGTTCCACTAGCATATTTGTTATTATAAAAATGCTCAAATAGCGATAAATCCTTCCCAAACTATCATTGCCCGTAGCTGTATATGTTCCACTGCTTCAGCATCATTTTAATCCACTCTGGAAACAACAGGCGTTTAAATCGTGTTAAAAATCAACGATTAAATCGAACCGCACTGCAACCATCTGGCTGTGGAAAGATCGTCTTGCCGTGTCAAAAATGGGAACGAACCTCTACAAAAACAGCACACTAAACATCTGCAGTACCCCGCTCTCTCTCTCCGCTTGCCACTCCGGGGGAAAACCAAAATCATGCTTTCGACGGGCACGAATAGCTCAGAGCACGATCGTAGGCATAAACAGATATTGATAGATATTAAACGAAGATAAACTTATTAAACCCGAACCACACCGGCTTGCACGGTTAATTCCAGTGCAGGCGAAACACAGGGCGCTCCAGACACCCGTGGTCCTGCCATGTATCCCCTCGCCCCCCACCCCTGCTTCCCCTTTGCACGATCATTTATTATGATGTTGCCAGCGACCCAACAATTCCGAACCGGGCGGGTGTTCCGAAGCGCTGAAGGTGAAACCATCAAGCCCCGGGACCGGGTAACACTAGGACACGGGCAGTGGAGAAGATCCTGTTAAGTTCTTGCCTTCAAAAAAAACTCGCCCCATCCAAGAGTGTGATCGAGCAAGAGCCCCGAAGCAAGCACAGGCAACACACACAGACACCCAAAACAAAAGCTACCATCATCATCAGCTAGCGCGAAAGCTTAAATTGGAAGAAATGGGAAAAACGAAATTCCTACCATCACAACACAGCAAGAAGCACAAACATAAAACAAAAGCAACATAAAATCAGAAGAAACAAGAGCGAGAGAGAGAGCGAGAGAGATGGCAACCAAAAACTGATCCACAAGCGCGATGGCGAAGGCAGGTCTGTGTCGAATTGGATCCCCTTCCGGCGACGAAATGAAGACGAAAAACAACGGACGAAAGCAAGAACAGCAAAACACCGAACGCTGCAGCAAAACGCTGGAAAAGGAACGATCCCAAAAAAAACACCGTAGCACCGCGATCCAGGGCCGCGATCGCGTACGTTCCTTCGCTCCCGCTGTCTCTCGCGCTGGTATGACGACGATGGCGAATGGGCGCGATCCCTTTTGGTGTGTTGCTGTGGCCGGGTCTCCGTCTCTCCCTCGATCAACGCCCATCTTCTTTCGCAGTTTCAGTTTTTCGATTTTCGGACCTCCTCGACCGGTGTGTTGCCGCGGGTTTCAAGCGCTACGAATTGGCTACGTTTCCCTTCTCGCTCTCTCTCTCTCCGTTGTCGTAGCTGTGCCCGTGTGCTCCTCCCCTCAGCCCGAGAGCCCTTTTTCGACCGTCGCTTGCGCTTTGCGTCCCCGGGGCGATTTGTAATATTTCAATCTAATAATTATACACGGTGTCAGCCATATTGCCGAACGTTTGTATAACTTAACTAATAGCCGCGGAACGACGAGCTCGGGTGTTTTTTGTTTTTTTTTGTTCACTCTCTTTCTTTTCTCGTTTTTGCCTGCTCGTAATGATCAAGTTCTTGTTCTTGGGTTGGACCGGTGGAAAACATGGGTTCCCCTACAACCTCCTGCTCCGGGACAGTAACAACAGCATCAACGGCACATAAAGCCGTAACATAACACACAACACACGAAACACAAAACACATCTTTTCCCCGTGCTGGTTCCTTGCCCATCTCGCTAGAATGAGAATTTTAAGCTGAATCATAAAAAGTAAATTAGAAAACGGCATGGGCAAAGGAGCGCCCCGGAGGGATGCGATGCAAGACATGGCACAACAGACCCGAGATGCCAGAGATGAAAAATGGCCCCGGTGTATTGCTTGAAAACTGGGGAAACTGGATGGTGGGCCCATCGACGTCACTAGGCAACGAGCTGGAGCGGAGAGTGATCCTCCCAATCGATCGAGCTTTAAAAATGGCCACCACAGGAACCTCACTATCGAATTCCGGGATTTAATGAACATTGGGTCCGTGTTTTTGATAGATGCTTTCAATGCCTTCTATCCTATCAAAGCGTGCAGAGAGTCCGCTTTCTCTCTGTGGACTCCACAAAAAAAGCCTTTAGAATAGAATGGAAAGATAGACCCTCGATTAAGCCGCTCGAATGTTCATGCTGTAGGGCTTAATTAATTTTATAGAGTTATAAGCGATTCCGTTCACGATCTCCAAAGCCTGATCGAACCCACAGAAGGAGAGGTAGAGAGCAACGATCAGCCGGAAACCATTCGCTTCGGCAGAGCAGCAAACCAATCGAAACCGAAAACCCCTGGCGTAGAAGCTTATTCGGAAATGGAGTCAGAAATCACTTTAGTCACGATTGCTCACGATTGCAAACCATTCTCCGTTTGATTGTATCGAGCCAGACAGAGCGGGAAGTTTTTTTTTGCAATTAACGACCAAAGACAAATTGATTCGTTACTTGAGGCATCGTGTTGTTTGGTCGAGGCGTTGCAAAGCAAATAACAACAGCAGGAATTGTCTTCATTTGCTTCCAAGAACAATTAGGTGTTGTGTTTTATTTTTAAATTATTTTTCATGCAACAAACCACAACCTAGCTCGAAACGATCGATCGATACAGCACGATCAATTGAACCGGTAAAGTGCATTCCAAGTGGAATTAAATTCCACCGCGTTAAACTATTCCCTTCGCACAAGGATGTGTGGTTTCCGGTTGTAAACCTGAGAGGCTCTCGTCGCCACAAAATCGATCGCAATCGACAACTTCACCACAAACAGAGCATCAGTTCTGCATGGTTTAGCAAAAAGCTCATTTCCACCACATTCAATTGAATTCAATCGGCCCAAACGAACCACCGATCGGAAGCGAGTGTGGTTGGTTTAATGTTTTTTAAATGAATTCCATTCCCTTGGCAATTGCAATTGCCGTGGACAGGCAGTTGCACGGTTACGAACGTGCAAGGAAGCGGTCAACGTTCAATCAATTCGAAACAGTTCCCATTCAACCGTGCGTAATTTCTCGGTAAATAGTTTCCTCTCCTTTAGACACCTTTTTTCCTACCTCACAACAATCAGTTATCAGCAGCATAATGAAAATACTATGTAGCAATCGACGCGTAGAGGGGGCGAAAAAAACAATCATCAGCAACATCGTAACCCTATCGATAGCTCAATAAATTGCAGCTGACAGATTGACAGGTTGCCCCGCTTGGACGGGACCAAACTGTGGCACAACTGTTGCCGTTGTCTACCGATCGCACCATCGATCAATCCGTTCAATTAACAGCCTCACCTCAATCTGCTCCCCTCTCCATGCAATCGCTCCACCTCAAATAACAAATGTTTATGCAAACGCAAAGTTAACCAATTATTGACGCGATCGTAGCGCGGAGGGCGTCGAAGCGTCCGCGTTCGGCCAGCTGGACATCAATCATAAGTAAAACACAGCCCAACTTACCAACGCTTCCTTCGGGCGCTGAAAAGGTAACACAGAGAGATAAAGAGAGAGAGAGCGAGAGAGAAAGAGAAGGTAAGCAAGCGATCCTCATTCAAAATGAAACTGACGGACGAAATGGCTTCCAACGGGCGATCGCTCGGACCAAAGGCGTCATCATCATCATCGTCGTCGTCTTGGTCGTTGTCGGCGGCGTGGTGAAACTTTCCCAGCCCGGGCACAAGGTGGCCATCAAGCCACAAGTTGGAGGGCTGGGTTTTCAAACCCGGCCAACCATCACAATCGATCGTGGCAATTTATCATCCTCGCCCCAAACCGGACACCCCGAGTTTGCAGCGGCGGCCAGTCCATTCAGCTGGACGCTGGGGTCTCCCCTGTTCGGGGTCCCACTTGACGCCAATCTCGTTAAATTTCGCGCATACGAATGTGTCCGATTGCACACGTCCATCGTGCGCCGGAGTGTGTTTTTGATGGCGTGGCGTCCCCAGGCCTCCAACGATCCACACCACACCGCACCGAAGAGCGGTGAAAGAAAATCAAGGGTGTAGAATAATAATAACTGGTGGCGTGGCCGACCAGAGGGAAAAAGGGTCGAGGGGAACAGAGAGAGAGCAAAATGTCTGCGAGTAAAAATTACCAATCAACCAACATGATTACTATATAAAGTTCGACAAAGGAGGAGTCTTTCTTCCTCTTCCCCCGGTGTGTTGTCCGATTCGCGGTGTTCCACCGTGTCGTGTCCAAGAGTTTGTGTTGTGTTGAGTTTTGTTTTGTAGAGATCTCGACGAGTTAAGGACTCACAAACAAGCACTCCCTGACCCTGAGGATAACCGTGGAGGGAAAGTACCGGACGAAGGGTGCAGATGATTTATTTAGCAAAAACCTGCGCCCGAACACGACCGTCCATCCGTCCGTTGTTGCCGTTACCATTCGCCGTTTGCCGTTACTGGGAAGTGGGAAATTATGTTGAGCATAAAACGAGTCCCTACGGGTAACACAGGCCAGAGCAACGGAACGAAACGAGGCGCACTCGCAACAACACTGCGCGAACGAAAACGAGTAGTTGCATAAAGTCATAAATTTATTGAAGTCGTTACTCGGTACGTTTTAATACCGGACCTCTATGCGGAATGGAAATCGACTCCACGCGCACACACTAACCACGGCCCGTCACGATACAATCAACGCATTTTCAACGGCACATGCGAGCCCATGTGCCCCCAAAATCACACCTCGGTTGAGTTGGTCGCCTTATCAATAAGGCGTTGCAGTCACCAACCAAATACTCGCGATCGTGCGCAAAAGTGACTTTGCTTCATTATTCAACACACTCCGACGATCACTGGCGACGACTGGTTGGGCTGAGACGATGGCGACAAAAACGGGACGCCCCAACTTCAGCAAAAGGAGAGAGGAAAAAAAATCAGTAAACGATGGAATTTTGATTGGTGTGCTGTGGATCCGTGTGAGACTCCCGTTTTGCACCTCCAAAGGGGTTTCTCGGGGTCCGGGGGCAGATGCATTCGTGGGGGTCTTTATTTAGCGCCCTTACCCTGTCAGCACTACGCTGGTGGGCAAATTAATTCTCCACTCTAACGAAGCTGTAAATAAGTTGGCAACGCAATCGCGCAACCATCATCGGGTGAGTGGGTTTTTTTGATGTATTTTTGATGATTACGCGTATCGAATTGGAGCCGGTTTTAGGGGTGCAGATTTATTCATTCTCGGCTCATTACAGCATACCGATGATTATTGATTTCGGGCTTTGTACGGGTTTGAGGAAAAGAAAGGGATGGATTTTTGTTTGAATGACAATTGACATTTAAACATTTATGTAAAATCCAGAAACAATTGATGATGATGATGACCACAGGAAGTCCTCCTTGCTTGATATGCAATGCTTGTTCTTTCTATATTTCCCTTTCCTCCGAAAATCTTTTGGGTAATCATCTGACTCCTACATGGACTCCTGAATGTGTTCCGATTCTCGTTTCCTACCCTGAAGTATATTAAAATAATGTTCATAGATCAATTACGATAGTAAGACAGATCTAGGCTAAAGTAAAGCCCGTTCTTTGGAATGCTCTCGACCTATCTCTTGGTCTAAAACTAAATCTTGGTCTAATTTCTATTCCCAGTTACGGATTTTGTCAAAGACTCAGATCTCTCATCTGAAGTCAATAGATCAGACTAAATATCGGTAATGTAGTTTCAGTCTAATTTGTAGTTACTGACAACATTACGACCGCTGTTACATCCAATGAACCTGAACCTGTTGTGACATCAGTAAAACATCTCCACAGTCTATTCTTTGATCTTTCTCTTTCTCTGATACTCTGATTATTTTTATTTGAAATCCTAAGGCAGAGTTAAACTTTGGAAATCTAACCTGTATCCCTACATAAATGACTAATTCTAAAATTCAAATAATATATTTAAAAAAATTAAAATAAGGCACAAAACTACGTTGTGGCCTTAAATCAACAAATAAATGCAACCCATCGCCAAACCTAAAATTAAAAATGGCAAAAACACTGCAAAGCATTGCAAAACGTTTGGCAAACATAAATTAAATCGCAATATAATCACAAATCATAAGCTCATAAACAAAACCCCAAAGCAATTGCAGTGCCGGACAGCCGGGAAAAACGAGAAAAACAAAAATAAAAACATTAATAACGCCCAAAGTACTTTGCGTTAAAATATGTACTTTACCCGTTTTTTTGTTGTTGTTTTGTTTGGTTTCTTCCTACGGTTCAATGTTGGCATACCGTGGGCACCCAGTGCCCCAAACATTGAACGTTAGTTTCGAGGGGAGCAAAGGAAAAGCGATTGCTTGCCCGCGTTACCCGCGCTACGGGGTTTGCTGTAGCCCATTTTTTCCTCCAAGAATCAGCAAAATGTTACTTACTTTCAAAAAACCAACCTTCAGGTCCAACCTCTCTGTGTCTCTGGGCCCGTTGGTCCATCAGGTAGTTTTGTTAACTTTAGCTTGCGGTATTTTATGTTTTAATACTCCTTCCCATAGCACCGAACGGCTGCACAGCTGCAGCAAATCGGGTCGGTGTAATGTCCCGCTCCAAATTCGCCTTTGCAAAAGGTTGGCCACATCGGTATGCCCCTTTGCAAGCAGCACAACAGCAAACAGTGTGTGGAGTAAATCTTTCTACCGACTAAAAACGAAGCAGCGAGCTGAACAACAAACAGACATACCTGAACCTCAAAACCGCCGGGTAACGGGTGAAGCTGCGCTGCCCCGTGAAAAGTAAACATGTAATTATAATAAATTTCACCTGCGAGCTTCATAAATCTATCACCCCGGTGCCAAACGGTTTTTCGTAACCTCCGGTGGTGTTGCGAATTGCTGCGCAGCGGAGAATTTTCCATCCCGCACCATAAGCTACCTTTGGCGCGTTTGTTTTTCACCCCATCCCGATCCGATCGTTCGGGAAAGGCGATTTTGTATCAACTCGATGCGCTGCGTTATCGTTATTGGAAGGTTTAATATCCTGTGTACTTTTTTCTCTCATTCTCTCTTTCCTTTGCCCGTCAAACGGAGGTTGTCGAACGCCGCTACTTGAGAGGTTGGGAAGGTTAAGAAAAAAGGTTCTGATCAACGAGTGATAAATCAAAACCTCCGAATCGCGGGTTGTTGGGTGAAAATAAAACACACGACAGCGTTGCTAATAAAAAAGAAGGTACGCGAGTGTTTATTTTGCACCGCATTTTTACGACTGAACACCTTTCCCCCGTGTACTGGGAGCCTTTTTGAGGGTGAGGAAAAACGCTTCCAAGGCGTTCTGGCAACAGCCAGATAGCGGAAAGTTGTAGACTAAGGTCAACAAATGGGTGGCATATTATTATTAACATTTACCAGCAGAAGCATGCCGGGGAAAAGGTTATCTAGCACCTTCATCGCTGTGGGCTGTGGGCGGAAGATTTTCGAACAAAAAAATAAAAGGTAAATCTTCTTCTCCCTCTTCTCACTCAGGGTAGCCGCTCGGGCTGGAAGAATCCGTCATCCTAAGCGATGTTGTTTTTCATTACCGCTGATGTTTGGGTCACGTTTCGGTGTGTTCGTACACCAAGTGTTTGACCAGTTTGATGAGATTTCCGCTTAGATCTCGGTGAAGGCTCTAGCTGCAAAGGACCGGAGGCTACAGCACAAAAGGCAAAAGCTCAGTTGATTTATTCGATCAACAGCTTAACATCATGCGAAATAAATCCATTGCAGTGGAGTTGGAGCAATAAATATTAAAGATACAAGCCGTGATTATAAAGAAACGGCGGCGTTTTAGTGACCTCTTCGATGGGGAACATTCTTCACTTTATGTGCTTTGTAACATCACTTGAAGCAACTCAAGCTTTATCTAGTTCAATTTAACATAATCTCTTGCATCACGAGTGCCGTCGATCATACAGAAACGATCAACCAACGGCGACTTCCAACTGACTTAAACTTCTTACTCAACTGCTACTACAATAATTACGAGCTCGCTGTCAACCCGTCCAAATGAATGGTGACATAGAGCAGCAGCAACAGCAGCAGCAGGAGCGTCCTATAGTCCCCTCCTGATCTCCTTTCACTTTGCCACAACAGCCACAAGCATTGACGGGCCACGACGTTTTTTGTGTGTGTGTGTAATGTCATTTTGACAAGCCTGAAACTATCGCACCCGTTTGTGAGTCGTGCCGCTTGCCCCGGGACCGATCATCATTCATTACGCGGAGACGTGGGGACGTGAACAACTTTCCGGGCAGGTGTAATCTACCGCAACGGATTCATAATTCGCCTCCCCGCCAGCTTTTCTCATCGAAAAAACGAACACACAAAAAAAAGTCCACCAAAGAAACGACATCGATCACCTAGCACACCTTAATTTTTACCGGTTTTCTCACCCGAATTACACGCCGCACCTATCAGGGAAGGGAGCTTAACGAGTGAGTCCCACGAAATTGCGGTTTTGACTGGCGGACAGGTTCCACCATTGGATGGCTTCCCAGGTGAGGGTCCCCCGAAACAACATTATCAACAATTATCAGCACTTTTTCCCTCGGTCGCAGCAATGGGGGGCTCAATTTTCACGTACGAATACGCGTACACCGTGAGGGTAGATCGTAATAAGGTCGTTATTTTGACACTTTTTCCATTACACCGACACCGGGTGAAGGTGATCGACGTTTCGGGGTGATACGATTGTTTTGTAAAATGATCGAGATTGGTGAAGATCCTGGGAGGGAGGGTGGGGCAAGCGACGCAGTACGTACACAATTTCAGGGGTAATTTAATGTTTCGAAAATGAGAAAATTGCAATCTCTACGTAAAGTTTGAATTGGGAGCGCTCGGTGCCTTCTGTTGTGCTCCTTTTTAACTCACCCCGAGGCTGCGCTTGGCCCCCGCTGATGCCGAGCGAAGAGAAGAAAACAAAACGTGTAAAGAGTCATCCTGTTGTTCTCTTCATCTCTCTCCACTGTTTTGGCAGACAGCCGGTGAAAAGTAAATTGTTTTCGCTGCATGTTCCATCCACCTTCTGGACTTTCTTTTCACGCCCTGCACGATCGTACAAATGCATTTCCTTTGCCGATGATCATGGGCCGGCAGCCGCAGCATCATTATCACTGCACCAGTATGTTGAGTCCCACAACAACACACACACAACGACCCCAGCCGAACCGATGATATTATCGTCCGGGCAGGTTCAGTGGACAGTTTTTCGCTTCGCTCCGAAAATAAGTGGTTATCGATCGCGTTCCATCGGCTACCCTACGCACTACACATGCCCGCAAGGCGAACGCAACGGACCGGGGCTCACCAGAAAGCTACCCCGGGGCGACACGGACAACTATTTCTGGGGCAACGACGACCGAGGACCGACCATTTTAAGGCTACGCGCTGTTTTCGTTTACGCTCCCTTAATGATGAAATTCCTAACGTTTGTCGAAGGAAGCGGGCCGGCCCTCGCTCCCTTTCCAGAAGCCAGCGAGAGGCCGAAAAGAGTTGTCTTCCGCCGGACTGTTCCGCAGGCCAGCAACGTGGCTGGCTGATTGTCTTGCCACGGGCGTACTCCTTAAAGCGAGCTCCAAAAATATCTCTATAGTTTGCTGTAGTTCGTTTGGGGAAGGATAGCAACGAAAAAAAAACCACAAAATTACACAACCCCTTCTCTGAGCTGCTCCTGCTCTACGATCAACATCTTTAACTCAAGAGTGTGTGTGTGTGTTTGTGTGCAACGAAATTGGTCCTTAAATTGACACGATTGTTTCGGGAGGGAAGGCTTCACGTTTGAGTTCGGCTACGCTTGCGAGGATCGTTCCAGGGCACGCACAGTGCCCGGACGTGTTGCGAAATCTTCGTAGCTGATATAGCAATTTAATTTTTGCTTTTTTGGGCAGGCCTTTGTGTACGTTCAGGGAGATGCTGACACGTACAGCGACTGTTGGAATGAGCGTTCCCAAAAAAAACCGAGTTCAATGAAGAGATATCCCTCTTGGTTTGTGGTGAGTTTGTGTTAAACTACTCTAAACGATGAAGGAGCAGCAGCGAGAAGTTAGTTGAAACTTAGCTGAAGTTGTTTATATTACACAAAATTTATCATTTTTTTAACATTTTCAAAAGGTACAATGCTCGATCATGCCACCTGCTGTTCCAAATTTGGTGTTAAATTATCTCCTTCACCTTCATCTTGTTTCCCAGGGTGTCCCTCGTTTTTTTTTCTCCCGAATCTCACCTTCTTTAGCTCCTAATCAGCACACATCAAAACACATGACAACATCTCACCGTACCCACCGGCTTTCCTTTCTACTTTACCGCCACCCGACCGCTCAACGTTGGTGGTCCGACTAGAAGAGTCACCAGACAAGGACTCATCTTTCGGAAGTCCCCTGAAACATTCCCAGAGAGCGCCTGTAAGCCCCTTAACGCGCCGATCGATAACGGATGGCCTTCGGGATGTTCCCCTCCAGCGAACCAGAAGGACAACAACAAATCGGACCGATTTGTAAAAAGCCAGCATTCCATTGTGTAACCGTGCCGGACACTTTCGGGTCCACACATTCTCGGACCATCGGGTCATCAAATGGACGATCAAGATGGCTACCACGGCATAAAAGAGCAGCCCGCTGTGAAGCGGCTTCGACATTTCATTCGCTGGGTGTAGGAAGGAATTGTTCGTTTTGGAGGTTGTCGTGGCGGACCTAGCGGACTGTTGTTAGTGATGTGATAATACTACAATTCCGCCGAGCCACAATGGGCAATATCTTCCACTCAAAACTGCAGTGTCTAGAAATTGACGTGGCAATATAGAGATCCTTCCCTGAGTTTCGTGACCAGTCAACCATTCATCGAGTTTGGGTTGTTCCGTTTCTGTTTCGCTTTCGAACTTTCAATCCAACGGCCATCGGCATTTCTATACACCACGGGACAGGATAATAATAGGAACCGGTGGAAAACACTCGGCAGCCCGTATTGCCTAGCCGAAAATTAAGTTTCTATGATAAATGATTGGCTGTCTGGCAGCTTTTTGGGGTGCGTTCGCCGAGGACCCTTCGCCGTTGATGGCTCGATATCCTGCCCTTGCACAGTTTGCCTCTACAGTGGGCCATTTTGTGCTGTGTGTACTCTTCCTTCTTCCTTCGTTTTAAACGTGTATGTGTATGTGTGTGTAGACCATTTTCGGGTGGTGAAATTAAATTATAGCTCCTAATAGACATTGTTTCCCCAACAGGCAGACAGGGCCCAAGCGAACGATTTCCGTTCATTCCCTTCCCTTCCCTTCGGGGTTGGGCTTGTGTGTTGACGTGTTTTAAAGTTTGTTCCTTCAAAACAACAGCTCAACAGCAACCCCGACACCCGTTGGCAGCCATCAGCATTTTTGAAGGGTTTTTTGTTGTTGTTGTGAAGTGTAATTACGTTCTGGGCGCCCGTCCCGTGATGGAATCTAGGTGCTGGTCCACGCTGCCTGCTCGAGAGTGACTCTTCCCGAGGGTGGAGGCCTTTGAATACACATTGAAACATTGGAGTATGTTGTTTGTGCTACAGTTTTGCCTTGGACTGTTGGAGATTGCCGAAGGGCCGCTGGAAGACAGGATAACTACTATATTACCCTTTGGATAAAAGGTTCAATTCAAGTCGCGAGCTAGTTTGGAGGGGTAAATGTTGTGTGGGACTAAGTGGGAAATTGTAGATAATGAAGCTGATTTGCATTTTTGTGCCACCCAACGGCACTCCATCACCGCTAAACAAACAGAGTACGGGAGTGAAGATTACAGAAGGATATAATAGCCTGTAGGAGGACTTTTCGACCCCGTTTTTGGAATGATACAAATTGAAAATGCATGTACAGTCGCTTGTTATGAGTGTAACAGAAACACACACCGCCATGTTTTAATAGCTTCCTTCCCATTTCATTATTTCGCCATTCCACTTAATAGCCTTTTATCATCATAGCACAATGTCCAACTTTAAAAACCAACCTAATGACAGCTTCCCTATCATGCCAATTCCAATCCATAGCACAACGCTAGATCAAACGATCACAAACTCACCCACTCACGATCATGTTAACGTCGTTGTTGAATGAGCGTCCAACATCAACGTCTGTGACTTTATCAACCTCCAAATATCTAGCTAGCAGGTTAACCAATGTTAACCCAAGGTCGAACAAAATAGCGCCCAATCAGTCACAAATGCTAACCCAGCAGCTGCCCAAAAGAGCAAATCAAAAACAAGGTGTTCGTGAGCTGGTGCATTTTTGCCCGCTCCAGCCCAGCGTGATTAATTTAGCTGTCAATCTCTTGATTTAAAATCAGAAGTTGCTGCTGCTGCTGTTGCTCGGTTCAGTGGTTCGCTCGCTACTGGCAACATTAGTCGCTCCACTCCCCGTCGGTCGGTTGGTTGGTTGGTTGTTGATTTGATTACTTTTAATACCATAATCACACAGCTATCCACACATTCACGCTGTCATTTTAAGTGCTTCACGGCTGACGGGGCTTTGGCAAACCGATCATTTGCATGTCTAGACAAACGGTTTCCTGCGGGTGCGGAGGTTCGTTATGATCACTTCAAATTAAACGAGATCGTTGAATTGAATCGACATGACAATGTTATTATTTAGTATATGTTTCTTAACTTAACAACACATAGTAAAAAAGGTTTTTGCTACGTAAAAAATAATCCCAAACCGATAAGCCTTGTCGTGATAGTTGGATGGATTGCAACAAAGCCAGCAAACCTCCCTCCCCGTAGCCTTCAGGCGGCATAATTAATGTGAACTGCCGTGCATGCAACCATAATTTACTTCGTGCAGTATGCATTTCCCCATCAAGCGATTGCTTGTAGCCTCTCTCTCTTTCTCTCTGTTTCGCTCCATGTGCTGCTCCTCCAAACACGT
This sequence comes from Anopheles gambiae, assembly GCF_943734735.2. NCBI lineage: Eukaryota > Metazoa > Arthropoda > Insecta > Diptera > Culicidae > Anopheles > Anopheles gambiae. The sequence continues at coordinate 4,265,044 of NC_064602.1, read as the reverse complement.
TTGATTACATTGTAAATGAAAAACCAGCTCGAACGGCGGAACCACCCGCCCAGGGTGATAAAATACAGTAATTTACCAAGCGAGCAAACAAAAAGGATTCCAAAGTGGCCAGCACAGGCTCAACAGCCACAACAACAGTTGAGCGTTACCGCGTACAGCGTAATTACAATTACGATAATTATCGCCTCCTAATCGGTTGACCCAGTCGTCGGGCGGAGGGTGTGGTCCAAAACAGGGAAGTCAAGCAGCCGCTCCAATCACTTGATCATTGAATAATTGAAGCTTTTGCGTACATGACGTACCGACCGAACGTTTCGTAAGCCGTCCTTCACACACTTGGAGTGGAACCTCAAAGCGTTACAGATTTATCTTCTTCTTGTGTGTGTGTGTGTGTGTGTGTGTGTGTGTGTGTGTGTGTGTGTGTGTGTGACTGCAAGGGAAAATTGGAATTCGATCTCGATTCGATGCGCTCCATGTAGCAATAAAGAAAACACGCGATTATAACCCATCGATAGGCCGTTGCCATTGTATCCTGGGCACCCCCGAAAAGCCCGAATCGAAAAGCAAAGTTGACGCATTTGTCAATCATAAATCATAAACGATCAGCGGTTCGGAAGGCCACACCACAGTCCCCTACATACATGCCCGGAAGCCCTGTTCCCCTTTCCCCTTCGCCACGTCATTTGGAGCACTGTTTTACACCATTTCAATTATGTGCCCAAGGGGGAGCGCGGCACGCTCTCAACCCCTTCTACACCGTCTCTTCTGATCGGGGAAGCTTTTAATCTACACCGATCGAGCGGCGGATGACAAATGAGGTCGCGACAAATAATGATGTAGGGAGCGGGCCCCGAGCGGTGGGCGAACGCGTCACGCGGAATTGACGAAGGATTGTAGTTGTTAATTGATTTTCCTGTCGCTGAGCTCAACACGAGGTGAAAGATTGGAATTAGGTGATAAATTTGTTCATATTAGGAGGGACAGGGCATTTTTCATACCACGCACGCACACGAAGGTAAAGATGAGGGTGAACGTTTTGGAGATAATGCAAGGAATCGGCCATGTGGAGCTCAAAATAATTCAATAACCTATTAGAAACCTCTTTGCCATTGTGCTACGATAATGTCTTCAAACGTCACTAAACAGTACAACGCGCAACGACTCACGTAGACACATATCAATCGACTTGTTCTGAGCGCGGCACGCTCTCAACCCCTTCTACACCGTCTCTTCTGATCGGGGAAGCTTTTAAGATCTTGCCCGCAAGTCCCCGTGACAGCTCCGTAATTCGTTATGATTAATCGATCACGGTGCCCGTGTCAGCCGACGATTTGTCAGCCGCCGCCGCCGCCGCCTCCACCATTCATTCTCTCGTATCAATCTCGAAGACCACCCAAGCGCAGTACTACAGTGTACAGCAATCGTTCTTCCTTCTTTCCTCCGGGCCAGCGTGCCATTCTCACACAGGACAACTTCTAAATATTTTGAAACTGTTGTGACAATTATATTATTAAGACCCCTTCTTGAGGCAGCGACTTGGTTTTTTTGTGTGTTCTGTTTCCCGTAACCTTGACATTCTCGCAAAGAAAAGAAAAGGCAACATCAAAGCGCAACCCGCACCTCCTGAGGCCGAACCTGAGGGTGAGCCATTGTCTACTGTCAAAATATTGTTTCCCTTTTGCGTTGCCAATGGTCACAGGTACCAATCGGCACCTGAGCGATCTACCGAGAGATCAATTGACCGATATTAATTTATGTTGTGCCACGCAAAGCCACAACGCGAGGACCACAAGCGTCGCACATCAAACGGCCCGAGCGAACAGGCAAAACAGGGGGAAAAGGAAATCGGGAGGCCAGAAAGGATGCCTTCGTTTTTGTTGTTTTGTGTCAAACTCCCCGGGCCATGTTGCTTTTGGCACCGCATGCACACTGCCACAGCGCACTCTGAAGGTGTGCTCCGGATCTAGCGCCCCAGGACATCTAGGAAGGTTGGCTCAGGTTGTTGTTATCGAACTTTGCGGCATTTGTCACAATCAAAGGGATAAGTTTGGGACACTGCCATCATTCAGGATGAATTTATCGTCCCTTTCGATTACATTTTTGGGCAGACAGAACAGATTTAGTCACTTTCACAAAGCGTAAAGCACACAAACGGAGCGAAAAGCCGCAAAACCAGACCGATGGCATCATGCTGCGGCATTGAGCGTTTCAGAGAGGTTCGAGAGTCTTTGTTTGGGACGTGCAAATCCGTGGGAAAAGTTAGTTCCCGGTATCGCCTGGAATGCTCTTGCACGAGAATGTGTTTCCATTCGGAATTTCACTGTTATCTATTCAAAGCTTGGACGAATTTCACGCACTTTATTGAGCGCAAACATGCGATCAAGATATAAAATCTGTGGGCCCAATTCGATCACGCTACCAGTCAATCAAGGAAGATCGAGACATTTAGATACATTTCGTGCGTTTTGTTCGGCTGGAGACGCCTTTTTCCCCTAACGGAACAAAGAACGCCCTCCCGATCTGCTACCTTTAGCCGGCCCGCGGTCTTTTGGGTGAGTGTCGGAAGTACTTCCGTAACACAAAAACTCGTCGTAATGTCCGCTCACCGATTGCCTTTGTTACGCCAATCCGGATGTGAAGCCTGTGTTCACGTATTTCATAAGCCTTTTCTTTTCCCTTTTTGGGGGAGAATAAAGAAAAACGAAATAATTCAATCTCGCTCTCCAATCGGGGCTTCTCCTTCCACAACAATGGAAAAAGATCAAAGCTCCCGCTCCGTGGAGGGCCGCGAGTTCTATGACATCCCAGGCAACGCACAAAGCGTGAAGAACCCTTTCAACCACCACCTCCTTCTTCTTCTGCCTCCATTTTCTGAGCTGTAATCATTATCTATTTGCTTTTCGTAATTAATTTTCATTGGTCATGCTACCGATACACCCCCGGCGGGAATGGCGGGGCGATCATGATGATGGCGAATGAATGCGGTGATGAATCTAGGCTAGTGTTGGGCTCCACTTCAAGAAACTTAATTCACAGAAGAAGAAAGAGAAAGAGGAGACCAACAACAGCCATTTTTTTGGGGGAAAGGGGGCGAGTAGGAAAAGAATAGAATTGTCTTATCACGGTGTGCGATCCATCGCGATTGAAACGCTTCACGCATCGCCATTGTAGACGAAACGAAACCCCCGCTCTTTTCCACCGGCACAGGTTGCAGACGGCAGGTGAAAAATATGTCTGACTCAGTACCTGTGCGCGCGTGTGTGTGTATGGTAATTTGATGCCTTTTGTGGCCACTCGCGGGAACTACAAAATTACGCGTGAAATAATTTGTTTCACCCTCTCGCCCCAAAGCAGCAGCAGCAGCACCAGCAGCAGCAGCTAGCAACTAGACGGCATCATTTTCAAACGCTAATGATCGATCGGACCACCTCATCAAGGCAATGGCAAAGGTATGGTGACTGTGATATCTGAGACCGCGGATCATCTGAACCGTTGCGATTCCGATCCGTGACACCGTGTGCACCCGGGGCTTTTTGGGTGATGCTTTTTCGTCATCATTGCCGTCGCGTTTTCGTTCGTTAATTTTCCAACCGGTCAGCGGGCAAATTGGGCGCCCTTGGGCGGGTTGAGTGAAGTGACTGAGGCGAGCCTCCAGAAGCTCATTTTCTGTTTTGTGGCACAGTGGGAAATGGTTTTGATGAAGGGAGGAAGCTTGGTATACAATTACTAATGGGTAGGTTTAATGATTGCTGGCACAACGATTTGGTTACGGTGTGGGGCAAGGTTAATTGCTTAAATAGTTTAGGCAAATTCGTTGTTCCAATTTTCAAGGGGATTTTGATGGTTGGCCTAATGTATTACCAACTGTGGTATAAATAAACAACTACTTTCAATGGTTTTAAGCTGTTTTGTATCAATTTTTGTTTCTTAAAAGTTTAAATATATTCGTTAGACACTATTACCATCAACTAATAATGTCTGGGACTCAATTCATCTTTCTTTTCCCTCCAACAACAGATAACAAATCCTCCTACCCATGCGAGTACTCCACCATCATTACATCAAAACCTTTTCGCCCTCCCTCCTCCGCTTTTGTAACCCACCTCTACACCTAGTGAACCAATTTGTTCGACTTGCGTTTCGTTCGCAATAATCAACTGAAAATTGTCAATCCACTCACGGGCGGCATTTACTACCACGCGGGCCGACACAAACATGGCAGGCGAGTGGGCTTCCAACATCCTTCTGCACTGTCCACCGTACCAAAAGCATCGTCTTGTTTGCACAAAAAGGGAACCGTCCTCCAACCCCCAAAGGGCAATCCAAACCGCGTACGATCAACCATGATTACCATAAACATATGCTCGATGACAATTTCTTTACTCTTTTGCTCGCCTCTCTCTCTCTTTCTCTCTCTCTCTCTGGAGATCACCTTCTCCTTCGTGTGCCGACCAATCACTAATGATATTGTTTTGCATATGGTGAAATTTTCATAATACAGTAGTGCAGTCCGTTGCGAGCTCTCGAGACGATTCCATTCTGCGATCGACGTTTCGCAATCGGTTGGCGCTTTCCTTAGCGAAAAAAGAGGAAAAAAAACCCCGAACCGAACCCAGTGCCAGTTTTATGGAATGACACACATGTAACAATCCATTCGGGGGATCCAGCTATCCCCCTGCCGAGCTATTCAGCTGACTAAATAAGGCTAATTTATGCCGTAAATTGAAGCACAATAAATAAATAGATCGTATAGCTCCCCGGGAAAGGGCACTGACTCGGCACGGCGTTTTCCTCCCATCGGCCAAACCAACCATCATCCCCCTCGGTAATTGAATAATCACATTTGGAGTTGAAAATTGCAATCGTACTTCCCTCGCCTCTCTCCTGCCCCTCTGCTGCATTGTAAATGGCGGCATTTTATGTGTTCTCCCGTTCTCTTCCTTCCACGAACAAAAGCTTTTCCGAGCTGTTTTCCGTTCTGTTTCCAACCGGCGCGGCTTGCGGTTGCATTGTGCAGTATTATGCGTTGGCGATGAAAAATGCAAGCATCAAAATTGGAGCGGAACTCCTGTGTGTGGTGCCTCTCCGCTGGTCGTGGCACCATAGCGTACCAATCAGTGGAACAATTGACAATATCGCATTTGGAGCATTGGAGTAAGGGGAACTTGAGTCGAACAATCGACGGCGAACGTTTATTCAATTTTCTTACAAGACGCTCATTATGATAATGATGATGCAGCCGTGCGGGGGAATCGGTTTCTAAACGCCATCTTGTTTTTGCTTCTAGGCAAAAGTGAAACCGTCTCCAACTCCTCGGTGGTTGCTTGCCATGTTTGCTGCCATGTCGCTGACGATTGGAGATTGGAGAAGTGACGACCAAAGCGGGTGCGCCGCTTATTAGGCTAATTACTTCATCAACAATTTACATTCAAGGAGAGAGAGAGAGAGAGAGAGAGAAAGAGAGAGAGAGAGTAGAAAATGTAACAGCTCACACATCCACACTCCGGGGTGGCCCATCCTCCCAGTGGAGTTCAATATGGAGCGAACTAGATTGCATATCATCAAAACTGGACAATGATTTGCAGCTACTGGTCGATGCATTACTGTCAATGATGTGCTTTTTTGCCCTTTTCTACCATAAAATACAACTCATTTTTAAACGTATTTCTAACGCTATATAAAGCCTTCATTTTGCTTAAAATAAGCAAACGACGAACCTGCGATCTTCTGCAATTAGTTCGCTTTTAATGATCGCGCTCGATCGCGTCTTGTGCAATTACCAGCATTGTGCTGCACGGTTCGTTAAAAGGCGTGCACCGCTATTGGTACCATTTTGTAGACGAATATCATCACGTAATGTGCTGATGCGGACCACACAAACCAGAGCCACAAAAGGGGCCCAAATTGGTTGCCTCACAACGCCAACGGGAGGACAGATTCGGGATTGTCGAGATGCTTTCCTAACACCGGACCATCGTTCGAGGTTTGCATTTTAATTAGCATCGGGTTTGCATCGAAGTGAAGAAGCGATCTCCGGCCCTACACACACACACACACATTCACGGTTCGAATGACAATTATCGCCTGCTACGGATGACCGGGCGCGTCCCTTATATGTAGCTGGAAGCCTCATCAGCCCATCATCTTCAGCCCGTTTTGCGGTGCGATGCGTTGGCAGCGAAACAATTTAGATGAGCGCACGGGACTCCTTTTTTGGGTTGTTCGGGGAGCGATGCGGCAGCAGAACGATCGCGCAACCCGCCACCGAAAACGTGAGCTGCCGTCCCGAAATGCGAAAAGATGGTGCACACCATGAGTGCATGATGCTGCTGGAGCGTGTAATTAAACGTGGCAATTGCTTGCGCATACGCCGTTGGTGCGATCAAATGAATCAATCGTTCCAGAGGGAAGGACGAAAGCGGAGACTTTTGATTTGATTAAAATACCACGTCAAATTCTTCCTCCTTCTAGTAAAAGCAGGTTGAGGTCGGTTTGGTTGTTAAAATTTTAAAGGTAAAATGCATTAAATTAAATTAAATTTATTCTTGCAAAGGCTCACATCCCTCTATTGGCTCATTAAATCTTATCGAAACACTTACGTATACCATCTCGATAGGAACGCTATTGAAGCTACAATGTTACAGCAATAAATCAACTGTTCATAATTGGACAGAAAGCAAATGACACATCCTCTCATTCCCATAAGGCACCAACCAACAAGCAATGCAATCGTTTTGGTCAATCACCAACGGCACACGGTGCAAGGGACACCCCCTTTTTCCCTGCGGATCTCATCTTCATATGCCTCATTAGCCACGGAAAGCGAGTTCTAAGCAGCAACACAAAAAACCCGCCATCTACCAAACTAGGCACTACCAAAGCGCGAGGATCGTCGTATGGAAATCGGACCAGTTCTCCTGCGTTGACACAAAAGCTGAGCTGCTGCACAGCATCATAACTGACATGATCAACTAGTTCGCCGATGCCCTAAAGCGGGAAGATAGAGAGCAAAACAACAACAACAGCAAAAAAGTTGTGCACAAATGCTGCTTGTTTGCATCATAAGATGTTTCTCCCCTTGCTGCTATGGAGCGCTCGTCAACTCACCGGAGCGCTTCTCGAGGACGATCTTGGCAATGCAGCCTTGCCAACTCATCACCATTTCGCACAAACGAGTGCGCCGTGACGTACGTCCGGAACACTTAAGAAGGAGTGGAGCAGACGACGACGACGGGGGTTTAGATAAAATGTTGCCCAAAGAAGGAGATCATTATGCAAATGGTTTGCCATCTCGCTGCCTCGTTACGATACAGGGCACTTGCCATGTTTGCCTCAGACCAGCAGACCCGCCGATGCTGTTCCATCGACTGTCCACCGAGTGTCAGTTAATTTGTTAATCATCAATGCAACTACCTTTACATACCTGTATGCATATGCACATTGCGGGTCTTGCGCGATTGCGTCGTGTACATTTGTCACGACACCCCGAGTCGTCAACAGGACAGGAGCGCTGCTTTAATTTCATGCATTGTACGACGACATTCTGCTGGAAACTGGATTTTCTTCGAATTTTGGGACTTCTCAACTTGCACCACTTTTTGTGTCTGTGTGTGTGCTACAAATTAAAGCACCTTTCTTCTCCCTGTGCACTTCGAAGCGTGTAAGCATTCTCGAGCCTGATTCGAAATTTACATTAAATATTGGTGATCGCCCGGGCCCGCCTTTGCGCGATTGGTGGAAGGATGGAGCAGAGATTCATTTGCAGCAGTGCATTGCGTGACGAAAGCGAGCCGTTTCGTATGCGTTTTTCTGCTCGTCGTCCTTTGTCGCGCTCCTTGCCACACGCACGGAAGGCACACACGGTGCAGCGCTTAATCAATTTAAATAACATCATCACCCGCCATCCCGGTGCATTTGGTGCAGCAGGCCTTTCGCGTTGCTGCCTGTCACCGGGGCTCACTGTTAACAAGTTGTCTTGCCACCCATTTACCTTGCTCGCTCGCTCTCTCTCTCTCTATCGCCTTGTCTCCCGCTCTCTATCTCCATTGTATTCACCTTTGTTTCTTCGAAGCAGTTTTCCCCAGACAGTTGGAGAATGAAATTGGCGAAGGAAATTGTGCAGCTGAACTTAACAGTCGTAGCACACTTGCTGGCACCGTTACATTGTAGTGGAAATTGATTTGCAAGAATGTTTTACATCCTTTCGATGGAAGTGTTGTTGTTTTTCTGTGGTAGAAATTGGAAGCAGCTATTTTCGAAGAATAAAAAAGGGGTTTTTATAATCATTAGACAGCAATGAGACTGAAGTCTTATAGATAAATGAAGTCAATTAGAACATAGATGAATCACATGAATAATATGAAGGAAATTCAAAATAAATAAATCAAGTTGAAACCAAACAGCATCAACTCAATAGATCGATACTGGTATTAACCATTGTAAAAACCTTATTCCTTTTAAAAAATCAACCACTTCAACCCCTTCGTTAATGTACCTAATTAATATATCAATATGGAAACGCAACTCGGTAAGCGATATGGAAGTAATGATACGAAATAATGCTACAAATTTCACATTTTTTCCCCCCTTTTATCACCACTTCCCAGCCACCTCACACTTCAAGTCGATCGACGATCATCATCATCATTTGTTAAAAATATCATCATCAGCACACCATAAACTCAAGCCGAGTCGAGTTGTATGTCCGCGCGTATGTGCGATCGCTATCGACCGCATGGCTCATTATCAAATGTCTCGGGCTCCCATTGCGGCATGCATCACTGCCCCCACTTCCCTCTCTCATTCCAGCAGCATTGCAATGGAGCCAAGGTGCCCAGCACACACACACACACACACACACGCCCAATATGGACAGCGTGGTGGGCCATGTTTTCGATCCGATCCGTGCCCGGAGCCCGGAGACTCCTTATCGAATCGGATTCCGCAGCGATCGGTCGCGGACGGCACGCGCTTCCCGGTTTTGCCCACACACACACACACACACACATACACACCCCATCGACACGACGTATGATTAGGTTGTTATGGTGTTTTTATCGGCCGCCTGCCCAAAAACGTGCACGCCCGAACGCGAGCGCGCTCACCCATAATAGACTCAATTAATCAAGCGCTGCGGTTTCGCGCCGGATCTGCCGCAACGATATGGAAAATTGTGATCGAGTGATCGGACGGTCGGGCAATTGTCAACCCCAACCAGTGCGGACCAGCAAAACCCCTTTTTTGTCTCGCGCGCACACACACACACACACACGGTCCATATTCCAAAAACGCAACAAAAAGAAATACGACCCGGCCGGTGCGGCGAGGCAAAAATTAGCGACACGAGACTGGGCTGGGGTTCGTCGCTTGTACATACGGCGTACGCGTCGTCGATTGATGATGTCTTTCGTTTTCACTGCAGTATCGTGTGGCCCTGTTTCTGGTGGTGCTGGTGGTGCGGTTTTAAGAGGATGGGTGACACATGGACACATGGACATACGGACACATTTGTCTGTGGACCTCGTTTCTAGTGCACGGCACGGCTCGATCGATGGGTTTTTGCTGCGATCGTGGTACGTGCAATGGAAAATATGGCAGATTCCTGTCAAATGGGTGCGTTTATCGCACGCTCCGATCCGAAAACTCAATCAGAGCTAGAAGGGGATACTAGAGCGCTTGGTCAAGAACTACTTCTGTCCCTCAGCTTTTCAACCCGGGATCGGATCGGATCCCTCGGACGCAGGAATGGGAGTGAAAGCAAACGGGTTTTGTTTTTCGTTGGCTCTGGTGTGATCTGGGACCAGAGTTCTGCAAACTGGCATGGCATGAAGAATATTCATTCTGACATCAGCCTAGCCTTCCATTTTCCTTTAACGGCAGTGGACGAGTTGTAAAGGGTTTTTTCCAATCTGTCGTGAAGTAGGTTGTGAAAGAAGAAAAAATAAATTAATCAGATGTTTTGCTACTAGTGGGGCGGAGAGATTACTAAATGCCTCCATGTTGTTTTACAAGGAAAAGAATATAATCATTACGATCGTTGTGAGACAAAGATTTAAACACAACATTTTCATTTTAACATTCGAATGTAAATTGTCCAAAAAAGTAGGAATTTGATGATCCTGTTTTATTTGAGTCAATTGCCCATTGTACGTATTGCACAAACAACATCCACAACAGTGAAACAATTACGAAAGCTTACTTTCTAACGATCAACAAACTCTCAAAACGAAAACACCGCCAAAGGAACGCGGTTCGGGGAAAAAAGGGCCCCCAAAGACAGGAAATGTCGTCCACAATCTCACGATGATAGGGAGGCAGTTCCACCGGTCGATTGTTATCCGATGCCGCGGTGGTGTAATGCCAATGCCCTGCTGTCCCTTCATAGACGAAAGGTCATGCTTTTGGGAAGGTAGATAGCTAACTATCTATTAAAAAGCAGTCCCTTAGGGCGGTCATAAGATGTTCATTACGGAGGCCCTTGGCGGGCCCTTAGAGATGGAGATGGAGACAACCACATCAAACAACAGCAGCAGAAAGCCTTTAATCTGGGAAAAAGGGCGGATCGGGACGGAGATCACAAAGCACACAATCAAGCTAGTGCCACCATTTTCTTTCGATTTGTTTTTTCGTTTTTCTTTTGTCCACCATTGTACCTGATTAGACACACGGAGCTGGTATTACGAGCAATGCCGTCCCACAGCCGCTCGATTGAGCACAGCGAGCGATCGGATGTCATTATCGCAGCATTTTTGGGATATTTATTGATCCGTTTCGGGATCATCTCATTTTAGCCACGGGGCTTTCCCTTCACTCTACGCGCATTGCCTCATTATCATCCTCACCGATCACGATCGGATTATGAGCGTGGGGCCACAATTCAAACAATTTCTCATCATCGAAAACGCTATGGAAAAGTGGTGGAAAACAGAAACAGTTGGAACCCCCCGTGCTGCACAAACGCGCATTCGTTACGATGCCCAATTAGTGTTGCGGATTGGGATTTGCTCTAAGGACTGGCTAGGGAGCAAAAAGCGGGAAATATGTTTTCATATTTCACGGATACATAACTCGTTAATTTTTCTACTCTTTTTCTGCACTGGTGTCGAGTTTTATAGCTTTACCTATTATCGATCGCCTAATGAATAGCATCATAACACGCGGACCTAAGCCACTGGAAGCGATCACAGCCGCAGCAATATGATACCAGGATCAAGGTATCCAATTAGAGTGAAAATGAAGCCAAAAAAACAGAGCTGCGTATCCGTTCGGAACGATTTAAAATTTCCTCCGGTAGCCCACCTGCTGAAGAGGAGCTGAAAGTCGCTCGTTATCATGTGGCGATTGGTGGGCTATTTCGAACATCCATCCCAACTAATTGGCTCTGACGGGACACGGGTCAAACGATGCGCGTACGATGAGCGCCGATGCCGATGAAACCTAATTAACGAAAAGGGAAACAAGACGCCAAACGCGCAACAGGCTGTACGCGGAAGCAAAAAATATTTGTTTTAAATTTCACTAAACTCTTCTGGCTGGTTAGATAACTCAGGGCGAAAGAAGCATGCGAGATCAGTTGCGTTGTCAATGTCCTAAGAAATGTGGTTTTGTGGTTACGCTTTTTCTGTGCGTGCTACGTGCAAATATTTATCTTCCGCCTGGTCTTCGTCTCAATCGGGTGAATATTAGGGGTCCAAATTTTTGGGCACGATAATTACAATTGTTCTCTACTTTTTTACAATACTAAAGACATCAATTACGAAAGGGTTTCGAGTGTCACTTGTGATCATACAACGATGAGACAATAATCGAATGGTGTTCTCTCCTTTTTATGGTCAATGCTTACCTCAAAACAGCCACCATATGGCAGGTGAAGCAATGATGCGCACTTCCATTGAAAGAACATCCTTTCCTGGATCGATGATGATGATGATGATGGGTAGTTTCAGTACACGATCGCACTGAAACGGGATATGGTAATTCAACGGTTAATGATTGTTATTATCGAACTGTAAAGAAAGGGTATTAAGACACGCAACTACGAAAGGGTTGTACATTTAATCAATTGCAATGTGTTACAGTGATAGTTTTTTTGTAAAACAAGCGAAGGACTGATGTTTAAAACAAGTCACAGACGAAAACAATAGAATTTTCGGTAAAAGTAAGGCTCAGCCCTCTACGTTACGCTAGCGTTACGCGTAACGCCTGTTTATCACCAACCCAAGCAGCATTTTTGAATACCTGTTTTAACCGCCGTGGATGAGCAAATTAATAGATTATCATGTCTTATTATTGCTTATTTTTACATGATTATTAGAAAAGCAACAATTTTTGAACAATCATAAAAAAGAACGGCAATCGCTAATAAAGATAAAACTCATTGATACTTCATGAGTATAAATAAATTATAGTATTACTATTAGGCCATCATTTTTAACAGCAATCAGAGTTGTAATAACTTCAAGTATTATAATTAATAAAAATATTATACATAAGAAAGGGTTACTTATAAAAAATGATTATTTATTTATTTTCCCAGCTATTGATAAAGCAGGATAATGAAATACATACAAATATTTATTAACTTCATTAACCTAACTTTTAAAAAGAGCCCTCGCACCTAAAGTAATGTTTGTTCAAAATGGCCGGAACAATAGATTGAATAGGTTATAATTATATTTCATATATACAATTTATTTATAAATATTTTTAATATTTTATATTTTCTAATCATAGGAAATGTTACTCCAATTGAAAGCTTTTGGGATGTTTATGAACTTCTTTCTTTCAGACTATTTTTCATAAATCATAATGGAACAATGAAAAATATTGAACTTTTGATTTACTCGTTATTTAAAAATTAAATCTCGTAGAAATCGATTCATTTTAAAGCAATTATTTTTTTATCGCAATTTAAAGTATTTTTTATTCAAATAATGTACACTGGTCAGTCGCCTGGATGACAAAACTGTAATAAAAATGCTGCTTGGGAATATTTTAAGGGATGTAACGCTTCTCCAATGTAACGTAGAGGGCTGAGCCTTACTTTTACCGAATTTTCCACAATCCGATCGCAAACGAACGAATGTAACGCCTTGCCAACTACATGTAACGCTTATAACGCCTATCCACATTTGTTGCATGAAACATTTCACATGAAGTATTTCACGGAATGAATTATTTCGATACGAATTGACCGTTTAAAATGTTTTAAATTGTATCGCAAGTGTTTCAAGCTAAAATTACACAAGAACATGTGAAATGTTCAAATAGTGATATAAAACTGAAACATACACCAAGCAGTTTCATTGTTTCATAAGTTTTTTTTCTCTCTAATTTATCATTTATTTTTCAAATATCATATACCTTAACTGTAGTGCTTATCGTTCGGAGTCGAAAGTATGTTTGTTTAATTTGTGTTTTACTCGCGAGTTTGCTCTGCATCTCCTGCCCTTCCCTTCCCACGTCCTCATTCAGATCAAAATCGTCTCTCATTCCACGGTTAATACATAATCGACTGCCTATTTACACAATCACTTTAACACATTTGGAGGGCAACAAAAAACAGAACACACACAGCTCACGTTTAAATATCTCTTTCGCATTGTGGTTTAAAATGAAAGAAAGCAACTCTTTAAACAAAAGAGCAAACTAAAGATGTAAACCAAAGCAAAGACTTATTGGACATGAAATGCGCTTCAGTAGTGTTTACAACATTTCTTACTAACATTAATTATTAACAGTCAATCTTGGCGTGAGAAATTAAACCAGCCTAACCAAATGGACGAAATAAACACAAACATAAAGAGTACGCAGTACCTCTCTTTTGTCCTTGCCTACAAAGAGCAACCTAGGTAAGATCAATACGGTGCGTGGATATTTTCTTTTATACACAGTTCGCCCTCTCTCCATTTGCGCTTTGCTTTTTCTCTATAATACAACACAAATTAGCACACTTTCTACAAAAACTCCTACATTGCTCAACATTGCAATCATCTGCATAGCATCATCAACGGCAGCAGCAATATCATACCTCAAATGTAGATGATCTCGATCGATTCGCTGCGCGTGATCCAAACGACAAATATAATGAATTTTCCACTCCACCACTATTATAATTGCTCCGTTTCCATTTCTTTCGCTTGCTGAACGAATTTGGAGGAATCCTCCCCGTTTCCGCCTGGTGCTTCATTGTTGCGCTACTATTGCAAGCACATTCAAACGCGTTTCGTTTCTTTATTTGTTTTCGTGTTTGTTTGTTTTCCCGGTTACCGGAAGGATGGCATTCTAAAGTATGTTTGACTTCGAGCTTCAATCTCTGCTACTCCTTACTAAATGCTTTGTTTTGTTGTTAGTTAGTTTTTTGTGTTGTTGTGAGTTTACCACGAGCTTTTCATTCTAATTATCTCAGCAACGATTCATCTACTTATTAACTCACATACATGCTTCTTCTGTTCACTTGTACGCCCATTTTTCGCACTGTTCAATTAACTGTTTTCGGTTTATTTTGATGGTGGACTTTCACTTTATCTTTTCCACCATTTTAGCTGTTACCGTGTTTCAAACAGAAATATCATTTGCCTGCTTCCAAGTCTGTGGCAAACAGAAAATGATACGTCCTTTTAAGAGATACTCGTTCCTTCCTTCGTTTGCTGCCCTTTTTCCCATTTCCTGAGGAACTGTGTTTGAACATAAAAAATATATATAGATCTTTCCTTTAATTGTGTTGTGTCCGACAGAATAAAACTGTTTCTGTGCAATCGTCGTGACTTCATTGCCGTGTGTTTGTCACCTTCTAAACCTAATCGACCGTAGAAATTATACGTACATCTGTCCCCGGTTGCCCCGGTGAGTCTGTCAGCGTGTTTACGTGTGTGAATGGGTGTGTGTGTATGTATATATATGTGTAAAAAATACTTCATTTTTTCTGTTCTAGCTGGGCACAAATATCTTAGTGTTGTTCATCGTTTGAGGCGTTTTGTCCGCTAGTTCTTTTTTATTCCTTCAGTCAGTTCCTGCCCATTTACTCCTACACTCATAGCTGCGCTCCTCTCTTGTCCCTACGTCCTACGGCTACGTGCATACACAGTTTGGTCGCACTCGATTTAATAAATATATCAATCCTTACCAGCGTCCGATGGTGAAGGTATTACCAAAGAACGATTCACACCTTCCTGGGATGGAAGGAATGCGAACGTCGTCGCACAACATGCCCAAACGTTGTTCTCCCTTTGCAAACATCACATCTTTAAGATCCAATACCGAATATCTTCGCCCTAGCCGTTCACCTACTGATAGGTACAACTTAAGTAAAAGCAAAACTCTGTCTAACCTATAATAATGTGCGCCTTCATCGTGGTGTGAAGAAATTAACTCTATGAAATGTGATCCAGAATATACATGAAAAGTTGGCCTGTTTGAATGACTTTCGCACTTTCTTAAAAGGTGAAGTCACATACGATGCATAAGATTCATAATGCACCGCCTCATTTCCTTCTGTTTTCGTGAATGAACCACCCAATTTCTCAACTCTCTTCTCTCCATATCCTTCCGATCGGTAGCAGTGGCATCAAGGACACCAACAACTGCACCTTTTAAAAACGGTATAAAAAGAGAAATCTTCTTTCTGTCTTAACGTATATCCGTACTCCACGGTCACTTCCCGTTCGTCCACTTTGTGATACGTCATTCAATTCATAAAACCAATGGAAAGGCAAATCAATCTACTGTTCTACACTTTAATGTCCTACTATGTACAAAAGGGGTTTGTTGGGCGGCATTTAAACGCAAATAAAAAAAGGGGCCGGGGTTTTGTACAGGAACAAAAAACCAATCGACCAATGTCCGTACACATTAATCATTCCTGTCTATCTCTCTCTCTCTCTGCTGCTCCCTTGTCTCACTAATATCTTACTGTGTCACGAAAGGAAAAGAAAACTAACCTATAAAACTAATATACGAATGGCCTTATCGATGTGTTTGTGATGTAGAGGGAGAGACAGCTGCGATACAGTTGTTGGTGGTAGAAAGTATCAGGCGCTACTGCGGACCGTTGCCTTTGTGTGTCTAAATCGTGTCACCTCCTTCCCTGCTGCCCTTTGTCAAGTTGTTCGATGTGTTCCAAATCACACTAATTATGTTCACACACACAGTGTATGCTTTTTCTGCGTGGTTTCTCTGCCGCCTGTCAACTCCAGAACGCTGCGGCGGACACAGTCTTATTTCTCTGGTTCTCTCTGGGGTCTATAAATAACGCGCGCACGTGCTGTAATACATGTTGTACTGTGTACTATCCTCTCTAGCTGTCTCTTGCCTCTCTCTACCATTACTCAATGCTTGCCACCATTGTCTCTGTTCGGTGTAGCAGAGTTTGCTACACCTGATCATTATCGTTGGCAGCATTATCCTTACCAACCGTACTACTGCTGCTGCGTCCAGCGTCCAAATCATAATCGTTCTTTTCTGAGGATCGCTCATCACCGCTACTACCACCTTGCTCCATCCAATACTGTTGTTGGTTTGGCAGTAGCGACGTTGAAGAGTAGGATGAGGATGGAGTCGTTTGCGTTGGCGTCGGAGAAGAAGATGGCTGTAGTTGTGCCGATGGTGACGAAGGTGGTGGAGGAAGCGGAGGCGTTAGAAACGTTCCCGTGTCTTCCGATGGTTTGGCGTCCATCTCGACCTCCTTGCCGGATGTGGTGGTGCTGCCACGGGAAGTGGGATGCGGTTGATGCAGCTGATGGTATCAAGAGTGCTTGTCCGTCAAGTCAGCCCATCGTTGCTCGAAGAACTTGCGCATACCGTGCCCGGCAATGCCGACAGGTGAGTCATCCTCGTTGAAGACTTCACAGTTGTCGAAAATTTGCCGCACGTCTGCTATAAAGTCTTCGCGTGATTTATATCTATAAAAGTGGGAGGAAGGAATGTCAGCGTTAAGCACAAAGCAAAGCATTTTAACAACGTTTTTCTTTACTCACACTAAATCCTGGAGGCGTTTCTTAATCGTCGAAAGATCCATCGGGCTTTTGATGACCTTACGATACGTCGGAAACTGTTTGGTGTTTACCGGCAGCAAAAATGGCCACGAATCTTCGTGAAGCTACATGAAAGAGAGCACAAAAGAGCACATTATAAACAACTGATAAAAAAGCCTTCCATTTCATTCCACGAATTACCTCCATTTCCTCCAGGATGGTTTTGCAGACGGCCAACTCTTTCAGCAGTCTTTTGGTGGCCTTCTTCTCCTGCTTGGCACGCTCCTTCGCTTCATCGCGCTCCTTCGACCGCTCCTTGCGCTGGTGGTCGCTAATACTACTGCTGCTACTGCTACTGCTGCCCGCCAGACACAGCGAGTCCTTAACCGGCGACGGTCGCGGTTGATACTCTTCCGACGAGTCGCCACCACAGCTGCCCTCCTCTCCATCCTGCCCGCCGGGTGTACGATCGCTGTCCAGATAGCTTGTCGAGCTACCTGCCGCATTCATCGCGTTGCTTGAAGGTGAATAAAATTCACCACCACCAGCGGCGGGAACGGGCGATTCCGATGACGCCTCGATTTGATCGTCCACTTCAGCGGGTGATTCCTGCTGATCTGGCTCACACTCCGATGTGCTTTGTGCGTGGGTGTAGCCTTCGGAGGCGGAATATTGTGCTGCCTCACCGGAGGCGACGTAATCCGACTGTGCTTCTTGCTCTACTGTAGCCGCGCTGGTCGCGCTACTTTCGACCGGAGTTGGATAATACGGTTGTTGTGGCGGAGCTGGCGGAGCTAGGGCTGGCCCAACCGAGGTTGAAGGCTGTTGTTGCTGATAGTACTGCTGATAGTATTGCTGCTGCTGCTGCTGCTGCTGCAGCTGCTGTGCTTGCTGTTGACCGTACAGCGCCATCGTTTCGTTCGGCACCGGGGGATGACACATGGCGTAGTTGTTCGCATCAACCAAAGGTGCCCCTCCGTACTGTTGCGGATGTAATGGTGGTGGTAGTGGTTGCTGTGGATGTTGCTGCTGCTGCTGGAGTTGATGATGGTAAGCCGATGATGTTGAGGCTGTTGCTGGTGCCGCTGGCATCGGTACTCCCGGCACGCTGCTATGCGGTGGCTGTAGATGTTGTGGCGCCGACGATTCTTCATGACTCGTGGACGCTATTGAATGTGCTGGACTGTATTAATTGGGTTCTCTTTAATATCTTCTAAATTGTTCTCATCTTTACGACAACGATCATGTGTGTTAGGCCGCGTGCAGTTCCCCCCACACGGTTGGCGGAACCACAGCGAAAGCGAAAGCGGGTTCGATTGGTTAAAGGTTACACCAAGAAAAAAAAACCCCTCCCAACTACACCAGACAGTGAGTGTGTATGTGTGTGGTTGTAGGGGACAACACAAGCACAAGATGAGCAAATCATAAAGAGAGAAGCGGCTGCACAATGGTACGAGAAACACGTGCGTGTGTGTCTCATGATCAACTGTGTATGTTAATTGGAAATGAAATGATGAGCGTTTTAGTGTGTCAATAGAGAAGGAGAGCAGGTGACTGTGAGTGTGAATTGTGCGTGCAAGGCACGGGTGTTAGGATACAACAACAAATAGCTACCTTAACGGGGTCGTTGCGATATCCTCGTGGGACGAGTTGAGCGACTGGTTCTGCGAGCTGTTGAGCGAGCTGTTCAGCAGCGACTGGGAGCTGTTGTTGGTGGTGCGTTCCTTCGGCTTACGCTGCGGCTTCTTCTTTGGCGGTGCCTTTGCTACACAGTTCTGGCAGTACCATTTGCCTCGGGGATACTGAAATGATTACAAAAAAAAGCGTTACATTAATAACCATCCTCAATTCCATCTATTTCCCTTCAAACTCTTACCTTCAGCATCGGCGGTATGTAGCAGTCCTGATGGTAGGCCCGTGGACACAGCTCACAGTAGACCATCTTGCCTAGCGGCGGTGGTCGTAGTCCTCCACAAACTATACACTTCCTATCACCAGTAGCTTTGTTTTTACACTCAAAACAATACCTAAAACGAAGCAAACACACAGAAGATTAGCATCGTGGGGAAGGATTACCATTTACCAAACACTTACCAATCACCGTCCGGAATCTTGTCCATGCGTGGCTTGAAGCAGTAGGTGTGGTAGCCCCGGTCGCAGCCGTCGCACAGCAGCAGCTTGTCCTCGGACTCTCCCGATTGACAGAACTGACAATTCTGCAATAGAAGGGAAGACAATTTGGATTTCGAGAGAGTTTTCTTCTTCGGTTTGCCATTGGCCGCGTTGCTGCTGCCGGTGTTCATCGTCTCTGTTGCCGCCGTCATCGCCGAGCACTCCCAGGAGGATCCCGAGATGTTAGTAGTGGTAGTGGAGGTGGTAGTAGTAGTACTAGTAGTAGTATTGTTATTAGAAGCAGTGCCTTTCTTGCTGGCCGGCGAATCTTGCTGGTTTGCGCTTGCAGCTGCACCGCCGCTCTTCTTCTTGCTTGACTTGCTCGTCGCCTTTTTGCTTCCATTCTTTCCCCCCTTCGTGCATTGCTAAACAATCATCCATCAGCGATCAGCACACCATCGATGATCATGCGACAAGCGTAGCATTATTTCATAAAAACAGATGGACGTGGAGATCAGCGACATGGGATCCCACGTCATCAGTCCAAAATTGCGATTGATTCGCAGCGCCAGAAAATGAGGGGGTTCATCATTACCGCCATTATCAAAATCCCAATCCCAGTTAATAGCAAGGAAACACGGGAAACACATTCATCAACGACAGCAAACGAAGGGTGCACAGCGCCAAGCAGTTGTGGAGTTGTGGGCCCGTTTCGCCAAACGAATAGATACAAGTAAGAAGAAGTAAGAGAAAAAAAACACCAAAAACAGAGCACATTGCACAATTTTCATCAGAATGAAAAAGAAAGAAAATGATAAAGAAAGAAAAACAGCAATCAGTATCAAAAGCAAAAACGAGCAGCCGCCCGCAACAACGGGTGAGCGGAAAAAAACAACAACAATGAAAACATTCATTCACGACACAACCAAACCAAACGAGTACATGGAATAGAACGGTTACAAAACAACTGAACTGACAAAACAACAATCATAAAATAGAACATGTTCAAACAAAACAACTAAATGCAAACCAAAATATCATGCCATGAGAGAATACAGAAAAAGGAGTGCTTTGTAACAATTGTATATAAAAATCATGCTAAAATCGGTGCAAAGCAGTCAAAACAAACACACACAAACAGCACTAAGAACATGCAACGCACACGTCAAACAAGGTAAGAAGGAATGGTTAAGCAAAGCGGGAAAGTAGATGGTCCTGCTATCTGTATCGCAGCCGGACAACGGTGTTGATGACGACGACGAGACGGCGGCAACAAAGACGATGATGGATGGACCACTCAAGGCCAGTAGATATACTGCTAGCTAATATAAACGTCATTCTCGGAAACCCAAAACTCCCGTACCCTTTTGAGTTGGGCCGAAATCGTACAATAACAACAACATCATCCCAGTGAAACAGTAACACGTGTACGATCCTTAGCACAAGGTACAGAGAAAAGTATTGACTGGGAGACACGCACACCACAAAAGACCAACGGTACACAAACATCACACCAAAACACACACACAACCCCAAACTCTTGTGTACTTTGCGGGTGGTGCTCAAAACATTATATACACACACACAGGCACACCATCCTCCAGAAAGGATCCTACTACACTACGTACCGCTTTCATGATGCTCTTGTCCCAGGCGACGCACGATTCCAGCACGTACAGTGCCATCGAGAGTTGAGCGGTAGTGACGGATCGTTCTACTGCGTCGCGCCATGACAGCAGACCTGTTGGGAAGAAGGAAATGCGTTAGTCAACTGTCCACTCCACTCCATCATCTTCTTCGCCGCGCGTCTTTCTTACCTTTCGGGAGATTCTCATCCTCGGCGGAACTGTTCGAGCAGTTGGACAGGTTCGAGACGTTGTTCTGATTGCTGTGCGACTCCTGCTGCGCAATGACCGCCATCTGCGCCTCGGTGGTGCTGTGGATGGGAGACCCAAAGAAGCAAATTCACGAGGTATTACAATCAACCGACACGCCGTGCGGAAAGCACCCCGTTTTTCCACACCCCCACCACCCGTTCCGCCCCACCCACACCCACTGTCCCCCTGTCGCTCTCCAGATCATACTCACTTGATTCCCAGCGGTGGCTTGAGGTAGCGCCGTTCGATGGCCGCTTCCAGCCCGAGGATGCGCTCGCGCAGCATCTCGATCGTCACGTCCTCCACCACCCCGTTCTCGCTGTCGCCCTCGCGCTGCGGCATCTGCCAGCCCTTCACCTGCATCGAGGCGCTCGCCACCTTGTCCTCCATCGCTTCGATCTGGTCGAGCAGTGCGACCTCGACTCGCCGCGCGATGGACGGGTTCCAGGCGTTCCATGCTTCCGGCTCGATGTACCCGTTCGGAGGCGGTGCTGCCCGCGGGTGCGACACATGGTGCGGCGTGGTCAGGTTCACGCTTTCCGCCAGCGACTCCAGCAGGCTCTGGCGCAGCAGCCGCTCCCGGACGCCGCGCGGATTCAGCGCCTTGATCAGCTCGTTCAGCTCCTCGATGTCGTTGATCTTCCACCAGCCGTAGCGAAACTCACGCGGCACCACCTGCGGTTCGGTTTTCTGCGGTGCACCGTGCTGCTTCACGTCCTCCAGCTGCTTCTCCTCTTCCGGTGTCATCTGGAGCGGTTGGAACTGGTCGCACTGCACGTACGCGGTCAGATTCGACAGGGTAAGCGTCATGTACGCCGGCAGCGAAAAGTTCCCGTACTCTTCCGGATCGGCCGTCTCCTCCGCCATCATCTCCGCCCGCAACCGGATCTGGTTCGGGTGGTGCTGGCTGTACGAGTACTCGATCGTTTCCCGCTTGAACGCCGGCTTCATGTCGGACAGCTGAAGCGGTTCGGGGCGACTCTTCTTCGCGATCACCTCGTTGATCTCGTCATCGTCCAGCCCGGACATGGACAGAATTGACTCGTTCGGGAAATGGATCTCGACGCCCTTCTCCAGCGGCACGCTGAAGAACTGGATGTTGTTGCCAATGTCCCACCGGTTGCCCTGAATCTGGCAGATCTCGCGGCACGTGATGTTGGTGAAGATTTGCCGCGCCAGAGAGGCGGGCGTGCTGCCGTTTATCGTCGGCAGCGGACATTCCGTGCTCGAGAGCGGCAGCTCCTTGTCCACGATCGAGAACCAACGGTTCAGCAGCTGATCGCTAAACTCTTTCTCCTGCTTCGTGTCGGTGTTGCGCAGGTAAAGGTAGCTGCCCGGCGTGATCGGAGCACGGACCGCACAGTTGTTGCTGTCTTCGTCCTTGACCTCGATCATCTCAACGTCGCTGCCGTACGAGATCACCGAGGAGGTGGTCGTCGTCGTGCGCGGCTTACGATCAACTCCACCATTATCGCCGGCCGCGATCATTGGTTTGCAATCGTTCGCACTGCCGTGGTTTCCACGCGCTCCCGTCACTATCTCCTCGTCGTCGTCCACCTCCTGCAGCTGACACTCGACCAACTCGCCCGGGTCACGCATCTCGACTCCATTTTCCATCAGTTTTGGCTTCATATCACAGTTCATGCTATCGGTCAGCGTCGTTGACCCCTTGTTGTCGTGCTCCGTCTTGACACCTTCGCACGGTGCCGTCGGCATCCGATCGCCACTCTCCGTATCGTCATCGGGGATGGTGATCGTGGGCGTTTCCTCCTGTACCATCGTCACGTCATCGTCATCTTCGGGCGTGGCTGCCGATGCTCCCGAGCCCGCCGTAGGCTGATGGGGCGACACGTTCACACCACCAATCTGATTATTCACTTCCACCGTTTTCGTTTCATCGTGATCGTTGCCCTTCTGTACGAGGATCGCTGTCGGAATTGAATCCTCAATGTCCATAAGCTGATCGTCGGACTTCTTGGGCGTTGCGTTATGATTCGGGGCGCCTTCCACCGATTGGCCATCTTCCACCGATTTGTGGTTCTCCTGTTGCGCTTCATTCTCCTTCTGTCCATGGCCTTCTCCGTCCGCGTTGTCATTTGATCCATTATTGATCTCGCTAGAGGACCCGGTACGATCCTCTCCCGTACCCTCACGAGTAGCGGATTGTCCATTTGCACCATTATCGCCATTGCTAGCGCCTTCCTTTTGCACAACTTCCGGCTCTTCGATGATTTTACAATCATCGGACTGTGAATCAGCAGTACGACCATCCTCCAGCGCTGGCCCATTGCTGAAGCTAGTACGCGAACAGTCGTCCTCATCGTCTGGCCCGTCCTCTTCCTCATCATCACCATCATCCTCATCGTCAGCGGCATCGTTAAACCCACCGGCAGCACTGCCATGATTGCCACGGAACGATTCCCCACCCTCGGAGGTGGTGCGTTGCTTCTTTTTCTTCTTCTTCAACTTTTTAAGCGACACCGATGAGCAACGCTTTCGCTTTCGATCCTCCGTGGGCTGCAGTTCCTGTTTCGTGCCCTGTTCATCTGCGATAATTTCAGGCTTAACCGCATCAACTTCACCTTCCTCTTTCTTGCACTCTGCTGCTGCAACATCTTCCGCTGGATCCTGCTTCACTGCGCTCTCGGGTTTGATGGCTGGCGCATACTTCGGCACGTAGTCGGGCCGGCTCTGCACTTCTTCGAGCGCATTCTCATACCGATACATCTCAGGCTGGGTTGATTCCATCGCCTCGACGTAGATGCCACCACACTTGCCCAGATTCCAGTACCGACGCCAGTACCGATCCTGTCCGAAGCATTTCACCCGCAGCTGGTTCAGTGCGTTCTCCAGCTGCTGCTTGTTCTGGAAGGACGTTTCCAGAATCTTGTCATACTTCCGCTGCGCCTCTTCCGCTGTCAAATGGGCGTCCTCGTCCTCTTCCAGCTGAGTGCCTTCGCTCTCCAGATCGCTGTTGTCTTCGTCCGCCCGATCGCCGCATGTGCTGTGATCGTTGATCATGGACTTTGACAGCAAGTCCAACTCCGACGCGGAGTTGTTCGATTGATTCTGATGCACTTGCGGTGTCTGCTGCTGGTGCTGTGACGGTTGCTCGCCGCCGTTGGTCATTTCGGCGGTTAGTGGTTTGCCGGGAATGTTGAACACACCACCGTTGGGCGTCTCACCACCCACCTCGCCCATCTTCACTGGGCTTTCCTCAGGCGTTGAGGGTACAGATATCGTCTGTATTTCGCCTCCAGCCATGTGACGCATGCCCAGTGCCGAAATGTCCATACCGGGTGGCGGTATTTCCCCTGGCTCTAGCTGCATGATCGCCTTGTTGTGCTGCTGCATTACAGGATGCACGATGGCGTGCTGCGATGGTGCCGGCGGTGGTGGTGGAGGAGGTGTGGTAGGCGGAGCGTGATGTTCCTCCGGCAGTGGATGATGTGCGCTAGGACCGTTTCCTTCAATCCGAGTAGAACAACTATCCCCGGCAGGCGTAGGAGCGTCGATACCATTCAGAGATTCGGTGTGATTTTGATTGAGTGAGCTGGACTCGGACGGCTCTACCGATGACGTATCCATTGGTTCACCCGATTCTGGCGCAGCGGTGGTGTCTAGCTTTGACTGACCATTTTCTTCCCCTTCCACCTCGGACGATGTGGGGATAGTGTTTGGGCAGGAATCTTCCGTCACTGTACACGTTACCGGCATTGGGACGATTTCTACAACGTCATTATCGTCATCATCATCGTCATCATCAGTCTTATGTCCTTCCGCACCGAAATCTTTCTTGTTAACAATTTCACCTTCTTCCAGCTCTCCCTGCCCACTTGCTCCTTCGGCCGGTGGGACGGAATTGAATCCTTCCCCTTCAACTGGTGGCGCCGACTCCTTTTCCGTACCGTTCTCAACCACTTCACACTCACTGTCACCCGCTGTGGCCTCAGTTTCACCTGCCGGAAGCTTAGTCTCTCCCTCGGCTGCTAACGCTGCTTCTTCTGACGACGCGGTCGCTGCTGAAGCTGCTGCCTCGGCTGCTGCTGCTGCGGCTGCTTCCGCTGCTGCTGCTGCGGCCGCCATTGCCGCGGCCTCTTCCGCACGTTTCGCTTCTTCGGCTGCCTTCATGGAGAGTGATTTCTCCAGCGCTGCTTGCTGTGCCTTCTCGTACTGCTCCAGCCGCTGTTTGCGGGCTACCAGCATCTTGTACTTTCGGATTTTGTTGTCCAGCAGGTACCGTTCCTTTTTGAGTTGCGCTTGCGCCTCCAGACTGCTGTCGATCTGCTTGCAGACGGCTTTGTTCATGAGCAGATCGTTGCACAGCATGGCCAGGATTTCCGTCTTGGTGGTTGGGTTGAGCGCCACGAACGGTTTGTCCTTCAGCAGCTCGGACAGTTTGTAGCGTGCGTTCTCGGCCAGCAGCTCGTAGAACTGGGAGTTCTTCGTGCTGCACATCTTGAAATCCTCGTCATTGACTAGATGATGCTTGGACGGGGCGTCACGATCGCGCTCGAGATTGATGCCGGACTGTAGCTTCACCTCGCCGGTGGCCACCGCGTACAGATAGATGCGCAATATTTCCGACACGTTCGTGTGCGTGATGTCCGCCTGGCGTAGCGTTTGGCCGAGCAGTGTCGTATGGCGGCCTGGGTTGGGGATGCCCGGATCTTCTATTGCGCACACAAGGAGATGTGTCATCACAGACAGCAGCTCTTCCTCGGCATCGATCGCGTTCTCCGACGTTAGTGCGAGATGCAAAGATTGCAAGTTGGGCAGTGACTCCATGTCTAAACCAACGAGAACACGGGTAAAATAGAATAAAATGGCCGTTCTATAGCATGAAACATAAACAAATTAGGAACATTATACTCACCGAATCCAAGCGTTTCGCCAAAGTTGTGCAAGAACTCAAATACCATCAGCAGATCAGCATACCCGGTACCCGTCAGCTTGAGGCCAGGAATTCTTGAGAAAGAAGGCAACACCGTTTGATCCACGATCTCGGAGTCCTCTTGAGGTTTTCTGTGAAGATCAACAATCAATGTGAGATCCATTCCGCTAGAGATCTTACCACACCGTTCCATTTACCTCAATTCGGCTAGAATGTTTGTGTCCCGCTTTCTCATCACGAGTTTCTTCTCCCGTTGGATCAACTTATCCAGAATTACCTGCAATCCCAAAAAAAATCAAAATTACAAAATTAATGAAATGATTGAAATGAAGTCACAATGAACCGATGACCCTTACCTGGTGTTTCTTCTTTTCCTTCTCTTCGAATTTGCGACGCAGCTCTAACTGTTTAATCAGGGCCATATGTTGCCTTCGCCTTTCACGTTCCTGTAAAGCGAACAAATAATGAATTCTCAAGTTTTCCGTTGCGGTTAAGTCGCAGATTTCTTACCATTTCCATTGCATACATCAACTCCTTCTGCTTGGCAAGTTCCTAAAATTAGATTAAGTCATAAACTCATTAGCAATATGTATGTAAACATTTTGTTTACGGCATTACAGGAAACACAAAAGGATGTTACAAACACAAGAGGAAACAGAAACAAACATAAGCTTGGGAGGGATTTCCTAATGTTTTTTTTCTTTTGGTTTAACGTGCACGGTACTATTCTTGTTTAATAACTTGTAACCTACATTCACTGGAGCTATCTACAACTAGAGAGATTGTTGTCCTCAGTAAAATAGTGAAACAACATAAGAAAGGCTTTGAAGATAACAACATAAATAAGGTAGACAAGGATCAGGAGTAGTACATCACAAATTGACACAGATCAAGAAGGAAACGAAACGAGAGACACATTTACAAACACACACACACAGGAACAAATGATGTCTATAGTGTATCTATTGGACGGGGTTAACTCTGTACAAACTCTGATGTCTTTGCTATTGTATAGATTACGGATACACAAGCCAGCTAACAAACAAACACACACGCAACATGGTGAAACACAATTTTGACAACGGGAATGAGCAAGTCACTTGCTGTGGGTTAACGAAGATCTTTGTACCTGTTCCTTCTGCAGAAGTGCCTGCTGTCGTTTCTGTTCTTTTTCCTGCCAGAAGCACAATCAATTTTTGTGTGACAATTTCGAACCATTCATCCGATTTAAGACCAATTCGAAACAGACAAGAGATTCGGGGTTGGCCACATTCAAATTTATAAGAAATGAAAGGAAAAAAAACCAAACATTAAGAGTACATATTTCCAATAAATCATGTTCGAAATGATACTCTCAATACGCTTAAAACAAGTAATTCTGACCACCTTTCAGAAAGAAATTCACTTCATCGTAATGCATAACTGTACATACCTGTGCTTTACGGGCAGCTTCCTCCGCTTTCTGTCGTGCAAGTTCCTCTTCACGCTTCTTCTTTGCCTATTTCGAAGGAAAACAGTAAGGTTTAAATACCACATCCAATATATTTTAATATTTGTTCGTCTTTACCTCTAGTGCCTGTTGATTTTTCAGTTCCCTCTCTTTGCGCTGCTGCTCCAAGCGTTCATTCCGTTCAGCTTCCTTTGCCTGTCGTGCCTGAAGTATAACAAACACACACACACAAAAGTAAGTAAGCCAAATTCTAGCCCAAGTTTTCCTCTCACTAAACTTACCTTTTCCTTATTTTTGTTCATCTCTTCCTTGGCCAACTTCTTTGCGTCCCGCAGTGCCTGCTGTTGCTTGGCGATTTCGATCCTCTGTTCTACACCGAGTCCCGCATGCCGGGTGAACATTTTCAGATCCTCCAGCCGGCGTGCCACCTCAACGTCCGTCATCTTGATGAACTCACCGTCCGTCGCGTACGGCAGTGGGGCAGGTTGCAAGAACGTACCAACGATGGCCTTCGCCGAGAAGCTAAAGTTATCGCGGCTCAGATCCTTCGGTTTAAACTGATCTAGATACTGTAGTGCGAGAGAAGGAAAGAGACCGGTTCAGTGTCGGTTGCAGTTTCATCCCAAATTATGCGTTTTCAATGCAACTTACCAGCTGAATTTGATTCATGCCCTTCATCTTGTTCACGCTCTGCGGTGGGTAGTAGTACACATCACCCTTGATGTGCCCGTTTCTCGTGAGCCCGCGAATCACCGTCTCTCGGCGCCAACCCTTCTCGAGCGGAACGCGAAGCTCCTTCAAGTTAATGTGCTCCTCGCCCTCCGACTCGGACATGCCGCTCTCGGAGATGCTTTCGGTGTCGGTGTTGGTGTTGGAGGTGCTATTGTCCATCGATTGGTTTCGACTCGCCTCAAGCATTGCCTGGCGTAGCTTTTCCTATGGAAACAAAGTAGATTTCCCGGTTAACGAACTGAGAAGAACAGAGCGATTCATCAGCGATTTGGAACTTACAATTTCTGCATCCTGTGTGAGCAACTGCTGGGCAGTCAGTGGCTTCGAGCCAACGGCACGGCTCTGCGCCAACAGGGAGGCAACGGTGTTCTTCTTCGGCTTGGACACACCTCGGCCCAGATTACGTGGACGTCCTTCCTTGAATTGAGCTGCAGTAGCCATGAAAAGGAATAAGAATTTTGGCATTAATTTTCCGCAACTACAACGCATGCGTTACTTCAGTCTATCTCTAGTAAGCGATCAATTGTGTGCAAGCGCGTGTATTGTTACAATCGTGTTAAACATTGCACGATAAGTAATGGAGTGAGAAATCGTGTGGCAGAGACAGTGTGTGTATTATTAGAACAAGAAGCGTCGGGATATTCAACATTGGGGTTTTGTTTTGCGTCAAGCAGGATGCAAATGCACTCCGAAACGAAGGTTGTGATGAAACGAAAAGGCCTGACAGATGTTATAAGCGATTTCATGCAAATTTCGCTTCTTTCCTTGTTAGATGTTCCCCTAAATACATGCTTTCCCTGTCCATTCTCTTTCCGTCTAGATAAGAGATTATTTTTGTCGTATGTTTAGGTCCGAAACGTTTTCCAGTTATCAACATGATGAACACATGATTGATCATCCCCCTCTTACGTTTTTGCATTACTAAAGCAGCGCGGGATATTGTGAAAGAGGGAAGGAACCGAGAGCACAGGAAGGTGGCGCGTAGGGAAAATGGAAAATGTTCAGTAAAAGATACTAACATCCGCCGCTGAGCGATGCGTAATCGTACTCCTCGTAATTGGAGATTTTCAAAAGCTCCGACAGTGAGCTGTTGAAGCCCAGCTGAGCCGCCATCAGCTGATGGTTGGCGGCATTGGCAGCAGCCGTGGCCGAGGACGAAGCGCCACCGGCGGCGCTACTGCTGCCCCCGGCAATGCCCCCACCGCTTCCGCTGCCACTGCTACCGCCGCCGCTGGTGGTTGTGTTGGAGGTGGTGGTGATGGTATTGGTACCCGTGCCGGTCCCAACCGACGCCATCAGCAGGGAGTTGAGCGTGCTGGTGCTGTTCGTACCGGTGCCCAGACCTGCACCGGTCGAGACCGGTGCGGCCGCAGCGTACGCGGCTGCCGCCGATGCCAGGCTCATGTTGACACTCCCGTCCAGGCCGAGGGGACCGGCCCCGAGTGCGGCAGCGGCAGCGGCCGCCGCTGCCGCTGCTGCAGCCGCCGCATTGCGACGGTTTTTATTGTCGGACTTTCGACGCGCTGTTTTAATTTTTAGGGGTTTGGTACGAAATTACGTCCATTTTAACGTTCCAAGGATCGAAATAGTTGATCAAAGAGAGAAGAAAATGGAAAAATAGAGTCACAAAGGATACAAACAAAGACTAATAATGGGGTTTGCTAGGTGAATGGAAGATTGAAATCATAAGCGAGGATCAACTCAGGAATGTCCTGAGATAAACTGAGAGATTACTAGAAGAAATATCAAACCAGTAAAATCTCACAATTTGGTTTGGCTTTAAAGGTTTTGAGAACTTATTCCTGACATGTGCACAATGTATGTCCAAAATCTTCAACGGGTTTCTTCTTAAATTTTCTTGCACATTGTTGATCGCAAAAAAGGTTCCCTCCGCTTTTCCTACTCGAAAATTAAAACGAAAAAATGGAACATAGACAACCCGCCCTAAGTACTTACATCGTGACGAATCGTTCGCATTGCCGGCCGCTCCACCGAGCGCCGCCGTGATGGTGCTCAGGCTCTGCAAACTGTTGGCACTCGCACCGGACATGGCAGGTGAGGACGAGGATGCCGAGTGGGTGGAGTCACTGCGCATTCCTTCGTTGGACGATTTTGACGGTTTCATCGACAGGTTGAGCGGTGCATCGTCCTGCTCCATCATGCCGGATGACTGATTGTTGCTTCCGCTACTGTTCATACCGCCCGCCGTCAACGAGGACACAATGGTGGCAGCGGCCGAAGAAGACCCACCACCTCCACCCGAGCCTTTCGCGCTCAGATTAAGTCCCGACCATTCGTTCATATGATCCATCATGGAATCTTTACCTGCACGGGGGAAGAGAAATAGAAACAAACCATTACACTTCCCGTTCCAATCACACCCGCAAACGCATTCGCAAGAGACAAGAGAGAGAGAGAGAAAAAAGGAGACAACTTTCAAAGGAGCGCTTATGCATGGTCCGCGGCGCTTACTTACCCGCGCCCTTTCCGGCATTGTACACCCCGTTCGAGGTGATGGTCGGTGGCAGTTTGATGACCTCGATCCGATCGTTCGATCCGCCCGTCCCGGACGATGCTCCCGAGACTAGCCCACCGTTGCTACCGAGCTGATGGTGGTGGTGATGGGAGAGACCGGGCGGAAGCAGTCCGGCCGAGCCGCCGCTTCCACTGCCCGAGCTGAGATGCGAACCGCCGCCACTGCCACCACCGCCGCCGACACCACTACTGTTGTTACTGCCGCCACCTCCTCCTCCTCCTCCATACTCGTTCGGTTCCAGTCGCTGGCGCTTGGCTGCACTTAAACCATGCATTTGAGCAAAAATGGAATTGTCTTCTAACGAAATGGTTTTCTTACGTCCACGGCCGGTCCCGCCCGATGCTTTGGGCCCCACGATGGAAGAGGTGTACTTGATGATCTCCGTGTCCGGTGGCAAGCGCACGCCCAGCAGCGAGGAAGGATCACTAATGAATGTGTGTTTTTTTTCCACGAAGCGCATGAGTCCAAAGAAGGGCGACAAGACCGGAAAGATAAAGCGGAAAATGGAGCAGATTAGGATTATTGACGTCAAGGACATGTAGTTACTTAAATAAATTTTAAAGAGGAAATGTAAATGATATCTAAACACAAACTAAAACAAAATCGAAACTCAAAGAAACTACTAAAGATTATTTAATTTATTCTACTTAGCTGCTCATGTGTTTATCCCTAACGCACTAGAATCATTTAAAAAGCATGTGAACTATCCAACAAGAACTCTCGCAAACGCAACGCAATGTAATTATAATGGCAACGATCCAAATTGCCACCACAATCGATTTCCCGATGCAGTCAATTAGAAAATGCTCTTGGGTGTAGTTGTTCTCCCATTTTTGGACATTAAACTGCTAAGATACTAGGACCAAGAGGTTGAAGCGATCCTGCGATTTGGTTGCACAACGCTCCAAAAGAGTCTGTACACCGCCGCTGCAACACCAGAAAATGTATCTTTTGGGACCGAAATTCTACCGCAGCATAGGGCAAGGCCGCAGCTCTGTGTAAAGCACAGGGCCACTGCCAGCCAGCTATCGATTATAGACTCCCAGCAAAAGTGCCAATGGAACTGATGCCGTTGCAGGGACCAATTCTTCCGAAAGAAAGAACGAAAAATCCCGCTTCCCGCCTCTAGAACTCAGCTACATCTGCAGTAGAGTGCGACAACAACAAACACACCCTTCCCGGAGGTAAAATGTAAAAGTATGGGAAAGTGCGGCACTGAACTGAACTGAGAGCATCTCTCAGTGCCCTTCCAGTCCCAGGGAATGACGGAGAATTTCGCACCATAGGATCGAGTTTTATTTGTCTCACCCCGTCCATCCATTGCTTCCACTCAAACCACCAACACCTCACGGCGTTTAACTGAAAGTTCACATTCATTAGTAGCAGCAGCAGCATTGGGAGGAATGGGGACTTATCCTCCTCCCATCCAAAGTGCACACCACACACACACACACACAAGTGCGCAATGTGGAATGCATTTCGAACGCAACGAGCGCTCGGTGCACTGCCGGTGGACTGTTTTTTTGCCTGGAAGCGATGAAGATAACTTCCTCCCGTTGAGCAAAGAACTAGAACGAGTAGAAGCTCCTCACCGTGCCGGGAATCGAATGTCGAATGGAGAGAAAAAAAACACGAAAAACGGACACAAATCCTTCCGCATATGGCCCCGCGCGCTTGGTGAGAAAAAGGCTTCGGTTCACGTAGACTTTTCCACCGGTCCCATCCACCATCGGATGTTGGTTGAGGGATGTGGTGAGTGTGTTTTTTTTTTACTTCACTCTCCCATTTTTCCTTAGCAATGGAACTTGCTGTGCCATCCGGGCCCAAGTTCCAACGGCATTGCTGCACCACAGCACCGTTCTCCAGGGCAGGGGACACATGCGCGAAAGCAAATGGCAGGCGTACGCAATCGGCAAGAAGCGGGTTGAAGAAGCAAACTGAATGGCTTGAGGGGGGGAGGAGCAATGGAGGAAGGAAAGGGGAGCGGTAGTTTTCCCCGATGTGAAATTCTCCATTGGGATGAACGGCGAACGGAGGCAGATGGGAACTAGCGCGGAACGACCCCTCATTTGTAGCATCACGCTGTGCGCCTCCCAACGCTGTGCGAGGAGGAGGAAAAGGAGAAGGAGCATCATCCACAGGACGGAGAGCACCACAAAACAAAAAAAAAGGCTCCCTTTGCCGAGTGAAAGAACCGCCTGACGCCATGATGCAAGCACGACTCCAGCAAACTTTACCATCACCCAGCAGAGCACAGGCACCAGCAGCCAGCAGTGTGTTGTCGTCCTTCGCTTCCCTGTCGCTTCCTAAGCCCCGGTTTTGCACAAACGCCGAACGAATGAAAATGCGCCCACCATCACCAGCAGCCGTCGTCCCCCACTCTCTCACCTCATGTTCCAAAATTTCCCGAACGATGAAATTGCTCTCTCTCTCTCTCTCTCTACCACCCAATCCCATTCCATTTTCCACGGGCCAAGGGACGGAATAATTTATTCGTTTACATTTCCTATATCCTTCGCCATCGTGAGCACACGTGCGGAGGTTTTTCGGGAAGGGGCTGATGATGGGGAGGGTTCGGTTCGGTTCAGTTCGGTGTAGGTAGTAGTTCTTCATCGAGTCAGCGCTCTCACGCTGGTGGATTTGTACAGACCATCATATTATCGGGGGCAGCAAACTCACCATCCACCGAAATCCACACAAAACGACCGTCCCTGGTACGGGGACCAAGGGCGTCGGGTCGGTGGAGGTGATTTACCGAGGCTCTGGTACATCCCAACCAACCAACACACCCTACTATCACCCCAACAAGGCTGGAGATTTCACAAAATGGGCAAGATCACACGCGGATACACATTTACAAAGCGAAAAGGATTGGATTAGGCGAGACTAGGCGAGACTAAGCGGTGAAAAAGACTAGAGCGAAGCCTCACCCAGAAAGAAACTAGATTCTTTCCATTCATTTCCATCAGCTTTCTCCTGGTTGGCAACGAAAGGTTTCGGTTTGTTTTTTCGTGGAATTTAGCAGCACTGTCGTCGCCTCACACTTCCCAGAACATCACGCGCTTTTAATTTCCCTTCATGTTGGAATAAAGGACGGTTTTTACCAGGAAACTCGGAACAAAGCGTCAACCTCTTCCCATCCCGCTCCGGTGTTATCTCTGGTCTCTCCAAGTTCGTGTCCCTGCATGTCTGACACTCGCTAGAATACATTTCCATCTATAAACGCCCTCCAAAATGCTACCAACGATACAACCCAGCCCGGGAATTTCGTTCCATCGATCCAGAAGGACACTCTGTCGATGCATTAAAATTATTCGCGAAAAGCATCTCTAAAACAACAACAAAAAACTACCCACAATGGACCACTCTATCGCAGCTATCTAGGCGCGCTCGTCCGGCCCGGATGCAACACTGTTTAGTTGCGCTTGTTTGGCGTACCACCGAGCGATGCACCCCATCACCCCTCCCAATCACACAATCACACACACACACACACACACTCACTTCAGTATCCCGGAGGAGATGTAGTCCTTCGCTTTGGCCTGGCTCGCTGCCAGTGCGTTCATCGTGGCCGTCATGTTCTGCTGCGTCGTCAGGTCGAGATTGTTAAACTGCGACAGTGTGCTCAGGGCGTTCATGGACGCGCTCAGACCTGCGGAGGCAGAGGGAAGGCAAACACAGACCAAGTTAGTTTATTGGTGCACGCTTTCGATGTCGTTACACTATTCCACATCCAACACGAAGGAACGGAGGGCACAACCCACTCACCCAGATCGGCCGCACTTGGTCCACCGCTGGCATTGGCGTTGTTGCTATTGCCACCCTTGCCATCCTTCGACGAGCGCGACGACGACGATAGATTCTGCAGATGGTTCTGCTGGGCGGACGAGCCGGAGGAGGAGGACGAGGAGGACCCGGGATTCCCGTGGCTGGCACTGATGGTAACGCTGGGCGTTGGCTGCTGTTTGCTCGAGCTCATCGAGGGCGAGCTGGAACCGCGCGTGATCGATATCGAATCGTTCCCAATCAGCCGGCTCGCACCGTGCGGTGACGCGAGCGAGGAGGACGATCCACCGCCGCCGGACGAGGAGGATTTCTGTTTGGAGGATGAGCTGCCGGGACTGGCGCTGCCACTGCTGCCGGTGCCACCGAGCCCGGCCAGCATGCCGAGGCTGGCGAGCTGATGCTGCTGGTGTTGCTGCAGTTGCTGCTGTTGCAGTTGTTGCTGCTGTTGCTGCTGTTGCTGCTGGTGCTGCTGCTGTTGCTGCTGGGACTGTTGACTGCTTGAGCTGCCACCTCCTCCTCCACCACCGCCGCCACTTCCTCCGCCGGAATGCTGTTGATTCTGGGCAGCTGCTGCGGCCGCCGTAATGGCCATCAGCTCCTTGTGCAGGGTCGCCTGGCTGTAGAGGGACTGTTTGTAGGCAGCGGCAGCCGCGGCCTGTGATGCGGACGGTGAGGGTGAGTTCTAGAAGAAGAGAAAAAGCAAACACGTTAGATACAGTTGAATGAAGAAAGAAGTGTTAAAAGTCTAAAATTATTAAAAGTTAAAATTCCATAAACATCCCTCACAAAGAAGGAGTTAAAACATATCTCTAATTACAAGCTTTTTGTCTCAAAAAAAGATCCATTCTCATTGAATAATGGCAGCGAGGTGTAATCAGCTTCCATGCTCATCGTCTGGTACTAATTAAATTTACATTGGCCACCTTTCTCCTTCCTACATTGTTGGATATTGAGGGATTTCGGTAAACTTCATGTGACATTCCATCATCCAGCAGGTACTTGCATTCCCATTATAAGGGTTCAGAGGTTCAGTTGCGAACTCATACGCTCTGGTGAGCGGTTGTGGAACTTGTCGCGTGGGCAGTGGACCGTTCGAATCATGCAATCGCGTGGTATGGTGCCCCAGCAACCAACAACACACAAAAAAACAATCTTTTCCAACCAATTGTGTGTGATGTACACACGTACACACGATAGATGGATGTGAGGTGGGGTGAATCGTTGCGGTACACGTCGTCGTTCACGTTCGGTGGACATTTTTCGTAAATTAAATTTCGTACCTTTTTCTTTATTTTTGGTTTTTTCGTGGTGTGTGCATGAAACGAATTTTACCTCTGGCAAAAATCCTGCTCGCATACATGAGAGACAGAGTGTGGTTTTTATTTCTTCTTGCTCGTTTTTCACAGCCCCAGGAAAGGTAGGGGGGCAGCAGGGTTTATGAAAAAAGAAGGCAACGCTACGGATTGCTGTGCTGATTAATAGGGAACTAGGGATTGTTCTACGGCACATGGTGCATAGGGCACACACACAGAGGGTTGATTGTCGGGTTTTCTATTTGCACCGAGCACTCTACCACTTCTTTCCCTCGCTCACGTTTGCCTGCCATGTGGCGAAAGCGGCAAACCCGGGGAAAACTGCCGGTAACGACATTATAAAAATGCATCCCTCCAGGGGTGGGTTGAAAAGTCAGGTGGGATCCCTCCGTAGAGCATTTCTAGGAAAAAAAAACGATGCATTGCGATTGCAGCAAGCTGATAGAGGACGATAGAAGTTCCACGAAACAGCGTCCAATCAAGTTGGAGTTGAAAACGAACAGTGGCAACTGTTGTTATTGTTGTTGACTTAGTATCGTTTTATTTTTATGCAATAATAATGGAAATACATTCGTTCACAAACACTCTATCACACACACGGAGAGATCTTTTTTATCATTCTACTCTTTTGTAACATTGTTTCTAATAAAATAGAAAGCATTTCCAATTGTTCCATTATTTGATTGCTAAACAACGGAAGCAAAACAATGTGTTTTTACTAAAACCAATTAATCAAGAACAATCACAACATCAAATCAGTGAAACGTTTGGTTTTTTTTTGTTATTATAAATAAACGCAATTAAATTCTGGAATTAAAACTACACACCCATCCTCCCTACATGTCAAATGAAGTCCTCCCAATTCCATCTTACCTTGTACGAAGAATTGTTACTGCCTCCCACGCCGCCACCCATACCACCGGCACCCATACCGCCCATCCCACCAGCCGAGCCACCACCGCCCGAGCTGGCATTGCTGCTGTTGCTATTGCTGCTGCGGTCACGCTTCTTGCCCTTGCCACCGCCCGAGCCGCCCTTGCCCGAGCCACCACCGGACCCACCGGTGCCACTACCACTACCGCCCGCTCCACCGCCCGCCGCATTCCCACCGGTGGCGGCAACGGCGGCCGCGGCAGCCGCCGCACTCATCGCCCCGAGCCCCAGCCCGGCCGGGAATGCGCCGGCCAGATCGTGGGAGAAGGGAAGCTGCGACATGCCGGTCGCTTGCAGGCGGGCGAAGTAATCCTGAGCTGCCAGCTGTGCCATCGACCACCAATCTGTAAGAAGAGGGAAGGAAAGAGGAACAATTAAAATATGTTTTTTTTTTTTCAAAAGAAAAGGAGAATAATCAACCAACTGAAAGTGAATGAAAATGTGTCTGTAAACCTGTAAACAATAATATTGTCCATCAATGATACAACTGTATGCATCATCAACCGCCTTTCTTTTCAATGACATCATCACATCGCGTCATATTTACGACCCAGACCGACGACCTAGCGAACAATTTACATTTATCAATAAAAAAAACTGCACAACCCACCCGGCCCAGCCAATAATCAGCATAATTTCATTAGCAACAAGAAAACAACAACAATGTGTAAAGAGTCCTCGCACTCGCCGCACACACATACAGCCACACAGCGGCGGCCGCATCAACGCAACGCGGTGGATACGCACGCGAAGAACGTTGTCTCATGCTCTTCCGCCAGCAGCAGCAGAAGAAGAAGAGAGTGGCGCGCGGGTGACACGCTAAGAAAAATAACAACATTTCACACCGCCACACACATACAGACGTGCATGCGTGCGTGTGGGCGCTTGTGTTAGTGAGCACGCCATATTGAACGAGGGCTCGCACGCACACAAATACACCACATCAACCCCGTCAGCCAGGTGTGTGTATAAGGGGAAGCGCCGCAACAGCAAAATAGCGTGCATCTTCCTTCCAAGAAAAGCACGACAGAGAAATAGACAGAGAGAGAGAAAGAGAGAAAGAGAGAGAGAGAGAAAGAGAGAAAGAGAGAGAGAGCGGATTTGAATGAAAGAGAGTAAAAGCAAAAGAGAATTTCACGAGAAAACAGCATCATTCGTGAGTTTGTGTTAGTTTGCCCTTTTGATTTTCGGGTTCGCTCTCTCTCTTACTCTCTTTCGTGCACGCACACACACACACACATGTGTGCTTCACGTTGCGGCAGGCAAGCAGCCAGACACGCGCGCACGCGACTCCTCTCTCTCTATCGCTCATTCGCTCGTGCATTCGATCCACCGCGCTTTTGTTTCACGGTCTCGCATAAAACCTGACCAGACACAAGCGGCAAAACCGCGTCCCTTCCTTCCAGCCTACCACGCGATCTCTTCTTATGCTCACCCTTTTTATGCTTGCTAAAACTTCTCGCTCACGCACACAGCCACACGGAGAGTCACAGAGGCACGCACCACCACCAACCAACCAACCAACATCATCTACCAGCGCCATCGCAAGGAGCTGGTGGACAATTTTAAGCAAACACATCGGAAAGGGAGGGATGCAAAAAGTGACAATCTCTCTTCCACTCCCTCCTCCTGGCCCCTTCCTAACGGCCCAACGACACAACCGAAAGGAAAGCCGCCTCTAATCGAAACGGCTTCTTTGTTCTTCGCAACTTCCCCACCGGGCGATTATAACGATTTTTCGGACGGCTTTTCTTCACATTTAATAGGGCCATGGAGCGGGACCGAACCCAAAACCGAGTGGCGGCTTGCGAAGGAAGAAGGTCCACCATGGTGGTGGTGAGACCAAAAAAAAAATCGAACCCAATTCTTTTCCACACCTTGACGCGCACGTTGAAAATCCTCAAGAGGGCGCTCGCGTTGCTGCTTCTGGAGCGTGGCCCAAGGAGCGGCGCATAGACCTGAATTTATGCTGGAGGAAAAGGGCAGAGCTGCTGTTTGGGGAATGATAGGGATAGGAATTTCATGGCCTTTGATTCGATTGTAATAAATTACCAACTTTCCTATCAGCTGTTTGATTAATGCGAATAAAGAAAGAACATAGGCTGAAAGACTTAATGCTACCAGACTGCTGTACCATGAAACATGAGAACATTAAAGCACATTATTTACTACCAAACACACACACATACAAAAGTGCGTCAGTGTGCACACATACATCGGATACAGCGCTTACACCTACCAACCAACACACCATTCAAGCACGCCTGTTACCTTGAACTTGACCTTCACTTTACTACTAATGCTAATGCAGCCGCCGATTGGCCGCCGAGAAAACATCAAACAGCTTTAACAACAACCCACTCAACATAGCTTCCATAATTTTTCCCCCCGAAACGTACATAGCAAACATACCATTGCTCGTGCATTTCTCGTGGAACACATTCGTGGAATGCAATCTGCACACTTATGTGTGCAATGCAATGCAGCCACCCACTCGACCCTACTACTACTACTACTCTTCCACTTAAATCAACTTCACTTTCCCTTTCTACACTACATCTAACAACAACAACAACAGCAGCAGGACTCACAAACTAACAAATGAATATGATGCTCCATCACACACCAACACACCCACCCGAAAAGCCCTCAGGCAGGGAGAGAGAACGAGAGAGAACGACAGAGAGAGAGGGAGAGAGAGCAAGTTCATCAAACAACAGGTGATAAGGTTATGTTCACAGGTCATTGGCTTCTTATGCATGATTATGCTAATGCCAATCCACTTGCAATGGAATGTTATGTTGCATATTGCAGTTCCATTGCAAAAGGGGACTTGCACAGTGCTGGATAGTGCTGGATTCGTTGTGTGTATACCTTTGAAATTGTAAGAATAAAAGAATTCATTGATCCCGCTTTTTTAGGTCCACAATTCCATCAATAACAATAATCGATTTAAAATCATCTCCAGATGCTATTGTCTCTTATAAAACTGCTTTTCGCCAGCTGTTACCACCACTCCCCATGTGTGTATTGCCTGTAGTCTGGAGGAGGTAATATAACTTTTTACATCGATCAATGTGGTTCCCCCTTCCGACGTTTACGATTATGGCTATTATGATTGTTACTGCTATTAATATGTTTATTGCCCTCGTTCGCGCTGTTGCAACACCTACCATCGGAGGACTATATTTGCAACCCCCCAAATGTTGACTGTTCCTTGTACAACAAAAGAGTTGGCTTAACAACAGACGCAGCGCCAAAGCTCAACTCGATAAAATAGAATAATTTAATGTTCCGAGACTGGTGGCGCTCGTAGTCGTTGTCGTTATTCGATCGATCAAAATGAGGTCAAAACGTTGGAGAACTTCGTTCCTGTTTCACCCAATCGATACACGGAAAACAGAACGAATAAACGATTTAAATGATGTTATTCTTGGTTCCCTTCACAAACCAACAGGTTGAAAATGCTTTAAATTCCATTCAACGACTGCTGTTTGTTTAAAGCAACGGACCGGACGCAACGGAAGCACATCAAATATTCAGCTTAAAGTAGCTTGTTTACTCGTCTAGCAGCT
The DNA here is from genome assembly GCF_943734735.2 of Anopheles gambiae. Taxonomy (NCBI): domain Eukaryota; kingdom Metazoa; phylum Arthropoda; class Insecta; order Diptera; family Culicidae; genus Anopheles; species Anopheles gambiae. Next base: position 4,224,866 of record NC_064602.1, on the reverse strand, counting down.
TTAAACAGACGTTTGGAAATCAATTATTTAAAGTGTATTTTCAACACAACTAAACTTCACAGCAATAAACATAGCTTTACGCTGTATGAAAAGATACCCAACGCCTTTTGGGTTTATCCAACATTGATGCCACTTTTCCGCAACTTTAATGCGAGCTAAAACCCGACCGAAAATAGTTATCCCATGCTACCAACCAACCTGGCAGCCAAAGGGGAGCGCACCATATGTTTGCATCACAAAGAGGGAAAGCGTACACAGCAAATCGCGCGACTCATATGCATCGCTGACTTTCGATCTCGGCATCATCCAGGATCAATTGCCCTGAATGCACCATCCACCACACACACACCGATACACAATGCAGCGCTTAAATGTAGCTAAATTTCGGGCAGCTTTCACCCAATTTTACGCCCAATTGAACAGACCGCCGCTTTTGGGGTTTAATGGGTTGGTAAAGGGAGCACCACGAACCAGCAGCAGCCAGTATGTGATGCTATCGATTGTCAAGGCCCTTCCCCTCTTCGATGGCCCTCCGCGTCCATCACCGTCAGGTCGCTCTGATGTATGATATGCTGATATTGCTCAATTTGCATCCCCATTACAGCTGGTTTCGTTTTTGCTGGCAACATTGTGTGTGTGAGGGACACTTTAATAATGCTGCTTTAATTGTAGGGGTTAGAGCAAGGTGCAACACATTTCGCACCCTAAAAGTGGAACAAAACTACAAACTACAAATTACAATTTCACCATTCCCGGGGGCGTTCGACGCCTAAAATTGCGGTACAGTACTTACTGTTGTGCAAACCGGCCAGGGAGGCGGCCTGAGACGCGGCCACCGCCATCGTGTTCTGGTTGTGGTGGGACATGGCGAACCGGTCGTTGCCGCTGCCCGAGCCGGAACCGGCGTTCGGCATCAGCCCGCCGAGCCCGCCGGGCATGCCGAACTGTGAGCCGAACAGTGGGTTGGAGACTGCGGCGGCCATTGCGGACGGATCCCGTCCCCAGTACGCTGTAACGAGAGAGGGGTGCGAAAAGAGGGAAAATAAGTGTTTCTGTTTGTGGACAAGGAAAATACAAGTTCTAACAGGACAACAGCAATATTAATCAACTACGACGCTATTCTCGGGCTGAACGTTTATGCTTCGTGTCTATCTTTTACTGGCTCCAATTAACAATATCATAAAACGGTGCACAATGTCTGCACGTAACGCAAACATAATCAGCTCATTTGATAAGATAGTAAAGCGTTGCAATGACAAGAAAGCAAGGGCAGTGTAAGCTTACTTTACAATGGAAATGGTTTCATCTATTCCTCCTATTAGCTCTCTAGCACTTTTCCAACTGGATTCCTACTCCCTTCGACCACCACATTCCACAGGCATTACTTACCGAACAGTGAGGCGGCATCTAGCAGCGCGGCCGGATCGTTAACACCGGCTGCGCCTCCCAGACCGGTTCCCGACTGCCCGCCGCCACCCTTCTTATCGCCGCCGCCCTTCTTCTCCCCGTCCTTATCCATTCGGCCAATTTTGACGGCTTTATTGCGGCGGCAGCTGTTGCGCTGCCGCGGCTACTCTACGCACGCTAAACGGAACCTAACGCACGACGCACGGTGCGCCCCAATCAAAAAGGGCACTGCAAACACACGCACTAATATATAGATGTAACCGTTGCTAATCGTTTGAGGATTTGATCGCTTAAGCACACTCTCACTTAACTCTGATCGTGCAACGGACACGCACACACGCACACTTTATGCTTCAATAATTAAGTGACGCTGAATTCGCTCGCTTCATTCACTATTTCTTAGCATTATTATTATTATCATTATTATTCACATACATACACGCACACGCACTAATATACACAACACGCGCGCACATACACACACACACACACACTCAAGCACACTAGGTGGAATTATTTTACTACAATTACAACACACTTTTTTGCATTTGTTGTTGAGTTGGTTCGTGATTTTGAAACATTTGAAACACTTCTAGCAGCACAAATTCACGCCGTTACGCCGTCACATCTGCGAAGAAGGGGGAGAAATTCATTAGAATTGCACATGACAAGTGTAATTACTACTGATGAGACCTCGTTTACGATTTTTTTACACTTGCAACAGTGTGCAATCCATGAAAAGGGTAAACTTCTACACATTTCTTAGCATGTTTCAATTATAGTTGCACTTTATATCGTCGATTCGATTATTCACACAGTATATTCACAATTTTAAATAAGTTTAAGCACGCCCGGATTGTTCCAGTTACATCTTGGCACTGTAATTGTCTTCGTTCTTGAGCCACACCAAGATGTGATCTTCACAAAACGTCTAAACCATATTCTTGTGTGTAGAAAAACCTCTATGAAGATAACTAAACCGAGCTTATTCCTTTGCCTCTCAACTTGTTCTATTCCGAACAGTTCAATCTGTCCCTGGTGGTCCATCAACAATCATTCAAAGGCAAATCCTCGCCATTACAAAATACACAACAACTTGCCGACCATGATCGATACAATGCGGCGACCACGACCACCGCTTCCCCCAAACGCGACATGGCGCTGATCGGCGGCTCAAGTGATCAGCAGCCCGAGCAGTGTGTGTCGACCGCGGTCGACCGAAACCGCCAAACCTTATGACGTGGCAGAAAAGCTCACACGTCGCTCTGGCAAACACACACAACGCCACACATATGGGTGGTGTGCGCTCTCGTGGCGAGAGTTCCTGTTTCGGCGATTGTCGTCTTTTTGTTTTCGGCCTGTGCGTTCACAAAATGCAGCTGCAACGAAAAGGCACCACACCACAGCCAAGTCCCGCCGCATGTGAACAGGACCAGGAACCATCGAAAAGATCAATTCCTTTCCACCATTCCAGCTCCGCACGCACCCCCGTTGTATAACCGTCGCGGAAAGCAAAAGCCGCGTTGTATTGGTTGGTAAATTGTGCAAAACCGCCGTTTGCCCGCACACACATTGGCCGCGTTCGTTCGTGTTTGTGTTGCTGCTGCTGCTGCTACTCCGCGGCATACATGGAAGGAGAGGTCTCCCCACCGTCGTCACCGCTTGTTTTTTTTTTGGTTGTTCGCCCTTTTTCGGGGTGCTTGTAATTGCCACCATCAGATAAGCGCGTGAGAGGGCAGCGGATTTCACCGAAAATAGCCCCCTTCCATGCTGCCATGACCACCACCACCGCCGCCGTCCGCCCCACTGATTTGGTTCGGTTCATCTGATCGTGATCGCGATTATTACTGTCTGCTTCTTTTTTTCATGCTTCTCCTCCTGTCTATTGCTGTTGCTTCCTCCTGCTGCTACCACCATCGGGGGGGACGGCTCTGAAACGGCACTGAAAATGGAAAAGAAGAGAAGCAACAAAAAAAAACAGGAATTAATATGTTGGTGCACAAATTGTTATGCGCGATCGCCATTAGAAGGGAGGAGGGATGGGGCCGCCACGGTTCATGTGATCGTGGAACACACCGCGATTAATGGCGATCGCGAGAAGAATTTGCTGGACGAATGGCAATCCGGTGGGAGATAAAAATCAGCCCCGAGAACGACCGCGGGATGGGGTCGGACATTAAACACGCTGCCTTTGAAGATGAGGAAGCGAACCATTTCCTACGATACACTGTTCATCGATCTCTATCCCTCTCTCCCTCACGTTTTGTTACAATGTGTGAGTTTCTCGAATGGGAAAAGACATTCGCAGCGCATAAGGAGCGCCATTTTCTGTACTTGAAAGCCGATGCGCGCCGCATAGAAAACCTAAATACGAACAAACAGGAACCCCACACACGCTCATCGCAAAATAAAACATACAAGTGTAGATCCGTCCCTCCGTTCTCCATCGCTGGGCCATTCCCCTTCAAACATAGGAACGTCGCATTTTTCTGCAGACACACATCATCCCGTCGCCGGTCGGTCGGAGGGGGTCTGTGTTGGTCGCGTAGGCAAAACAACAACTCCGAAATAGGTGGCGATGCGTCCATGCCGGGGGGGATGATATGTATAGCTGTTTTGAGACGGAGGACAGAGCAAAAGGGTAAGCAAGCAGTGGAAGATGGTTGACGCGAAGCGAACAAACAAACCGAAAGCGAGTAGTGCGCCGCAAGGCACTTGTGATCTACACCGACATTAGGGGCCTGTGACTCTAGTAACTGGTGGACTCTAGTTGACGGTAAAATTAAGATGCAAAACGCGCCCTAGAAAGAGAGAGCGCACCCACGAGAGAGCAAACAAAACAAGCGATTGTGCATGACCTACAAACAGATAAACCACTCCTATGATGGTAACAATTAACTAGCAAGGGAACTGTTATTTGCTTGCTTTTTAAACCCCCCCTCCCCCAACAACATTGGGGGGAAAAGTATGCTTTAAGTGCAACTGTCACCAACCACGCGCTGTAATTCGATTGCGCTGCGTTGCGTGCGTGCTTGCGTACTCGGCTGGCGCACACAAAACACAACCAGAAGAAAGAAAACATCACGCGCAAACACACACACACGCACACAACCCATCCAAGCAGCCCAAGCAAATACACCCCTTCTGTGTCGACGGTTCAACTCTTCCCTCGGTCACCCGCGTCTGGCTGGTGTGGTTTAGAGGAGTGTTTGGAAATGAGAGGAATACAAAAAAAACGGCGTCCATTAGCGCCAAATGACAGCAGATGGTCGTCGAGCTGTTTGGTGCGTGCGTCCAAAGGGAGGAATGGGGGGAGGGAGGAGGGAGGGGAGGGTATTAAATTTCCAATCCCGGGACTAATGGGGGAAGACACTCAGGAACAGAGCAGCACGATGACGAATCGGACCGTTTATTAGCGACACACATCGTGATTTGAGCGTCTGCCGGCTTCTCTCTGCCGGATGGGGTTGGGATTTTTGGGATTAAAATTAAAAAATTGCAACCGTTCGTGGAGGAGGTGTGTGGCCACATTAAATTAAATTCTCTACAAGACGAGAAGGGAAATTGGGTCGGTGTTCTATGCTGGATATCGGCGCATCAATAGCACATTTCCCTTGCAGCGTTTGCGAACTCCAACTGGAACGTGAAACATAAAAAAAAACGATGCTTTTAATTCAGCACACACACAACACACTCAATCCATCATCGAAAGGCGCTTCTCAGCACGTAGAGAGCCGAGCGAGCGCACAATGTGGCGGCCGTTTGTTCTGTATGCAGCGCCACGAAAATTGCATTTTCCCATTTCTTCCGCCCCAACGCACACACTGCAACAATCTCCCCATTTCCCCATTTTCCCCCCCATTCGTGAAGAAGAGTGCTGCAAAAAAAACAGGCAGTCGAGGGGGAGAATTCAATTCGCCCAGCTCCAACCCGGGGACGGCAGTGAATGGAAGTGATGTTTTTTTTTTGTTGCTCTCCCTGTGTTTTCTGTGAGTATGTGTCCTCTGTCAGAATTACCACCACCACCAGTAGGGCTTGGGATGGAAAACGCCGAGCAAGGAAAAAGAGAGATTATATTCAACCACCAGCAGCAGCAGCAGCAGCAAAGCGAGCTGTTCTGTGCGGTAAAAGGGTAGAAGGTGGACAAACATGATCATACACATTGACGACAACGAGGACGACGGCAAAGACCACGGTCGAGAGAGAGCGTGCCACACACCACATTACCTCCTCAGCCCCATCCGCAAGCCGTACGAAATCAACCCAAAAACCGCCACCCGGAATAGACCAACAAGAACGAATACGCGAGGCACACTACTAGCAAAGAGGCTCAAAGCGCGGCGGGGTGGTTTTTGCGTACCCAACAAAGCACAACCACACACAGACACACACACACATCAGCATAAACTCACCCCGAGGTTGCGCGCGATACAGCAAGAGAGCAGAGCACACACACGATGGGGGAAAGAAGGGAAGGGAACGACGACCAAAGCGAAAACTATTCCCCCTTTCCTTCTTGGTTCACCATATAAGCGTTCCCATCCCGGTGCCACTGCGGACAGAAACCACTCTCAGAGGCCACCGTTTTCCCCGTTTGTGAACACGTTCGCACCCCTGTGTGTCCCTCCTATCTCGGTCGCTACCCGCTTTCCACCCGTGGCGGTTTTCCTCTGTGGTGTGCGGTGTTGTGCGCACTATGAGCACCAAAAATGTTTGTGCTCACCCCGTACCCCGATGAAACAAAACCAAAAAAAAACAAGATCTATTCGATAAAACACAGTCACACGCACACTCATTAACTGAAGGGACGAATGAATTTGTAGAGCGACAAAAAAAAACACCCCACAGGAGGTGTCTTTCCATCATTTCTACATTATATATTGTTCATCGCCCTAATTTTTAATACACAAAACCACAGCACATCCCATAGTGAGAGCGAATGTGTGTGTGTAGAGTCGGCATAGGGAAAGATAGTATCGAAGTGGGCCTTGTTTTTTCGTTGTTTCTGTTGTTGGTGGTACTCCCGCTTCTCCACACACACACGCGCGTGTATGCCTGGGTGGATAAGAGCAAAGCCATCCGACCCGCCCCGAAGTGCGATTACGGCGAGCAAGAAGACAGGCGCGCACAGGGCGGCAACAATTCGGTTGGCCAATCTGGTGGACGGACGAAACAAGCAACAGCAGCAGCAGCAAACGGATGACGGCAACGGGCAAAATATATGGACGTGAATCATGGAATCGTCGCCTCCATCGCGCACCATCGCCTCCATCGCGCACCATCGCCGCCATCGCCTGCCATCGTCGTCGTGAGGATATATATCTGGCGTACTACGATCGATTTGCTGCTGCTGCTGCTGCTGTTGCCGTTGTAGCCACCATCGCATCACATCTCACCGTCCGCGCTCGGCGTTGGGTCGTTTCGTTCGTTCGTCATCAGCACGCACCCTCCTGCTCCTCTCGCCACTCGCAGCCTGCTTTTCTGCTCGTCTTACGTTCTGGCGCGCTCGGGACAGAAGTGCGCATTCACGTATTTCTCGCTCTCGTTCTCAGGCCGCCCCAAACAAGTTCAACACCGTCGTGTGCATGCGTGTGTGTGTGTGTGTGTTTGTGATCCAACGCGGTAGGGAAAGCCTCCCCTGTCTTCAACTCCAGCAGCGTGAGGAACTAAAACCCAACCCCCCCACCCGTGGGAGCGAGGGGAGAACGAAGGTGACGGTGGCAAGCAAGCGGCGGCAATACACAGGTCGACAGACACACAAAGGCGTTTCGACGACCATCGCCATCGCCGTCATCATCATCATCGAGCGCTCCACCGGAATCGAGCGAACAAGCAAAACGGTTTCGTGCTGGCGAGGGAGTTGCAAAGCAACCCAGGCCGCAGTTATCTCACACCTCTAGCGCGCATCAACCACCCCTGTGTCCACCCTCTTCTCCACGTCCACGAGAAGCTTTAATTACTGTAGAAACTGCGCCGAGCAAGAATAAAACGATTACACTGCATTCGGAATACAGACATCCCACTGGTACGGGAGAACTCTGGATGGACATTTAGCAAGTCGTCTGGAACTGTCAAAGGATGATGCAGCGAGAGCGCGCTGTTGATTGGAGTTGTGCGTTACCATTCATAATGCGTTCGGTTTAATAATGATGCCCCGTCGCTGGTCGTCGCAGACGGCTGACTTGGCCGGTTGGCGCTTGGCCAACGAATCAATTCAATTTCAATTCTCAACATTGGAGAACACAACTGGATGCCAGAGATCCGACTGTAAATGAAGGCTTCCACTGGATTCTTCCAGCTCCAAATCTCCTGATGCCTGCGCCCTAAACTCTGGACCCGCATAAATGCATTCCACCATTAGACAGCGCGCCAAGGGGACATCTCCGAGATGCGAGAGCTGTCGCAACAACCAACAGCAACCAACAACAACAACAAAACCCGCATCCAGCCTAAAACTAAATCCCTCTATCTAAAGCTGAGCGCACTCCAAAAACAAAACCCAGGCTTCTCCTCCCCAAAAAAATGGAAAGAAAAAGCGAATTCCCCATTGCCAAACTCCAACTCGCAGCCCCCGGGCAGAAAAGCGATCGTCACGAGAGAAAGAGAGTGCCTGGGCTGTGAACTTTACTGCTGCATTCGTCCGGGGACGACACAAAAAGTGCTCTGTGCAGTTTCAGTTTTGTTGGGCAAATGGGAGGTACCGCGGAGGCGGCAGCAACATAACAAAAACTCAAACACCGAACACAAATTGGACGCTGCTGCAAATCCTCCATCTTGGACGATGGATGCCAGGCCGGGGACATCGGTGCTGATGCTGGTGCTGCAGCACAGCGCCCAACTGAAGGTCCCTTCTATCCTCTTCCTCAGCACCTCAGTTCCAGAAGGACGACGACTGCACTCTGTGCCACAGTATGTGTTGTGCTTTTCACGTAAAACAGCAGCGGCAGCGCATCTGAAGCGCACACAGAGCGCAAAACTGTTGTTGGGGGCAAAAGAAAGCACAACGGATGGGGGGGGGGGGGGCGCATCGGCATCGGTATTCGGGGGAGGGTTTCTTTTTTGGAGCATAGCCCGGGAAACAAATTCAAGCAAACCCCCTCCTGTCCGGTCCATCCCAGTACAGCTCCCTGTTTCGGTGTGGAGATGCTCAAAAAACACACACCAAAACGAAACGGATAACGATTCTGGGCTCTTGCTCCCTTTTGCTCTGCTGAGTAGCATCGTTTTGGGGTTTGTCTCTCCATTCCATCCTTGTTCCTCTGTGTGTTAATGTGTGTGTGTGTCTCGCTGAACAACGGCAATACATATATCTTGAGCCAGGCCGCGCTAAAGGTACAAAACAGCAGTCTCGCTCTCCCTGCCCGTTTCACAGGGACGAATGCAGGAAGAACAAAAAATATACACAAAATCAAGTGGAGTAATGAAGGGAGGGAAAATCAACCCCTATATGAGCGTGTCCGTACCCCCAAGCAACAGCACCCGTGTGTGTGTGTGTGTCTGTGTGTTCCGCGCAAACGAATCATCAATCAAAAAATGTTTGGTTTTTTATCCCATATTCCTTGCACCAAGCGAATGGCTCGAGAGGAGGACGACGTAGCACGAGCGATCCTTCCGAACTACCCCCGGACGACCCCAGAACAGAGAGGGGTGGGCTCGAAAATAAAACACACACAAATCGAGCAATCCCTTAAACCGAATAAAGGACAAACTCTCATGAGGGGAAGGGGATCAGTTCGGTAATCTAAAACGTGCCAGAGAACGCTCTGGCCGGACACACCCGAAGCTCGATGAGGCAGGGGAGCAGGGGAGAAAAAGGATGCTTTTCAAATTAATTTTAATCGTACCATGAGATAAAGCAATTGGCAGCCCTTGGGCTTCGATTGGATGAAGCAATATTATTCGCAATTTTACTAAGAAATCACGTCCGCGAAAGTGGAACGGAATTGTGACAGCGACCGCCGAGGGTTTGGTGTGAATGTTTCGCTATGCTATTTGCCGCACAAGACCCAACAAAGAGAAAAGACCTCTCCGTGGCGTGTACCTTTTAGGAAGGCACAACACAACCACTCAACACACACGGCGGCGCCTGAGCTACGGCAAAAAAAGGGCAGGAGATGAATAAATTGAACCCCGAACCCCCCACACATTCGCGCGGGTTCACCGTTTTTTCCGCACTGGTCTTAACCCCCCCTATCAGCCCACCCACCACTCCACGTCTTGTGTTGACACTTACCGCAAATTGTACCGATGGCGCGCACAAAAAAGTAATGCATCCGGAGGTTGACCCGTACCGTCGAGTGGCAGCAGCAGTGAGGAAGCGATGGCGATATTATCGAACGATGTTCGAACCTGAACACGGAGGAGCACGCTCGGTTGGCGAAAGAGAAACGCGCACACGGCTCGCGCGCGCACGCCCGTCCACCCTCAGTCCCGCCCGACCGGCCGACCGTCCATCCACCGCCGCCGCCAGATGAACATCAACCGAGCGATGGAAACAGAAATATTCTGCTTCTACACACTTCCACCGAGCAGCAAAACCGCCAGCACAGTTCACCTGTGCGCGCTCTTCCACCGCACGGTACGTGACCGGCCGCCACCGCCACCAGCCACTCGATTCCGATATTCGATTGGAGTTCGTCGACGGGTTCGATCGGTTGAAAGATGGGCAACACAGCCCCCACAGCAGCCCCCAAACACACACATACCGTTCGCTTCGGTGGCCGCTGCTGCTACCGGACTGAAGGGATGCCAAGGGGATATGCCAACGGGTCGGGCAGGTAGCAGCGCGCAAAGTCGAGCACAGAACGCGAGAGGAGAAGCCAGGCAGGAAGGCAGGCAGGCAGGCAAGCAAACACGTACAACGGCAGCAGGGGCATGAACGCGCAGCAGTAGGCATCGGACGAAACGATTTCCCCCTATTAAACCCTGGACGACCCGCGCAGGGCAGGCGGGGTGTGTGTGTGTGTGTGTGTGAACGCGGGAAAAGGCAAAGAAGGCCGCAGCATTCGGGTCGGATGGGTAACGCAGGGCAACAACACACGCCACCATCGATACCCGTGAGAGCGAGAGAGCGCACGCCAGAGACAGAGCGATAGAAAGAGCGAGAGCGAGTCAACCCTCCGCTGCCGCCACCTCTTCCCGCGTGCGTCTCGTCTCATCCTTCACCTTCTTCATCTTCGTCGCCGTCGTCGTCGTCGTCATCGTCGCAGCCGGAGAAGAAGGTGAAAAAATCCAAAATGTCAGATCTGTCGCTCACTGTGTATGCCTTTGGCTCTCTCTCGTCTACCGCCAGCGCTCACCCCATTTTCAACCCTCCACTTTCCCTCGCGCACCCCTCTCGTACTTGTGCCCCGCTCTGCTCGCGTGAAGCGTTAAACCCACATCGATGCTGCGCTCCTCCCCCCCGTGACCGACCGGACCCCACAAACCCACACCGCAGCCGCCGCCGCCGCCCTGGGCGGAACGATGGATGGATTTGTGTTCGTTCACATCGGCAAAGAGCACCATCATCCGCAGCAGCAGCAGCAGCGCACACGGGTCGTAATGAGAAGGAAGCCATCTTTTCATCGATGCCGTCCTCGTCGTCCTCAACCACCACAGCCCCGCTCACTTTCCCCCCTCAAACAAGCGGGGATAGGACGGAAAAGCGAAGAGTACACACACTCTCTGTGCTGCACAGCGAGCGCGCATCATCCATTTTCCCGACCACCAGGCGGAAAAGGAAGAAAAATGGTACCGCGTGCGTACACCACACCCAGACCCCAGCTCCCACAGCAGGCCGTTCCATCGCATGGCCTTGCTTGGGAAAGAATGACAACCCATTAGCACACAGCAGCCGCCGCCGCACAGTGCGCCTCTCCGATGTAGTTTATCTGGTTTTTGGGAAGTGTTTGCACAGGTACCGTTCAAGGGACAGAAGGAGCTATAATTGCACACAAGACTGCAATGGACACTAGCCGTCCGTGCGGTGGTTCAATAAAACGGTGGGACAGTTGCTGTTGCCATGGTGTTGTTGTTCATCCTAGGTTGTGGGAAATGGAACTGGTGTCAGATCTATGGAAAGGCGATCCAATTCCGAGATCATGATGGACATTGAAACTGGTCATCTGTTTTGAGAATATTCCAGGAAGTCTGCAGGAATTCGTGACATCTGATTGGAGATCTTCATTTGAGAGCTTAATTGGATACTTCTTCTGGGTTGCAACAAAACTATGTCTAACAATTCTAAACGATAACCTCCACAGAGCCTGGAGTCATGCCATACCTCCAATGTCCTAGATATTATAACAGAAATTGCAAGTCTTTGTGCTCTCTGATGTCGCATCACAATCAATGTCCATCCAACCTCAGTACCTCAGTTTCCAAGAACCTGGGAAACTACAAGTCATCAATAGTCCAATAAATCTTACAAGGTAGAGCGAGGGCACTAACAACATCTCCTCTGTGTCATTCAGAAGCGCATACACTGATTGAAAAATGCCTAATCCACACTTTCGAGCAATTAATTTCCAGCTCTGTTTGCGTTTGCGTCCCTTGCTCGCTTTCCGGGGTGTAAACTTTTCCATCCATCCAACCAGCATCGGAAAGGGCAAAACGAGGACCAAGTTTTGTGAATTTGAAATTACGGAATCGGGTTTTTTTTTATTCTTGGTTGGTTCCTCCTCTACCTCAGAGTACCACCGCGCACAAAACCCAGGCAAACCAAGCAAAGTGGGAAGTGGCAGCAGCAGCAGCAACAAGAGGGACGCTCACCATCAGGGACATCATGTTGCATCTTTATGCCTCTTTTTCTCCCTCTTCTTCATCCCGCACTCCCGGTGTGTTGCTGTGTCTGTGTGGATGTGTCTGCTTTCTCCCTTCCCTTCCGTGTGCTGCACACCTCACCACCAGCAGCAGCCAGAGAGGTTACATTGCATTGTCTTTCGGGGCACAAACTTTGCCTACCCCGGGGGGAACCCGAAGAACCCAGGGAACGAAACAGGCGCAATCTGAGTATAATATAAAAAAAATCAAACCAACCACCAACCATCTCCTCGTTGCCTTAGTTCCTTCTCTTCCGCTTCTGCAACCCGTGGCATGGCTTGGCGGCGTACGGACGGGTACGCGACGGCATGACACGAAATGAAAACCAATTTTGATTTGCCCCTTCGCGCACCAAACAAGAAATCATCGCCACCGCCGACACGGTAGGAGCTTGTTCCAGGGGGGGGGGGGGGGGGGGAGATTGGCGAAGTACGCCAATCTTCACTATCTGCACACACCAAGGCACACACACACGCACGTGTACACATCATTCAAACGCGTCTCCCACGGGAAGATGACGACCAACCAGCCACAGCGCACTCTTCGATGGGGCGAGGAGGTTTATGTGTCTTCGCGGATGGAGCCAGGAGGCAAGAAAAAAAGGCGAATCGCGACCGCGACCCCCACAGCAAAACAGTAGGAGGCCATGCAAAAACGGGAAGAAGGTACACACCGACACACAAACACACGGGCACACACACTTGAGCTCCAGTCCATTCCCAGCGCCACCGCACACTGTTAACGAAAACATTTTTGCATCTTCTTTCTCTCGCACGCTTTTAAATCCTCCTCCTTCTTCTCCTCCGCTTGGCCTGTGTGTTTCCCTGGCCGAAAATCACACACACCGGGCTTTTGATGGTGATTTTCGATGCGGTTTGTGCACACATTCACATGCACACACACATATGCTGGATCATCATCATCTTCATACCCAACGCAATAGAGAGAAAGAGAGAGAGAGCAGACAGGCGAACTTCTTCTGTCTTCGCTCCCCTTTCCTCTTTGCTTTGCCGCGTTGTTCTTTAACGAGAGACACCCAAGAAGTTCGCGTTTTCTTGCCCCCCTGTTTTTTTTTTAAATATATTTCGATTCCATCCCCGCAGTCCAGCCGTGTGCGTACGCCACCTACTCCTCCACCACCATCGAACCCCCTTTTCCACAACGCCAGCAGCACACCCCGCAAGCCCTTGTGCCGCACGGTATGTGTGTTGCGCCTCGGTGTAAACGTGTATGCGTGCCCTCTCCTCCCCGCTTGCCTCCTGTGTCTCATATGCCCATCGGTTTGCCAACGACCAACGAACACACAAAACACAACCCCCGTTGACACCAGAAGGGACCACGGAGGGATGGACGCACACACACACACACCCAAGAGCGAGACACAGAAAGAGAGAAAGAGCAGGCGCGTCGCCACCGTTCCACACCGAGCCAGAGGACCAGAAGAGGCACCGGAACGGTGATGGCAGGGAAAATAAAGAAGCAAAATATGTATCGAACACACAACGCGCGTACACAACCAACCCGTAATGGCGGCGGCTGCGGCGGTCGGTCGGTCGGTCCGTTCCCGGTGGCTGCTGCAACTCGCACACACGACGCTTACAAATCGCACACGCACGAAACACAATAAAACGCTGCATAAATTTACAGTCCCATTGCTCTATGTGTCCTGTGTGGTTGTGTGCAAGTTGGTCGAGGATAATTAAGGGAAAGAGAAAGAAACATTAAATACGGTACACCGTGCTGTACCTTTGCTTCCCATCACAGTTTACATTGACAAAAAGGTACGCACACACACACACGCACACTGCAATCGTGACACACGCGCGCACGCACGCACAAGACGTGATTAGCACCAAAACGGGTTCTGCCGCCGCTAGAGGTGACACGGGGGTCCACTGACTGATGAGCAATCAAATTCGCGATTACACACTGCGGCGGCGGCGGCGGCGGCCGACAAACAAGCGCTGCTTCTTGTTACACTTCTTCGCATCTAATCGCCCCATCGCCCGCACCCCGACCGCTACAAACACCGAACAACCCTGAACAGTACACCAGTGAATGTGTGCGTTTACACACACAAACAAATATAACGCTTCTTCTCACACACGCGCGTCTTTCACCACGCTGCTTTATTTTCACGGAATATAAACAAATTTGTGCACGCACGGCGACTGCGGCGGCTTTCACTAACCCTTTGCAATGAGAAACACACGCACGCACACATCCATTCACAATGGAACGCCGGCGGGATACAGTGAAGACACACAAAAAATGCTCACACTCTCACCGATAGAACATCCGCGACACGGGGCTCTGAGCTACGAAACGTTTTGCGTCCTCACGCGTTCAACACTCATCGCTCACTGACACAGCCGCGCGAGAGAAACACACGCCGCAGCACCGTAGACGGTCGTGTGCGCACACACCACTACGGGAAGGAAGAAATAAGGTAAAACCGTCGCACACACAAAATCGTCTTTTTTTTCGGCCGCCGCCACCACCACCGCGCCATCGATGCTCTCTTTCTATAACACTCTCTCTCTCATTCTAACACGCTCGCCCAAACGGGCGCAGTTGTGTGTGTTTTTTGCTGCTCTGTTTTTGTTTGCCGACTCTTTTCCCCCGCACCGGAGAACGGGAGAGAGAGAGAGAGAGCGGAAAAGAGTTTGTCTCTCACTCACGTATTTTAAGGGTGATTTTTACTCTCGCTGTCTCTGCGTTCCGGGGGGACTTTTCTCCGAGAAGCAGACGCGCGCGCGAGTGTGCTTGAACGAAAACGGCAAAATTGGTGCTCTTGCTGCTGCTCTGGCCGCCCGCCATTGAAGCGCACACACACAAGAAGCAAGAGGCATCTGCTTTTCTCACAACACAAACCCGAAATCTGCACGCTCACCGTTGGCTAAATGTGCATTTTCAAACAAAAACAATTGGAATACCGTTGGGAGTGTGTGAGTGTGTGTGTGTAATCGTTGCAAATTTCCCCAAACTATTATTCTTATTAGATATTCAAAAACTGATTCCATTGAAACAGCAGCGGACAAACACAAACTCCGACCAGACACCGGAAAGGAAGTGCTGCATCGGCTTACAGCGCTGCTGATGCGTGCATGCACAAATATTCGATAGCTTTCTTCCTGCTTCCTGCCGATAGGGAGGGGGGGGGGAAGGGACGAGTGGAGTGTGCATGCATTCGCTTAAAATTGCAATTAAACTCGACCCGTCTCCTATAAGCCGCCGCCACACCATCGCCACACTCGCCCTTAAAGCGACACCAAGAGCATTCTTTTCTTTCATCAATATCCGCCCCCTCTCTCTCTCTCTCTCACTGTCTCTTTTCCCTTTTTTTCTTCCCTCTCGCAGCAGCTACCAATCGAACCTAATACAAGAGAATGAATTATCGCCCATAGGTTAGTGGCGTGTGCGGTGCGGTAAGATGAGAACGACACACACACGCACACACACACACACACACACACTGTTTCGTGTCACAAATCGATCTCACTATAGAGGTCGAGGCGCAGCGCGTACATTCACCAAATATTCGGCGACAGTCCTTTTTCCCTTCTCCTTCAAACACACACACATACGCTCGCTCCCTCTCTCTCGTTCTCACTCACTCTTTTTCACCCTCATTCCACATTCAAAAACTCAACTTGACGCGGGTGCAGATGTTCTGTGGTTTATTTTTTGTTGCTGTTCTTCTCTGCCGCTCCTCTACAGAAAATGTGGGCGATTTGGGGGATAGATGAGGTAGGGTGGGGGGTGAAAAAAGTACCAAACATCACACTCACCCCCAACCCGCAGCACACAACGGAGGAGCGAACTTGGCTTGGCTCTCGTTCGAGCTTGTGTATTATAAATTCTACTCGACGTCGTCGCGCGGCGCTCATCTCACCGACACTTCCTGCGTTGGGAGGGAGCGACAAGAAGAGGAAGATGAAGAAGAAAAACGCAACGAGAGAAGCAAAAAAAAACACGACCATTCTTACCTTTGCGCTTACCCTTAGGACAGTCTATTTTATGCGTCTCCCCAGCCCCCCCATATCCTCATCTACCACTTTTGGAAACATTCACGAACGAGGTACGCGCGTGTGGAGACAACATACAATTCCCTCACAACACACACACATGCACACACACATACACAACCGTTGGTTCGCCTGTTCCATCGCATCCACCCAAGGGTGCTGCGCGCGCGAGAACGATGCGGTTTTTCATCCACCCTCTCCTTGCCCTCGCCCTTCACATTCCGCCCCGCCCGACCCTACTGCGTACAGCGAGCGAACACAACATGCGGCAGGGCCTGGCTGTAGAGCAGCCGCGGCTTCTTGTTCTTGTTGCTCGATAACCACCGAAGCGCCTCAGCAGCAGCAGCAGCAGCAGCCTCACCAACCGCGTCTCGCGCTGCTCTACCAACCACACCCCCGAGCTTCCTCCCCCTTCTCTCCCACCCCCCCATCCGTTTATTTTTTAATTTCGTTGTGTCCATTCTCGATTTATAGCGCGCTTGGCACAACACAGTGACGTCCCGCGCCGCGCCTCTCTCCAGCGCCGCGTTCACAATTTCAAGTTCCATTTGTTCGTGCACACCGTCGCCACCATCGTCCGGTAATAAATGAGGCACCACCACCACCGACCCCGGGAGAAGAAAGAAAAACGGAAGGAACACCACACGAGGCGAACGAAGGCGCAAAAGTAGCAAAGCGGCAGCGAAGCAACAGAAAAAAAAGAAGAACGAGAGGAAGGTACAAAACAGGCCGGAGAACTTGCCACAAGCCAGCCGGCAGCGGCAGAGATAGAAGCACCAGCACCAGGGAACATAAAAAGTTCGTCAATCGTGCGCCTCCCCGTTTCGGATCGAATGCCACCCGCGTTTGTTGGTTTCCCCCTTTTTGCTTGGTGGAGTGGCGACGACGATGACGCCCGGGAGGATGAACAGGATCACATTTTGCTGAGGCTCCTTTTTGGAGACTCCCTTCCGGAGAGAGAGAATATTTCCGGTGGAAAGTGATATCGAGAAGGTGAGAATTGAAGCATTATGATGATTGTTTTAGCAAACATTGCTTCTTGTAATGATGGCAACATATTTCTAACAAGAACGACATTTGAATAGCCAGATAGAGAGCTTCTGATAGAGAATCGAGCTAGAATTGATGGTCGTGAAACTCCCATAAACCTAATTTAATAGAGTTCACACATAATGCTGACCACATTCCAATCGTAGTGCCATAAAAAAGGGAAAACTGCCCCCCCCCCCCCCCCCCCCCCCCCTATCAGCCACTCGCGCCCGCGTCAGTGTGTCATTAGGATTATTCTTTCGGTCACCCTCGCACCAACCGATTCCTTCACCCTATTGCTATTGTGAGTGGGATTCGTAACGGGTTTAAGGACCGTTCTGTTTTTCCTGCCCGTTGCTTCTTACTTTTATTTGCCAACCTCTGCCCTCCATCCATCAGCTACGTGCGCTACGTTGCCCCCGTAGAATCCATTTCCCAATAATTTTATGAGCCTTAGAAAAGCCCGGCTTTTCGCCTTAGCTCCAAGTTTGTTGCTGCTGCTACGTAACCCCCCCCCCCTCCCCCCTTCACTCTCTGCCACTTTTTTTATGCAAACCAATCGACAATCGTCCCGAAAGAGGGAAAAATGTACAGAAATCCTTTTCCATCCGAAACAGCAGCAAAAAAAAGGAAGAAAAGCGAGGAAAACCCATCCTAACTCACCCCTAAATCTCTCTCTCTCTCTCTCTCTCTCTCTCTCTCTCTCTCTCTGCTTGCTCACTCTTTCACAAACAGCAGCAACAGCAGCGGCGAAATACCCGTTTGACAGCGGCAAATCAGCCAAGAAAATCGAAACGAAATTGTCCTTAAGTCAGCGACGGACGGACTGGTGGAAAGGATAACTTCAGTGCCCACCCGAGGAACACCCGTGAGGGCCAGAGGGCGAGAAGTCGCGCGGTAAAATGAAGCAAAGAAACACATACCCAACCAGCAAAACCGAAGCTATTGGAAAACTTTCCTGTGTGCCAAAGCGAGAGAGCATGTCTTCTTTCTCTAGATTTTGGACGGCACAACGCCGATCGTGTGGCCTATGAACGAAAAACGGGAGAAGGGGAAACCGATATCCTTCGAGTGACACACACGCATGCATCTGCATGCGTATTCCGCTCAACCGAGACTACACATCTCTCTCGATCTCCCATGATTTTTCTGCTATCGCGCTCATCCGGGTGTTAGGCAACCTCAGTCTGTCCAGAACTTTCACTGTGGAAGGATGTGTTGGAGTGATGTGTGATTTCTTGTGCCCCGTACTTTGCTCGTTTACGTTTTGTGCCGTGTTCCTTCGTCTTCAATTATGAAATTATTTATCCTTGTAAATTTCTAAGGTAAGTTTCTTATCCTCGTGTGTGCTTCAATGGATACATTCAACTAACACTTGTCGTCTAAAAAGTTACAGTGCACGCGCATGTTAATCGACGGTTGCCGATGGAAGGACGGTGTCCGGTTTTAAAATATCAAGGTAAGCGTTTCTATCATCCTATGTGCAAAATGTTGTTTAGTTGTTTTTTTTTTAAACACATGGTTTAATTATTGGTTAATTTTCATCAACAGATATCATCACAGCTCTTTCATCACAGGATGCATAGGATACGGCTAAACATGCGCAGCACCAGTCCGTGACGTCATTTCCAGACAGGCGCCGGCTGAACACGCGCAGCACCAGTCGAGGATATCCTAGCGCAAAGGGTAGAAGGAAGAACGAAAGGAAGGGTAACAGAAAGCAACCACAGCATTTGGAAGGGGTGAAGCATCCTGCCGTATACAGAGTGTGAGTGTTCCAAAACGTATGTGGAAAGAGTAACACCAATAAACAGCATGCGAAAGTGTGCATAAAGCAAAAAGAAAAAGCGTCACTACTACAACCAGCAATCCGAAAATATAAGGGGAGGGATAAATACAAATGTATGCGTAAGCAGGACCAGCAATCCA
This sequence comes from Anopheles gambiae, assembly GCF_943734735.2. Taxonomy (NCBI): domain Eukaryota; kingdom Metazoa; phylum Arthropoda; class Insecta; order Diptera; family Culicidae; genus Anopheles; species Anopheles gambiae. The sequence continues at coordinate 4,205,670 of NC_064602.1, read as the reverse complement.
AGCATTTGAATGTGTGCGTCGGTTTGCGCCGTGCTGAAAGTTTTTACTTTAGCTGCTGCTAGTGTAAAAACTTAAGGAAAGCTTAAAGTAAAAATTTTTTACACGGGGCGCCTTCGGAAATTGTTGGCTGGGTAACTGCCTGCTGCCTCCCTCATCCCCTTTCGGTGCCCTTTCCCCGTTCGGTAGCCGCGGTGGTGCTGTGTTCGAACGGGTCGGTCCTGCCAATTGCTCAAAAACGACACAACACACACACACAGCCGCCGCGCGCGCCCTTACCAGAATGGCGTCCTTTCTTGTAGGCTCTCCTATCTCTCTCTCTCTCTCTCTCTCTCTCTCTCTCTCTCTCTCTCTCGCTCTCTTCATTCTCTTTTACACCATCACCGTGGTGGGGCATCGTGAACCGTAAGCAAAGGGTGAGAAACGGGAAAAAGGTGACGTTTGCTTTCCCTTTCCACATCCTTCCGGGGTCGTGTGCTTGGGGAAGAGAGCCTTTAAGGCTGTTAGGGTGTGTGTGTGTGTGTGTGTTGTATGTACTACTGGGTATGAATTTTCCCGGTCCCCGGGTCCGGTTCATACGGTCAGGATTTATGATCGCACACACCGACCATCATCTCCACCCACCACCACCACCACCAGCAAACGGGGTAGAGAGACAACGAACAACTTTAGCGAAAGCAATCCCACGGCACAAATCCTTGGCCTCGTGGTGTTGTTCGCTCACTCGCACACAACCAACCGACAGAAAAAAAAACCCCCGCACCGTCCTTTCCATATCTTTTGCCCCCAATCGCCAGGGTTCACCCCTGCGCCAGACACGCTGTGCCTTCCTTCCGCACTGACCGGGTTCGAGAGGGAGAGAGAGAGCGAGAGGGCGTCGATGGGGCTGGCAATCAATAACCGTAGGCAAAAAGTTAGCCATTTCCTCCGCTCCGCCACCACCTTACCCTTGTTGGGAAATGGCAGCAAAGCGTATTTATGCTTCGCGCGACTGTTGAGACTCTGTCGGTCGCTTAGTAGTAGTAGTAGTAGCAGTAGTAGCATGTGGCATAAAAGTGGAAACGGGTTCGCAATCAAGCAAAAGGAGTCCCGTACGTATGGCCACTCTTTGTGTTCCCTAGCTGCGATGAGATAGGGAGCGAGGTGGGAGGTGGTAAAAGCGACGCAGCAGACGTATTTATCCCTCAACACGTGTGCGTGCTGTTCGGGTAAGAACACTTTCTTTTAGCGATAAACGATCCTTTTCTTAAACTGGGCATAACACGTTGGAAATGGGAATGGCGGCAGCTCATAGCACGATGGAGTGGCTTGTTTCGAAAGGAGGCACACAGGGAAAGGGTTTCTTCATTCTTCAGATAAAACGATAACAGCAATCAAGATAAAACGGCGTCCCAATCATGTACAATTATTAATCCAAAACAAATCTATTATTAACCCATTTGTTTTTTGAGCCATCTTCAACGATTATTTCGAGTCACCACACGCCACACATTCAAACTCTTTGCCGCTTGATGACACAGTTTGATTGTGTACAAAGCACCATCGCAAACTATCATTATGACGGCTGGACACTGGAGTCGCGACGAATCGTATCAAGTTTCATCATACGGTTGCTGGTTTGACACGAGCCGGAGATAGCTTAAACACTGTCCAAACAACAATGCATTTGTAAATAGCAAACGGCAGTCAGGTGAAAGATTGAAATCGCTCGTAGGCCATAAGGACTTCAAAAAACCGAGACTAGAGGCACCACACACACGCGCGCTAAGAAAAATGTCTCCATTGTGTCACCAGTTTTGCACGTAAAGAGTAAGAAGTGTTTGTTATAAAGTGGAACACACACACACATTCACGCATAATACAAAACCTTCCCCAATTATAGTTTCAACCCCACTCAAACTCAACGCCAAAAAGTGTTCATCTACTGTGCACCGCAGCACCGCACCAACAACTATCCACATCCGTTGCTGCCACACTACCCCATTGCCCATTATTACGATGTCGATGTCGTAAACGATAAACATACTTTCACGCGATAGCATTCCGATCACGTTTCGAGAGCAGCAAAACAAAACACTCAAACCCAAACGAAGCGGACACGTCGGGGGGTCGGGGCGAGCTGCCACGAACGGCAAACGCAGACGACGAAACGTTTTGGGTCGCTGAAAATGAAGGAAGAGCAACACACAAAGCAAAAGATGCTAATAAACTGAGGCTAAGGTTTCAGGGGGGAAAAGTGATTGTGGGGAAGGAAATATGACTCCCCTTCCCCTTCCCACAACAAGGTAGGGACGGGTCCGGGCGCACAAGTGTGTCATATGTCACGGGGCTAATTATATCGGTATGAAATAGAACCGTTTTTGCAACCAAAAGTTTGGAGCGGCTCCGGGCAAGCTAATGAGTGTGTGTGTGTGCTGGTGGTAGTTTGTGCCATCAATCCATAATCCTCCAGCACCAGATTCATGTTGGCAAATGAGGTAAGACTGTTACCTTTTTATGCATTAAATCACAATTTAGTGTTTATACATATCCCAGCAATACATAAAGCCTGCCTTAGTTAGTCTTCTTTTAACGACAAAGTGGATTCAAAGTCAACGCACAAACACACCGGAGGCCAAAACGATTAGATACGAATGGATGATTTTGATAGCACATTTATCTTTACAGCCTTTTCGGAAACGTTGGTTGGCTGTGCTGTCCATGGTCCGTGATGCTACCGGCAACCCTTTTGGAAACGCGATTTAAATACGAAATGGGACGCTGCTAAACGACCAACCAAAACGTTCTCCTAAAAGTGTATTGATTACATTACACTTTCTTCACGGTTTTCTGTACAATTGTTTCATAATACACTTTCCACCTTAAATTACACAGCTCACGGAGACTCCGATTCGTTACCAGTGCGTTTTGGAAAATGTACAATTCATTGTTTTATTGCATCTTTTTGCTCACGAAAACAAGGCACAACAGTAGGACTAAAGTTACTGTGGCTCTTTTTTTGTTATTTGAGCAGGAGGAGGAGGAGGTTACGTTATTCCAACTGACCGAACAGAAGACCAGCGCTACCAACCGATAAATACCCCCGCGCTTTCCGAATGGGGCGAAACATACACGCGCAAGTAGAAAGATCGCGATCGCCACCACCAACAGCACCAACACAGAGCACACTACTTCATCTCCATCAACTCCCCCCCCCCCCTCCCTTTCACCTTTCAGATTGAACATGAATAAAGAAGCAGAAGCAGAGGAAACGCCACGAACGGGTTAATGCTTCACCGCTGAACCCGCTGCTACCGGGGACGGCGCAGCAGACGAACGGCGACACATACTTATGACGATTCCGGCCAGGCGGAACCGAATCCAGTAAACTCCAACGCATCACCCGCGCGGAATATGGGGTGGAGGGTAACGGCACTGCTAGAAAAGACACGATAATTACGGAATGTGGCCACGGTGTGTATTAAGCCGCCTTCAGTTCGCGTGGAATGGTGGGTGCCGACACATACACACACGCGTGGATCCGTCCGTCCAAATGGCATGCACAGGCCGCGTGTCGGTCAGCGACATGGTACGAGATTTGGGAGGCGCACAAGATGCTTTACTTCTTCGTTCGTGGAGCAAGAGAAGACTGTGAACGAGGCACGGATTTTAAGTGTCGCTGTGGCCACGTGATGATGAAGCGTATTTTTGCGGTGTTTAGTGGTTGGGTGAGAAAGTAATTGCAAAAAGCCATTAAAAACCCGGGGAAGCAAAAGTGAGAGAAAGATGTAAATGTAAGTGCCAGGCACTATGATTAACCAATATTATGCAAAACAGGCGAAAACTTCACACAGCAAGCGGCATAGAAGGGGGGCCAATAAAATACTGCAGTAAATCGAATGTTCATTGAATAGGGACGCCACACAGACTCCAGACATCAGAGCTAACAGTTGGAAGGAAACATCACCTTCACCGTGTCTTTATAGCTATTTAGAGGATGTTGCAGGGAAATGCATTTCGCACCACGATTGAAGCAAATGCAATTACATTTTTAATTTCCATCTTCACACCAATTGAATACGCCAGCTGTGCGACTTGCAAAGGCAAGACAATAACAAAACCCTGGTTCCCCCTACAATAGATTGAGGAAGAAACAATCGTCATTGAATCACTCACTGATCGAAAGGAAAAAGGTACCTTATCACGTATTTATCGCTTTTACTATCGTGTCGCAAGCTTTCACTTTCCCTGTGTGGGCTCTCTTCGTAGCATCAATTACATAGACGAGGGAACACACACACTTACTAATAGAATTGATTTGAGGGAGGGTGCAATAGGCAGCTCAATCAAGGGATTAACAGCAATCACTTTTATATGTGATAGAGCTGATTAGTTTGATTGTAATGTTTCACCATGAAGATTGGACTTACATGGGTGGTTTTCGTAGATTTGTGGGTTGAAAGAGTCTTACCTGAAAAGAGGGAGAAGAAATTACAACATTAGTACAACTACTCATAAGACATTCTCAAACAGTTTTCACAAATTATAGGTACAAATAGTACAAAGAGGTAGATTACAATTAGAAACAATGTCGAAAGGCCACACTTCCCAAGCTTCTGCGGCGAATGTCACATATCTTGTACACAAATTTGCTCTTCATACCATCCTGTCCTGTTTAGATGAAGTAGAAGAGCAAAAAAAACTAGTGAAGCATCAAGAAATGGCATTGCTGGATCCTTCAGCACATCCTGTTATGTCATGCCCACAGAAGGGACGCAAGACCCACTCGAATGCCTAATATTAGCTCGCTCCGGTTTTGCAAAGGTCACCTCGGGTTTTCAGTAAACGGGTCCGGTTTAATCTTCCGGTCCCCCCTCGAAAAACACCGGTCCTTCCTCCTTACAATTGGACCTCTCGCACACACAGACACACACTCATAACCATTGCCGGAAGTTGAAGCTCAGGAAACAAGAGATCGCAACCAACCAACCAACCAACCAAGTCAGCCAACAAAAAAAGGGATCCCCGGCTGTCGCAAATGGATATCTCCGGGTGGAATGAGAAGCAAAATACACCCTCTCCAACCCTCCCTCTCCCCACTTTTTCGTCCAGCTTTGTTAAGCTGTAGCAAAATGGCCTTTTCGGTGGAGTCTCATCATTTCCTACTGGCGCGCGCGTAACCCATCACACCCTGCAGTGTACATTGGAGCGGAGAGAACTGCAGCAGATTTAGATCCGTTCTGTGTGTGTGTGTGTGTGTTTTTTTTTTTGCTTGCTTACTTCTGCCACCAACACGAGTCCGGTTCAGCCCAGCAGCTCGGGGACCGGAAAAGCTAAGGCCCTCGATTTATCCTAAGAAGCAAAACCAAAACCGGCCACAAAAAAAAATGTCAAGCGAAGGCACAGCAGAGTTAAGGGAGCAGCACTGGGAGGGAGAGGCTATAGGGCTGTAAAGCAAGTGTTAGTGTTTTGCTTACTTTCGCCATTCTAGCTGGTTGGAGAGTATGCTACGCTTTCTAAGAGCGTCCCAGAAACGAAAGCAAAAAAGTGGAATACGACCTCCCTCTAACCGTCGCGTCTAGCCTCTTCTTCTTCTACGTTTGCCCGAGAAATGAACAATTTGCCGTCCGGGCCCGGAGGGGCGAGATACAAGCAGAGCCGTGTGGTAAAACTTGCGCAAATCCTTCCCATTTTAGCCGTCTTTCGTTCGCCGTTGCAGGATGGTTTGGATCCTTTTTTGTACTGTTTTGCTTGTTTGTGTGCTTCCCTCTGTATGCGGTGTACTGTAAAAACGACAAGCCGAACGAAAATCGTTACTGCATCGTTTGTCTCCTGCTTCATTCGCCCTCCCCACATCGCTCTCTTCGCACAGTGCTTATCTTTTTCTACAACAAAATGCTCGGGCACAAACTACAAACGAGCCAGCGTATTTACTGAACCTTCCTCCGGCTTTCAGGCGGCAGCTTTTCCGGAGGTTCATTCGCTTCCCCCGGGGAAGGGGTGTCGCTTGATAAATACACCAACACACACACACACGCGAATAAACCACCAACAAACCCCGCTGGAGGTGAACGGGAAAAGGGGATTTGGTAGAAATGAAAAGTGGAAAATTAGATAGACCTGAGGCCTGGTGTGGTGGCAATGGTGGAGGTGCTGGTGTACATAAATTGTGCCTGCCACAAAGGGATAGAATGTGTCTGTGTGTGTGGATGGGTGTTCGAGTGCCGCTTTACACGGATGCTTTTCCCACGCTTCAATGCAGGAATGGTCACAATCTGAACGCAAAACCTGTACGTACATAGATGCGTCTCAAAGGAAGAAGACTCGACTTGGGTCAGGACGATTAAAGAAAATTCGATTAGTTTTCCAGGTGCTTTCTCACACATTGGTAGCGTTGTTTTTCTTTGTCAGCTACAATTAATACCAATTGCAGGGATTGCTGTACTGTATATTGTTATTTTATACTTTGATTTGATGGTTTAAAGAGGTTTTCTTGCATTTTAACATTGCAATGTTCCTAACAATTGCAGCTGTATGATTGACAAACATCGTATGTATCGACAGTTTAGGAATTTTCCTTCTCTTGTCCAAAATCATCATCAAAAACCGTCTCAGCCATAACATCAATGCACGCCACGTAGCGCTTCGATCCAACTTTACATTTGCCTTCGAATTTTCTCTCCATTACACTCACGAAAAAAAGAAAACTGAACCTTCGATTCGTAACCGTAATCACCAGCCCACACACCCAACTCTCGCAGTTATGTAGCAGTGTGTTTGTGTGCGCCGGTCCTTGCCTTCACACAGGGACAGAGACAGCGGGGGAGGAGAAGAAGAAAAAAACCACTCGCTGTAATATTTTTTCGCATCTAATTTTCCAAAGCAAGCTGTTGAAATGATCTCCCTTCTCGCTCGTGTCTTCCTCCGGGCGGCTCAGGGCGGCCCGGTTGACTGACTCTCCTCCGCCCGTGCGCTGTGTACTTCATTTTTCTTTTCTCGTTCCTCGTCCCTCGCAGCATTTTGTGCAATTAATTTAAATTAAGCAAAAGCAAACCAATGTCAACGGGAAGACGACTTGAGTGCGAAGGGCAAATGAAGATTGTCCGCGGGACAAGGAAGCTCTGCTCAAACACTCCGTGGGGCCCACACTCTTCCATCCATCCATCCATCCGTCCGTTCGTGTACCATATCTCCTTGGAAAAGGGACTCGCAAGACTCACACTCACTTGAAACAAAATGTCCTCCCCCCCCCCCCTCCCCCCAACTCCCGAACAAAACGCAAAAGGTGTTCCGTTTTTTTCCTCCTCCTCCCAAATTCGCGCAGATGAATTCGCTTCGTCTCCTCGTTTTTCCACTTCAGCCAAAACCCAAACGACTCTGATTGTAAGGACTCACGCTTATTGTGTCCCTGTGTTTGTGAGTGAGTGTGTGTTTTTTTTTCGTCATCAATTTTTTACTCCCACCTCTCTGCACCACCCACAAAATGGTTTTTCCTTTTTGTTTCTTGTTCAGTTATCAAGCGCAGGAGAGAGAAAAACACCCTCCCAACAGATCCTTGCAACTGTTGGAACCGTATTCTCATCACATTCCGAGCGAATCCTCCCTCCTCTCCCCATTGACAGCCGTCCTCCACCACCGTTTCGGCATCCACTTTGTAGCAGCCCCGAATTGGCTCCGCTTTTTGTCCATTTCCACTCGATTTTTTTTTCTCCACTCGAGCCTTCCTCAGTTTGTCGGCGCGTGACCGGAGGGTAGGGAGCCAGGTAGAAAAGAAAAAGATAACGAACGCTTCCGGTTCGATGGTTGGTGACGGATTTTTACTCTTCACGTCCTGCAGCCTCCGTCGCCCTGGTTGCGCCCTTCGTCCTTGGTTTGGTATTATTGGAAAACGAGGGACAAGGCGAGCACTGGCGAATACATCCGCTTTTTGCCATCACCCGTCTAATGCTCGCAAGTATCGAGCATGGAAGGAAACTGCTGAAGCAAAAAACTAGGAATCGAATTTTAGGACTTTTAAATACAAGCAGCTCTACCGCCGAGCCGAGGGAAGGGAAGCAAAATGAGCAAAATGGAGATGGAAGAAGAGCATCCTTCTTATCGATGAGATTTACCGAAGCATTGCACGATGATCCGAAGAGTGAGTGTTTGTGAGCTTCAGAAAAGTGGAATTTTAACCTACAATGCCATCTTTAATGAGAAAAGGATGTACAAAAGTACACCAAAACCACCTGATGTTACTAGCTGTGCACTTGATTTAACCTCTTCTGACACCAAGTCATCCCGTGGTTTCCAACTTTTACAGGAACTAACAAGTCCCCTTTGCCCGATCCAGGGGGACCGTCGGCAGCCAAGTCGGCACAGTACGGTGAATAATTTATTGAGCATAAAATCGATGAAACATCAAGCATAAACGGGGGTACGGTGTGTTATCGCCGTTGAATTACACGCCCGGTTTGCATAGAATCGATAATGGATGACATTATCGATGATAGATGGAGGAGCGAGCCTGCTTCTTCATGGTGAGGTTCGACTCAAAACGAGATAGAGAAATGATACAACGAACATCATGCGACGCATCTGCGCTGGAGTCATTCAGAACATTGTTTTTATTGGAATAAGTAATCATGCAATGAAAAAGACAAGCGACGCTTCTGGCTCTTATAGCGATAGAGTTCAATTCTAATAACTCCAACTGAAACCACTCGCTCGACGAAAAGTGCCAAAGCGTTTCCAGCACGTTCTGCCTTTTTCACACATGACCAGACACACACACACACACACACACAGACACATATGGTGTGCCGTTTCCTCCGCAAAATGGCGTAAAAGGTATAGGTTGCCATCCGTCCACTAGCGAGAGTTTGCGAAAACCTGTAGCAATCAAATTATAATAACCCTAGCGCGCCTCGGAACCGAACTCCAACCGACCGACCCCCCAACCCCGAGTGACCGCTCAACCCGCCCACCGTTATACCAGCGGGACACGGAGTCTAACCTAGCAACACGAACCAACGAGCCCCGGGAAAGCCGGGCCGCAAAATACTCGCCGGATCACGTAAGAGGACGACACTCGCCGTTCACCCTCCACCATTGCAGAGCCCTGAGAGCCTTTTCTTTTTCCGGATGAACCCTCTGCCTTCTCCTCCTTCCCTCCCCCTTTTTCCCCACATCATCCATTGTGCCTTCCGTGCAAAGGAGCAAATGAAAAAGGTAACGGACCCGCCGCGCGCGCACCCGCGTTTGGAAAAGGATTGAACTCGGCAAACTGTGGACGAAGCGACGCCGCTTTGCGCTACCTGCGACGACGAGAGCGAAGGTTTTGCTGCTGTTCGGTTAAATTTTCCATTCCACCATTGTGTCTGTGTGCTCGGTTTGTCAAGACTGTGCCCCCGGTTGCGGGTGCGGGTGCCGTGGAAAACAGTGCGCCGCGTGGAAAATGGAATTGGAAAAATAGAACCCTCGGGTAGCGCGCGGCACGGGAGAGGTCCACTGCGCAGGCACTGGCAAAAACTGGGAAAGTTATTTTCACTTCCGAAAGTGCAGGCTCTGAGTACAGCGGATCGGATTGATAAGTGCATTGAATACAGGTTGAATTGGACGGTTAAACGCTGGCCACAAGAAGTAAGATGTCTCCCAAAAGTTTTTGGTTGGTTCAAAGGTTTTTTGAGCGTTGAACAGACTCCACAAACTTATCAACCCACTTCTAACGGATATGAACGATTATTGCAACGCAGACACAAGGCAGGACGACTCCAGGAGACTTTTTTCACGCTCCCCTCGGCGTCGTTCCCTCTAAAATTGTTTCCCCTTTTCGCACTCATCATCTCTCGCTCCTCTTGCCTGCTTCTCGCACAAACAAAGACACTTGTGATATGAAATTCTCAAGCACTTCCTCGGCAGCAGCAGTCGGTGTCACCCATGTCACGCGCTCCCAAACCACCCAACGCGTTCGTTCGTTCCACGGGTGATTTTAGCCACGAGGCATTTCCGTTCTTCTTCTCGCCCCTCCTCCACCCGAAAGCCGCGCACATCGCGACCAATTCTGGCCGCCCGCAATGATCCACCACCAGCGATAAGGTGAAGCGGAAAAAGAAGACGACAAACTGAACCGTCGCCGTGTGATGGGGGACGCTTGGGGGACCGGAGTGAAAGAAAGAAACGGTACACAACAGCGCAAATGAGGAAAACCTTCGCGAAGGGGTGGCTCAATATTGCTGGGGAGCTCCCGAAACAAAGGGGGAGAGCTTGTGTGTCGCGTACCGGACGTACCGGGGAGAGAGGTTACTGCACACAAACACACTCACACACACACACACTCTTATCCGCATCTTATTTCACGCACATACAAACAAACACACACTCGCACATCTAAACACTGAAGGTTTACTTTTTTTTCGCACAACCGAACCCCGAACAGTCGTGAAATGAATTGCTCCTCCGAAAGGGCGACAAGATTGATGAAGGTTTGCGCGTTTAGCGCGCTGGAGGAGCAGGGCGTCACAGAACAAGCTGAGGGCGTCTGTGTGTGTGTGTGTGTGTGTGTGTGTGTGTGTGTGTGTGCTTTGGGGTTGAAAGAGAGGAAACAGAGGATGAAAAGTGTCGAGCGGAGAGCAACATTGAATCGAAAGGGACGGACTCGGGATGAGTTTCCTTTACGGTTTTCAGCATTGGGGATATAGCCAGCAACTGAGTAATTTCGATCGCCTTTCGCCTGTAAGACGACGAACAGACGAAGCCAACAGAACCAATCGACTGTTTGTTCCCCGAAAATTGTTCCCAGAATCCGATTCCATCGGCAAATCAATGCGCACAAGGGCTGCGTTATCATTACGGGGGACATTCAGCAGCTCAAGCCTGCTGGCCTCCTTGGTGGCAATTATTTTCGCATTGGTTGATTAAATTATCCGAAAACCTTCAACCCGCTCGGGGGTGGGCTTCTGCAATCTCAATCCCATTACCAGCAATTTAATTTCATATTCAAGCAACTCCATTTCCCGATCGGCACCGACACAATAAAACAATACGCTTTTCCCTCTGCCATTTCCACCCGGTGAGTGTTCTCACTCGTTTCACCGCCGCACCACCTTCTTCCCAAGAGAGAAAGGATACAAATTAACTGATCCTTTAAATTGATAAGCAGCACGGGGGGAGAGAGAGAGAGAAAAAAGAAACCCCCACGCATACAGGTGCGTGGCGGCGGATACAAACAGTGCAACATTATTCATTATCACGCTCTTTGGCACCACCCCGTGAATGCAATTTGGATCGGCACATGCACAATCACACACACGCACGGGACACGGATGCAGCAACAACCGCACGGTTTTTGGCCTTTCGGCTCCGGCACCGACTGTCGCTCTATTATTTAATTGCTTCAATTTATTGGTCTTTATGGCAATTTGTACACGCCCCAAGCCCAAGCGACAGGCGCGAGATGGACGCGAGTTGCTTGCTGGTAGTTGTGTCCCTCCAGCCCACAACCAACCAAACCCTCCACAGAAGCCACCCGGCAGCAGCAGGGAATGAAAATTTAATGTGAATCCTGCTAATTAGCCGTATGGAAATTCAATTAACCTCCTCGGAGACTCCCGCGCCCACAATCCCACCCACAGCCCACCCACCCACACGTTATTATGACCTAATTTGGGGTTGTGTGGGAGAGCGCGTGTATGTGTATGTATGTGTGGGTGCTACTGGAGATGTAAAGGACATGGGAAACGAGCAGGGAGAGGGCATACACAGTCGGGACAATATGGATTTGTGTGTTGGCGAAAGTGTTGCGTGTGCGTTTAAGCTTCTGACACTGCTCACAAACACACACACACACACACATACACAGATATCCACACTTACTGAAACTATTCACAGAGAAAAGGGGGCGCTACTACGCACCAAAAACATCCTCATTTTAGTATGAGTGTATTAATCAAGTGAGAGTGAAAGTGAAATGCTAGAGGCTTCTCTTATGTTTCACACTTTCACACAGGCGAATACATTATATAGGACGAACCAACGCGGAAGTGGTTTCGAAAGGATGCGTTGGACAAACGTTTGAAGAACCTTGTAGAGTTGTTGAATAAAAAAGGGGAAAACATTCAATCAATGACGATAACATTCAACAAATAAAACACACTGTTGCAAAGTGTTTTAATCCTTTCTTCCCAAGCATTCAACAACTTCATCGCCACCGGAACACGCCACTGTCTGCTTGGGGGGGTTGGAAATTAGCAATGGAAATTCATTCCCTCCAGCCACGACAATCTGTGGCGCGCAAAGAGCCAAAAAGCTACCCATAACCCCCGGTTTTTGGCAACCCAGAAAGGGGGAAGGGAATTGTGTGTTCGGTTACTATTAACAACCGCACAAATCGGTGACGTCATGCAATAACAACAGAAAGCAACAGTGGTGGTACCAGTGGGGCCACAAATAACAGCTGTTGTTTGTTTGTTTTATGCTCTCTCAATACAACAGCACCACACACTCACACAAACAGAGCTTATATTGCATATTTATACGACACTCGGCATGACTTGTGTGGCGTGAAACCACAATGTTTCATATACATTTCAATGATCCTGCCACAGCAAAAAAAAGCCGGAAAACACCACACCGCCCAATTGCTACATAACGGATTAGGATGGGATTATTAGGTGTGAGTTTCATTCTAGCATAAGATTGTGTTTAGACACAAATCCTCACACTATGCAGATTTAAGCCCATTATCTGGATTATCGAACATTTTCCACCGCCGGCTGCCCTGGCTGCCCCGTGGCTCCCGTGGCCGAGCGGCGGCAGTAGACTGCGGAGGTTGCTGGCGGGAGGTACTGGGGTGTGCGAGCGCGACGGCATGAATCAAAATGGCCGCCGTTTTTCGGTGTATCCCGAGACTCGCGCACCACACTGTCACAAAGGACCATTTTCTGTGCACGTGAGGTTAGAATGTCGACGACCAGAAGAAGGTGGAGGGGCGAATGGCGTCAGGGGGGTGGTGCGTTTCCGATGATACGTTTCCACTTGGTGCGATTTTTTCGGGGAGCCTTCGGCTAGCTATGGGACAGAGGGGGAAAAGGACGAAAGGACGAAACGTACGCGCGCGCGAGAGAAGGAGATGAAAAGCAATGGAAAAGTAAATCGAGAGGGCGCCATCAGGGGGAAAAAACAACACCAAAAGAAATGCATCCCGGAAAAGCGCTCACTTTCTCGCGAGGTGAAAATTAAGGAAACGGGACACACTCTGTGCACACAGCGAAGAGAAAGGTGACACCGTGTGCGTGAGCGAGAACGCTTCTCGGAATTGCTTCTTCAACGCCGGTTGGGATGAAAATTTTTACGAGAGAAAAGCTCCTGGATGAAAAGGAGCGAAGCGCGCTCTCTTTCTTTCGCTCTCGCTTTTCCGTGAGCGCGAGTGCGCACAAAGCTTTCCCGTTAAAGCGTGTGCATGTGGAAGAAAAAGGAATATCAATGTGTGATGCGGGGGTAAAAGCCAAACCGGGAGGAAAATTAATTGACACATACACACAAACCCCGAGAGCGGATGGAGCAAACAGAACAGGGGAGCGAAGAGTAGGGGGCAATTTTCTTGCCGCCGGTAAATGGAATGTTGCTTTTACTGTTTAAATGTCGGGATTTGGTGCTACGACGACCCTGCGGAATTGATATTGGATTCCATAAATTGGACTCGATCGAGCTAATTGAAAATAATATAACGTTTTCCCAATACTGCGTGTACCATTGAAGTTCATTATCGCCTTCTTTTTCTCCCAATTCAAAATATTAAGAACATAAGAAAGCTAGTGCAACTCACCTTTAAATATAAAATGCCTGATCAACTCCCGCTCAAAGGAATATTAGAAAACCCAGAGAGTCGTGGAGATTCCTGGAAAGGATATAAAAGAACATCTCTTAATGTTATTGTTAATTATATGTTGTACTAGCGCTTCTAATTTCAATTTCAAACAAACATCGCCCTGCTCCTCCCAGGCAACAGCTCCTCGGTAAGGTCCCACGGCACCTACTCGCGGATCTAATCGTCTCGTATCGATTCGGATGAGTATGGTCGCGCCCCATACAACCAAACCATCAATTTACATACGGTCGCAGGCCTCGTGAGCCTCGTACACGAGAAAACGGCTGAAGCTCACTGTGTACCAATCAACAACACACACAAACGAACAAAGACGAAGGACGAAGGGAAGCGTGAAAGGGTCTGGCTTTGGTCCCTCTAACTCCACCCTTGTAGAAAGGGACAAGCGGACACGGAGTATGGCAGACGAGACTTTCGGGAAAAACCGACCCGTCGATAGTTCGATTGCGCAACAAGGGAAGCTTCCGTGCTGCCTTCACCTGTGCCGCCAACTTTCATCCACCTGGATCGGGAAAGTTCTCCCGTGGCTCAGGCGATGCGACCAGGGAAAATGGTTCGTACCGGCGCACACTCATCTCTTTCCAACACCAACACCAACTGCTAAATTGTCGACTCGGAATGGAACACGGAACAGTGCACCTGACCCCCATCCCTTGCGTTGGGGAAAAAGTTTTGCTTTCCGGTCCTACAATAGAGACACCCACAATACCTCACAGAGGCGGGTAGATGGTACGTAGTGGTGTCTCAACCTTATAGCACCATCGCGTACACTGTTTTTGTGCTCGCTTCCAGGTGTGCAAGTCTGCAACCAAGGCACATCCCGGGAGAACGCCGACCAGCACCACCAGCAATGGGGTTGGTCAATAAATTTCCATTCGATTTGCAATGGGTGGAACAGTTGCCCGGTGCGACACGTTGGCGTTCGGAAGGACAATTTTACACCACATAAAACGAACGCTTTCCCGCAGCCCGGAGCTAAACATTGCAAGGCTTTGTGCACTGTGCTGCGAGTGACCAGAAAGTGTGAGTTTATGGATTGTACATACGACCTGAGCTGTATGTTGACTGATTGATTTGGTTCAAAGCAAGAATACTCCAAGAAGATATGTCACTGTCACTGATTCATCTGGTATCTGCATTGTACTTTAAGCTCACAGAACTTCATATGATAAAAGTGCATTATTTTATATTATATGATTTATCTCACAAACAAACTCGACACACACACAGCAACTGACATAACTGACAATCACCTCTATCTCATCCAACGAGCCACCATTTGGCGAAAAATTAGTGAATCAAAACACGCACAGTATGACAGTATGATATATGACGCAGTTCTGCAACCAGGCGTCAACCAGGCTGCTGCTGCTGCTGCGTGCCTTTACCATGTAAAACTGCAGCCTTGCTCGGTTGCGCTGCGCTTCGCTGGTTTCGCTGTGCCGGTATGTGCCTGGTCGTTGCGATGCAATTGCACAACCCAGCTTCTGCCGAAACACTCCAAAATTCCCAAAAACCCAAAATTGCCACGTTCGACGGTGGATGATGGAGGCACACACACACACGCGAGCACACGCACACAAAAAAGCAAAAGGTAAAACAATCAACCGAAACTACATACCTAGGACCGTGCCTCAGAATTTACTCGCTACTTCAGGCCACCCCGTTGGAATCGGTCGAATGCATGCACGATCGATAGCGACACCAAAGCAACGAACACAGAGGAAAAAAAACTGACAACTATTCTGCTCGCTCGCGATACCCCGGACAGATATGTCCCCCCCTTCATACTTTTCGGGATGCTGCTGATCGGGATGCACAAAGTGCGGAATGTGTCCCAATTTCGGTGCATTGCTTTTATTTCACTTTCACAGGCGCACCGGACGGACGACCCTAATGGTGGACGGCGACATTGACAACTGGCATGTGCGGTGTGTATGCATTTTTTAACATCCACGCTGGTAGATAAAATTGTATTACGTTTTAGTTTAAAACTGATGCATCTTTTACGAGCTATGTCTCGCTCATAGCGCTTTTTGGAGTCTTTGCTATGTCTGGAAACATATCTATGTAAGTCAAAAAACCTTTGCTGAACCTCACAATGAGCAAAATTATATCCCTCGGGCATATAACACATAGACAGTAGACACCTTCTGGGACTTGGAGCTTCAGGAACCAAGATCATCAATGAGATCCTCTCCAAAAAGAGATTTCGAAAGATGATGATCAGATAAATAGCACTAAGAATTCTTCTAGACAGCTTGAGCAGCAATAGCCAATATCTTCAATGGAATAGGCCCAATCACACACACAGGCATTATTCCCAGGACTTTTGGGGACATCAAACATTCTATTGTAAGATAAAAATAGCTACCGATGTCTCATCAAACCGTTTAATCTGCAGTGTTGTACCAACGACAATGGGCCCAAACAAAACAACTCCCAAAATGGTTTGTTAGTATCGAACACGAGATAGAAAGTAGGCAAAAAAAAATAATCATCTTTGCTCACGAACATGAACCCCAAGCCCCAGACGCAGCGCATCTCGCCTTCTTCGCAGACTAACGACCCCCGGGGACAGTAATAAAAGCGATGTCATTCTCCACCGGCACAACACAGGCGCGCGTGTGTTCCACACACAACAGTACGGAGTTCGACACAAAAAGAGGAGATGCCGCCGCCACCCAAAGCACACTTCTTTTTTTTTTCGTTTGTTTGTGGGACGATAGATAGCACTAACACACACATATACACACGAACACTGCTGCTCCACATGGGTATATGGCGTTGGAAACACATCCCCCCCCCCCCCCTCCAAATTGGGCAGCCATTTCCCACGTTTCGGAAAGCTCGAGAGATCCTAACCGAAAGGGAGTCTGATGGTTGGTTTCGGTGCCAGTTGGTTGGAAAATTCCAACATGGCTTCTCGCGTGCCTCGATCCTAGAGCAAAGGGGCGCACCAGGGAAGCACCAGCGCAAGGGTCGATCCGGACGTGACGGACATAAATTAAATTTATTACTTAGCAATTTTCGGGAGCCGTTTACCATGCCCCGAAAAGCTCCCGCACAAACGGAAAATTGTGGGGGAGAGAGCACTGCCGAAAACCGAAAACAAACTCGCGCGTGATAGCTGCGCCTTCGTGTCCTTTCTGTGGACAACAGGCCGGGCTGTTGGTGAGTGTAATCAGTGGGTGGGTGTGTATGTTCCCGGGTTGGGCTAAGCACCAGGAGAAAGGAGCAAAAACAATACAACACACACCAGAGAGCACCAAAACCTCCACAAAGGACACATTCAACATGCTTCCCCTCCGGGTTTCGGTGGAGCTGCTGCTTGTTTGACTTCGCTCGTGCACAGACACACGAAGAAGCCGCTCCGAGAAGAAGATGAAGAAGCAACAGGGCGGCAGGATGATTCTGTTGGTGTTCGCAGGACAGTGAGAGGAATTTCACTGCTCGAACCAAACCAAACCCGAGTTGTTTGTCTGCATGAGTCTCTGTGTGTGTTTGTTGCTGCAGCAGTGAAAACTTATTGCCCACCACCACCACTGTTTGCATGCATTTTCAGAATAATGCAACGGATAGGCAAAAATTGGGTAGGAGAAAGACAGGGCTAAGAGTAAAAGGAGCAGGCAAAGCTTTTGATGCCATAAAAATTCCACCCAAAGCACCCACACACACATACACAGAAACACACAGCCTGTCGATTATTTTGAAAACCCCAGCTGTTGCAGCTAAAACCAACCCCCATTAGAAATTATGAATACTTCTTGCACCAGCTGCAGCAAACGCTACTGACCGCACAAGAAGGGGGAGAAAACAACAAGCTCTGTAATACAGGTCATTCTATTCGAGCGTTGGTTGTGTGTGGCTTTGACTAGCATTTTCTTCGCCTCCCCCCCCTTCACTTTTCCGCAGTCAGACGTTTAGAGGAAGGAGCCTTTCTCTTCTGGCGGTACAATTATGAAAAGATGAACTTTCTTCGAAATCACCGAGACCCTTGAACCCATCTCTTTGCCGAAACTCTTATTCACCATCCCTCTGGTTCTGCTAACGCGTTTCTTGTAGTTCTTGTTGGTAGGCAACATTATGCAAAGGAAGCGTTATTTTACCTTTTCACAGACTTAATAAAAAGCACCTAGAGAGGAGGCAAAATTGTCAAATGCGACAGTTGTGCCCCAAAATTGAGCATCGTTCTCAGCTTTGCCAGGAATCGAAATGTTGAATACAGTTTTGCTTCATAAAAAAGCCAGTTCACCACTCACAGGCAAGGATTAAAATTCCTTCTTAATAACCTAAACCCCATTTCTTTCGCGTGCCCATGGCAACAACGCTGCACAATTTTCCACAACCAACGCGAAAGGAAAGCGTTTGCCTGTTCCCATTCCACGTCTTTCACGCGGGAAAGACGACAAACCGGGCGCTCCTGCGACACAGATCGATTGGCCTTCGTCAAAACTCCCGTGGCGGTAGCGTTTTCCAAAAAAGTTTTCCCTTCTCCTCCGTGCACGTGACGAGGGCGGCAAGTTTAATTTATGGCCCACACATACAAACTCGTATTTTCCACTGCGTGCTCGTACAATTTCTCCTTCCAACAACATCCAAATCCAAAAGCAAATAGTAGTGTCAAGGAATAAAACCTTACGTACACACACCCACACGTACATGAAAACTGCCCATTATGGGTACGCAAAGGACAAACAGTCGAGTGAGCAAGAGGACAAACACAGCGCACCGAACGGCACACAAAGAGGGAAGATAATTATTTGCCACAAATATTAGATAAACAGGGTGCACGGGGAAAGGGTGGTATAGGGGGAAATGTGCCAATCAAAGCATGCCTTTAAAATTAGAAAGACCCAGGGAAGAAGAAGGAACCGCACGGGGAAGACATCAGACAACAGGAAGCAGTCAGAAAGGGGGAGAAGCCGCTCCACTCACTCGCGCGGTCGCTCTGCTCCGGTAACGGGGTTTAATCATGTTTTCCCGGCAATTGGAGGGATGGCCGGAAGCAAGGAAGCACAGTGGGAGGAGGAGAAGGGAGCGCGAAAACGTGACATAAACCTCACAGGCACACGGCGTTCGAGAATCGTTCCCCACCGATTCCCAACCTTTGCACCTAATTCCATGAGAATCTCTACCCCGGGGGAGGGATGGGACGATCGTCGTACAGGGGTCGTCGTGGAAAATGCACACGCAAACTAGATTGATTGACATTTGCCACCGAGTTTCCCAACACGCTTTCCTCTTGCCACTAACCTCGTTTTAGAAGAACCGCAGAGAACAGTTTTTCTAGCGACAGTTTTAACCCCATCCAGCTTTCCGGGCAGTTTTTGGGGGTGGAACACACACTTCCAGACGGTTCCTGAGTAGTGTACGGGTAGTATTCCGATTAGATGTTTGTATTACTTCAATAAAAACAAAAAGAAGAACGCACTTGGTAGGTTACTGCGTAAAAATACTCATTTGGCCAAAAGGAATCGTCCGTTTCACTCCAACAGAAAAACAACTTTGACCAACGCCGCCGTCTTCGAGTGTAGGAACGATGCAGCTGTTTCATTCTATTCATCACCACTAACAGCCGCCCCAGTATCAACGGGGGGTTGCATTTTATGCAAATTTCTACCACCCCTCTTTCTGGACCCGGGCCCCTGCAATAGAAGCCAGTGCGATCCCAGCGCGGTCGTTCGTTCGT
Organism: Anopheles gambiae; assembly: GCF_943734735.2. Lineage (NCBI taxonomy): Eukaryota > Metazoa > Arthropoda > Insecta > Diptera > Culicidae > Anopheles > Anopheles gambiae. The sequence goes on along the minus strand of NC_064602.1, from coordinate 4,186,138 downwards.
GCTCATCATCACCATCTTTAGACACAACCGACCGGCGTCGTCATCGTCGCACCGACCTGAGACGGACGACAAAATGTGGGTGACGCGAGGTGTGGGACGACGAACCTGACGAACCAAACGATCGAACCGACCCCGCGCGCACGCCAGTCTCACGGCACACGGTATAGATAGCACACGTCCATTGCTTCTGTGTGTTGGTGCTGTTGTGTTGGTGGTGGTCGGGGAGCTCATCATCAAACATCAGTCTTCCCTGCCTTCCCTGCGTTAAATGGGGCGCTCACGGACCGGGCCGGACCATCCCACCGCATCCGCACAAAGTGCCAATGCTCGCATAAACCATCGGATTTTGTCCAACTGCTCGTGCGGTGTTTGCTGACTTCTTTTCTGTGCTGAACCGTGGCCCTCTCACTTTGCTCACAAGCAAATACACAAACACTCACACCTTCCAGGAGGGGCAACCACGAGAACCACCCAGACGCGAGGGAAATTCGGTACAGGTCATTCCCGGGTCCGTTCGGTTAAGAGTAGAAAAAGATGTTCCGTTCGATTATTCTATCTCTGCTAGAAGCTATTGCCATTTACCGGGTACACTCTAAGCAACGATAGCTTACACTATTCCAACCCTATCGCCTCTCCGCTCCGGTTTACATTGAACGCCAAAAAAGATCAATTTCTTTCGGGGTGCAGCAACCAACACCAGGCGCGCAGGCAAAACTCTTTTATTTGCACAAAAATACACACCCATCCGCGTGTGTGTGTGTGTGTGTGTGTGTGTGTGTCCGTGGTGGCCCCATCACCGTTTACCGCCGTGGGGCGATTTATTTCCCTTTTTCTGCTTCTTTGGCCCCACTTTTTGTTTTTGTGCTGGAAGCGGGGTTGCGCTCAAAGAGGTTTCGGTCCGGCGGGCTATTTTCCATTCGTTCACGCGTCCACGCGCAAATCGAGCATATTTCTCGAGCGGCGGTGACGCCGGTTGGAAGGAAAGGGCAGTCCAACAACGAGAGAGAGAGAGTGTGTGTGTGTGCCTCCTATATCTCGCGACCATCGTGCCAAAAGGTAGAAAAGACAAAAGCCAGATCCAGCCAGAAACACGCAGCCAAAAGCTTCCGCCCGCACCGCAGCCATCTTGTCTTGCACCTCCGTCACCTCACTAAGTGTTTGGGCTGGGGCAGCAGCACAGCAAAAAAGGCCCCTACGCCAGGCCCCATCAACCGCGAGCGGCTGGCTTGTTGACTCATTCTTTGCCCTATTTTGCTCTTTCACTCATACTGCCGCTGCTGCTGCTGCTGCTACTTGGGGAACGGCTTGCCCGGGGTTGGGGTATAGGTGCTGCTGTTGGGGTGATGGAAACAATAATGACCACACAACACCCTTTCATTCTTCCGTCCACCCCTTTTACTCGGGGAGCGAAAGGGGTGTGGGACTGGGCCTCGGTGCGCTCGAAACGTCCATTACGAAACATCATCCACGGTCCTTTCTTTCACCTCCTCCACCTTCCTGCGGTACGCGCGTGCTCTACGCCCCGCGTTACACACAAAGAAGTCGTCGCTCTCAGAAGCCAGTTGACGGGGGGGTTTTGGGGGAAGAAAATTGACAACAAAAAGTACATGCTAGTGTTTGGCATTTACACGTCAGTCCCGAATCCGGCCCAGAAAGGGAAGGCATTGATCCGAACGGCAAAACGATGGCAGCTTTTTGACTTCTTGTGGCGACACTTTTGTTTCATCCAGCTAGTGACCTTCGCACCGTGGGCTGGAAGTTTGGAATGTCTATAGACAATCAAACAAACATTTTTGCTTAAAACAGTAGCTCGTTTAAAGTCTTTCTTCTGGGTTAGACCTCAGATTCACGGTTTAGCAACATCTCCGTCATCTAGATCAGATCTATAAGGGACCAACGGTCTATCCTCCAATGAATCGATCAACATGTTATGATTTGTAAGCTCATGAGAAGCTGGAGTAACAGAACTCGACCGATGTCCTCATAAATAGACCCAAGCATCTACAATTTCATGTTTTTCGTCACCATTTATTCTTAGACACCAATTCCAATGATGCGCTTATTTAGCATCTTTGCGAACATGAAACATTGCTCAATCCAAAACTGAAAACACCCCCCTCAAACCTTGCAAGCCTTGTGGAGGAATAGAAAGAATGTGCTGGTCCGTGGAAGATGTTGCGCAGACATCACCCATCACTTCGCCGCTGCTGGCAAGACGCATCGAAACAACAAAACCCAAAGCCATAACCTAGAACGATCCCGGGCGCCGTGTCTTTTTGCCCGTGCCGATTCTGGCCCAACTGTGTGGCGGAATGGTGGCGCGGCAGAGCAGAAGAAGCCCATCGACAACGAAGGCATCCGCTGGTCCAAGGGGGTGTCGATTCGATGGGGGGATATCCAAGGGGGTGGGGTGAAGCGAAACCCGTCGACCAGAGGAAGCATGAAACGCACACGAAAAAATTGGTCTTTGCCAAGAAAACGTCCAAGCAGGCGGGATAGCGCAAAGGGACAGTGTGGAGGTTGAGAGCATGTCGTGGCTGGGTGTGTGTGTGTGAGAGAGAGAGAGATAGAGAGCGAGGATAGAGAGGGCATCAAGCAAGTTCGAGGGAACGCGCGAGCATTTAATCGCAGCAAGCAGCAAGGCGGAAAGAAGCGAACGATGGGATCGCCAGATAGAGACAGCGCGATACCGCCAAAGGTAGCCCCAGCGATGTCCCGCGCGTCCGTTCGATTGCGTTTTAAATGAAACACAGCACAACACAACAGAAGAAAAAAAAGCCATGAAATGGGGGCCGCCGCTTTTAGTGGACTGTGCGCGTGTATGCATATTTGTGTATGTGTGTGTTTGTGTGTTTGTGGAAAATGAATGATTTATTTTAACCTTCTTTTACGGTGCCTTCGGCAAAAACCACACTCTCCACACCTGCGCACACCCTTTTTCGAGCCCCCCCCCCTCCCCCAAACCAAAGTCGGGTTGGAAGACGCTCGCAGGGGTAGCTTTGTACACGACGCACTATTACCATTCCACCCGAACCGTCGTCTGTCTGCTGTATGCAAGATCTTCACTCAAATCGAAGCAGGCAATGCAACACTTGTGAGGCTCTCGTTTGTGCACTCGTTATGATCGTGGAGGTCTGCGGACAAGCTTGCAAAAGGTGAAAGCAAAGAGAAGAGAAACCTTCGGGAAGAGGTATTTGTTTGTTTGCCCAATTAGGCATGCAACTTACCCAAAGAACGACTAGAGAGATGAGTGGTAAACGAATCAAAAGTAAGGCAACACAACATTCTTGACACTGATTTTCCTATCAAACAGGGAGAATGGGCGGTAGTGTTTCACTCATTTTAAGTAGAAAATCATTATCAAATTTCTCTAAAGGTAGCGCCTCCAAACGATTAGAGTCCGAAAGAGGTGAAACTTGATGGACTCCTTCATTCGACTCCAATACACGTAAAAAAGGTGTAGTAGTATCTGTTACCCCTTTAACGGAAAGTGTTTCATATTTTATGAATGATTCCATTCCAGGAAAACCGAACTGCGGCTTATCAACCTGCGGTATTGCTGGTTTTCCAGAAATTCTCACTAGCCGACAACGCGGTAAAGAGTAAGTTACCGGCTAGACACACACACACACACACGCCACATTATCAATGAATATTTCGGCGGGGAGTTTTTTTGCACAAATAAAAGCGTTATTATTGTTTGTAAAATGTACGGCAGTGAGTCATGGAAGCGGGACGACATAAAACGCAAGCAACTGCGAATCGACAGTGCACACACACAAACAACCACACGCACTGATGCTTTCGTTTATACCCCGCGAGTTCAAGGACTCAGGCATCGCCAAATGGCACTCGGGAAGACAATGGGAGCTCAATTCGACTATTCGGTGTTGCTCTCTATTGCACTGTATCATCGCTCTGGAGTACGATTGCATCATGCGCCACATAATGGCAAGGATGAACTAGAAGATGAATTGTATCTCATCCATGACAAATTACCCAAAATAATCGGTTCAAAAACTTACCCGTGCGGAACGGCGTTGCTGCAAGTGAAGTGGCTCCAAAATTTCTTCTATTTTGATCGCATTTCTGAAGCACCCAGCACAGCATAGAACCATCGAGGGAAGCAATCACACGCAGGCAGTAGAATGTATTTCTGTATGTTTGTTTGTAAACAATTTGATCTGTTTCACAAACAGCACCACCATCGCGAGGCACCATGATTTTTGATAAAGGGCAAGATTCCGTCCAAGAACAACAATCAACCACAACAATTACCTAACACCCCAGCTTCTTCGGAAAGCAAAAAATCCCCAATCGTTCTCGGCGTATGGCATACTACGATTGTTCCGTCTTTTTTTTTTTTTTTTTGGCTATTCGACCATCGATGGATGCCAGCTCGCGGCCACTGTCACTGGCAAAACGCGAAAATCAAACGGCAAAGCGATGATGACACGCACACCAGCGCACCGGGGCCGCAGCAGTACGCGCAACGCGTTAAATTGGAACACAAAGAGAAGCGGTAGGCCCTTTTTACCGGCCAGCTCTCGCAGGCACACACATAGTACTGCACGCACACCACTACCACACAAGCGCACGTACACACAAACACACGCGCGAACGTGCGCACACACACACAGGAAAGCTGTGACGATAGACGTTTTTGTTTGCATCTAATGTTCCTCTGCACTGAATGTTTTAGTTTGTCTTTTTTGCAAAACATAAAATTGGCTTAAAAATAGAATCCCACACTATACACGACGTCTCACGATGTAACCACACACACACACACACACACACACACACAATGCTTGGTAGAGGTTTTTTCTATGAGTGCAAAAACTTTGCATCCACACTCACGGTCACGGACGCTTCTTCACCCATCACCCAGCGTTTGCTACGATTGTTCGTAAACTGCCAATCGTCGGGCGGATGAATTTTGGCAACATACTAACCAGAAAGGGAGAACCTATTTTTCTATGACGACACCAGGCAAACAACACAAACTGTGGCAGTGCGTGAAGTGAGCCAGGTTGTTCTAGACTTCCCCACGAGCATCAACACATGTAATGTAGCACACTCCTCTCTATTTTAGTAGTAAACAAAACAAGCTCTTTCAACCCACCGAACAAGCATAGACCACACACACGCACCAGCCTGTACCAGTGCCTGTACGCACTTTTTTGCTTGGCTTACGAAAACGGCTTGAGTCGTACGCTTCAGGTGAACAACCGTACGGGTAAACTGACAGACACCGAATGCGTCTGGTGTGTCTATTCGGAGGAACGAACGAGCCACCTTTTCGAACAACTCTTTATCCGTTCTATTTACAATCATGTCTGGCTTTATAAAAGGATTTACCAGCATCATGGACTTTGCGGAGTAGCTGTGAAGATTAGTTTACTATTTGTGCAAAATTCATCTTCTTATTTTGTATTTGAATTTATTTATTTATTTACAAGTTAATATTTAACTGTGCATCATAAACAAAAAGTTTGGCTGTGGACAAGAAGGTTACAAGGGCCATAAACTAGAAAATTCGTTTCAGTGATGACCTTTCCCATCTAGGTTCGAACGAACGTATAACAGTGTGCTTGATGTTGTATAATTTGGTGCGTGACCAACCAGGGTTTAGCAACCTAACCAAACCACACTCAACTGCCGCTGTCCTACTGTGCATCTGTGTGGGTAATAAAAACCGTTTATAAATGAATAAATATTAAAAACATTTTTATAACATGTTTGTATGTTGTTTTATAATTGTACATCGTAATAAAGATAGTGAGATATTTATTGAACTATTAAAATATAAACAATTATAATACAGAGAAAAAAGGATGACAATTTGATAGTATTCCTCCTTCCCTAGTTTTAAGCAAAAAATTTTACAGCCCAGCATTATGAATAATAATTGAAAAATAATAATAATAATAATAAAAAAAATAATAATAATAATAATAATAATAATAATAATAATAATAATAATAATAATAATAATAATACTGATAATAATAATCATAATAAAAATAATAATAATAATAATAATAATAATAATAATAATAATAATAATAATAATAATAATAATAATAATAATAATAATAATAATAATAATAATAATAATAATAATAATAATAATAATAATAATAATAATAATAATAATAATAATAATGATAATAATAATAATAATAATAATAATAATAATAATAATAATAAAAAAATAATAATAATAATAATAATACTAATAATAATAATCATAATAAAAATAATAATAATAATAATCATAATAATAATAATAATAATAATAATAATAATCATAATAATAATAATAATAATAATAATAATAATAAAATTAATAATAATAATAATAATAATAATAATAATAATAATAATAATAATAATAATAATAATAATAATAATAATAATAAAAGTATTCACTTGGGAACTGTGGCTAATGATATGGTTTAAAATATCGTAAAGCCGGTTAAGTGGTATAGTCGTCAAATCGCACGAGGACGCATCATATGAGTCACTATACGCAGTACTGACTATCCTGATATGTGAAATATACCAACCGATACTCTGCCAGATTGGTGACTCTGAAAATAATCGAAGAAATAGAAAAAAAATACGAGGAACACAAGTGGTAATGCTCGTTAAACAATATCACGCTAATTTGCTGTACATATTTACAGAACATAACAAAGAGCTCGATTCGTTCAAATAAAAACAAATATAAAAAATCAACACAAATCAGCATTCAAGTATGTTACGATTTACAGCAAAGTAGTATATCAAAGATTATTTGATACTTTTTTAAATTTACTTTATACTAAGTTATCGTTCTTAATACAGAATGCTGTCCAATCACCTGGCACAACCATTGTATACAAGTTGAATATACAACACCGTACAAGTGCATCAAGCATGGGAAGGTCTCACCCATGAACAAAATACAGATAACGTAACGTCCAATCATAGCGTTGCATTTGCTGATAACGTTCATACCAATAACAACAGTATGCGATAGCAAAACTTTACTAAAAAATGGCTTTTTTTCTGGGAGAAAAAGAGTTTAAATTCGTTGAAAAATTCCGTCTCTGTGCTTGCGCTTAATTACCAATCAAGCTGACTGAAACGCTTCACGGGAGAACGACTTTGTAGCACTTTGTTTGCGATGGTCGCCATTTTATAACAACACACACAACAAAGATTGTTCGCCACGCTTCGTTGCTAACAGTCCGTCCGCTTGCCCTGCCGTGTGTGCATGAAAAAGCCAGTTATAGTTTCAGTAGGCGGCCTTATTTACCGATTCGTTTAACCTTCCGTTCTTTCTGCTTAATTCAACAGGTGTAATGAATGCAACGCAATACGCAATACGTTCGCGTATCAGGCACAAGAGATTCGCGCATGAAAAAAGATTCATTACCAAACTAAAAAAGGTGAACATTTTATCAATATTTTATTACACTTAAAGAAGGAATCATTTTAAGCAATCATCACTTTCGCTCTCAAACATTATCCTTATCTTAGTACCATTATTCTTATCAAACATTATTCTTATCTGTCAAATCAACTTTTTCATGATTCTAATTCAAAAAAAATATCCTGTTACCCTAATTTCCCAAACAACACAGTAACAAAATTCGATTATGTACAAGCAATACATACAAAACCGATTCTAAAGCCGAATGGGGTAGCGCGAATGCAATAAACAACAAGCGCGTTTCAAGCCTAATTTGCATACTATGCATTAGAATTTGCAATTCACCATAAACCACCGCGTCTATGCGAGCTTCAGCCAATCGTGAACCACCATGACGTTCAACAATTCCCCACCAAAGAATGACGAGAACACACGAACAACGCAAACAATGATTTTACTAAGCCTTCAAACCGATTCGTATGGTATCTCAGTTCCTTGGCATATGGAATCAACATTACCGTACCGCTCAGTTTACCCTTGAATGTCTGCCCAACGACATGCAGTTTTACGTACCAGCGCGAAACATCATCCTGCTAATACAACCCCACCCAAAGGGAGCTAGATCCAACGAGCCGCCTTTCGCCGATGTTTTTATGTCTTTATTGCCCTCCTCACGGAGCTTTACCCCAACTCGAGCCCTTGCGTCCGCTGGTACTTCGCGGATACTTCGGCAGCGCGCATGCGATCGCGTACATGCATGCAAAAAATTTAAGAAAACGCATAAAACGTCACACGCATTAAAACTGCATCCGAGCCTAGGTGAGGGTAATGATCGAGATGGTTGCGCTAAGCTTATTCACTACAGTTTCATTCGTCATCACACTGGAATAAATCGTGCCGTCGGTCGACTGGTAGTCTCGATGAGCTAACCCAGCGGTCTGAGCGGACAGTGGTACATAGTACCGGATATACATTTCAAAGTTCACCTCAATCTAGCCTCTCCGAGCCAGCAGTATAGTACATATCAGTCAGTCGTCTACTTTCAAGCAGTTCAGCTCGCGTAAACGAACACTTTGCCCAGTTCTACTCATCTAGCCTCTCCGTGTCAGCTCGTGTGAACTAACGCTTCCAATGGTCAATCTATCCCGAGCAGCGATTGAGCGGATTTACGCTGTAAGCAAATTAGTCATCCCTGTTCAACGTTTCTTGTTGAAGGTTTTTCATCCCCAAACTCTCTCCTGTTTGAACAGGAACCATTCAGCGACACTGCTCTCCAGCACGTGGAGTTACTGTGCACCCTCGTGGAAGGATGTTGCGATGCGTTGGCCACGTGGAAAAGCTTGCCTGCGCGAAACATGATCGAAACGATCGAGATAGCGCAACGTTGCTGTGCCGAATATCGCATTGTGCATTCCATCGTATGCCGGGACGAGTTGGAGATCATCCGTGTGTATGCCCGGTTGATCGCACTGCGTTCGGAATGGATAAAACTGCTGATCATTGTAAAGTTTCTAATGACCGACTAGCCGTGTTTGCAGTTTTATGTTGTTATTATTGGCCAAATGTTTAGTTTGTTAAGCGCACTCCACATATATGTTTCTCCGCACCATTTCAACGTACAAACTGCAAAGGAACAATTCTCTGTACGATCAATGTTTTGAGCAATAAAGATTTTTATACACTACATGTTTCCCCCAATCGTTAAATGACACAAATTCCATCCGAAAAGGGTTCGCTAAGGTCCGTGCAGCTATCACAATTGCTGCTAGCTATCACACAAATCGAAGAAGAATATCACACACATAAACAACAATTGCCTTTTCCATTACAAACTTAAAGAAACTTAAAAATATCAAACAATTGGGTTCGTCTTCTGCTCTTAGATGCAAATTTGTCATCATGTTTAGAAGTGAAAGTCCACGCCACTGTTTTTGCAGGAGGATTAATGCATATTTATTCTTATTTGCTCATTCACAAACCAAAACAAACGCATGCTATACAAAAACGAAAAAGAACCGAACAAATTACACATGATTCTGAGCGGCATATGTGGCCATCAAATGTTTGGTGACAAATTCGGAGAAGTTCAGGTATGTAACCAAGGTTGAATAGTTCGGGTCTTCGGTGCGGTTCTGACGTTCCATCATTTTCTTTTTGGCTTTTAAGAGCAACAATTCGCTGATCATAACAGAGATCGTTTCCAGCATCGTGTTCGAGAAGGATCGCTGTTCTGCGTGCGCCATATTCCACGCCTCATAGGACAGGCTGGCTAGCTCCTTCAGCAAATTGTAATGGTTTTGTTCCTATGGTGAGAGGAGACGTATGAAGTAGGTGCAGTTGTGTTCTAACAAAATGTATAGCCTCGCCTTGGTTTACCTCCATCGATCGGCACTCAATGCGGTATAAAAAAGCACGAAAGTAGCTAAGATTACGTGTAAGAGAAGACTGCTTGTAGGGTAACACACGGCCCGGACACGTTGCGAAACACTAGATGGCGAAAAACGAAGTGATCGCGTTGAAGTCACAGGAGGAATTGAACGCAACTTCATCATCATCGTCACTGTTCCTCATACAGTATGGGGTAGAGTTTCAAACAGCTTCGAAGACATCGGCCATGCATTATGGGGACAGTTTCTTCTCCATTCATACAGCTTCGAAGCAAACGTTGCCTGGCCGTCAAACGATCGTAGGCTTCAGGGGGGGGGGGGGGGGTGGCTATATTGCATGGGACTACAGTTTTATTGCCCGGATGCATTGTCCACTACCGCTGGCCTTGTAAATTTTATTACGTGCCAGCAGCCGATGTCTGCGGTGTGTATGACTAAGCCCTTCGGGGCACAAATCAATGCATGGATAATGTGCAGCTGCGGATGCAAAAAACAGGCGGATGTGAGGCCAATTGTGCCAATGTGTCTATAGAAATAGATTAAAAATGAATTAAAAACTTCCTCGGCTCAGTGCACTTTTAATGCCATTCAACACGAGTGTGTGTATGTGTTCGAAGGTGTGAAAGATCGTTCAAAGCAACTGCAGTATAAGTACGACTCATCAATGACTCATCAATGACTAATTTAACTTCTGCAACGGAAGTGGATGGTGTTTGGTGGAAACGTTTTTAACATTAAAATCCTGCCTACTATTTTACTTTTACTACAGAACTTCAAGGGTTCAAGCCTCATTTGGAACGACTCCCGTAGCAAGGTACTGAATCTTCGATTTTCAAAAGTGAAACAGAGCTCCCCGCAAAAAAAAAACACTCTTTTTGTAATAAAAGATACGAAGTTTGGAGCTTACAATTAGAAAACTACTTCCAACGTAGCGAACCTTTTAGTAGAGGAAAAGAAACCCTAAAGATGATCATTCAAAATGATTGTGTGTTTTTCATTCCTTTTTGATGAACTTATTTGTAGTAATATCACTTTATTTGCTATTTGTTGCCTCAAAATTCGAGCACAACTGCTCCTTCATTCACTGCTAATCGGCGGACATGTTCAAATTCTCGAGACAATGGAGAGGGAAACGACGGCGAATGGTTGAATCGGTAATTTAATTCCCCCGAACAGAAATTCAACCCCACTCTGAAAGCAACGTGCGATCACGCAGCGTGAATAATCGCTGCTAAGCCTCTTTGTGACCACTCCCCTCAAAAGAAAAAAAAAAAAAACAAATACCCCATAGGTAACGTAACATGAACAGATTCTTTATTAACCGTTTTCAATCGAAATTTTTTAAGCCAAACATTTCTTAAAATTCAACCACTTTTTAATCATTATTTATTGAATTAATCAACATCCATTCATCCATGTTCCGAAGCTTCAAGTATATCATTGAGAAACATTTTCGTCACCTGCCAAGCAAGCCGACGATCGTCAAGCGGTCTTAGCAGCTCCCTCATCTCCGGACAATCATTTTCGGCAACCACAGCGCTCAGCGAGGACCAGGTTTGGTTTACGTAGTTGATTTTGTCCCGATAAAACTGCCAATGCTCTGGTGGTAAGTACAGGTTGGCGTGAAAATGTGTGCCCGTCCATGTTTGGTATATCCCATACATCCAATCGATGTGTGCCACAACATCATTCGCAGCAACCAGCACGTACAGATACTCCGAGGCCTGTTAGTGTGAAGAAAAAGACACTCTTCTGATTCTAATTCCAACGTTTAGTGACACTATTTTGCACTTACAATCTCTTCTACAGGGCCGAGGATCATACTGAAATCCATGGAAAACGCAACTAGCCAAAAACAAACACTGAACAAAGCAGCCCACGTTGTACGATAGTTGGTGAAGTGAGTTTGCAGAACCGTTTGGAGAACCGTTTGGAGCTATATCAACACTCTGCAAGTTGTTGCCGTTTGAAGCGAAGTTTGAACGCGACTGATCGCTCTGCACGGATTTGTGTAATGTGATAGGGCGCGATCGGAAGTCGGGTGTATAGTTACACACACGACCATACAATGTTTGATCTCTGTGTGAGTACTACCGAGCATTAAAACGATCCCGCTCTGCGATGGGGCAAGAGAGCAATGTGTGTCCTCAGCCATTGGAGAGTGCTGTATGGGAGCATGAGGCTGTCTGGAGTAGTCTAGGATGGGAAATAACATGCACACAACGACAATAGCTTTTTTTGCAAAACAGAACAGAACAGACCGGATGTCGAATAGGTTCGGTAGGTTTTCGGGTTCGGGTGAAGGTCTATACCACGAGTTTCGAATGCAAAGATCGAGTTGGTGGGAAGTGTTGAACCGAACCTACCATTCGGAACGAAACTACCGTTTGCAAACTAAACCTATTAGAACCAACAAGTTTAACCTAGTTCCGATCATTCCGTTTAAGGAACATACTAGGTTCACTCCGAAGCGCGCATCATCACAAAGCCTGAAGAAGTTGCGCTACTGCGACAATCTCAGAAAGAGCGAGCTCGAGTTGAAAGAAAGAGATTGAGAAGGAGTAGAGACATGAACCGGCGAGACCCTTCAACGTTCCGCTCCAGCCGATACACTCACTACTCTCCTCTCTCGCAAACTACCACACCTTTCGGTTTGTGACTTATTGCCCCACATTCTCTACCCTTCTCCTTCCCAAGCCCTTCAAGGTTAGTCCTTGGGGACATCCATTAATTACGTAACACTCGTAGAGTACTCTAGTAGAGGTGATATGTTGAATGATCATGCAAACTATGGCCCCCTACACCTGGTAAGGGGGTTTACCAACGAAAAGGTAATATTGAGTGAATGATGATCCCTTTTTTGCGTTACGTAAGTTATGGATTCTACACGCACTTCCCATCGAGCAAGTGTACAAAGTCTTGCAGGTAAAATGCACACCATCACATATGTGTTGAGCAACTTGTTGACGTGTTTAACTTACCTCACAATCTGCCCTCGTGGAATCTCCCAGATTTCTTGCGCAGTCGCTCCCAGATGGCGCCACATGTTTCCGCTCGATCCGCCATATTAGCCAAAGCCGAAGGGGTTTGTATTGCAGCAGACACTTCACGGGCCTCGACCGGCATTCAATGTTTGTTTTTATTATTTGCACTTTGAACAAACACCATTGTTGGAGGGGAAAGAGGAGGGGAGAGGGGAGAATAAAAATGCCACACGCAATACACGCAGTTCCATTAAGCCCCGCAGGAAGCAAGCCACTTCACACAAAGAAACACACTCATACGATCGCACAACACAGCTTCTATATCCTTCAACACGCAACATTCACCCTTTCACTCGATTCACCAGGTACAATTCCTCGGTGGAAAGGAAACAAAAGCTTCGCCGGCGGGGTCCTGGGCGCATTATTAATTTCCTTTGCCGTTGAAAACATAAACAACTCCCTCCCTGCAAAATAGATATACAGATCGGTTCATGCAGCAAGATTTGACAACAAGCAGGCAACTGACAGTTGACGAGTTGACAATCAATACGATCGTGTTGGGATCAGATCTGTATGCATTTTCCAAATGTTTTAAAATCTATAAAATAATTTAAAAAATCCACCAAATCAACAATCTAACGATAAACCGCCAAATTATATCATTTCCCATTAACTATGGTCAGAAAAATATATATTTACTTCTTCAATCTGGGGCGAAATTCGAAACATGGGGCGATAATCCTCAAGGTACCAACCTTGCTGAATAACTTGTTGCTTCACGGTGAAGCGTTTTTTAAATCTAGGCGGAGCATAATTGTGATTGGTGGTGGGAGACAAAATATATAACCGCCATTGCTCCAATCGATTACAAATATGACATCATTAACAAAGTTGCGATGAAGCATTCAATATGAAATTACCGTTTAAAATTAAAATTTATCATTAAAATTCGAGTATTTTCATGTTCTATCACTCAACAGTGAGACGAGGCAGATTTCGTGGCAACTATTTTGCGTTTTCAACACATTGTTTGCTCAATCGCCTTTGCAGGTGAGTTTTAATCAATTTCGTTGGTTTATAAGTAATTATTTGTACATCGTTCAAATAATCCATTGCGAAATTCTATTAAAAAAGTGCAATCAGATTACGTCCAATATTAACAACACTCGACAATGAAGAGAACAAGCTGCATTTATGTTATTCTGTATAACAGTTTTTCGTGCTATTTATACTTCATAGTTCAAGCGTTATCACATTTCGCTCCCACGGGCGAAAGCATTTTAACAAAATTCGAAAATCTTAGCAAAAGTTTACAAAACTTTTCTTATTATTCTGATTTCACGCCTGCAAATGTACATTTGTGCAAATGAATAATTGAATTGCATTATTTTGCAATTTTTGCACATTTGGAACAATTGCAAACGAAAAAATCAACCTTCCCGTCCACAAGCCTGCACTATGGGCTGTTGTTTTGGTCAAAGTTTCCCTTCCAAGCGCCAACTGTCACACGGTCGCGGCATCACGCGCTGTCAAACTTCGTTCGTTTGCCGCTATTTGCCGCTCGGCCTTCCTTCGGTCTGGAATGGAAAATTAAAGTTACAAACTCGTGCGTCTCTTTCCGATTCTGTTCTGTTTTTCGCTCAATAACCCAAACGTTCTACCAGCGTAATAAAACACACATTTCTAGTTTTATTCGCGCTCATTGCTGTGTGTTTGCTAGCGGCGTTTGTTTGTGCATTGTTTCGTGCAAGTGTGAAAAGTGCTTAGTGTGTGAGTGTGTGCGTTTGTTTTATCCAGTGTGTTTTGTGGTGGTGTACAAGAACGTTGTTATAAGGTTAGGGGGAAAAGTGTAAACATATTCATCTGCTGCTGCACACTACTACCCAAAGATTACTATTCCTGTGTGTACCGTGGAAGCAATCAGCAAAAGTCCCGAGCTGTGCCGCCCATCGAAGCAACCGGAAAATCTATTCTGCCTCGGAAAACGGCCCCCCAATTGCGGTGAAAAACCATCCTCAACCGGAAACGCACCGCTCTGGGAAGTGAAGCTTACCAAGGTATCGGGTCACATGTATCCATTCCGCCCCCGGTGTAGGAAACAGAGGGCAAATCTTGAAACGATTAAAACTCTCCCGGGAATCTTCTTCTTTTCTGTATCATCAAAAAAAAAACACCCCCGCCACATGTTGCACGTTCGCGAGATCTAACGCGTGTGTTCCTGTATATGTGTGTGTGAGTGGGTGGGTGGTGTGGCGAGATTTTGGCACTTTTTTTTCGTTTGCTTTTGACTGAGCACATTTCACATATGAATAATCTATTCTGCCACACACCACGCGCGCACAGCATAGCTTCAGCCGGGTGGAACGATAAAACAAAAAAAGAATATACTCACTCACACTAGGAAGCCGTGATGTTGCTATGTTGCCGGTTTTTTATTTGTGGGAGCGGATTGCTTTTTCCCATCACCAGATGACTCACGTGTGCTGCGTGTGTGTATGTGTATATGTGAGAAAGAGTGAGCACAACGATAGCACGTCTGCAAGTGGGTAGAAAGAGAGGAGAGATACATTTCACAGGCCTCTAACAGGGGAAGAAGCATAGCGAAGCATAAGATCGGGAGTGATATGTTTATGGGGCTATTCCCGGCCACCCATTTTTTTGTTTTAAATTGATCAATTAGGTAACAGATTTATTGTTCCTTTCAGCAAACGCCAGACCAGAAGCTTATCAAAACCACAAGATCCATGCGACGGTCGCGGAGGCATGTGCCGTTGGCGGTATGCTGGAAAGGAAGAAAACCGCCGGCATGTCTGTCGGTCATATGTGCAACATTGTGAAATTGTACGGGCAGAAAGTCGAAAAAGGAGAATAGCGGTGGCCAACAAACACACGCACACACACGCACATGCCGGGTACGATTTCCTCTGACCCGCGCGGCCGTTTGGCGACCGAAGAGAAAGCGAATATGACAGCGAATGTTGCTGCTGAACGTTACTGATTACAAATTCTGCGCACCGGTGGCCTTTCTATTGGGCCACAATCCAACAGAAAACGGGACATTTACGGAGGGCATGTGGTCGTACGTGGTTGTGCACGTTAACCCCACCGACCGGTGGAAAAAGCCCCGAGTAGACGTATAGGCGATAAATACGCCCGCCCCACTAACACGTGAACTAACGCAGGAGGCATGGCGCACGCTACAAGTGGTTGTGGTTGCGCAAGGGGGGAGGCTTGAGGCGTATCACATTTGATCAATGTGGTGGTTGTCGGTGTGCACTGTAATAGCACACACACACACACATATATTTTAAACCCTTTCTACTACTTTATTACGCTAATATCGACCCACATAGTGTGACATCTTCATGTTGGCGCTTTCGATTCAGTTTGTCATTCGAAAAAAAGAGCTTCAAACTGCTATCAGTTCCAAGGCGCCCCCGAGATGGATCATTGCACACAGCAAGCTCAAACAGTACCAGTTTGCCATACAGAACAACTATTACATTTAAGTGGCCTGATATCGCACCGGAACAGCGAATTCAAAAAAAGGCAAGGAAAGTAAACATTCATTAGTCGCAAACACAGTCATATCGGCTAAAAGATGTTGATTGTGCAGTGGATTGTATTAGAGGTGGGAGGAAAACGTACATTAAACATAGCACGTGTCAACACCACAGCGTTGTTGTTTTAGCGGTGAAATGATTCATTCCTTCGATCCCGCCTGTTCCCCTGTACACGTGCGTAAACCGTGCAGAAACGATCGGATGATCTTGATCGTTGCGGGGAAAGGGCAGAATGCTCGCGTCCAATTGATTGGGTTCAATTTGTTGGCATTTTGTCGGTCAAAGTCAAAGTGTAATGGTTTAGCTGTCGGGTGCCGTCGACGAATAGTAGCGTGCTCACTCCTCTGGTTGGGCTATTTTTGTATCCCCTTCCCAAACCACCAATTGCACGATCGATAGAATGACGCTGGAGCATAAAATCCGTGTCGAAATGTGCCCGCTTGCACGGCTTGAATGAAAAACTTTCATTACATTCATCCCTTGTGCAGTGTGGTTCAATTTGCTTTCAGAAAATGGGTGCAATTGCATAAATAATGATAGCGTGTGTGTTTGTGTGTGTGTGCTTCCTCCAGGCATTTCAGTCAGTATCTAGTACAAGGCTCCGACATGAGCACGGTGCTCTTTTTGATTAAGTACTGTTGTCGCCTGATGTCTGTACGTTATGCAGCTTTGCAGCTAGGGTAATCGGGAGTCATTTTTCCAATTTCACAACAGAACCATTTGCTGTGTAACATACTCATCCCTCCCCACAACGGTCTATGTCTTTGCTAGATCACCTTCGTGCTATGTTATGCTGGTGTGTCCCCATGACCCGGGGTGCGTGAAATGCAAACCTCCCTGACCAAATGAGCCAGTCGTGTCTCTAATACGGTTGTGTCGTTGCACTACCGTTGGCAGACTGGTAAAAAAAACGACACCATGGAGTGGCAATAGCTCAGTGGCATTTGCCGATAGACGGACTACCTTTCGGCTACCGTTGCAACCTGTTTGACATTGGCCGTGGCTATCTCAGAATTCTATGTGTTGTTTCGCTATCTCTCCGTCTAGTATCGAGTTACAACACGGTCTATTACACACGGTTGGTACGTTGGCTTGTTCCAGTGAGTTCGATACAGAGTGGAGGTGGTGGTTAAACGCGTACAAAATAACCTTTCGATCGATAATTTCCGTTCTTCAAACAGTTTTGTTGAAAGTAAGTCTTATTTTGGATAATTTCTTAGTATTGTAATAATTCCCAAAGATTGTGTTAATGTAAAATTGTATGCAAAAGTATGTATTACTTACTCATCGCTTTAAAAAACAGTTGATGTGTCATCCGTCCCTGTGGCGGCCGTTACGACATTATCCCCAGTGTCTGAGTGGCTCCACAACGTGTCATTCGCCCGCTCATCTTTTCCATCTCGTCTGAGTCGTTAAAGTACTCCACAACCTTTACCTTAACCCTTCCCCGGGTCCCACACATGTGTCCACACACAGATAAGGGCAGATAAGGAGAAGGTGCGCCCGTACTGCTGCTGTTGCTGCTGCTCCGTACGGCGTTTGTAGTGCGCTCTTTGGTGCAATTGTCGCGTTCTTGAATATTATATCAATGCTCAGCAGTTGGCGCAGTGATTGCTACTGCTGCTGCCGCCGCCGTCGTCGTCAGGTATTAGATAATCGCTTAAGAGTAGATACGATTAAGTAATGGATTACTTGCCGGTGTGCACCAAAAAGCTAATCGAATTAAAAGCCCCGATCGACTCTTATCTTAAGATTTTATGACAGGAAGTTAATTGATGGGCTCAAACAGCATTGGGGAGATATTTTGGGATTGCTCATTGATTCACGCTCTGTATTGTTTTACCGCTGCAGCAAAATGTGTCACAAACGTGATAAGGTTAATGGGGCTATTTTTATACTTCAAATACGATCATAAAACCCCACGCATCGGAAGGGGTTTTGAGCAATAATCGTGCCGAGTGCAACGTGATCGCGAATACGTTAAACTCCCCATTCGCCGGGGGGCATAATACAGTGTGACACGCGTCTTGCGAGGTGAAAACTACACGCCTATGGTGCTCACAAACGCACACGCACACACAGAAACAAATTTCAGTCAGCTAATGCCATGTCACATTTTGTTAGCACTGTTTGGCTGGCGGCTGTTCTTCTAACCTTCTTTTCTGTCCCCCCGAATGTGCACTAGCGCAACCGCTAATAGCTGCTAATGTGCATGCACAAAGTGACGAATTGGCGTGGGACGTGTGAAATGCATCCAAGATGAGCGTTCGACACATGGACTGAGGATGAAATTCGTACCGAAGATGTGTGTTTTAGTGAAGATGTAATAGGCCACATGTGGTTTTGGAGTCGTGTTGTGTAAGGGTATTAATTTGTAGTTTTATTTACCTTCTAACTTGTGGTTGTTTTGTTGTGGTATTCGTTCAGGTCTTGCAGCTCCAAAACTCTTGTTTACAAACCGTCTCGAGTACTGTTGGAGAAATCCTTCTGAAATGTCGTCAAAACACGACATGCATCTCACATGTCATGGTTCAAATGAAGACAACATTCTTGATTTGTTTGCAGAAGTGTTCCCGCGCGCCCCTGACGTAACGTGTATTACGTGCTCAAGTGTGTACTGTTGTCTCCCAACAATTAATCATATGCCTCTCTTTTATTTCTTCCGTACAGAATCTCTCGTTTCCATCTGAAAGTGTTCTATTTCATCTACAAAAAACAACACACACAACATGCCAGTAGACGAAGAGCGTACAGTCATACCGGATGTGCCCCGTGGACCGCTGTGTGATTACCGTTCGAAGGCACAGTTTAACTGGAAAGATTTTAGGCTAGTGCTAGAAGATAAGGAGCTGGTTAAGATCAAAGTAAGTTGCAAAGAAATGCATACAATTCCACCCCCCGCCGCCCTCACTGACGTTTTGTTTCTTCTGTTAACGCAGTACGACATATGGCGCCGGTTAGAGAGGGAACCCCTGTTTGCCCCGGTCACGTCCACGCTGTCGGTCGATCAGCAGAAGGAACGGGCGGCCCGTCAGGTGAACCGTATCGCCGATCTGGAGCTCGCCCCGCCCGAAATCTACTCGAAGCCGTACAAGTACCGGGTGCGCTATCTCATGAGCATCAACGAAGCGCTGCACGCGGTCTGCCCGAGTCTGTCGGTGAAGATAGCGCTCGGCGTGGGGCTGTTCACGAACTCGCTGCTAGCGATGGGTACCGACCGGCACCAGGAGATCTACAACCAGGCGTGGAACCGGGAGATCATCACCTGTCTAGCGATTACGGAGGTTTCGCACGGCAGCAACACGAAGCGCTGTCGAACGACCGCAACGTACGATCCGGCCACGCAAGAGTTCATCATCCACACGCCCGATTTCGAGGCGGCTAAATGTTGGGTGGGCAATTTGGGCAAAACCGCCTCGATGGCGCTGCTGTTTGCCATCCTCTACACAGCCGACGGGGAAAACCATGGGCTGCAGGGCTTTCTGGTGCCGATTAGGGACCCAAAAACGTTGCTGCCCTATCCCGGCGTGACGGTGGGCGATATTGGCGAGAAGATTGGGCTGAACGGCATCGACAATGGGTTCGTGATGTTCAACCACTATCGCATACCGCGGGAGAATCTGCTTAACCGAACTGGGGACGTGACGCCGGAAGGTGTGTACGAGAGTACGTTCAGTGAGCCGGGCAAAATCTTGGGCGCCGTGCTGGAATCGTTCTCGGCCGGACGGTTGGGCATCATGCAGGAGTCGTCAAATACGCTGTCGCATGCGGCTGTGATTGCGGTGCGGTATGCGGCACTGAGGAAACAGTTCGGCACGGATCGGAACGGTCCGGAGCAGTCGATCATCGAGTATCAGTTACATGTAGGTAGTGGGAGATCGCTTTTAATGAAGGATTTCCATTAACATACTCTTTCTTCCATCTTCTTTCTGTAGCAATGGCGCATCTTCCCCTATCTGGCCGCTGCCTGCGTACTTAAGGTGTCCGTGTTTGCCATGACCGAGATCTATCTGGAGACGGTGCAGAAATCGCAGGCGGAATCGAACGGGTTCGAGCTGCTGACGCAGATCGTGTCCGAGATACACGCGCTTGTGTCGTCCTCGAAGCCGCTCGTCACGTGGACGGCTCGTGATGCGATTCAAGAGTCGCGCGAAGCGTGTGGCGGCCATGGCTATCTGCGGGCGGCCAATTTGGGCGAGCTGCGCAACAACCACGATCCTAGCTGTACTTACGAGGGGGACAATAATGTGCTCGGTCAGCAGGCCTCAAACTGGCTCATCCGGCAGTGGAAGAATGCGAAGGTGGAGAGTCCGGTCGGGACGGCTAGCTTTATTACGCGCAGGGATGCTATACTGAGCGGCGATTACGATGCACTGCTGCGTACGGGAGTGCGTCTCGAAAGCACGGAATGTATGTGTGGAAGCAATGCGTAGAGCGAACAATGATTAATCGGTGTATTTTGTTGCAGTTGTCAGTCAGTGTTACGAATGGCTAATGTGTTGGCTGCTGAAGCAAAGCGTAGCTCAGATGGAAGAAGCGAGTAAGGCCGGTGTGGACACGTTTACCGCACGCAATAACTGCCAGGTGTACCGTGCGAGGGATCTAAGCCGTGCGTACGCCGAGTATTACGCTCTCGAGAGTTTCAGGTAATGCCAGTTTTGAGACCGAATAATGGCAAAACCATCACTCTTTTACTAATATTTATCATTTCTTTTAGATCCCGCTGTGCTCGAGCCGATGTAAACGCAGATCTGAAGCCAGTGCTGTTCCGCGTCTATTTAATCTACGGTATGTGGTGTCTCGACCGACACATGACCACCTTCTACGCCGGTTCGTTCGCTAAGGGATCCTCATTCGCGGATGCAGTGCGCGGTACACTGCTGCGGATGTGCGGCGAGCTGAAGGACTCTGCCGTAGCGATTGCCGATGCGCTCGCTCCCCCCGACTGGGTGCTAAACTCGGTAATCGCCAAATCGGACGGCCGGCTGTACGAGAACATTCAGTCAGTATTCATGACCAATCCGGGTGCGCTCGAGCGAGCCTCCTGGTGGAAGGACGTGATACCGTCCAAGCTGAGGGCCAAGCTGTAAGCTCCGAAGCTGTAATGCCGGAATCAGAGTCAGGGTTTTAGAGCAAGCGAACGGTCCGATGTTGCATCGGGAAGAGTATGCAAAGTATTTTACGGGTTTTTCTTTTTGTATGTTTTATAGTATTTTTTAAACTGCTTTGTATTTGCGCTCGGCAAAGGCGAGCCACCGGTACCGTCGTATTCGTGCAAACCAACCAGTATATAGTGCAATTTCGGACGTGACGTTTCATCGAACCCTTTACATCTGGTCGTAAAAGTGTAAACTCGTACATAGATGTTTTCCTGTTAAACGTGTATAGTAGATGTGTGTGTGTGTATGAACGTTAGGCAAATCACACGAAATATTCGCCCTTTTATGAACTCGTACTTGCTTTTGGGGCTGAGCGGAGCAGCGGTTTTAGTATGCGTTTATTTTCATTTTCTTGTTCGATTCGATGTATTCTAGTTGTTAGTGGACGACGAGACTCCTCCGTAACTTTGTAACATGTTCCTCCCATACCGTTTAGCAGCGGAAATGCGCTCCAGCTACCGCTCAGTTTTTAATTTGTTTGATGTGTTCTAATACTGTGTTGATGAAATCTCTTGTTAGTTGTTTCATATCCTTCCTCACACCTGGAGGCCTCGGCACGCCTCACCCGCAAGCAGGACAAATCAATTGTGTGAAAGAAAATGTGTCTTATCTATATTATATATTCGTACATCTTTATCACGAGAATAGTCAAAGAAAAGGAAACAAAAACCAGCCTAGCTAGAGAATGTCTACCGACTAATGTAATTGGATCAAAATTTATAGAACGAGTAGGATTTACAATCGTGTAACAGTGGCCACGGCCTCAACAACTCTCCAGTGTTTGTTTGTATGTGTGTGTTAGTCTGCCTATAAGAGCATGATGAATGTACGTGTTTGTTGGACGAAGCAGGAAACTGTCTCTCGCTCTCGTTTAGAACGATCCCTGTTGATCGGTGGCGTGTTTCACCTTCCCCCAAAAAATCAGCCCACCACAACCCATCGTACCGCGATAGTAACAACCATGTGATGATGTATAGTGAACGCCCTTCCCCCTCCTCTTTCCCTCTATTGAATGTTATCGAATTGAAACTTCCTTTATGTTCACCATTGATGTGTATGTATGTAGGTAACAAGTTTTGCGCACTAGCAAGTAGAGCAAGTCCAAGATCCAAGATCAACGATCGCGAAAGGCAGTTTTAATAGTCGTACGGCCCGTTCTTGTGCAAGCGTGCAAGGTGTGTCATACGACGCGATAGTGAGGAGTAGGGAACGGGGTGCCACGATGTGTAGGAAATGTTTATCTACATACAAGCAAAAATATATCTATATACACATTCTTATATATACACCAACCAACCAACCACCAAACACACGTTGAATGGAAACAACCGAATACATTATATAAAACTGCGCGTTTCTTGAACGCATCCCTGAGGAGGAACGTTAGTGAAGCGTTGAAAACTGAAAAAGCATTCGAAAAGGATCTTCATTTTAGGCTAAAAGACAAACAAGACTGATCTTTAGCATGCATTTATTGATCGATACAATTGACTATATAACGTTGAAACTAAAGCTTCTTCTCCTCGTGTACTTCTCGTGTCGTTTGGAGTTTACATTTTTACGTACAAAATGACACAACGACTGACTACGGTCTTTAACACTGAATGCAAAAAGGAACCAAACCGCTTACTCGTTCTACTGCGCCCAACATCGTCCACCCTCATTCACATGACGCTACACTGTTCATCGTTTTTGTTCCCAACACGCCCAGCCTCCGACCCGTTGGAGGGTGATTTTGACAGCCCGGACGCTCCGTACACCCCTAGCCGGCCGCCACTCTCCTCGTGGTGGAAGTATTTGTCCTTGGGCGGCTTCATCATTCGGTGCCGCTCGACCAGCGCCATCTCTTCACCCTCCTCGTTCACCAGCACCGTCGACATGGCATCGGTCACCGTCCAGAGGGCACCCTTCATCACCAAATCCGTCGGTGGGTCCGGCTTCCTGTTTGCCACCGTGGCCCAAACCGTCACCATCCCGTTGCCCTCGATTTTGGCCGACTTTGGGAAGCGATAGCTAACCTCGGCCCCATCCACTGGCCGCCGGATCAACTGCCAGCCGGCCAGCGCGTACTCCTGCTTGGACTTGTTAGCGATGCGCACGAACCGTCCCTCGGGATCACACTCCGTCACCTCGATGTCCCCCTTGGCCGACGTCACCACCGAGTAGTCGATCGATTCGTCCAGATTGTTGCGCTTGCGCTTCAACGACGGCGTTCGAAACAGTCGCGAGCTGGACGTGAATGCGGAACCACCGCCCGTGCTCGTGCTCGTCACGTTCGGCGTAATGTTGAGGCGCGTTTCCTCCGACGACAGCAGCTTATCGTACGCCGCTATCTCCATGTCGAGCGAAATCTTTATGTCCATCAGATCCTGGTAGTCCTTCAGCTGCACCGCCATCTCGTTCCGCATCCCGTCCAGCTGCTGCTCGAGCTTGGCCTTCTCCTCGTCGTACCGGGTGCGCTCCAGCACCAGCCGCTCCTCCAGCGCCCGGATGCGTCCCTCGAACAGGTCCGATATCTCCTCCCGATTCAACCGCAGCTGCTGCTCGTACTGATCGCGCAGCTCCTGCAGCGTCTGCTGCAGCTTCGTCTCGTACTGCTCCATCAGGAAGCCGTCGATCTCGCTGATCTCGCTCTGCCGTCGCAGCTTGCTCTCGCTCAGCTCCTGGCTGTGCACCTGCTCCTTGAACGTGAGCTCCTCCCGCAGGCTCTGTATGTTGTTCTCCAGGTCCACGCGCACCAGCGTCTCGTGCTCGTAGTCCTTGCGCATCTTCTCGAACGTGCGGCGCA
Organism: Anopheles gambiae; assembly: GCF_943734735.2. Lineage (NCBI taxonomy): Eukaryota > Metazoa > Arthropoda > Insecta > Diptera > Culicidae > Anopheles > Anopheles gambiae. Next base: position 4,161,834 of record NC_064602.1, on the reverse strand, counting down.
GCTTGTCCGACTCCTTGTCCGCTTCCCTCAGCTCGTCCTGCAGCTTCTTGCGCTCCGAGCTGAGCGTGTTGTAGTTCGCGGTCAGCTCGATGCACCGCGACTCGTTCGCCCGTGCCTCCTTCTCCAGCTCGCTCAGCTCCTTCGTCCGGCGGTTCAGCTTCGTGCGCAGCTGCTCGTTCTCCTCCCAGTAGCGCTTCGCGTCGATCTCGACCTTTGCCTTGTCGCGGGCCGTCTCGTCGAGCAGCTTGCGTGCGTCCGCCAGCTCGTGCTCGTAGATCGACTTCAGCCCGGACACTTCCCGGGCGGCCGTCTCCTGGAAGGTGGTCAGCTCGAGCGAGAGGCGTGAGTTCTCCTGCTCCAGGTAGCGCACCCGCTCGATGTAACAGGCCAGCCGATCGTTCAGGTTCATCAGGCTGTTCTTTTCGTGCAGTCGGCTACGGCGCGACGGGCTGAGGGCCGTTTCCGACGATTCCGAGGCGCTCGAAACGGTCGAGGCGGACGACGACACGGACTGGGCACCGCTGGGCGTATGGGCCGTGTTGGTATTGGCGGTCGCGGTAGTGGAGGATGGCTTGGCGGCCGGTTTCTTCATTTTCTGTGACATTTTTGGGGCGCAGTTTGGTGGTGTGGAAAAATGGAAGCGTCCCAGCGGGATTAACCTCAACGAGAAAGTACGCGTCCGCTAACGCACGATCACTTGTATTTTGATGCGAATTACTTTTGTTTGTCTGAATTCAGGAGTTTGTTTTTGTTACTAAAACTGATTAAAAAGGAAAACACTAAACTCGATCGTCACATTTGTGAGTTTTTTAACTGTTTTAACTGTTGAAAAGTTCGCTACTGATATGATGTTTCACACACTTCTGCAGCATCTGTAATGAAGTACGAGATTGGAGCTTTTGTTTCATCGATAGAACCAAAGTTCAATGGCGGTTAGGCAAACGATCTTTCGAAGATCAGTGGTTATAAACATCTGCTGAATAGTGTGTTAGTTCTAATGCATGCAAATTGTTATTTAAATTAATTTTAGACTAATAGATGTTTGTGTTTCTCCTAAAAAATTACTTAAAATAGTAAAATAAGTGATCGTATGATTTTTGTGATATTTTAGGTTATCCGTAAGATCGACCACTGACTGACCACTATTCAGTTCAGAGCTGTTATACGCTGGAATGGGAAGCTAGTAACATTAATTAGATTTATTAATCAGCTCAGTCCCCCAAACAATACAGTGCCATTGAGTGGATCTATCCCTCACTATCTAACACATATTCCCCTTACCCTCCATCGCAGGGTAATTGCATCAGTTGCAACAAGCCGTGCACAATCACAATCAAACGCCGATCTACGCCACTTCTTCACTCGCCAGCCCCATTGCACAATCATAAAGGGAATCCTTTTACAGATGTAAGCGGTGATCAGTTTCCCGTTTGGTGACGCCCGCCCCAATTAACCTTGAGTACTCCAACGGACGTGGCCACCGACGGCACACTGACGGGGTTTATGGTTGAAACTTTTATGAATCCGCTGAACGTAATGGACGATCACTCTTCATTCAGTTGCTGAACAACGGTTGCGTTTGGTTGCAGATCGTTGATTTCATTACAAGCTTCGGTGGTGAATCTTCTCGGAAAAATACAATCTCTGCTGTCCGCTCGGCCGCTGTAGCAAAAATATGCGTTTCGGAAGATTAATTAGCGGTGTTGTGTTGCTGCTGGGAGTAACCGCGCGTGTGGCAGGCAGCCGGGAGGAACCGAAAACGTTTCCGGGGTAAGCAGTAACTGTGGGAACCGCACATCAAAATGTTCTGAGCTTTATAGTGTATCTTTTTTTGGTTCGGTTTGTGTGCTTCCGTTCTTGATCGTAGAGCGTCACTGGTGCTGCCGGCCGTTCTGCCAATTCTTGGCACGATCATACCCACCCTCATACCGGGCATACAGGGTCCACCGGGAGCGCTCCCAGGAGTGTCCGTTTCGCACTCCACGTCCATCGCCACCTCAGTGCACAATCGACCGATCGCTATAAGGTGAGAAACCCATTATTAGATAAAGAAGCTATTGTGTTTCTAATGTCCAATGTCTTAATGGTGATATAAAAACCTCTTGTTAATGTACTTGTGTGTGATTTTCTTGTTTTTTTTAGCCATAGTGGTTCGGTTTCGACCAACGGAAATACGGATGCTGGTTCGGGCGCTTCTGCCGGCTCGTCGCACCATGGGTCCGTGACGGCCGAGAGTGCTTCAAGTACGAGGCGCAAAACTGGATTCGCCAAGGCGCCACAGTTGAGCAAACGGTGGAGCAAATTTTTCAAAAGGCTTGGTTAAATTTGGAGAATTACAGAGAGAGAGAGAGAGAGAGAGAGAGAGAGAGAGAGAGAGAGAGAGAGAGAGAGAGAGAGAGAGAGAGCAGAACAAGATGAAATTACGTTGAATATAAAAAGAAAATAAAACCCTTCTTTTTGGGAAAATAAAACATACTTGATACTTGATCGTTGATCGTCATTCAGCTCAAACAATTCAATCATAAACCTGAAGACTTTATGAGACGGTTGTGTATCCCATCCATCCCTTCCCCATGGCCAGAACGTTCACATGCTGAAGCTAAAATACAATTAATTAAACCCGGGTTGTAATTTTTCACTTTCCGGTTCTGTTTATGCACAGAAATAGCCATTGTGTACCTTTGAAATCCGTTTTTGGGGAAATCCCTTATGGCCAGAACCGGTGTCCGGTGGTCCTCGCATCGGAGAAACGTGAAAGCAAAGCTTCTGCAGAGAATCGTCTTCACATCCGGGAGCGACGGGCGCACACACTAAAGGAATAAATAATGCTTTAAGTTGCTTTTTGTACAATAAGAGCCAATTCATGAACGCTCTTATCGAGTGTGTGTTGTCTTCTAAAGCCGGCGAATAAAACAATCTCAATGTCACGATCGTCGCCAGACTAAACCTCCCCACCCAACAGACCCTTCTCCGGAGGTGAATGACTGACACGACGCGACTGTGTAGGGCTAGCTTTGTTGTTGTTGTTTTCAAACCCCGGCTTGTGTCCTTCGCCCTTTACATGCGTACTACGACTCCATGGCAACGACAAGAGCTAAGAAGCTCTTCAATGCCAACGGTGGTCTACTAGATTTAACGGGAAAAATCGAACGATCATTAGAATTAAAAGTTATTTCAAACTCTCTCCAGAGAGAGAGAGCAGCACCAGCTTTCGCTAATTTGCGTTAAGAAAAGTTGTCCAGTTTCGTGCGAAATTTCTTCGTATCCTGATTTGCGAAAAAAGTTGGGAAATCCATTTCCCATTTTGGACATTTTTGCTTTTTTTTGCAAAAATCTTATCAAACTAAAAAAACGTGTCACCAGCGCATTGGTGCAGATTTGAGCGATCAAATTATGCAGATCACTTCAAGCACCCCCCAACACCACCACCGCCACCCATCCACCGGGAACCGGTTCTGGGGCCCTCCGTTTTTTTACCCTTTTTCGTATTGTTATTGTTTAGCGTGCTGTTTATCTACTTGGGCTGTTGTGTTGTTTTCTTCTTCTACGACTCAGCCCTCGCCCGCACGATCACACGCACTGTTCGCCGGGGTTCGCGGCTCTTCGCGCTTCGCGATCGTGCTTTTGTATAAAGCAACCTCACCGCTCGAGGTTACACCTCATTCTCGTGCCTGACGTTCGACCGGATCGTGGTGCGTATCATCTGCTAGGATCGAGTCTTTCCTCTCTCTCGGTGTGTGTATGTGTTTATTAAACACGCCAAAAATCGCGTAATTTTCGATTCGATTTGCTGCCAAATCAGTTCAGTGCAGTTCAGTGTAAGTGGGGATGGGCGTCGTGATAGGGAAGCAGCACAAGGGATTATCGCACCACGTTGAAGGGGCGCGTTAGAACGGCGTTTCATACGGGGAGGGAGCCGTTTTGCAATCGCGACCTCTGTTAACCTCTGAAGCAACAGGAAGATGCATCTTGCACTGCACACGAGATCACGAATGTGCACAATAAAAGACAGAAATAGCATTTATTTTGAGTGTTTTTGTGCAGCAAAGAAGCGATCTTACCCCAAACATTACACAGCAAGACCTCTCAACGAGTAGCCTTATCAATCATGTTCACGGCAAGCTTTTCGGGCACAGTGTTTGGTGGGGCAAGGCGTGATCAGATCAGCGAGACAGAGAGAGAGACTGTGTGTTAAAACCTTGTGGCCTGTGGTTCGTTGGTGTAAATTAATGTGCCTCTAATGCCGGTCGCACGGTCACTCAATCTGAAGCTGGTCTTGACCGTGAAACCGAATCACAGTGTGTGTGTGGCGCGTGCGTGTGAGTGTGTGTGTGTTTGTTGGCCTGGCCTGCATCCGGCATGATCCAGTATCACAGTCGTACGTCAAACACGACCTCAAATCCAACGATGGCACGCCTCAGATAAAACTACTACCGGACCGGTGCGATCTTCTTTCCGACGTTGTTGAACCGGTTTGGCTTTTTTCCCTTCTTTTCGGTACCCCTGCGAGTCTCTCTCTATGCCGATGGGGAAGTACAGCGATGTGTAGGAACAGGTTTGCGCGAGCACCACCCATCCCAAGGGATACAACGGCCGGGTGATGCTTTTTACCGTGTCTTCTCAACCCGGAGTGTTTACTGATGAAATTTGAATCGGTTGATGGGTTCTTTGGAGTCAGAGCCCCTCGTTTGCTCAGTTGTGTGCGTAAAGAGAAAAGGGGAAACGTTAAAATACATCGCCGTGGTGATAGTTTTAAGTAACTGCCGAGTGAGCAAGCGACGAACGTGACGATGATTTAGTGTGCGCTGTAGAACAATAGGGGCTTGTTTGCCTACTTAAATAGGAAGTTTCGACTTTGCACTTACTAAACCGTGGACATGAATCTCAATGGTATGCTAATAAGTGAATAAACGAAGGATTGTTCCCACCCTGCGATCGTATGATCCGTTGATCAACAGAGAAACCAAGCCCAGATTGTTAAGCCGGCAAAGCAGTTTCGGCATTGACCATGAACGGTGTTTGTGTTCCGTTTGGTGGTTAACAAATCTAATAAATTGCGGGATTAAAGCTACCACTGTTTGGGGTTGATTTTGCCACACACACAACCATCTAACATTTGGTGTTCTTATCTGTTCAAGCTGCTTCGTTGACTCAAGTCGCCAATCACTCGCTATTCTATTTTTTTGTTTGATCGGCAGTTTCTGGCGGCTTAACTTCCTTTTCGTGAGTTTGTTATTTACAACGGATGACTAATTCTTCCTCCTCTCGTACGACCACTCGCCGTGCTGAAGTGTGTCTGAAGACTTGGACAGAGCAGCGAGCTGTTGTTTTTACTGCGCCGTTTCAGTTTCTGCTCAGCTGTTGATCGCGAGTGACGCGACGTGAGTGATATCATACGCATTACGCCTAAAATAACGCGGCCGCAAAATAATCCGCTAAAGTGCAACCCGAGCCGAGATGAATCCAGCCGGCAACGATGGACAGAGCAGGTTGGTGTGCAGGTTTTTCACACCATAAAGAAGGCTTATTGGGCGTAGGCAAGTGAGGATATGTGTAGGTTCTTGCCAAATTTGGGGAATCCCCTCTAAAAACCTGTACAATTTCGGGTCTTTTTTTGGGGTGAAAGTAGTTTTCGGACGTTGCTGCGTACGATATGAGAAGTTTGTTTTTTTTATGGCACACACTGTGATCACAGTATGGGGCAGGGCTAACCGGATCTGTATTCCATCTGCGTCAACTGAAATGTCAAAGGATAGGACACAATTTGCAGAAGAATATAAAACTAATGGTCAAACGATTATATAGTCGATTTTTTACGCGCTTTTCTGTTCCATCTTCGTAGGTAATTTAACAAAATGAAGTTTCTTGTGCTGTGTACGCTCGTAGCCGGTGCTGCTGCAGGTAAGATCACTGAAGAAAGCCTCTCCCAATCCAGAACTGACACCACCGCTTATTCTCAATCCAGGATACTCCGCCTCTACCTACCGGGATGGCAAAGCAACAGGTCTTTATAATCAGGTCCCCGCTGGTGTCGACTATGCTGACAAGTTCCCCCATGGTAACACAGGTTACAACGGCGGCTACACGACGCACTTCTCCGGACCGAACGGTGCCGGCGTGGCGGTAGGAACTGGCACCGGTAGCTTTGCGCCCGGGTTCGCCGGCTTCCCCGGCCCGACCGTAGACTTCAACAACTTCTTCCAGGGCATCCAGGCGAACTTTGCAAAGTAATACCAAATGTTCCAGTACCACGGCATGGCCCTTCGTAGGCTCATGCGGTGGAAGAAGCTTTATTACGTTGTTTGCTTTTTTTGTAGTAATCAGTTTGTAGGTGATGGTCTCCGTAAGGCATCTATAGATGTTGTTGATGGGTGATGGGTCTTAAAACACACACTATCTTTCTTTCTTTTTACTATTGCACCTTCTTTCCCGAAACATGCACCTTGTTGAAGAGTTTAAGTAGCTATTTAAAGATGGTAGATAGCAGCACAACGTTGAAATCTGTCGCACAGGAAATAGTACTTCAGTACTGATGACTACATTCAGTCAAAAGTTAGTGTAGGCGTATTTTTCGAGAATTTATTCTTGAAGTAATATGAGCTGATGATATTATATGCTACCAATGATTGCAGCTTTCAGCATCCGCTTTGCTTGATCAGATCGCTGCACTAAACAGTACGCGATCGAAATGAGCATTGCTTGTTTTTGTTGAACCTCTTCATTACACTTTGCTTTTTGTTATTTCTGCTCCCTCCCCCTTTTGGGCGACACTGAACTCGCCCCCCCCCAAACGGTGCTCGTAATGACTCGAACACATCATCTTTCGCTTCCCGGTACGACGATCTTGCGATCGCGATGCTCTCGAAGCTCGATGACGCAATCCTATTCTGAGCCGGGAGCGACGGCATCAGCGTCATCATCACTCCTGGATCCCGCATGGCGCAAACCAACGTATCAACAGCACAAGTAAATGGCAAAAACAAATCTCCCGTCTGGACATCTCTCCCTCTCCCTCTCTGCGACCGATCGCGAAGCATGTGCATGCATCAAATTCATCATTTTTGGCAACCCTGTTCACCTTGAGTTCACCTTACCTGATGCCTGATCGATAGGGCTGAGAATTGGCACGATCTAGCCGGGACGTTGACGTGAGATATTGAGTAGGATCTTCATTCCCATCCATCCAGCCGGACGTACGCGATCAGTCGATGGGTGGAAGTTTTATGACTTCTCGGTGTATCTCGATCAGTTCGTGGGAACTGTTGTTTCTTTTTTTCATCCAGATGGCATGTCGCGATCCATACTACACTACTCGATCGTATGTTACGATCTCTCTCGACTAATGTTCCAATTAAAGAAACCATCGTAACTACCACCTCCCTTGTGATCAAACGTCTATGGCTAACCAACACATCCTCCAAACTCCAAAACAAACACATTAAGTTTCCTCTGATTCGTCTTTTAAATGTTTTGTAGAACATGTGTGATCTTTGTTGGCAATTAGCGGATTGAAAATTGGCAGCATTAAAACTAATCTTCTTTTCTACTGTCATTCCTCCCCATTCTGTAGCTTGTATCAGCAGCAGTTTGCTCTGCAGCAAGCTCTGTTCCAGCAGCAGCAGGCCGCCTTTAATGGAGGGTTCGGTGGTGCTGGTTTCGGAGGTGCTGGTTTCGCAGGCGCTGGAGCCGGTACCGGCTTTGGTGGGTTCCCGGTGTATGGAGCTAACTTTGCCAGCGCTCCGAACTATATTCAAAATCGCTTCCCCGCCGGTAACTTCAACGGTGCCAGCTCTTCTGCTTCGTTCGGACCGGGTGGATTCCACCAGACGGCTGCAGTGTATCCCGGCAATCCGGTAAGTTTTGTTGATTGGTTTAGCCTGGAGCAAGCTTTACTTACGCTTTTTTTGCATTTCACAGGCCGTACCGAATGTAGACACCCGTTTCGGTGGTTCGGAACAGGCGACCAGCTTCCAGAGCGGCAAACCAGGTATGTTACAGCTTACGAAAAAAAAAATCATGGCTAGAAGATTATCAAGGAAAAAACATAACTCGAAGCCTGTGTTCGATGTTTACGTAGCGAAAAATGTTGCGCATTTTTTCTCCGAAAACAGATAACGTGACCATCGAAACTCCCAATCGTTGGGAAACCCCAAACTGTCTGGCATTGATTGTAAGTCAACAAACACTGATCTTCGGCATTTTCTATTTCCCCTCTTCCATCAGGATTCGTCGGTGTGTCCAGCTTCTCGTCCTCCTCCAACATTAACGGCCAGACGCACCGCGAAGCAGTGACGACGGTGAACGATAATGGCAAGGTGACGACCCATCGCGTCCACTCTTAAACTGCGTCTTCAATGACCATCATCAGCATGCGACAACGGACGAAATGCCTGACCCCGGAATAGCAGAACAACGGAACAACGACTTAGAGTAGAGACAATCTCACGACCTACCCTCTGAGAGTGCAGTCAGCTTTGCTCCGGTGGAGCTTAACATTAAACCGAAACAAGCAATGTGTCAGTGTACACCTTCTCAGGATTGAGCGGACCGAATGCGGATGCGACTACTACTACTACTACTGTGTGCTGTGCGGACATGTGAGGTGGTAGCGAGGCGATAGTCCACCGGACACTAAACTTGTGTAGGAGTGTGTGTGTGTGAATGTATTTTTAGCGAGCGAAACGTACTTATGTGCTAAAAATTTTACAACTTTACTAAGCATTTCGATAATTTTATCCAATATGTAAGACTGTCCACACCTGTCCACACCTGGTGATCGACAATAAAGCAGAAGAGTTATCAATAAGCTGAAGTACACCGCTGTAAGGCTTTGTTTTCTTTTACCCGAACAATGATCTTCACCATGGCCCGATCGATCGGGGTGTTGTTCCATTCATCTGCCAGCCCTGCAAATGTATTAATGGCAATGGTTTGACCTAGACCGAGTTAGCGTTTACTGACATCGGACATGTGCGAGTGCCTCCTGCAAGGAGCAACTTCCGTCTGACCGTAGGCTGATAAGCGCAGGGTAAGTGAATCGTTGCTTCCTGGAATTCCGTCACTAGCAAACAATTAGAAGGCTACGACGCGCTTGGCCGTTTGGCTAGCCGGACTGGATTGCGCTGGAATACTGCGAAGTACGGTAGTATCAGCACATGATCGCCAGCGACACTCAAACACGCACACACATTCTTTCGCTGTCTCTCTCTCTCCGTTTAGTGGAATGTCCGAGCGAGGATCCCTGATAACGCGTGTCAATCGATATGGTTGAGGTCATCCGGGAGCTGCCGAAGAGCCATGCGAAGCAACTAGAACGTACCGATCGGACCTCGGAATAGGGTCCGGCGATGTACTATAACATCATGCCACGGTGCTATAAAGCTTTCAGTACACATCGAGCTGCTCAACTGGAGTGGTGCACGGATTGGATTAAGTCTACTTCAACAAACAAACAGCAGGCTCGCCACTGGCTGGGAGCTTGGAATCGTCTAGTTGCTTTGTACTTAACAGTATTGAGGAAAGAGTATCATAAGTGGAAGTTTCTGTTTCGAGAATTAAAACGGTTGCACATTGAAGCATAATGTGGAAGGTTTGCGTTGTGTTGGGAGCCCTCTTACTGGGATACAGTAATGCAGGTAAAAACATAAAAAAATCCTTGGTAAAAGTGATGAAACAACAGTGATCGTGGATAGTACAATACTTGATCTTCAATAGTTGCAATATGTCTTTGCATCATGTGCTCGTGCATTGGTGTCGTCAGCAGTCTTTTATTTTGTTGCCTTTGAAATGATTAAAGATTAAACGTGAAGCAAGCAGCATGATCGTCATAACATATTTTTAGTCTTATCGCCATCGTGCGTGTCAGACACCGCCTATCTCCTGGCTTGGCCTGGCAGGTTCTAGAAACAGTGAAGTGATGGAGTAGAGTACTAAGAAGAACTTCTTGTACATAAGTGAGGCTAGACAAAGGTTGCTAATAATGGTTGTATTTTCTTAACATCTTCTACAGGGATCGCTTCCTGGAGTGAGGATATCTCAGTGCACAACAAGTAAGTGTAGAACATGCGTAATTGTATCTCCGATCACTCGTTGTTTGACTCTGGTTTAACATTTCTCTGTTCAATTCCGTTTCGTTCCTGCATGCTTTGCTTTGGTTGTGTCTGGTTCTTCTTTTCCCCTTTAAAGTGCGGCTGTAACTGGAATGTAAGTAGAATGTGCGCCGAGTAGCTTCACGATCAACAAGAAGATCAATTTATAGCTGAAATTGAACCATTGCTTCGTTACTCGTAACCTTCTCATTATTCTACTCCTAGACACTACTCCCAGCACGAGTCGTCTGTGAATGCGGCACGAAAAGCTGCAGCAGAGCGTTTGCAACAACATCAGGCCGCGGCATTAGTGGCGGGCAGCGGAAGCTCTACTGGACCGTGTGATACTCTGTGCTACAACAGCTACGCCGCCGATGCTGGTAGTGATGCCGAAACGATCGGACAGGGTATTGTGGGCTTTACCTCCACTGGTGCAGCCGGTGCAGTTGGCTCTTCGCAGAAATATTCGGCCAGTTCGTCGCGTGTGTCGGAGTCGTCGGTACAGAACGTAGCCGTTCCGGTGGTCTACCCAGCCGTTGCGTCCACGGCAGGCACACGCTCCAGCTATTCTAGCTCGTCCTCCTCAAGACAGCAGAAAGTTCACAGTAGCGCAGGTGTAGCTCAGCCCGTTTCGGGCGCTCTCTATAGTGCCGATCATGGATTGACCCGTTCGAGTATCGTGCAGCCGGTGGTGTACCCAGTGGCCGCACCTCAAACACATGCCGCTCAAAGCAGTTACGAACGGTCGAGCAGTGAACGGTCGGTTGTAAGCCGCCCAGTAGTTAACAGTGTTGTGTACACTCCTCTTCCCGTGGCAGGTGCTAGCAATAGCTACAACACACGATCAAGTTTCGCCGCTGCTTCGAACGAGCAGCAGGTTGTACAGCCGGTCACCTATCCGGCAGCAAACAATGACTATTCCAGGCGCTACGTTGCCCAGCAAGATCACACCCAGTACCGTCAGTATCCGTCCACATCGAACACGTACGTGCTGTACTCGAAGCCGATCGCCTCTTCCGTGCAGTACTATGCACCGTCACGATCACGCACTGAGGAAGCAGCATCCACAACGTCCTATGACGCTTCCGGACGTGTGGTGAACTTGAACATCGCCCAACCAGTGCACTCGGAGCGTGTCAACGAACAGCGATCGCAGCAGCGTGCCGAATCGGTGCAAACTGTACAGCGCCAGTCGGATCTCTATCCCGTCCGGGCAGGGTACGATCATCAGGAAAAGGAAGCAGTACAACACCACCAGGAGGTTGATTACGAGGATACAGTTGATACGCTGGTGACTGACCGTCCCGTGAGACTGCTCACACCGACGGTTCCGGCCGCTTCGTCAACGTCTTCGCAACGCCGCACCGAGCAACAGAGTTCGTACGTTCGTACGGGATCGTACGTTCCCAACACTGGTTCCAGCACCCGATACAACACTGCCCAATCGATGGAGGGTCAGCGTCGTCAAACGTACCACTCTGCACCAGCATACGTCGCACCTGTTCCTGTAACCGGATCTGTTTCATCCTCGAAGTACGAAAGTGCCGCGGAGTCCCAACAGCGACACACCCAAAACTCACTCAACGTTCCGATCGTAGTACAGCCCGCTCCAGTGAGTGCTTCCTCGACGGCTTCTCGGTATGCATCTTCAGCACACGAACAGCGCACCGGAGCTAGTGGTCCTGTCTACTATGCACCGGCGGCTGGAGGATCTACATATGGTTCGCAGTATTCCAACACCGCTGCCAGCTCTTCGCACAACAGCCGATACAAGGCCGGAAGTGCAGGTGGCTTCGTACACTATCCCATCGCGAATGATGACTTTGGACGTCGGTTCGGTGCCGTAGGTGGAGCGGGAGGTTTCGGTGCGGAAACGGACCTACAGGACATTATGAGTGAGTCGGAGGCGCTTGCCCGGCTGCAGGCTCAGAACGTACACAATGGTGCCGTGACAGGAAGTGGAACGATCGATGCAGAAACTCGTTTTGGAGGCGAGTCGGACGGTTTGGGCACAATGCCGGGTGGTTACCAGCGTACCAAGTCTTGGTCTAGCAGCTCAAAGTGGGCCTCAGAGCAGCGTGTAAGTAGAAAAGGCGGATTCATTAAACAAAGACATTTGCTAATGATTTTGTTATCTTTCTCACAGTATGGCGACGATGGCAAACCCAAGACGTTCAATATGCTCTCCACTGCCGAAAGCGAGAAGCACAACATCAATGGAAAGACGACAGGATATAAGGCGGCCACCACGACTCTGGATGACGATGGAAAAGTCAGCACGTACAGTCTGCACACGACGTAAAGGGGTTTCTTCCTCAGTTTGTTTGCGTTATAGTTGATGTAATTAAGCGTTAATTTATGTAGTTTGTAAGACATTCGTTCAATAAAGTATGAAGTCATCTCTTAGACGTTTCACGTGTTATTATAAATCAATGAGCTGTTTGAGAAAGCATAACGTCTTTCAGGCCTAACTGAAATGTCTGCAAGGAACGAGCGACATCAGAACTAAAACTATTTTAAGTTAGTTTTGAATGCCATCCGAAGTTAAGTTTACATAGTCAATCCAATGTAATCGTCGTTAGCCTGCAATCAGTTTGTAATCATCGTTTGGAATCCAGATGCTCGCTCTTTGGGCAAAAGAGTCTTCTTTTGGCACAACAACCGCTGCCGGTCAAGGCCTGACTGTACCCACTAGTAAAGTAAGCTTGGCTTTCAGTGACTTTATGTTACCGTAGCAGGATAGTCAGTCCTACGTATGGGGGCACGGTCTATTCGGGCAGAAGAGTAGTACACGATTATTATTATTATACCTGTCATACTAATTTGTGAGCTAAGTAGGATAATCTTTCATTATTTTTCTGGAAAATATCTCTCCTAAACTATTTTTTTGTAGTTGCAGGCATTAAGGCAGATATGTGGAGAGATGTTTGACCGGGGATCATCGTAAAATCTTTGATCAACGATCTTTATTAGTAAAACAGATCCCTTTGCCATCATCTGGTCAATGTATCCCCGCGCACATTATTTAAAAAAAATGTACCAATTTCATGTTATTTTTGACTGGTTTAACACGAAAACGACCCTAACGTCAATGCACTTCCGTCATCCTTGATCTAGTCACCCATGATCCTGAACTTATGCAGCCTCTACACGAGTAACTGCTGTCGGAGTTTGTTCAACCAGCAGCCCCAATGTTAACGGTAGCTGATAAGCAGTACTTCGTTAAAACCTTGACTCGTCAGTAAAAATGCATACGAGTGTTGTACGCCTATGGTTGGAGTGTTTACGTTTCGCTTACCACCCTGATAACTGGGTCACCGGCATCGAGAATCGCACTGCTAAATGAAGATCAGTCATAGATTGAACGCAAAACAGTTCGGATTGATTTTCGCTCCCAAGAATTGTGTTGATAATGAGACGATCATTGATCGCTGTGGTTGTGATGTTATACCTTGGGTGTAGTACAGGCTGTAAGTCACCATTTACCGTGGTTATTGTAGAAGTGTGTGTAATACAGCGTATTTTGTTCGCTCTCCGTTACAGCTCCACTGCTCGACTGGGGAAAACAGGATGGAAGCAGTTTGCTTGGGTGAGCTTGTGAAACTCAAAAGTTACAAAATCGTTCGGAATTACTAACTCATTGAGCTTCCTTTCCATTTGAAGCAAAGTGTCCACGCTGAAACAAACCGTGTACGAGAAGAAGCGTGAGTTTCTGAACGGTATCAACGAGAAGGTTTCCAAAATGCTTTGGATTCCTCCTTGGTCTACGACGGAGGAAACTCCCGTCAGTGATTTACCGCAGCATGATCCTGTTTCCGAGACGCCGAGTATCTGGTGGTGGCAAACTACGGAGCAGCCACCAAGTAGCACTACTACAACGGAGCAACCTTTGAGTGATCCCATTATTATAGATCTTCCTACTTACGTTCCGATCGTGCCCACCACAAAAGCTCCATCAACAACATCGACGGCAAGAAACCCTTCAAACAACGATCGTCTTGTGTTCACCGTGGCCGATACGAACGAGCTAGAACTACCTAATGTTTACATGGTAACGGTTCTAGTTGACACTCCTTTTACAGTCTTATCTTAAACATTTAACATTGGTTTATTTCTTCACCATAGTACGCACGAAGCGGGTTCATTCCTCCGGAACTTCGTCTAACAGATTCGGTGGAATACGTCGGTTCCGTCGTAGGTGGGGGTCCCCCAGTGCAAAACAATCTAACGAGACGGCTTATTATGGTTTAGGGGGGTTGTAAGATCTAGTTTTTTTTTTAACAATAAACCACACACTTTATTCATCGATGATCATTTCGCATCTCCTGCACACTTGGACTTTCCTTCGAAGCACTGCCACTTTCGCTCGATTCTTCCGATCGCTGCCGTTGGTCAAAGGTTGGAGTGAATCCGGGAAGTGGTAGCGCAGTTACGGTGACGGCATGATTACATCCAACCAGTCCAAGCACTTCCATTTCCTCCATTTGATCCATATCGGTTGAGGCGGGTGCTGCATGTTGAAGAAGGAAGAACGATCGTTAGCCATCAAGAATGCCATAGCTTTTTCACACTATTTACACACTACCTGCACTTGACGGAGTAGCTAAAGCGAGCACAAATACTGCACCAATCAACACAATTGTCAAACACGACTTTGTTTGCATTTTTACAAAAAAATCAAACACTCAAATTTAAGCCCTAACCAACTCGCTGCTTCCCGTGATGTGATCGAGCGCGGAATGATTTGCATCTGCGTCGTTCGAACCTCGCTCTGATGTCTTATCAATTTATTGGAGGTCGGGCCAAACGGCTACGGCATCAGGTCGCCGTCTATGTGTGTGTCAGCGTGTCTACCGTAGCTTAGAAAACCCTTCCCACAGTCCACACAGTTGTGTTGGTGATGTGAAGGCAACCGGGTTGTCTCACCCAACTGTGCTGCATTCAGCAGGCTAAAGCGGGGAGGATGCACAGGTGACATAATGCGGGAACGATCAGCGGGAAGATCAACCCGAGCTGGTTTGTGACGATCCCTATTCAAACACAGAGGGAATAGAAGCGACGAGGGAAAAATGCTCCAAACGAAATCTAATGGTAGAAAAAAGTGTGTCAACTTTTATTGATCATTTACAAAAAAATACAACAAGTTGTTTGAGGTTGCTTTTCCCAGCTCGTGCTTTGGAAACGGGAAATGCACTGCTGCTGCTGCTTTCTTATAGACTAGTGGGGTGAGTTTAGGACAGGACGGAAGGAGGGGGTATGGTGATGGGTGGTGATCGATGGGCTTCTCCCACCAAAAACCCGAAATGCATTCCGCTACGAGTGGATCGATCGATAGTGTTGCTGGTGCGACGGTGCCGGCGGTGGCGAATGAACGGCCGGGATGTCTACTTTGTTGTCGACGCCGTTTCGCGGTGGCGGGTGAGCGGTCGGGTGCAACGTTCCCGTGCCGGGCAGGACGGGATTGGATGGCGCACGTGCACCCCACGGCTGGTAGATGCTACAGTAGCACGGTTTCCAGTCGCCGGCGTGATGATGATGGGGATGTTGCTCCGCCGACTGCGAGGGACGGTGGCCCACATTGTAGGGCACGTAACCCTTGTAGTACGGTGGCGATCGATGTTGCCCTGTACCGGAGAGAAAGAGATGCACGTTTCGTGAGGAATGGTTTGATCGTTATCATTCGTTTGACAGCTGGAAGATACTGTGTTTGTTGTGTGTTTGTATGTCACTACAGCGTACGCTAACGTGACGTACGATCACCGGCCTACCTGGATAGTCGTAGTCCACCCGGCGAAGGTACGGTCGCTCGGTGGTCCAAACGGCCGTCACCGTGTGCGACGGGTAGTGCGCATTCCAGCCATCGTACTCTCCACTGATACGGTTGCGATCGTCACTGCCCGGGCCGTAAAAGCTGCTCACCGTCGGTCGCTGATTGTACGTTACGATCGGTCTGCTGTCGGAATGTGGAACCGACCCACGGGTTGGCGTAGGTTTCGGCTTTTTGGTGGACACTCCCGCCATTCCCTTAAACACTGGGATGCTCGCATTGTCATCGTCCTCATCGTGCGTTCCTTTGCCCGTTCCGTTGCGATCCTTTTTGCCACTTCCGGCAGCATCACCACCACCCGTGCCACTCTGCCCATTACGATCCTTTTTCCCATCACGATCACCACTGATGCGCGTATCGTTTGCGGACTCTTCCGAAATTTCAATCGTTATATCCGTTCGCACTCCAACGGAGGGTCGTTCGACCGACTCCGAACCGGAGCTGCCGGAGCTGCCCGAGCTCGACTCATCACTTTTCGTTTCCGGCTGCGGCACACGCTTCAGCTTCTGCGTGTCTACAGTCACCTGAATCTTGGGGAAGTTTTTGTACACACTCACAAAACCACCGTTGGTTTCGTCGTTCAGATCATCCGCCTCGGAAAAGTCTACCTTTCCCGAAGGAGTAACAGCACGGCAGGTGCCACACAACACAAGCGCAAGTAGCGCGAAACAGTACCAAACGTATCTCATCTTACTGTGGGCAATCATTCCCGATATCATCACACTCTTGGGCTAACACCTGTCCCTCGTACACTGAATGGGTTTCGCGGAGCAGTCACTTAACTAATGATATCTACGCGCCGTAAGCGACGAACCTCGACTGCGAGACGAGTCGCAACTACTGGGCTTGTGTTTCGCGTGCAAAGAACGTCCGCAGGTCACAGGTTCGCTGACCACGACGGGTGGGTGCTAACGTTTTTTTTTGCGTGATGAATGATGTTGGAGGGATGAATTGAAACGTTGCTGCCTGGGAAGAGAGACGCGCGCGCGCTCAAACACAAAAGGGAAGGGAGAAGATGAACTTCGAGATGGACTTTTGAGTTTGGGAAGAATCGGTAGAAGAATTCAAAAGGTTGAGGCTATTTTTAACCCTGGAAAGTGTGTGATGACAGGTTAACATGGCTTCAAAAAGTGTTGGGATATGATCATAAATGTAATTCTTACACAAAATCTCCCAAATCTTTGCTATGATGCTGTCTAATTTAATCTTCAAAACTCTCTAGTTCATGATGATCATCATATAAGATGAATTAATCACTTCGATCGTTTCACTTTCATTGAGACCTTACAAAAGATAGCATCTGAGCAAAGAGCAGTTATCTATCTACATTATCACTATGCAAACAAAATCACAAAATCAGTGCTTATACCTTCGTACCTTACGGGCGATCTCATCATGGCCATAAATTGCTTCCATAAATCACGCTAAGTGGCCGTCACTTTCTCAGCTCATCTCGCCTCACAATCATCACTATCAACCCTACCTTCCAGGGCAAACGTTTGGCCTACGAGAAAAGCTTCTAGACCGTGCACGAATTTTCCACCTCAACACATCGTAAATTGTGCTCGGGCGCAGTTTTGCATAAGAAACGGGCCGTAGCGTATTTCGATTTGCTTGAACGGTTCTGCTGGTACGCGAGATCGTTTTGTGGTGGAAAGATAAAATCAATCGAATTCTACGATGTCAACCACACGATGACCCTTGCTTCGAAGGGAGGGGGAACACGTTACTGTACCCTGTAGCTTTTGAGGAGGAAATTGCGTGAAATTCTCGCTCGCGAAACATCAGCACGTGAGAATAAATCACCATTTCGGGTTGAGGTGGTGGTGGTGCTGGTGCACGAGTCGCGACTTAGAACGGTCGAGTGACATTCAATTGCTTTGTAAGCGTCTAGGTCTAACACTTCGGCATTGACGTGGCTGGCATCGGACGCGTCACAACGGCTCGGTCGCCGTATGGTCGATGGCCAAGGTCAGGGGTGAGCTGAATTTATGGTCAATTGTCATTGTTTCGCGTAACCGCGGTGCGCAGTAGCATCGTTAGCCAACGTTAGCACCACAATCGCTATCGCCGCCAAAGTGCCGCATCGGTCGCGGGTGGTTTTCCTCGGGCAAACGATGCCTCGAAATGATGCCGAGTTTCTCAGGCCTCTGAGAGCCCGTGAGAGGGTGTAGTAAAATTGTTAGAAGATTTAAAGATAATTTGCGCTAGCTAAAAGGAATTAGTTGAGCTGACCATGCGGGCAGTGATGATGACCACGTTCTCAAGCTTTCGCCACCTTTTTCGTCTTGTCACAGTTAAATTTCCATTTTGTTGTATTTCCAAATCATATTCAAAAGCGGTTTTACTCGGGCTAAATAGTGGGTTTCATTTCATCTCAACCTTTTCATCCCATTTCCCATAACAGCCCGTCTTGCTCGACCTTGAGCGAACGAGAGGCTTGAAAACGAGTTGAATTACCCCACGCCACCTAATTCTTTGGTCATTAATATTAACTTTATACTCACATCCGGTGCACGATTACAAACCTCATCCCCCCACAGGCCGGAATCGGCCAATCGTAGTAAATGCTCAGACACGGATCGTCTCAAAACCCCCGTGTTTCGTGTGTGCGCCGCAGATCGACGCGAAAGATCTGTTCCCATCCATCATAACAGCACGCCCGATTGCGAAGTCATTACGACCGCGCTCGGCACATTGTCCGATTCTTACTGTCTTTGCCGGCATCACTACAAAGCAAAAACAAAAAAACAGACACGTAAGGTGCTGGTTTTTGCTCACGCTGTCCAGCGAGGAATTGAAATAATAAGTCACTAAACCGACAACATCCGGCAGAGTGGCGAGTGCGAAGAACCAGAACGGATACCTTTGGCTCCAAAGCGGTGTGGCTTACAGTTTTTTTTTTCTGTTGTTACCATTTTGATGATGGCAGTGCCATTTAGCTTCACATAGTAAACCAAAAATTGCTCATTTTCTTTTGCCAGAAATGTGGAAAAAAATTATTTGCAACAATCGCGGTTTGCATCGCGTGAGACTCTGTCGACGCCCTTTTCGGGTGAGCCTTGACCGGGTTTTCTGTTGGCCAGGAGCTTTCAATCATAATGGTGCGTTTGCCGTTCGCTAATTAAAGGCAGTGATCTTCAGATTAGCACGGGTCTGTTCTATTTTGTCTCAATCGCGCTGTGGTCGCGATTGGGCGACGACATTCAAACGAAAGCCTTGGAATTTTCACTCTTTAATCAAGCGTTTTGTAAAAGGAAAAGAGTTGTTCTGGATCTGCAGAATCACAGACACGCTTTTGTTACTTAGACGAGCACAAACGAACAATGATAACAGTATGAGAAGCTTAAAATTATGTCCAAATCCCTTGCTTAGCACAAGAATTATCACCACAGCTTCAATGGTCTGTTATTACTTTGAAAAGGGTAAAAACAAACGATCGTTTATTTGCTAAAAATACAATTTCGAATGTAATGAAGTGTCCGGTCATTTCAACGTAAATCAAGACTCACCCGAAATTGTCACCGACTGCCGAATCGTTGAAGATAGGCAGACGAGAAGCAGAAAACTTCACTCACAAAGCACCCAAGCCTTGCTCTCGGTTTCCCTCTGACTCGAGAAGGGCTCGAGATAAGTTCATTGTGCGTTCACAATAAACACAATAAACTGTGGATGGATAAGAATTGCCGTTTTGTCGCTATGCCATGCTCAAGGCAATAGCATCAAACCCCGCCATAGCATCTCCCGTCGCAAAGGAAAACCATTGGAAATGGAACGCTTTGCCGTCTCCGGTCTGCAACCACAAAACCACAAAACCACAGTGTCCCGGACAGGGATAGGCCACACGCAGAGAGAGAGAGAGAGAGAGAGGGAAAGGACATGCCCAAAAAACGAAACAAATCCTGTGTGCCGTTTACAGACACGAGACCCGGTGCTCTCCCTTCCAACAACGAGCTGCAACGAGCCGAAATGTTATTAAAAGCAGAAGGGATGGGTTGAAGGTTTGGTCAGATTTTCCACCTTTTTTCCATTCCACAATTGCTAAAGGGAAAACAGTACACACACAAAAGTACGGAAAGAACGCAGCAAAATTGCCCATTGCGTCGTTTCCCATTTTTTTTTGGTGGGCTGTACAGCCGCAGCCGGTCCCTTTGCTAGCTTCGCACTGCGCACTTCAAATTCACACCCGGAACATAATTCATGGAAAATGGTTTTTATCATTAGGTTGTAAAGTATCCCGCTCGCCAGCGCCACCAAAGGGTCGTCGGTTCGTGTTCGTGGGCAGAACAGAATAGAGCAGCTTTGGGGGGAAAACAAGGGATTTTCATGGGCATGCAAACAGGAACCGGCCAAAACAATCGGGCCCCTCGATACAGCAGGGGGGAGTGTTTTCCACGCGCCAGTACAGGCTCACTGCGTTGTGGATTTACGCTCCGACGCCTTCGAATGGTCCTCCGGGGATTGGTGTGCTGTGGTGTTTGAGTTGGAATTCTGAAGTGCTCCGGGCCTAAATACTGTACTTGAATATTTTTACACCAAATGCTACACTTTACATGGATATGGGGCCGATCGAACCGGAGCACGTTTTAGGGAAAATCAAGGTCTCGCATACATCGATCGGCTCGGGGTAGCTTAAGGGCCGGTGGCAAGAAGTGCTTCCCTAGATTATGATTTTTAATCTGAGAAATTATTTATTCATACACTTCCATTTACTCGCCAACTTCCTTGTAAAGGTAAGCACTCGGGGCCGCGTTCCGTTCTGCTTGGCTGAACTCAAGCGCTCACTGGCAGCCAGTGGATTAAAGTGGTTTTGCCTATAGAAAGATGCCAAGAACGCTGCAAATTCTAGCAGGAAACAAAAGGTAGCCTAGCTCTGCTTAGGGTTAGCTTTCGAACGGGAAGGACTACAATAATTTGCATAATGACACAAACCTGTTACTGAACGCCAGATACGGCGCACCGTGTGTCTATGCACACGCCGCTAAGTGAAAGAAAACCCCCGGATGGTGGAGATCCTTTTGCTCGAGAAATGAAGATATAAAGAAAAGTAGGATTATCACCATCGGCAGGCATATCGGCATAATCGTCCTTAAGAGGATAGGTACCACTCTTTTACGACTGCACCAACTGTCGAGTTTCCCTTTTTGCGATTTGCAGACGGGGAAAAGAAAACACCACAGACACAGTTTCGCACCATTGGGAAAAGAGAGGGAGCGATAAAATGTTAAAAAATGAGAGAAACATGCAATCGTAATCCCGCGATAAGGCAGCACACCAGACGCCTAAGCTAAAGGCACACATCCCCTTTCTCTAGAGATTGGGGTGATTGCGGTGGACACACTTACCCGAATAGTGGCGGATAGAACATCTTTATCGGCTTGTGAGGAAAACTGTGCAATGGTTTTTGATAGGGTGATGGAATTGTAACGCAGCAGTAAATGCGCCGTTTGTTTCATTTTTTTTATCAGCTCCGTAACACTCCCGAGGGAGATGTAGGCAGAGCTGTATTAAAGTACGATACTACACCCCCTAGATGAATGTCTTAATTGGAATCGATGCTGGATTGGTTGTGGTGGGTAAAGGAAGCAGGAAAAGTTAGGGAAAGGTAATAAAAATGGTACTTTTTTAAATATATTTGACTTTAAAACAGTTTTAAAATAAGTGCTGAAACGATGTCTCAGCAAGGTAATCAACGGTTTCGAACAAACCTCGGGTGATGCTAAGCGCTTTGCATAGTTTTAGGCGCTTTCAACGATTTTTCGAACATGGAACGGTTTTCAGCAGTAAATTGGTTCTCTTTGCAGTGCTACACAACGTTTTATGATAATTATGCATTTATTTCAACGTATTTCTTCCTTTTTCAGTATTCTACATGGAAAAGGTTGCATCTTAGCATATAATTTCGTGCTAAAAATATAAAACAACAGCACTCTGCATCCCTCCCGTTCGTCCCTTGACAAGAACAGCTTGGAAGGCATGATTAATTTTGCGTGACGTACGGCCCAGTAAATGAGGCATACAACTCCTCTGTTTACTGTAAAACTACTGCCATCGGACACCGAACCGAGGTAGGGGGTCGTTTTTCGGGACCAAATTTTCAATCATTATCGCCCGGCGTCGATTTTTCCGCTACCCGGTGCGCTACGAAGACTTCCAATGAACTGTGACCAGTTGCGTTAGCGACTGAACGACAACTTCCCTTGCTAGCGTGAAGGGGTGATTTCTTCTTTTTTCAATTACCAACACGCCCTTTCCCGGTGCGGGTGACTATTTTTGTGTGCATCATCAAATTGCTTTCGCCACAGACGGATTCGTAGTGCTAAATTCGATTTCATCTGCCGCTTCACACGTCGTCAAACCCCCGCAACACACAGACACACACAGAAGTCCCGGTCAAACAATCAATGGTCGCATGTTTGACTTTGGCCTGACATACTCCTGTCGATCAAATACACCACCTCCGGTTGTGCTCCTTCTTGCCGATCTTCATAATTTAATTCGGCACCATTAAAAAGCAATTTCCTTCGCTGGGCAGCTCCGGGAAGGAACGGGGCGTACGAAAATCTCAACCTCCCATCCTTCCCAGCTTCCTTTTGCCCAGCGAACGGCAAGCTCTAATCGTACTGTGCCCGCTGCAGGACCGCAACAAAAAAGTGAAAGATTTAAAATGATTTCAAAGCACCCCGCCTGCGCATTCTCCTGGCGTCTTCTTTCAACTCACGAAAAATTCCTTCGCAAACACGCCTTTCCGTTGCCAGCTTCCGGCTGGCTGGTGGAAAAATTGAATTAAAATGTTGACAGAACGCTTTTCGCGCAGCTCTTTGCGGCACAAAACAGTTTTCGGGTTGCGCAGGTGGAGCAAGACGCCGGGGTTATCGCTAACCTTCCTTGGGAACGGATGGATGGGGTGACGAAACGGAGCCGGGGGCCGAAATATTATTTATATATTTCCCTTATGCCCGGGCGTAACGGGACATCATGAAGCATGCCGAGGACATTACTATCCATTGCAGCAGTGTTGCAAAAAAGCCCCGACATTCGAATAGAGTCACGTTCGGGGTTTCATTCCCTCGTTAAGGCATCCAGCGAGGTCGAGGAGGTTGCGCTGCGAGAGGGTCTGTGTGAGTGTATTTTTTACTTCCTACTTCCTTCCTGTTTTCGCCCATGTTTGTCATCAGCTTCAGGTTCAAGGAGCGGAAGAAGGAAGGAAAACACCCCAGGACACCCGGAACACGCTGGTACACGGGAGGCATCTGGCATCCCGGACAACAAATGTGCGTGTTCAATCATACGTTATGCGCGCGCGCTCTATCAGGGGTGTGCTGGCTACCTCAGCAGAATTCTCCACGTCCGCTGGTGCGGTGTGCGGAAAACAACAAAAAACACACACAGACATTCCCGACATTATGAAAATTCATATGTTTTTCCTGTAACGAGCAGACACGGGCCAGCTTGGGCGTGCGAGAGCCGTATTATTACGTACCAAGGCGCACAAGTACACAACCCCTTATGCGCTTTGTGACGTCTCAATTTCCAACCGTATGACGTCCAGAGGAGCAACATGGAATGCATGACTTTCGGTTATTGAGTTGTGGATCGCAATGTGAATGCATTCAAATTGAAATTCTTATTGGAATCTCCAGGCTCTTCCAAGGATGGAACAAGGAGTCTTAGTTATGATTACACTACACTCACAGTTGTTGTTTTAATGATGCTTTATGCTTGAAATAATCAACAAACAAGCACGGAAATGATCTACGAAAGAAAGGTAATTCATTTCCACCTTCTATTCAACATTAGGATATTACAAAACAGCTTCATCCTCATCATTTGCAAATTTTACTTCAGATCATACGCAAAAAACACTCATCCTGTGCTGGCAGCAGAGTTCTGCCATATTCTTTGAATTCCGAAATTACCATTCCCTGAATGCTGTGGCTGCATGCGGGCTAAAAAGCGGGTAGAAAATTGATCATACCCTAAAAAAGCAATAGGGAAATGAACAGCTCCAGCACAAGCTACGCTCCCTTGTGCAATCATAGAAGCAGCGCTCAGCTTTACAATCGAAGCCAAAATCCGTGGGGAATTGGGCAGACACTAAGAGTAAAACCCCCGAACATATTAACAGTTAGGAAGGTGTGGTTAGCCTTCCTCAAACAACCGGCGAAGAAGAGCAAGAAGAAAGAAAGAAAGCGAATTTCCTAACGAACGAATCTTCTTGTCCGTACACACTCGACCATTATCAAACGTGTGGAACTACGCGCAGGGCGGAGAAAACCAACAGGAAAATGCGGTGAAAAAGGCAGGAATATTTTTATGCAACCTTTTTGCTGGCTTTTCCCCTGCGCTCAATCCACTGTCGAGGGTGTTGGTGTTGGCATATTCATAAGTTGTAGAAAAGAGTTCTCATTTTTATTCAAATTTCTTTGCTGTGCGAGAAAAGCAGTTGTTCCCCCTTTTCTTCTCTTTTCACTACCAGTGTGTGTGTGTATGAATGGCACGTTAACCTGCCCGTGGCAGACGGAAGTTAAATGCCCTTAGTCCTAAAAAAACGGAATTAAAAACTACATCTCTTAATGCGCTACCTTTGGCCCCCGTTTGTCCGGACCCCGAGGGGTGAAGATCCTGAAGATCCTGATGCCTACTGTCCGGCCAGATGTAGATGAGTTATTTCTGCTGCTGATGAATGGCACACCCGGTCGCAATCCCTGTTCCCTGTTTTCCAGGTTCCAGGGCAAAGGCCCGAAAGCAATCCTCTTTCGCAGCAAACGCTTGGCACCAAATTATGCTTAATCTTTTGCACCGTACAATGACTTCATTTTTTGTAGGTGGTGCGAGGGGAGCAGAAGATAGAGAAATTAAAAGCAAAGGCGCTAAATACAGGGTTGCTGTTTTGTCTTCATTTTAGTCTCCTGTCAGTAACCTCCGACACCGGTGGCCGGTGGCCCATCGAGTACAGGTTTCCTTCCCCGATGCAAGTGAAAAAGATCATAAATCCTTTTATTGAAATCCTGCAACCACACCAACGACGGGAGCAGGAGCATTGACACGCGTACAGCTACGTCTCTTGGTGGTCCGCTTAAAGTCCTTTCCGGTCGCGTTAGTCGCTCTCGCACCAACGTAGCAGTGTAGGATCATAAATCAACATCAAATTAACGACACCGGGTTTGCATAATGAACGAGTCCCGGAGTCTCTCTCTCTCACTATCACTGGCAGGATATCCTGGTTGACGGTGGACAGATTTTTCCCCATTTTCCACGGAATGACTGATGGGAACGGAACACGGTGCCGTTCCATTTGCATTGTGTCCGCTTTGTTGTCGGGCGGTGCAGTTTCCCGGCGCTGCACTTCTCAATAGATGGTCGTTTGTGGTCAGATTTTTTATCCTTCCAGCACCCCCCCCCCCCCCCCCCCCCCCCCCAATCTGAGCAAGATGGCGGATGAGTGCAGTTTCTGGTTTCGCGCCATTTCCTCCAGGGAGTTGCAACTGCAACAGCAAAAGCAAAAAAACGCCATTGAAAATGCGGAAAAATGACAAATTTATACAGATTCTTTCCTCGCTCACACTCACATATGCACACATAGGATGCACTTTTTGTGCATCATGATGCCACGCGGATAGCAACAAAGATAGCAGCGAGGGTATTGTTGCGTATCAACATTTGCGGTGATGGGATTTTGCGCCACATGTCGTAAATCATAGCAGCCATTGATTGAAAAAGTTCATAACGGCCAGACGCGCGTCACGTCACGGAAGGTAGCGGAGTAGAAGGCGCTGGTGCGCAAATGATACGCTTCATTTACTGCGTTGATGATTAATGTGTTTGGCGGATACTTTTTTCCTGAATCATTTTATCGTTACAGTATGTTTCTTTCTAGGGGACATGCTCAAGCAATAGTTTGATAAGTCTTGACAGTCCACCTGTGAAATCGTTATTTATTTAGAAGCGAATGAATCATCGCCGGGAAACGGTTTGTAGCCATGTAGCAGCCAAGAAAGTGTTAGGGTTATCGCGATGAAATTAATGTAAAAAACACATGTCCATTAATCATAACAACAAATGGCAAGAGCAATAAAATTAATGCATTCATACGCTTTTCCCCCCATTTTCCTGGGGCTTAAATCTTCATTGCGGCTCAACCAACCGTGTACATAAGGAAGGTATGCAATCCCGCCAAACATAATCTAAATCCCATTCGAAAGCGCACGGCAACGACGTACGACCAAATCCGCCCGGGTCGTTCAAGAAGCAAATTTCAGGAGTCATTAACACTACTAATAATAGTGCGTTGTCACGGGCGAGATAAACGGCTGGATGGGACTGAAGCAAGGAAAAAGGAAGTGAGCCGTAACACAGAATTGCCAACACGACCCGGTCGAAGGCGCATCTTTTGCGCCAGGCGGTCCCATCCTAAAGGATATCTCTTCTTCCCTCGAACGGCTGCAGCAGGGTGCAAAATGGTATGCATCTACGATAAATTAAACATATAGACTAACGTAACGATCTTCTCCGTGTGTCCTTCGGCCCCAGACATAAGGCTTATCCCGAAGCCAAAGCCCTCGCTGTGCACCGGACCACCGGAATTGCTTCTCCATTTATTCATTCCACCCAGCACAGCACATCCATTCGGGAAGCAATATTGAAGACACTCCAAAAATAAATGCTAGACAAATAGCTATAATGAATCAGCAAAGATAGCAACCGGCCAAATGCGTTCGCACACACACACACACGCTGGCATAAGACAGACTCGGGCAGTGAAAATGTGTCATGTTCCCCACAAGCCCTCTCCTTCTCCAAACTGCGCTCCGGAAGACGGCGGTCGGGTTCTAATGAGCAGCCAAGTAGTTGCCCTAGTCCAACCATCCAACCGACCCGGCTTATCCGATGCAAAGGAAAGCCATTTGGGAGGGGGAGGGAGGGGCGAGAGGGTTTGTCGTACGAAGGACGCCATAACCCGGCTCCGTATCGGTCAGATCGGTCGGTGTCGTGACCGGTAATCCAAACAGGGACAACTGTGCAACTGGAACAACCGGGCTGAAGTGGGCTGTTCCCCAAGTAAACATCATTTCTTCAGTGCAGGCAGCGAAACCTTTGCCGGCGACATACGCCAGATAAATGTGTCCCTGCTTTGTCGCCTCATCCAACAACAACAGCACACACACACACACATGGCCGCTTCCACCGAGGGACAGATTTGAGTGCCTAAAGGGGATTCGAGCTTGGCGCGAGTGAACCTCTCTGACCGTCCTTCGATGTGTCCTGCGGGCATTCAATCGAGGCTGAAACATACCCTCGAGGTGGTCTCCATAAACTGCCACGTCCACGGCCTGCGTGGACCTACAAGCTGAAGGTAAAACTAATTGGACCGAAATGAAGTGTCCGCCCGTGTCCGGCGTTCGGCGTCCGGGGTGATATTATTATTATTATCACATCGAGTGTTGAAAGGGCACCTCCATCCGTCCCTGTGTGCGTGGTTTTGGGACATTTTGGGCACGGAAGCAAGTGGAATAAACCGGGAGGGTCAGTTCTGATTTTGATATCTTCATCCCGTGCAAAGGGAAAACTTCCCCTCGCTTGATTGCGTTTGTCCTCGTACGCGGGCCGTACCTTTTCACGATGGATGTGCGGAGCATTGGGCATTTGGGGTTTTAATTCGATTGGTCCAATAAATTATCCTTACGTCACACCAGGCTCGCGCACGGAGGGGTGTGCTGCGGACGATTTGTTGCGAGGTTAGTTTAGCTTCGGCTTTAAATGGAAGGAAAAAACGGCTTCCCTCCGGGTGGTTGGTGTGTTTCTGACGGCTCACCACTACCGTACCCAGGGAAGTGTCCCCAGAAACAATAGCAGGTTGTTGATTAGATATCGGAATTATCATCCGAGCTTCTTTTCTGTTGGCCTTGGACGTTACTGCATCTAGGCGGATCGATAAACGATTGGGCATCGTTTGAAAGTGAGGTTTAAATGGGATTTCGGGAGTACACTTTTCAACGCGAACAGTCCACGCCTCTCTCTCCTTTTTTCTGGTTGTCGTACAATCGCAACCTAGACCAACAGGAAACGGTATCAACTGCGAAGCATCGAATGAAGTGGTGAGTAAATAATGTTAGGGTGTCCTATTGTTCGCTGTTTATGGGCGCAATCGAATGGACTATTTAATGCAACCATCTGTCACGGTCAGTGCATGTGTGCTGTGAAGAAGCACCTCAAATGATGAGCCGATAATAGGGTGATAATACTGTCAATGGCTTAGGAGTAGATGTTTAGATAAGTTAGAAAAACAAATAAATATAACAACATATTCTAATAGGCAAGCAAAAAGAGTGGAAAATCAGAAAGTGTAAAAGAATGTGTATTTTAGTAATATAAGCAGTATTCGACTGAAGAATAAAACAAACATTGAAAGTGTAAAGATATTTTACGTCTTGAAGTAAATTTACTTTCATTACATCTACTCTTTGTTATTTCACTTCTTCTTTTTTTTCTTTTTGTTTCTTGTTTTTCTTCTTCTTCTTCTTCGTTTCCTTCGTTTTCTACTTCTTCTTCTTCTTTTCTTCTTCTTCTTCTTTTCTTCTTCTTCTTCTTCTTCTTCTTCTTCTTCTTCTTCTTCTTTTCTTCTTCTTATTATTTTCTTCTTCTTCTTCTTCTTTTCTTCTTCTTCTTCTTTTCTTCTTCTTCTTCTTCTTCTTCTTCTTTTCTTCTTCTTCTTCTTCTTCTTCTTCTTCTTCTTCTTCTTCTTCTTCTTCTTTTCTTCTTCTTCTTCTTTTCTTCTTCTTCGTCTTCTTCGTCCTTTTTGCGTTTCTTCGTTTTTTCTTCGTTTTTTTCTTTATTTTTCTTCTTTTTTTCATTCCTCTCCTTCTTATTCTTTCTTAATTATTCTTATTACTTTTTCTTTCTCATTACAGGGTTTTCCACTCCAATTAACAACTGTCCACAGTCTACTAGCAATCTTCGATTTGAAAAACACGATTGTCTACCACTTACAAACAAGTCAAGCCGTTTTTGGTACACTGTCCATTTCAATTTCACAATTGTCGTCTTCGAAAACACATGTCAGATGCGGCACGGGTTTGGCTGGAACGTGTATCACTTGTCTGTAAGAATTGAACCATGTTGTAAACAGGTCTTGATTGAATATCAGAATATGGGAAAGCTGAGCAATTTGGACATGTTAAACAGTTTTATCATTTGGTTTTAGTTATTCTTGGATCGTTACAGTTTTTAGGTTATTTTGGGACGTTGTAATTTTTTTTCACTGGGTACAAGTAAAAGCACCGATAAATGTCAACATTTCTGAATTGTGTTGAAAGATTAAAGTATACATAAAATGCCTAGCATGTCCATTTTGCTCAGCTGTCCTAACATCAAGTGATACACGTTCCAGCCAAAACCAAAACAACCCGTGCCGCATCTGACGTGTGTTTTCGAAGACGACAATTGTGAAATTGAAATGGACAGTGTACCAAAAACGGCTTGACTTGTTTGTAAGTGGTAGACAATCGTGTTTTTCAAATCGAGGATTGCTAGTTGACTGTGGACAGTTGTTAATTGGAATGGAAAACCCTGTATACTCATAGAATCCTTATGATTATACTCTTGTATTGCCTATATTCTTCTTGCTGATGAAGTTTAATCTCGTTTCGCTCTCGTCTTAAATTATCTTAATATCTCTGTTTGCCTCTTCTTTCAAACAAAACAGTAATATTAGGATGTTATTTATCACCCGTCGTAACTTCGTTCAATTTCCAGAACACTTCAACAAGAACTCTTGCGCAAAAATCATTAGCCACGAACTATTAAACCACAGTACAGATGACACTGGTGACACGTTTTAATCGGTTGAAAAAGAAGCAAAACAACAAAAACCGAATCAAATCACAACCCTGGTCCATTGGTGTTGTCGTTCGCTAAGCAAGCAACGATGTGCTATACTTCCAATGAAAACTCTCTATCACAATTTTCCCACCAGTGAGCAAGCACAGCATCATTTGTGGTGACATTTTGCTGCGGTTCAATTATCACCAGTGCTGCAAAGACAGGGCCGGTGCGACCTCGCTGTACCATTTCCACACCACTAAACTAATGATCTTCGATTACAAGGATATATGCTTCGATTAGAAGCACGACGCTGGTTGCTTGGCTCAGGGTTTTAAATTGCTCCTTGTGAAGCGGAACTGACACCATTGCCGCATCCTCTCCCATCTCTCAGCTCTACAACAACAAACTCGCCCGAAAGGGAGTATCATCATCGATTGGACGAGTGACACTCTTTTTCACACTTTGATTTTGTTTTTCTTTGCCATCCTTACTTTTTCTTTTCGCAACGTATTTTCTTATCGCATCGCACGATTTGTTGTGAAGTGTTTGATAACGTTTTTCTTTCCATTTTTTTCGCTCTCGTCGGAAAAACAACAACAACACACTCACTTCCAGAGTGAGAAGCACCGGAAATGGAACTGTTTACACTGAATGCGTGCGTTGCAAACGGGGAAAATGTAGCAAACATTTGACATCCCCGGACGCGTTGAAGCGTGGAAATGTTTCCCAGCTGAAGTGTTTTCCTCCAGCGGGAATGCTTACTATGAAATGAGTGGCGATGCTCCAGGCAGTGCTGCGCATTGATTTGAAGGAAATTTCCACTTTTATTCACCCCACCATTACAGTGATGGTGGAACGGTCAGCGGGGTGGGTCAGAAAACAAATACGGCAAGGAAGCTGATGAGCTGTGGTGAGCCACTGCAAATGAGCTCATTTCGCGGAAGTACATCGGACGGAAGGATGGAAAATTGCTTTTTTCCGCAAACGCCAAACCAAAGCGAACTGACATCGATACGACGTCCCCGTCCATGGGGGGAAGCAAGAAGGCCAATGGTTCAAAGGTTGGTCCTCCTTTTCACCACCTTTCACCTCCACCGCCCAGCAAGGACGTGTGATGATGATGATCATCATCATCATCAATGCGAATCGGTGCGGTCGTTGTGGTCGTTGCGTGCCAAAGTGTTGTCTCGTCTCGTCTAGTTCACTCGCCCGAGCTTCCGACGGGAGTCCGGGAAGTACGGGCCACCGGACGACCGGTGTTACAGCAGGTGCCACTGATTGTGACGGTGCGATGTGTACAACCGCGTACGGTTCGTTAGTTTTTCCCGTGTAGTTTCCGGTGAATGGTGTTGGCATTCAGCACGAAATAATGTTGTACTTGCACCAGGCAGTGGATGCACTGGGAGAAAATCCTGCCAGTAATAGTAGTAGTAGTAGCAGCTGTCGTGGCATCGCTAACTAACTGGAGCACACGGGAGCCGGGATTTACGTCGCTCACGGAAGGTTGTGTGTGTGTGTGTGTGTGTGTGTGTGTGTGTGTGTGTGTGTGTGTGTGTGTGTGTGTGTGTGTGTGTGTGTGTGTGTGTGTGTGTGTGTGTGTGTGTGTGTGTGTGTGTGTGTGTGTGTGTGTGTGTGTGTGTGTGTGTGTGTGTGTTTCGTGATGGAAAGGTAGGAAAACTTTAGCAAATGGACATTTGGGGGTTTGGTCCATCAAAAAAGAAAGCAAACTAATGAGATACAACATAAAAGGGACAGCTAAAACACGAATAAAACGCTCGTTTGGGACTGATTGAAGGTTAGTAGGACGAACATACGGGGTATGAACATGTATTGATGGTAACACATGTACACATGTCCCCGTGACTTCATTTGGAAGATGGTGTTTAATACGGAATAAGCATAAACTTTCGTTTATTAATAAAAAAAATAGAATAATATTGCAAAAAAAAACTAAAACATGAAATTATACAAACTAGTAAAAGAAAATGTCCTACTTTTCAAAATATATTATAATTTTTCCCATTACCCAAGGGATTCTCACGTCGGTAGAATACTCCCTTAAACTGACAGCATGAAGCATCACGGCGCAACTGACAGCATGCTTGCAAGCGTGGGCTTCAAGGTTTGTTTTCCCGTTCAGTGGCTTGGGAAGAAAATGAAGATTGAGAGATAAAAAGGAACAAAAAATGAAAAAAAAGAGAGAGAGAGAGAGAGAGAGAGAGAGAGAGAGAGAGAGAAAGCGAGAGCGTTGAATTGGATGATTTTAAGCAACTTTTGTTTTATTACTTTACTTTTCCGTTTTACTTTTCGATGGCAATCCAACAAAATGAAATTGATTTTAAATAGATCGATAAAATAGTCATAAATTACGAATGACATCTTACTTTCCTGCCCGTGCATGAACCGTTCCATTCGTTTTTCCCACTTACATACCATCATGGTAAGCGGGATGATTATAGAAAATCGCTCCCGTGCTGCTTACGTATGATGATGAATGATCAATTAGCATCAGGGAGAAGGGCGCAAATATGGAAAACGGTAAACATCGCAACATCGCAGAAGCACTTGCATGCAATGGTCCTCCTCTTTCTACCCCTTCCGACACAAAGTGTGTTTGTGTTGAGATAACACATTTTAAATTGAAATTAAAGCTAACAGGAGCAGGAGGACGAGTGACGGTGCAGCTGAAGTTCAATGACGTTGATTATGAATATTATACTTCCCTCCGTGCCGTAAGAATAACGTTGATAACGATAATTATACGCACCGCGCGACGTTGATGATGGTGTTTGCCGGATGCTGGGTGACAATTATTGTGCTGCCGTTCACCTACCAGTGCAGTGGTGCGGTGGGGCGGTGAAGGTGCGAAAGAAGCACTAAATGGATTAGGAAAATGATCCTTAACGAGACACCGAACGCAGGAAAGGATTCATTACCTTAGTGTTGCGGTTCGTGGTGGGTCGTTGTAGTGTGTATGCATTAATACTTAGAGCCCAGTGGAACATTACGACTGATGATGCATATCTGGCTCTGGGCGCTCTGGGTTATTAGCGCAATTTAATTTCCCTCGATCACTGTCGCGCTCGTCGGCAGGTTGGCGGGAGAAAAAGCGCCAATTCCCTTAAGACCCCGACTGTCGACTGTCACTTGCTTGGTTGAACGGAGCCGAAATACGGTCCTACATTTTCCTTCCCAATAATCCGTCCTGAAAGGTTGCTGAATGCTGATGATGACACAACCGGAAGCTTCGACCTCCCGACCCATCATTTGATGATGTTGCACTTTTCCCTTCAAAAATTGTGTGGAGTGCGGGATGAAAGCGTTTCGCGTTCTCGGCAGCTTCAATGATCCGTGGTTTCGCGTCCCAATCTTGCTCGGGTTTGGTGCAATTTTCCACAACACCGATACACAACGTTAGCAGGATGCATTCCCTTGCACGGCGTGACCCAGCGAGCGAGCGCAAGGAACCGCATAAACGTCACGCCGAAAGTGGATTGGTGTGCATAATTTTTGTTTGCGCTCCTGACAGACAGGGCCGGACGAACCGGGGGACCGGGAACCGGGAAGGCATAAATGTGTCCTTCTTCTTTAAGGGGTAGGTGGGGAACGGGACCAGGATTGAAATTGCATATTGTTCGCTTGCAGACGCAGTAGAAGTAGAAGGACGGTGGCCGTTGACGTACGTTAAGCACGTCGCGTTGAAAATTTCGTTTGATGTACCGCTGACAAGCCACTTCACGGTGGCAGCGTTTTCCATTCGTGCTCTAAAAAGGATGCACAACAAAAACAATAGACGAAGGATGGTTCCATCAGAAGCTCCGGGCGGGAGGGGAAAGGGAAGGTCCTTTATTCCACTGAGTGTGTGCAATGCCACCGAGTGCAAAACGTTACTTGGGTGGAGAATGATCCTTTAAAACAGCGCCACAGTGCGGCCCCGCCAAGAGCCAATTAGCCTCCACTGGGCTGAGGCTGTGAAAGCCTTTGATGAGGAACTACTACTACTACTACTACTGCTGCTATTTACCACTACTATTAAGAAAATGCGTGCATTGAACGGCGCACATCAAACGAGCAAGGAAAAGACAAAATAATGAGAGCTCATAGCGGCAAATGAATCTAAAAAAAATCAGGAATAATCAACACTAGAGACCAGGAGTGCACAAAAATTACATTGTTTGTCCCACTCGGCGGGATGACAATGTTTTTGTTAGCCCCAAATCCCTCGCAAGCAGAAGAGCTGCGTGTTGTTTTTTTTGCATAAAAATGAAAATAGGCAAACAGTTCCTATTAATGGAAGACTCCGTTTTTACGGAGGAGGGAAGAATGCTACCCTTTGCATACTACGGGCTCATTATTCAACGGAAGCCAGCCGTATAAATATGTCGCTCGTTCGCGTCTGTGCGCATAAAATGTACGCACACACACACAGCCACGAACGCAAACAAACGGCGGATAAATCGTGAAAAAAGAACCGCCGGGAGTAATTAATCCATGTGATCCATGCGAACGTGCTCGAGCTGCCATGTGGCCTGGGGTTGAGGATGATGCTGCTGCTGCTGCAGCGCTTGCTTTGATTTGGTTGATTTTGCATTTCACGCAATTGCACTTGGCGAGCATGGGGTTGTAAAAAAGCACGTGCGTGCAGGTTGACTTAACGGATGAGAGTGTGACTGTGTGTAGGTAAATAGGATACAGTGAGATTTATTTACCGTTTCGCAATATTTACAAGCAACCCAGCCCGTTTCTCCATTCACTCATTTTGCTTAAAAATATTCAATCATTTTCGTTTGCTGTTCTTCCTCCTTATCAATGGTCCAATCTTGCTCCGACCCGGTTGAGATAGTTTGTAGTAGCAACTTCAAGAAACCAAACCTCCTCCTCCCCAAACTCCAACAGTGGTTCAGACAAGGTAATTGTATAAGGTGGGTGAATTAAATCAACTCTTTTTACAGCTTACACGGCTCCAAACGGCATGTTGTACTCGTTCGTACTGGTGCGCCACCTGGAAGGTGTCATGATGGTGATACCCCGCACCGTAAACACTAATAGAACAAGGGCACAAAACTTTGCCCCATTAAAGCGTGCGCACCCAAACCACCCTCCCACCCACAAGAGCAGTGGTGCTGCAATTAAATAACCTCCAGCGCTTTTTCGGTGGAAGAGAGGAGAATTGTTTACAATAAAAAGAGAGAAAGAAGAAACAACAGTTAGCAGAAACTTAGATCGAACGCTTGCGGGGGAAAGGTACGCAAGGTACGCGCTGGTATTTAATTATTTATTTATGAACTTTGTTTAGCATAAATTTCAGACCACTTTTTCCCCGCCCTCCTTGGAGCGGTTGGTGTGCTTTTAACATAATTCCCATGATCACCTGTGGGTTGTGTGTGTGGGGGGAGTGGCGGGGCAGGCAAGCTCGTTTATGCAATACACCCCACCGGCTGTGGGGGTTGGGAGGAGATGGAATCACATCCGCACCCGTGGACAACAAGTGTCGGTGTCAAAAGTGAGCTCTTCCGGCGGGATTAGCAAACCGTTTTATTGGTCAGTGGATAAGGAAGCCGATTATCATCGACTAGGGATTTTTAGCATCATTGGCTGAAAGTAACGTTAAATGCATTAAGGAGATGGGTCGGTGGATGAGCCGGTTTTGTGTATGAGATGTCTTTGCTACTAAATATTCTATAGAAATGGTATCTTGGTAGCGTAACGAGAGAGATCGGAAGGTTCAATATAGCATTTATTTACAATTTTAGAACTCAAAAAGTTCCGCTAGATTTCAACAATTATGCTCACAATTGGGTTTATCGTAGTCAAAACACTCCCTTTTTCTAAACAAAAACACTAACAGTGAGCCACATCAGAGGAATGGTTTGCAAAATGTTGCCTCAAATCCTACACAGAGTGTGTTCTGTTTTTCCCTTTTTCCGAAAGCAGGTGGAAAAGCGCAAAACAAGCCACTCCGCGGGGGAAAGGCTTACGCCTCACATATACACACACCGAACCAACCGGGTCGATATCGATCTCGGGGAAACTATAATTTAATTGGTATTAATGAACAGAACCGTTCCGTTCCGAACTCGCATTTCCCGAACATTCCCCAACAATGACTGGGGAGTCTGCAGAAACGGATTGGAGCTACGATGGAAAGTTCAACAGTGCGAAGGAAGGAAGGAAGATGCGGGGAGATTGTCTGGTGTTTTACCCCTCCCTCTTGTGTACAATTTCCCCCCTCCAAAACCCACTCGTCCTCGAGGGTTGTAGCTTTTCACCCGAGCGTCAGCATTCAAAACCTGCTAAATCGTTGTCGATGTCGATCAACGGACAAGCAGGCAGGCAAGTACGACCATCAGCGTACCGTTTGCATATTTGCATACCCCTAGGTTCTAGGACCGCTGCTGCTGCTGGTGCTGCTGGGGGCTTTTGATGCGTAAATCGTCGCCTGCAGTGAACGCGCTCTCGCCGGCTGGCTGGTTGGCTGCGGGCGGCAAAAAAGTGAAACCGATTCATTCGAATGCTTAGTGGCTTTTCCTCGGTCGTGCGTCGTGCGCAAAAAGTGATAGGGCAGGGGGGATCCTTTCCTAAATACAGTGACACAAACGGCATCGGTATCGTTTGTGGCTACGGTCCGCACAGGTCCTCACACGGTGCTTGTGGTAGTAGAAAAACAAGGTAAAGGGTGGTACAGCATCAGCATCGCTTCACCTCATCGCTGTACCGCACAGCCCCTCTTGAAGCTGTGACTAGAACGCAAAAAACCCGACATTCCCGTCTTTCCCGTGGCGGCCGCTACAAAAGAGAGCGCAGACGGAAGCAGAATTGGCAATGATTTGATATATTGCGAATGATCGATCAATTAGCAAAGCATTTCGCATTCTGTGCTCCCGTTGCACTAGCAGCAGCAGCAGCAGGTTGAAGTGGTTTAATAAAGCTAATAAGTTAAATGCACCAGTGCACATGCATCCAGGGGAACGATCCAGCCGCTTATAGCATCGAATAACAGGCTTCAGCTGTTGGAGTTCCCCCTTTTTTATCCTTTAGAATTTGTGGAGATTGATTGAACATCAAGCGATGTTAAGCGGATAAAACGATTAGAACATGAGCAGTATTGTGTTTGTGAGGTAGAATCGACCCAACAGGACATTATTTATGCAGAATGCGCATTGAAATGAATGTTTTTGAGCATATTTAATCGTTCATTTTACTACTCCAAGACCAATTTTACCTCTTCGGAAGAGCAAGTTCCATTCTCAAAGCGAGCAAAGTCTTATAGAAACGAGCCACTTTAAACCATACGACAGACCACCGTGAAAAGCAACACTACTGACCAACATTTCCCCCAAAACAGCCTTGTGCCCACTTGAAAAATCCCCTTCCGGAACGGTTCCTTTTCGCTTTTGCCATTTATTCTGCACTTTACTTTGAACTAGATCCGGGCCGGGGTGCTTTCTTCGTTGTTGTTTAATTTAGACTGGACGACGTTTTATGGCTGTGTTTGTGAAGCTTGTTCTGTTTGTTTGTTGCAATGCAGTGTGCATAGAGCTGCATCACAGGCTGTGACAGAGAGAGAGAGAGAGAGCGAGTGAAAAGTATTTAAATAAAAAGAACCATCCCAACTAGCACGGGCTGCCGTTCTGGTGGTAAACTTTGCCTAGTGGTTAAAGTGTCAACGATTCAGCCACTAAAAATAGAACGGCACGGGCGCTGTTGAGCACATTTTTGGAGGATCTTTTTCTATACCCGTGAGGCTCTTCTTTTCGCCCCAAAAACGCCCAAAGTAGCTGGTGTCAAGAGTGTGGGGATAGTTTTCTCTTCAAACTTCTTCCACTTTAAAGGAAGGAAGCTTTCCTCTGAGTAGCTTCATGCCTATTTGCCTTCAACAGCAGCCGCTTGAAAGTCAATTCGATTTTTTCTCTTTTTCGTTGTAGTTGTATGCTCCATGTGAAGAGGGAATAGGAAAAATAGCTCTCGAGTACTAGATAAATAGAGCTTTTGCTGGAGCGAAAGAAGATAAGAGTGGGGAGAGTTTTTGTTTGAAAATTTAGGCAAAAGTGAAGAGGTGAATAGAAATGCTCCAAAACGAAACAAGTGCTTGGTGGATGTTTAAAAAACACTCTCTCAACCGGTATGAAAGAGGCACATCGAGGACGAGCAAACCCACACTCAGGTTCGTAGTTCGTTCACAGTAGAAGTGCACTCACACTTGATGCGTTTTGCTAACCAAAACAAAAAAAATCTCCCCACCTTCACAAAACTTATGTTAATGAGCAACACCCATTAATGCAGCGGGTGCATCCGACGCCACTCTAACCTAAATGATTAACATCGCAGCAAATAGGCACAGCAAAATCACACCACACACCGTTTCCGTACATAATGGGGTACCGCCGGTACGTTAATGGATGTTGTGTGTTTTATGCTGCAAAAGAGTGTGTTGGCTTGTTTGGAAAATAAAACAGGTAAGCCAGCTGCATGTCCTTTTGCTTCCTAGCGCTGCAAATGAGCGTCTAGTTTTTGGGATGCTGGCGATGCAGGCATTAATTCAGAATTCCATTCTTCACACCTACCTACGAGTCAGTGTTCACCTCCACTCTTCACCAACACGAAACCACATTAACCAAAGCGAGCTGCGAAGTGATACCAGGGTTGTGTCTGTGTAGAACACGGTTTTTCTACTCTTAAAGAAAAAGGAGATAATGCGGGCTGCTCCCATGCCAGAATGATGCCAGGCATTCTCTGCACCGGTTCACCTGCAACTTGTTCGACTTTCTTCATTCGCCGATGCTGCAGCGCAAAACTAGTTCACTGGCTTCCTCGCCCTTTTGTGCGCGCCTCGGCGGTTTTGAAACTAATATTTTTGCGCAAATATTTGCGCACACCTCAAGAAACTCCTCCCCCCCCCCCCCCACCGACAGCCGACCGTGGGGACCTCTGTTAAGGAGCGTGCTCCGAGGGCGAATGCATTCTCCCCGTGTTGTCGGCTGCAAAATGGACAGTGAGACCGCGGCGATGTTGGGTAATTTCGATAAAAGCCTTCCCGTTTTCGCTCGGTGCAGCGAAAGAAGATTCTAAAGAGCGGGCCCACCACGGGCTTTTCATTTTCAACTCGTCACTCGTTGTCGTGCAAAGATCTGTGCATGCGCCTCCATCTCCTTCCTGGGGTGTGTGTGTGTGTGCATTGTATGCACGAAGAAAATGTGTGAGAGTTTCCCTTTTCACCGTGGTAAGTGTGCTTTTGGGAGTCGGTGGCAGAAGAAGAATGGCCCACGAGGCACAAACAAAAACTGGAACATCCTATAATGGTGTGTGGAAGGGAAGCATTCGAAAGTCGTCCACTGGAAACACATTAGTCAATGTGAAGCAGTGCGGCTGAAGAAACACTTTAAAGAGGTATTAATGTTAATCCCTTAGGAGTGGATTTTCCGTACATAAGAGGCTTCAAATTATAGAAGAGATTCAATCTTCAGATTCAGACTCTAAAAACACACAATAAAGCTCCTGCGGAAACTGTTCAAATAATAGAAAAAAGCTCAATTTCCACCAACATAAAGCAGCCCTTTTAATCACATGCTCATTTTCCCTTGCGTATATATCACACCCGAAACATATGCTTTTCCCAAAAGCCGCTTATAGCATCATGATAGCCCATATCAAATCGCCTTCCAAAGCGACACAATACCAAAGCATCAATGTCGAGGCGTGTGTGTGCGTGTATTCCCATTAATTGCCAGTTGCGTTTGCCAGCACGGTCCGTCGGTGTCGTCGTCATTGTCGTTCCGCTGGTCCCTTTTGCCTCCAATAGCCGGCTCCAGCTGAAAAGGCTGAAAGAAGAAGCGCTATAATCCCCAAAGCAGATCCTGTCCCCAAAATAACCATCATCATCATCATCAAAGCGGTGCTGGGGACATGCCTAACCAACGCAAACCCACTTACCCTAACCCTTGTAGGCAAAGCGAGAGTTTTGGGCAGTGGGCGAACCAACCTTAATCCAGTTTTCCTGGGATAGCGTTCGATACACTGTACGGAAGGCGCCCTTTTTCGCCCCCATCGTGGCGGTGGTGATGGAGAGGAACACCGACGACAGAGACGGGAGGCAAAATTAAATCGAATCGCAACATGTATTTAATTATGGCTTCCCTGTGTATGTGTGTGTGTGTGTGGGCAGGAGAGCTGTAGCAGTTTGTACCATGTACCGTGTCCTTGCTGGAACAAGCGTCCGATAATAAGGACGAGCGGGGGCCCAGTTTTCTGGTCACATCGAACAAATTCGGCCCCATGTTGTTGCATTCGTGCTAACGCTAAGTGTTCGTTCACCTCCGTTCGATGGTTTGGCTTTGGTTTGGGGTGGAGCGATAAAGGTGCAGTGGTTGCTGCGGTTGCGGATGTTGTTTTTCTTTTCACACCTTTTGGCCAAAACGGGGCCCTTCCTGATGTGATGAAAATCAACTCAATTTTGCAGCGATCCAGCGCCAGCCAGCCTTCCGCAAAGGTGCGTTTTGCCATCATGTTATGGGCACGAGCACAGCATGGTAATCGAATTTGGTGTGTTGTTGCACTGCACCGCCTGTACTGCAAATGCGCCCGTCAACGATCAACGGTGGTGCAATGGCAATGGCCAGGAGAAAGAAAACAACAACACAGCCACAAGGTAATATTTCAACCCCGGATCGCATAATAACGCAATAATCAGGATAATAAAATTACACTTCCCGTAACGTATCCGTGTGGGATGAGGGATGAGTGCAAATGTTTACAAAATACGAACCTTTCCTCTGCTGGTTTTCTGCTGGTGAGTGGAAATTGGATGGTACGAGAGCATCGAAAACGGATCGAATGTATATACGAGTTGGGCTCGTTTGGGATAGTTTACAAATTTCCCTACCATCCCTAGCACCAGCAACGATGGTTGATGGTGGCAGTGTATTGATAACATCGATAATGATTGGATACATTAAACCGTGTGTGGTATGGAAATCGATTTTCCAGCTCCAGTTTTCCCCAGCACTCTGCACGTTGGAAATGGAAAGCCGTATCGCAACCCGACGAAACAACGGGTGCCCCGGAATGGTGACAAAATGGCACACGGACACCCATATATACATTAAAATGGGAAAAGTTCGTCCTCGCCTAGGATCGATGAAAGCTGCAAGATCAGCATGGTGGTGGTGAACGGGGGAATGGGTGGCAATTATGGTGAGGGTTTTCGCTTATATCCTTCTCCCAGAATACCCCCAGTATTTCCCGACCCCTCAGATGCTGAGCCTGGCTATAATGAGTCAAAGTCGGCAAACATGTGGTTTGGCACTGGCGACCGATACTGTGCGACCATGATTGGGGCATCGTGCTTGAGCTTCTTGCAGCAAAAAAACAACCCCATCGTTTCGTGTGCGTTTCATTATCGGTTTCGTTGAGGGCATTGGTTTTTAACAGCAGTATTGTACCGTGCACATTCCTTCTCTGTGAACTTGTTCGTACCGGCTTGCGTTTTTTTTTTTGTTTTTTGCATTGATCGCATTGAGGTCATTAGTGAATGTTTTATGTGCGGGAAGATAGCTGCAGAGTTGCAGCGGGTACTCAATTAATTTCAAGTTGCTGTTTGCTGTGTATCGTTGACACGGTTGGCCCCTTGGGCTGCGTGGGTGGGTGCTGGTGCATG
This sequence comes from Anopheles gambiae, assembly GCF_943734735.2. NCBI lineage: Eukaryota > Metazoa > Arthropoda > Insecta > Diptera > Culicidae > Anopheles > Anopheles gambiae. The sequence continues at coordinate 4,120,442 of NC_064602.1, read as the reverse complement.
GTGTTTCATTAAAGCGCAATATGTAGCACCAATAATTGCCAACAAATGGGGAATGATTTTCTCTTTTAACTCGTAATTACTTTAATAGAAGTTAAAGAGTTTATGGTTTTTCCCGCTCTACTAAAGCTCATAAATTCTCTACTAATGCCGACCCAAAACCCTTCCAATCTCGAATCTCCTATTGAACCTCCCTCCCCCCCCCCCCTCTCCCTCGTCGTAACTATTTCGTTAATATCCTTGCACCATTTTATTAAAACACATAAATCCATTCGGTTCCCTAAACCCCGAAATTCCTTGCCCAAAACAGAAACAGAAGCCCAATGACAAAACGGGCGCACCAGTGTGTCCAGTTGTGGTTCAGTCGGGTGTGTGTGTGTGTTTGTTTGAAATGCACCGGAAGTGATGCGCTTTGTTGCACCAGATGCAGCCTTTACGGTGTGGATGCAAAAAGCCCGTACAAAAATGATAATAAACTCAAATAAATGCACTCACTCACGCACGGTTGACCGGGCTGCGTGCTGCTCAATGCTTGGCCATCACAGCCTCGCAGCAAAGTGTGCGATTCCGGCCGTTTGTTTAACTGTGTTCTGCATGCCGACCGGTAAATCCGGTCCTTGAGCGCACCAGCAGCTGCAGCAGTAGAGTAGTAGTAATTTATGGCGATTGTTTCACGCTTGACTTTTCCCCCGGACTTTGGCGGGCTTTTTCCGGTTGCAATTTCATTCGACAGGAATTGGTAAAAACTGACGGTACCACACGGCGTCACACGTGTTTTATGCGCGTGGGGGACGGTTTTGAATTTGCGTGACACGAATGGTAAAATAGTTGTTTTGTTCGGTTCTCTCAGTGTGATGGAAAATTGTTTGAAAAGGCAGGAAAAAACACACGCAACGAACACGTCATATTTATCAGCCAATTTACGTTCGGAATAATCTTTGTCGCAGCAGAAAAGGACGCTGAAAATTCACCCTTGGAAGTGTTTTGCAGCAAACAAAAAACTTCTTACGGTGTTTGCCACCAACACAACACGGAACACAGTGAGATAGTGAAGGGATAAGATTATACACGATTCACTACTTGCTTGCCGGGTTGCTACCCAGCAGCGTCTTACTAGCACAAAAAGGATCTACCGCCGACAGGATCGGTGTTCGGTGCGAAAATTGCAATCCCTACTCCTACTTTCTTCCCCTCGTGTTTTGCTGTGCGAAAGATAGCACCCACCGAGCACCGAATGGGAAGGATAACTGATAAAACCAGACAATTACTTCATGAATATTTGATAAGATATTTCGCCTCTCGTGGCCCGGGGTTTGCAGCGCCAGGGGAAAACAAGTTGAATCGCTTGAGAGACTGGGAAAGCTACACCCCAACTCGCTACAAATGAAGTGTTTCCGGGGTGGTACGTACGTTTGCGAAGTGTTTTTCTCCCTTTTGCAAGCATTGCTTTTTGCTTCCTTGTTCTTTACCTAAATCCTTGACGATTCTGCGATGACGATCGGCCAGAAATGTCTGCATTACTTTCTCCTTTGTGACATCAATCCAGAGCGTCAAGAGGCGAAAGAGCAAACATGAAAAAAGTGGAAAAATAATTCAACAAATACAGTCGACAAGGGACCAGGGATGGTGTCCTCTCGGGGATTAAGGACATTATTTTTCTATTAAAAGAGCTTGTGCGGAAAGTTTTATCAGCGTGTTAGCACCAACAACAACCACCACCAGCGTGTTATGTTTGGATTAGTTTTTATCTTGCCACACTTGTATTTTCTGATTTCATTATAAGGATCTTTTCTTAACACCATTTTCAGATAACAATACAGTTCAAAATCCAATAAAAAGATGTTTAATATTGTGTTATAACTCCATTCCCTTTAATGCTCATCGCTCGACAGACCATTATCAGACCTTCATCACTTAAATCCACTGATAGTGCAAGTATGATGCAGGATGACTATCACCCAAAGTATCAAATAAATCGTCTATCAGATCGTCGAAACTTGCTGAGCAGTTAATAGCATTTCAACGTCCTCGAATCGATTTGTCCCCTTCCCACCCGAAACCACGCCCGAGAATAATAACTCGCCCTACAATAACTCTCCTCCGTTCAAAGCGACTCGAAAAATACTTCCCTTTTTTGTTTTTTTTTTTTTTTTGATTGCTGCACTGCCATGTCATTTCTCAAACGAACTAGTGCAACTAGAATATGCTAGTCAGTGCACTGCCGATTGGCCAATCGTCTCCGGGAAATGCGCCTTCCACGGCATCATGGGTCGCAACCGAAACACCGTAGGGCAAAGTTTTCCCGCCCGTCCATCCACCGGGGAACAGGTAGCAAATGGGTTCCAACATTAGCGCACAGAGCACAGAGCGCTTCCCGAAAATGCACCTAACATATTGCTGATGTCAGTGGAAAATGGGAAGATTTTACGTTATCCTTTGCCCCGTTTGCAAAGGTAAAAATTGTGCAAGCTGCACAAATCGAGCGTCGTGGGCGATTGCTTCTCACACAGCGAAGCACAATACACAGCTAGAAGGAAGAGGAGAGTCGTTGGTTGGTTTGTTCGTACGGGAAAGAAAATTGAGGAAAATTGTGCTCCTGATCTGATCAGATCGATGCAACGGGAACGGTACCAGCATCGTCAATCGTACGGGGAGAAATGTTGTTTTAGATGGAATTAGCTTGTGCTGTTGTGTGGGGAATTTTGATCGCATCACGTTTTCACTCCAACCCGGGTGGGCGTTTTGGGGGAGCAATTTTTCACCCACCGAATGCACTCAATCAAACGTTTTTCCACTAATCATTCCAGTTTGGGAAGGGTTTCATCGAAAGGTTGGGGTTTTTTATTCAATTGTCGGAGCCGGGTTTTCCTGGCGCCTGGAGGTGGAAATAAACGTTTTCCCTACTTTCATCAGCCCATTAGCAGCAGACGGACGGATCTATTTGTCTCGGCCATCCTCACCAAACACTGGGCATCATTTTTCATAATCGCAGTTAATTTCAGTTAAATGGATCATCCAAATGATCCTCCCGGAAATGTTGAAAAAAAAGTCACATAAAGTCCAAACCGCTTTTCTTCTGCAGTTTGAAAGGTGTTGAATCGTCCGCCGTAGGAAAAACGGCTAGAGAAATGTATCTCTCTATTATTTTCTCTCCTCGCAAGCCAACCCCCAAGTCAGCTTCATCTGTTTTTGAGCCACAGAGAATAAAAAAACAGAAGAAATCTGATAGCTATTAAACCTGGCCAACAAACCTCTGACGCTGATGATGATGATGGTGATGATAACCGCTGGAATGAAACGAACGGCCGTTTACGGGGGGTTTTCCGGACCAATAAATTATTTTTAATGCTTTCTTCAGAGCGCCCATAGCCACCTCCGGGTAATGATTTGTGAAGCGACACGCACAAACAGATGATCTTTGGAGCTGGGCTGGAGAAAAGAGAATTGATTGCATCATAAGCGTTGGCCAGCGTTGGAACTGACGGGTTATTTTTGGCCTGTTTTCTCACGTCTCTTTGTTATTGGTGAGCTCTGGGTGGTTTTTGGTGGTGTGAAAAATATACCGACAAGTTGATGCTTGCGAGCGAGCGAGATGCCTTTGTTAAAGTCAAATCTGGGGGAAAAACACAACGCAATTTACCTTAGAATACCTTCAATGTTACATTCCACAGTAGATCATGCAGATCATCTAACCAGCGTATCCTAGGGTAAATAAAAACACAATGTGTAAATATTGACATGTTCAAAACGTACCTCAGCAGCTACAGCTCTTTCCATGCCCAATGTATACAATATTCCGTTGGTCACCGCTGTGACAATGGATGAAAAATTCTCCAATTGACTTTCTCCAACCCTGAGAAGCAACTCAACAACTGAAGCAAACAACACACGTACAAAGTATAGGGGCATCTTCATATGGACTTGGGCTGACGCTCTTCACTCACCGTCCTTGGACAGCACAACAATGCAAACATATTTGCATAAGTTCTTGGCTTCCGAAGTGATTAAAAACGAACAAGAATGAGACGGAGAGCGAGAGAGACCCCAACCAACCATGCAAGCAACCAGATAAAAGCAAGCCACTGATGCCACTAGTTCCGGTATGCCATCAATGCAGGGGGAGCAAAGAAAAGATCAACATATGGCCACGAGTGCATAGGACACTCGTATGAGATCGTTTGTCTCCGTCCGTCCGTCCGTCCGTCCGTTCGTCGGTCCTATTCAATGACATGCGGATCACAGCCGAGTCACGGGAGCTGCTGATAGTAGCAAAGCCATATTTCTGCTCAACCCGATAGCTTCCCGGGTGACTCGGAGGGACTTTAACGTGTCCCCGGGTGTCTGATTGATGACTGAAGGATGAACTGAAGTATGTGCCTCGGAGCGTTTGTAGTCGGGCGAGGGGTTGTTTGGGTTTGCATATTTTCATGAATATCAATCAAAACTTTGAGGTCAGTTGCATAAATCTGCACAGAGTAGGCGCTATTCGATGGAAATGGAATCGGGCGTTGCTGCTGGACCGTTGACGCGAACCCGATTGGATCCATTTTATTTTCCAAGATTTAATTTTCATATTGAGTAGGATTTTATTGGCGGTGTGGTTGACATCTAGAAGAATAGTAAAATAACGCTAGTTTCTTGATCTTGATGTTTCTTTAATCTTTTTTTTTTTGCATTTGCTATCAAACGCAAAACCGTTTATCGAAACAAAACACACAGCACACGTGCGTTTCGGCAGGTTGTCCCGCCAATAATATGCTAGACTCAAGCGTGCTATGATTGACTTGACGTTTATTCTTTTCATATGCGACACCGTTTCGGTGATCACACAGTTGGCGGTGACTTGAAGTGCCACGAACTGAAGCGACATCAAAATGGCACGAAATCCACTTTTGAAATTCCCGGCAGAAGGAAGTGAGAACACAAATACATACACACACACAGAGACCACCGGAGCCTGCATGCTGTCAATCACAAGCGCTGCTCAATCGAATTGAAAGGGACACGAAAGTGGTGCGAAATTTTCAATTCCCATCCGTCCGTCCGGTGGAAGACCGTGTTAAGAAGAGGAAAGAAGAGGAAGGTGAGTACCTCGCTCGAAAGCAGCTTTTCCCATTTCCAGTATGCAAAGCGAGTCGCGATCGCGATGTTTGTGGCCAAACAAAGGCATGAAAAATCGCCCGCTTCCAGGCGGAAGCATAAATCCAATCAATGGTTCATCATCAATTTTTCGCCAGCATCCGCACAGACAAACACACACACACACACATATGGACCTTTCTACCCGGTAAGTACACGCCAAGTTTGTGTAGTTTGTTTGCTTTGCAGCTGAGACAAAACTGCCAACCGCTGCTGGCTCCCCTTCTCGTCCTGTTCGTGTTTAACTTCTTTGAGCATTATATTTAAATTCTGTCCAGCGGGCTTTGCAACCAGTTTGGCCGTGTGCGCGCTTCATCACGTTTCTTTGGCGGGTTGGCTCTGCCCTTTTCCAGGGGGATGTATTTTTCTTCCCATTCCCTTACACTTCCTTGCTGTGTGTAAGAAGGTGGCTGTAAGACAGTTTGAAGAAGAAGAAAACCTCAGACACGGACCGGACGAAACCTCAACAGAGGAGGCCGTGTCTATCTGCTGGCGGAAAATCAATCCAAGCGAGAGCGAGCTTCCAAATCGGGTTCGGCGGGAGCTTTTTTGCACCACGCTTTGCAAGCCACAAACACCGGAGGCAAGTAAATCGGTTCCGTCAAACATCCATTAGCATACAAAACCCTCGCCCTGGGTAAGCTTGATCCGTTCGGCTCCTGGTAGGTGGACGATGATGGAAGAATAACGAATAACTGTCAATCGCGTTCTTGTTGGGACAGGACGCTTCTGCTGCCAACGGCAGACAGCGTGAAGACGTGATTTTGATGCTTTCAAATCTACTTGTGTGGGGAGTTTTGGAACGGTGAAAGGTTAAGTCTCGGTTTCTTGTTATATTAAAGCGATGTGCTTATAACACAGTTTAAGCTACAAAACTTATTCTGCTTCATTTTTAGGTTGCTTTGGGAATAGAACTCTATATGATGTAAAACAAACAAACATTCCAATTTGGTGCACCAGGCCAACACAATGGTCCATCAGCGAAGCATTATGATTTGTGATAACATTAATCAATGGAGACTCGCTTGAATATTAAACAATGGAATTAGTCCACACAAGAGGGGAGGATAATATTCTCATGGATAAACTCCCGCCCCAATCTCCCACATCTTGACCAGCAGCTCCATTGTTGACACGGGGCTCTTTGACCGGGCATTAAGTCCATCAGGAAGGGTCAATTGTCACTAAAGCGTAAGTTGCTTACATAAACACAACAGCCGCGCCAATGTGACACTGCGTAATCGAATCGAATAGAGCTGAGCCCGTTGGAAGGCCCATTTCTTCATTAGAATTAATTTCCCCAATGCATTCTTGCTTGATAAGCATTTGGAGGATCTAGTGAGCCCGTGGCATAAAAAAACTGTTCCCGAATTAATGCAAGATTTATGGGCGTCATTTATCAAAATTAATATTCTGCATTCGTTTAGCTTTAATACGTATAAATGTTACAATTACTGAAGTATACTTCCCCCTAAATTAGATAGATTTCATAAGCTGGACATTAACTTTGAACATTTGATATCTCATTCCACAAGATAAGCTACCGTTTAGCCTCATACTCCTTCCCCGGAAAGGGTACGAGATAAATCGACGTAAAACTTTTCGTAGCCTTAACTCATCGTCCAAGATGCATCTTATCTGCACCTTTCCAGTGCAGCCCACAGCAGTAAGAAGCGAAGCTGCTGATTCTGCAAATACGCATCAGACGAGCCCTTCGTTCTAGCGCCAGTAACGACACCTCCTGTTGCCTTCGCAGTGACGATACCTCGTCGACGACGACGACAACGACGACGACACTAGTCACCGGCCCCGGCCATCACTTACTTAAGATGCAATTTATGGTTCTTTATCCGCATCCGTTTGCAACCTACCACCACCTCTCCCACCACACTGTTTCGTGAGGGAGAGAACCAGAGACCCGTATATACTGCCAGCCGTCCCAGAGCTCCAGACCAAGCCCATAACGCTTAACGGCAGCACGTGCCGGAAATTACAATCATAATAATCTTCTTATGACAGATGATTGGGTGGTTTTTCGTCATGTTGTGTGCGCGCGCCATCGTACCCAGTTGGGGTCGGAGAGAGAAGATGTCAACGTCGACTGGAAGGGCTGGGTTTGAGTTGTTGTTTTTTTTGTCTACTCTCCAGAATCTTCGCACGGATGTTGCACTTAGTGACGGGCCTAAGCAGCTAAACGGGAGCACGAAGCGTGGGACAGAAGGTGTTGAGCTGGCGCCCGTTTATCTCGCCGGGTGAAAGGCGTGTGTTCGAGCTGTATGTTCTTGCTCAGGCTCAGGGGACACTTTCCTTTCTGCTTTGGCGTTTCAGGAGAAGAAGATATAGGATTGGACATGACACGACACGTTACTTGCTATCTAATGGAAGTGAACATGCAGTTACTGCACGTGAGGAACGATTTATTTAATGCGATGCAAATTATCGTCATCAACGAGCGCATAAGGAGCAAAAACGATGAGCTTGAATGTTGTCTTAAAATGACATTAATTCACAAGGATCTTGGGACAAGGATTTTATACCAATAATTGCAAACTCAAGATTGTCCTTCATGTCCTCATCCCAGATAATGATTGTTCACTTAATCATCCAATGCAAGACAATCGTTGCCAAACGCACTCGAATATTTAGTGCTGCACATGTTTCATTGCAATATGTCCCTCTCTCACACTCTCAATTGACTTATCAACCACTCACACAAATGATCAACCCATCAAAGAGACACAAACACACAAAGGGCAGATGAGCAGTTTTCAGACACAGAAAACCCAAAAAAAAAGCCAACCCTTCGGACCCACACTTGGTGGTCAAAATAAGTCATAAATTGTCTACATAAGTCTTTGAAAGCGCATTACCGGCTTCATTGTTTGCTGGCTTTTCCATTGAATGCTGATCCTATCACACACTCGTTGGGTTGATATTCGGTTCGGTTTTATTTAAACACATACACACAGCATCACAACTCGGAACAACTAGCACTGTGCGATGGGATGAAACATTATATGCTTCCTCTCGTTGCACACTGTTGCTCGGAATGCCCGGATACGTACACGTGTACAGGAGGTAGCTGCGTTCCCCTATCCAGTGTCGGGCCTGCGTAGTGTCCTGCTGCGTTTGGTAATATTTCAAATCTTAACTCACACCAAAGTCACCCAGCTACGGTCTTTTTTACTTTTGTGCTGCCAAGCAAGATAATTTTCCAACCAACTTAACCAGCTCTCCGGAGTGGTGTCGTCCTTTCCTCCCGTCGTCCTACTTCAAACTATATTCCTAACGTTTCGAGAAGATTTGTGGAAAACAAGGGGGCGAAAAACGATGGGCTCTAGCTGGGATGTTGTCACATTTTGAAGCGCAATTAAATTGCTTCCCGCAACCCGAAAGGCACTTCTCGTCGACTGTGAGATCCTCATCTCCGATCCGCACAGCGGGACGGCCATGATGGCGTTGCGTTGGACGGAAGGATACTTCAGCACAGAAAGAAAATAGCGAGGGAAAATAAAACCCGAGCGAATGACTGATGCTGGTTGATTCGAGTTTTCTAATCTCCGAAACTTGCCAGCTTCTCCACCCTACCGACAACAACAACAACAAAAAGTGTATGTGTGTGTGGACTGTTCATGGCTGGTAAATAGGATCAAGCGCTCCCGTGTCTACCGGAAGCAATTATTTGACAATGGTGATGGGACGGCTGTTGAAAGTGAGTGGGAATTGCGAACGGACAATTTGGAGGACGCGCTGTTCAACAAACAACAACAACATCCGAACGATGACATTTTCCTTTTTTTGGATGTCCTCCCGTCGGGGTGTGTTTTCCGCACATTCTAGACGTTAAGGAACAAACAAGAAAGGGACAGCTTTCCAGGAGTTTGTTTCGATTAAATTACTCTCCTTCGCTAATGAACATCAAGTAAATTGTTCCTGATTCCTTCTGATTGGCCTGTTCTCCTCAATCTCCCGCGCCTCATCCTCTAAAGGAGTATTTCTTTGGAATTGTTTTGTTGTCTCGCGCGCATTGAAGAAGCGTTTTATTGTGCATGTGGTCCTATTTCACCTCCGCCAAGGGACTGTGGTTTGGAAGAAACTTTTCTCCAGCCAACAAATGCAACCGAAAGGAGGAAAAACACATCGCACGACAAAGGCATTTCGTGCTGGGTGTAGGGAAGAAGAAAAAAAACACAACTTTTCTTTCACTTCCGCCGCGCTAATAAAAGAAAAGACCACCACAACCGATCCCCCTCCGGTGGACGACAACTGAACTCGGGGAAGGACTCGGGCAATTGCTTGACGAAAGTTTTTCGACGAGCAATAAAACTCGGTACTCTGCCCTAACAAATAGACCACTGAAAAAGGGGCGGGGGCAAGAGGGTGGAAAATAGCGGGCGAACAAAAAAAAACCACAAACTTTCCACGGTACCCTGTGGTCAAGACATCAGATGATTCGCGGGTGCAAGATGACGGGTTCGAGGAGCGGAAACGATTTGTTGTGCAAATACATCAAATGTGCGAGAACCAGTTCCACGGAGCTTTCCCGTCGCACTCGGGGCGGGATCTGGGATTGAACTTCGTTGTAAAGTTTTCGCCGGTGAATGATTTTACACCGGTTTTTTCTTTCGCGTTGTGTGCCGTGAAGCATGCTTTTGTTTTTAACTTTTATTTTAAAAATAGTTATAATGGTTTATCGCAAGATCAGAAATTGCATTATGATGGGATGGTTTGTTCAAGCTGAAGGAACGCTAATTCAATTTACTCCATTCCATCGCTCAGTTCGCTTTACAATACGGACAAACTTTCGCCGGTTCTATTGAGGACTTCGTCCTCCGATAATGCGATTTCGCTGGTCCATAAAGACTTGTTTAATCAACAATATTTTCCAGCAATGCATCATTCAGTTCCACAACAACGATCCCAACTTTGTGTCCACAATAAAGCGTCTTTAAAGGTCAATCTTTTTGGGAAATGTCAGGATAGTCTCCAGCGATACAGACAAAAGGAGAAATTCTGTCTAATAAATTAGCTCTTGTTCCGGTCGGTGATCGTCAGACAGACACAGTACCTTCATCAATGGGTGCCTTCATCCATCCCGGTGCCAAAAAGGCAACCCAAACCCAATTCCAAACGATTGAGCAATTTCATCTGCCAAACGTCGAGAAAGAGTGTAAAGCGAGGCCTTTCTTTTTGGTGCCCTCTCCCCGTAACACGTACTGAAAGTAAGATGTTGAAAGAAAACCGTTTTCTTTGGCATTTCAAGGTCTTATGAAAACCGTCGAAGGAAAGGTTAGGTCTAAAGTTGCGTCTTGTGTGAAGCGTTTGTGTTTTTCTTGTTCGTTTCAGCCCAAAACAACACGCTCGGAAAAGAGAAGAGCGAAAAGCCCTTGAAGATCCGTTCTGGACTGCCCGGGTCCGGGCTAAGTGGGAAGAACGATTTACACAACAATAAAACATTTTACCCATTTCGAAAACGAGGTGGAAAACAGTGGAGGAAACAACACAATGAGCGGTTTGCAGCAAAACAAACAAGACGAGACGGCCACTGGGTCGTCCTTTTGCGTTTGCTATGGTTCGTTAGTGTTGGCTGTGGTCAATCGTATCGAAGAGGTCAGTTGAAGCAGATTCTGGGTGTTCTTGGGCGAGGGTGAAGAACGCTCAGATCTGCTTCATCCATTTTGGGCCTGCACGATACACGACACACTGGACCACACAGTTAGTTTCGGACAAGGGTTTGGGTTTGGGTTTGTTTTGGCAATTTTGCAATCCCCGTTTTGGATGATTTGTTTCAAAGCAGGTCAAAGTTATGCAAGTTCATATTGAACTCGAAAACTTTCCTCCTTTACCTGGTTGTTGCGAAATATGACGTGAACTAATGCGCTGAACTCAAAACAAGTTCTTCGAAGAGTGTGTTTTAATCCACCTGCTGCTAGTGCGCGCCACTCCTGGGAAACATTTCTCCTCGCCAAATCATGAACGATGGATAGATTGTAACTCGAACGCAACTCTTGCTCCAAGCTGCCACCACCGGCAAACTTAAACCATCCATCCCTTCAATGTCCTCAACTCCCTCCGAGTACCCTCTCGACTTCGACGAATCTTCATCGAATCTCGTTCGCGCTCGAGACTCTATACCCTTAGGGAGAACCGAACCGAAGACCTACGCGATATTGGCCCGAAGATCGATGGGTTCGGAGGCGCTAAAGTCGCGAAACCGATCCATCGTCTCTGCTCCCTCCCCGCTCCCCGCTCGAGTCGGGTGTGGTGCGTGTGCGAAGGGAACCGGTTTCCCAACTGCGGACAAGACAGTTTTGTGAAACATTATTCACGTCTTGTTGGATGTCAATTGAGCGATTTATTTAACATTCCTCGCCACGCCACGCCGCAGCACGCGGCCAGTCTCCTGGGGGTGAGTAGGACCATCGCACGCGAAGGAGGGAACCGTCGTCGAGCAGTTGCTTTTCGCAACAAACTGCCGCTTATACAGCTTGGCACTGTGTCTAGTGCGTTGGCATGTGGCATACGAGCATACACAACCCGTTTGCTGGATGGAAGGAAGGGGATGCTAGCACACGTTTTGAAGTTTTATAAATTGCCCACAATAAAAGAAACAGGCAACAGGAACTTCGAGGCAACCCGCTGCCCGTCGTTATAAAGTGCGATATTTGTTTAGTTAATGATCGCTAGACAAACCGTACGTACGAGGGCGTTACGGTGTGGTTTGGCTGATTTACGTCATATAAATCTGGCCATTTGCGGGCGCATTTATCCACCCTGCTTGAACGATAAACTTTCAATTGAGTGTCATTTGTACTGATACGTTTGAGCATTGAATATGTTGTATAAAATTCGTCGGAAGACGAGCATTAATCAATCGTAATGTTCTAATGATAAGGAAAATACTTGTGTTGTACAAGTTCTAAGGAATCTTCATTTATTTTATGAACATTTTCCCAGCCTTACCACTTTTCCAGAAAAGGGTTATCCCACCGCAAACAGCTCATTTCGCACAAACCAGCCACAACCGCCCACCATCACATCCCGCATCGCTGCGTTAAAAGCTGCATCTATGCTGCATGAAATATGCTGTCGTCATATTTCTTGCCGTCTGACAGCATGAGTCCCGTACGGAAATGCCAAGGAAAAGCGTACAACAACATTCCTTCGCTGGGCCCCTTTCCAGCCCATTGGGGGGAAAATCGTACTCGCGAGCAAGGCTGTTGCGGCAGGCCTGCCGGATGTAAAATTATCACCTGAAGCTCATGATTTATTGAGATTCCGGCGGTGGTCCGTTGCCAGTGCTCGATTAAAATACTCCAGACGCGGGCGCGCGCGCGCGCGCTCTCTCGCTTCAGGGAAGACACATGATCGTCGCCGTTGGAGATGCGAGATGACGTCGTACCAGTACCAGTACCACCAGAAACAGCAGGAACAGCAGCATGTGGGTAAGACAAATATTTTAATGAGGACAACAATTTGGTTTGTCGCTGTACATGTTTGGCGGGCTGTGTGTGTTTTTTGTTATTTGTTTGTCTCACAGTTTCATACCGGCAAGCAGTTGTGTGAATGAATATGAGAGCAATGAATGCTTTTTTCCCCTTATCCCATCGTTTTAGGGAGGAACATGAGCTCACGCAGCATGGGATGTAGATTAACGTTTAAAGTGGGCACCAAGGCATATGATACATTTTGACGTTTTTAATGGTTGGCGTTCATAACTCATAACGCAAAAGGACTTTTACATGATCCAAGCATTGCTCATTAGGAAGGGATGTTAATTGAATTTATCGTAGAATGTGTTAAACAAGATGAGAAACCAGAGATTGTTAACGGAAACATATGATAAAGGATAAAGCTGCTGTATTGTTTACTTTAACTTCTTGATGCGTACTTCAAGCTTTGAAATTCAAATAAAACACTTTCGTTACTGCATTAAACATTAGCTCTTCTGCTCATAACTCTCCGCAGAATGGAAGGCCAAAAAATGTCTTGAATTAAATTTAAAGCCCCTAAAACTAAGCCCTCCCTGCTCAACTAAACGGTGCGATTTAACACTTAAAAACTCTTACCATCTTAAAGTGATTTGTGCAATGACCATGGAATGCTTCCCCTTCTCTCCAAGTGGTTTCCATGCGCAACCCACAATTATCGTTCCCATTCAGAGTGCAAAAATTCTGCCCAACTCCACTTAAAATTCCAGAACAGAAATTTACACCCCTTAATTTAGCTCCTCCAATTTCCAAGGATTTCCACTCTCAGCGCTCACTCACCCGTCAGATAACACGTTTGTCTGTGTGTTTTGTTGTTTCCCCTCACCCCTTTTCCTCCAGTTATTCATTTACGTCGATGATCTGCGTTGTAAAACTTTACGACCACAAGGTAACAACAACACCCGTGACCCGTGACATTGCCGCTGCCTGCACCCTGCGAATGAATGGTCTCCCATTCAAGCACCGCCCCGTGAATTAGCAATCATTTTCAAATCGTTTTTCATGCGAATAAAGCGATTTTCCCTTCGCTGTCGACATGGTGCACGGGCGGAAAACTCTTTGCCACGAAATTGTTGTGGATTGTTGTGGAAATTCCGATCCGGCGGAGTGGATTGGCGTAAGTGGATCCTGTAACTAAGCGGATCGTTCAGCAGGTGCAGAGGTACGCGTACACGTGTTTCGAAATTAGCATTAAGTTCTTTGGCGACTAAATGGATTTTCTGTTTGGTAATGGAAAAGTTACGTGTAGCATGCGAAATGTTTGGATGTTCAGAGTAAGTTAACATTTTGGAAGTAAATACCTAAGAGATATAAGGAACTTCATATCGTTAATTCAAACATTTCTACAGTAACATTACTCTAACAAGAAATTACAGCAACTTATCAATCTTTTTCCCTATTTCAACCAACACTTCATCTGTCTGCTCCACAACTTCATCGACATCAACCATCCGGAGAGTTGTTGTAGCATTAGAGGGATTAATTAACTCATCTCGAGCGCCCGGGACGCGACCGTAGGGCTTCCGTTTCGCTCCGTAGGTGTTTGCACTGTTCCACACTTTACATCCTGCCATCTTTCCGCGCGAGCAGCGCCGGGATCCTTCCGATCTCGACCACACACATGGTTGCCCTCTCCACTTCCACTCTCCGCCAATCCTTCCCTCACCAACAAAACAATTGGTGTTTCTGTAAGGTACACAACAACAACACCAGTAACCAAACAGTACAACCTCTCGTCCAGACGCTGTCGCTTCTCGTGTCGTTTATCGGAATGTCGAACCTTCCGTCGAAGCGCCCAATAGCATGCCGGTGGAATTATGTGTACCAAAAGGCGGAGGAAGGAGGAGACCCTCGCTGAGGCTATGTTTTGTTTGCCCTGCCGTGACGGTTAAGCACAGCACGGGGAGCACAATTTTCTGCCAGTGCACTACCAGGCGCTCCAAACAATCGACCCCGGCAAGGATTTCTCTCAGATCAGTCCAGAGGGGGGCTACCGGAGAACTCCAGCTTGCAGTTGGAGCGGCCGACAGAAAGTCAAGGGCCATGCTACTATTTCGACACGCTAATTGAATTCCACTCACTCGCGTTCGGTCGTCGGAAGTCGGAAAAGTCAACAGACTCCTCGATGGCGTTGAACGGTGTGATGTTTGGATTTTCACAGCTTGTTGTTGAGCCGCCGTTGCGACATACGCTGGGAAGTGGCATGTCTCACGCGAGGTTTGTCTTTCGAGAATGTTTGCCCGGTTTCCGATTCCGATACTATCGATCTCACGGGTTGTTAAGCGAGCGATGCGCACGAAAATGCGGGTGGGAGGAGGTCATATTTAATTTTCATCAATCGTTGTCGTTACGGGGTTTTAAGATGCGTTTGTTTGCCCTCATAATTAGTGATGGTGTATCGAGACGGAGCAACAACATGTTTAGTTTTTAAAGATATCCAAATATTGGTCCTCTCTGAGACTGGAAGCTTTGCTGTTCACAAAATGTCGTCTTTTTCGACTGATTGATGGTTCGCTTGTGAAGAAATGCATCGTTGATGGAAAGTATGATTTATATGCTGCTTTCTATCACACTATGCGCGCGTGCCTCAGCTTATAGCGTAGCAACCTTTTTTCACCTTTTCGTTTCGTTTTTAGGACCAACGGTAATAAATATTTCCCAACCGTACTCGCAACATTATTATGATCTTTTCGTTCAAGGTGTTTAGATACGTGTACCTTTCGCCCATTCGCTGCCATGCTTAACTGGCAGTAGCAGCGTTTCTCGGTGTACAGTAAAAGTAAGCTACTCTTCGCCTTTTACTACCATGCACGTACGGCTGCTACCTAATTCAAACCCTTCTCACCCGGTTCCCAGTTGATTATATGACCCGAAAAATTTCCATAATGTTCAAATTTACCTCGTCGATCACGTCGATACTCACCTCCTTGCACTTTGCGTCAGCTTTAACACCGTTGCCTCATTCCACAAGTGGAAGTAACTGCGTACGTACATGATGCCGCACTTCGCTCGGCGATCCTGCTACACGGTGTCGAACGGTGTTGAAGAAAGCGTCCATAATCGGTCTTATGCTGGCTGAGCTACTGTGTTGCAGCCACACTTCAGGCTTCCCAGATGATTGATGGATGAATGGAATGAATTGAATGTTCCATGCTGAGCACAAATTGTTTCAGGATCGGCGAGACCGGGTAATCCCCTTTTATGGCGTGTCGTTAAATAAATAATCAAGTGAAGGTGCTAGGTGGCAGGACCGGGAAGTGGGAATTGAAATTAACTACTTTTTTATCACTGGCTGAGGAGGGGGCAACCCAAACCCTGTCCCGGTGAAGGTGTGCAAGATATTATACGACATTTCAGTTGATCCTTCACGTTTTGAGGGGTGATCGCCAGGCGTGATTGTGTTTAATTAAAAAGGGTTGATTTTTGTGGCACGCAAACAGAGGAAATTGAATCAGAATGAGGAAAGGGGATAAAGCATAAATTATTTCGTATGAAAGATGACATTGCATTAATGATTTATTAAAATAAGAAAAGAAACTCTGAGGCTAAAGGCGAGTGAACCTGAACCTATAGTGTCTTGGTCGTAGTGAAATTAATCGTCCCTTCTGTTGCCTGTTAAACACATAATCGTTCAATTTGCACTCATAAGTAATTGCTGCAAATAATGTGCCATCAGCGTGACAATGCATGGTACATTTTTTGCCGCCTTCCAAATATTTTCCCTCCCGTCTGTCACCAGCGTGTGCAAAACATTCCTCAGCCTCATCGCACCGCATTACATGTTTCGAATGTTTCTTCGCCGCTGTCCCGCTGTCCCGGATGAGACTAAATGTCTTTCGCAGCGTTAAAGAACGCCACTCGTACGCGGAAGATATGACCACCGTGGCATCAACAGCCGTCAGCAGCAGCAGCATCATCAAAGCGCAGGAAAACGTGCGCATGTTGTGGCATTAAACCGCTGCAAATGGGGCGTCTTGTGTCGTCTTGCTCGTTTGTCGTTTCTTTGGCACGGACGAACGGAGGGGATGAAGGGGTGTCGCGAAGACAAACGGTTGGTAGAAATTATTTAAACATCATCTGCTGTACATTGATTGACAAATCACTCGTTTGTGGTAGGGTTTCGTGCGGCAGGGGATTCTTTTAAAGCACGCAACGCGACACTTCAGTGCACCATGGTCG
Source organism: Anopheles gambiae (assembly GCF_943734735.2). Taxonomy (NCBI): domain Eukaryota; kingdom Metazoa; phylum Arthropoda; class Insecta; order Diptera; family Culicidae; genus Anopheles; species Anopheles gambiae. The sequence goes on along the minus strand of NC_064602.1, from coordinate 4,103,637 downwards.
GAATTCACGGCGAGCCTTGTTGAGCGTGTGGCGAACTCGACGGACGTGTACAAACAGCACGACATGATTTTGCGATTTTCTTTTATTTCCTTTACGTGCGTCAATCATTTAGCATGGGAAAGGATGTTTGTGTCATTTTTCTGTTTGAACGTGAACACAAAGGAAGAAAAAACTGATGACCTAGGGTATTCTAGTCTTTGGGGGCACGTTTTTGTATGACACATGGCAAAAACTAGACCTGAATTTCGCAAAGACATTCTTCAAAACGTCCCTTTCAACACCTTACGGGCGGGACTTACGCAACCCGGCAGTCGCCCACAATTATCACCGAATACTCTATCCCCCCCCCCCCCCCCCCATTCTAATGTGGCTTTAAAAAATGGCATTAAACACCACAAAGGTACTTCAAGTGTGAAATCAACAAGAGCTCACATACGCCAGCTTACATTGTTGGAGTGGTGTTGGCTCATAGCGTAAGAGCGCACTTCCCGTGCCGTAAGCCCGTTGCCAGCAGCATCCGGTGCATCCTTACCGTATATCAAAACCAACCAGCAGGACCGTTTTTGACGCGCTGGCGGACGTTCAAGTGTCACACCGTGGTACCACGAGCACTTGACATCCGCCGGAATGTCAAACGGAGCAAACACTTTTCCGCAACACCGTTTTTCCTTCTCGATAGGTGTAATACTTGCCTGCTGTGTTGGGTCGCTGTGATGTAAAGTTTTAACGTAATTTCAACATCAAGAGCAACGCGACGAAAGAAACGATTACGCTTCCGAGGTGTCAGAAACTTGTGAGGCCGTCGGCTTGCACCTTACAACGCTTCTTCTCACACTGTTTGTGTACACAGAAAATCAGAGTTGCGTATCGGAAGGCTTTCCAATTCGCAGCGCTTTCGTGCGTGCGCTTCGTCACTTGATGAACTTTGACAAACAACAACAACAACAACAGCACCTCGTCAGGATGAAACGAATAAACCCGACGCTGGCTAATCAGAGAATTTTAGCAAACAAAATTGTCATCAAACAGCAAACAGCTTTGATGTCGTCCGCGGCAGGCCAAAGTGCAATTACTTCTTCTTCTTCGACGCTGGGGGTGTAAAAGTTTTGTCGTTTACTTTCCTGTTACTTATCCAATTCGCTACGGTTCGCTGGCGAGATGGCAAATAGAGGGCTTGTGCGTATTGCTTGATTTCGTTGCAGGGAAGGCGAAGATAGGCCAATTATACTTTGAAGCGCGGGTTTTAAATTTTTGGAAAACTTATGCCATTAAACATTTTGGATAACGCTGCACGATAGACGATCAATTTTGGGATTTATTTTCTTGCACCAATGATGAGGGTCGTTGAGTTAGTAGCGAATGCTATTGGTTTTAATGTTGAACGCGATACAGAAGCATATAATCCGTTACAAGAAACAACAGAGTAATCGCTCCTTTTTCACTTTAAACTGCCTATAACTGTGTTCCAGTATCCTATAGCAATCATCGCACAATCGTGTGGCCGGAAGAAGAATGAAATGAAACCACCAAAAGTAACTGAAAAACCCACAAAGCCTCCCAACGAGCCCAACGATAAGAAGTGATAGCGCGTCCAAAAAAGCTTTGACTGGCAGACAAGCAGACGACAATTACTTCATGAATATTTGATAAGATTCCTCGTAATCCCTCCCGAACGAACAAGACCGTGACGACATGCGAAACCAAATCCACTTGCAAAGCCGTTTTACAACACTTTCTCCCTGTGTGACCCCTTTTTGCCTCCCCTGTGCTCTTCCCGCTTTGTCGCTTCAAGAACCTTATGGGTGTTTCCGCTTTATGATGCGCTGTAAAAAGAGTGTGAAGGAGGAACATTTTCCGGTGCCGAGTTTTCCATCCTCGCTGTTGCGGAATTGAATTCAAATCTGCTACTCCTGTTGGAAAAAAAATCAGCATCTTTTCGGCATTTTCTTTTTTATTGCAAAAGTCCCTCTCTTTTCCAAAGTGTTCCTCATCGTCATCATTCTCGAAGCGAATGCAGGTTTGGAGACGATTTGATTTCGCACACCAACATTGTAAAGGGTTTTTCTTTGCTGCTTCTTTCGGTAAGCAACCCAGACCCACCCAAAAAGGCACCAAAGATTTATTCGATTACATTCACAGCAGGGGGGTGGTTGTGCGGGTGCGGTTTCGTGATTAAAAACAGCACACAAACACACACACACACAACACCAATGGGTGTGATAAATTTAAAGGCATTAGCGCAGGAAGCCCCGTGCAGAAGCACAGATTTGTGCCCCCGCGGGCTGTCATCATCTGTCATCTGCCATTTGCCAATCGGGAGCAGGCAGCAGGGAAGTTAATTTCATTAGCGCCCCTGCCCTTGGAGCTGGGGATTAAACAAGAGCGAAGCGTTTTGCAATTAATGCGGGACTGCTCGGGAGGGGGGAAGTGCGTAAATAAATATTTATGTTCGTTTGTTCGCTGTGCCTTGCGATGGTGGCGTGTGGGACTGCGTGTTATGCAGAGTGATGTGAATGATTTTTAATTACAGCAATGAGGGAGAGAAGATGATTATTAAATGAATACTTTCTTCAACTGCTTCGACGCAATTAAGAAAAACAAAACACAGCCCGTTTGCTTCTCAGGAATCGGTTCATGCACTGCACCACGGGCAGAGAGGATTGATGTGTTTGATTTAAAATTTTGATCGATCGATAAATTCTGCCCATCCCATACCTCTCACGGGGGCTAGAGTCCACTCAATCAACTATCGAAATAAATTGCAGTCAAAACAGTCGAAACGCGCGAGCCATTTAAGCGAGCGACACACGGCACACCGAGCCCCTTCACAAACGAGTGACGAGTGTCCTGAGCGTTGAATCCACGGGCTCCATCCCGCATCCCCATCACGATCGTGATCGAAGATTAATAACTTCGCACCAGAGGGCCCCACGTCCGGACTCCGGGGAAGAAAAAAAACGAACGGGCAAACGAACCGATACTAACGGAATGATAGATTCAAATTGAAAATCAATACGCGAGCTCGGGCCCCGAGTCCGAGTGAAATAAAAGAGAGAAAACAATTAAACAAATCATCCCGTTTTCCACCGTCCTATCCCTCTCGATGGTGGTGCATTCGATCCGTTTTCAGAAAACAGATACGCATGCTGTGAGCCATCCGCAGCGAGAACGGTTTGTTTATGCGCTGCGCCAGAACAGCCAGCCGTCAGGCCACCCTGGAGAGTGGGAGCATCCGGACGACGACGACGACGACGACGACTGTGACGACGAAAAAATCATCTAAACAATTTGTACATCGGTCGAAAACTATCATAATCTCGTCCCGTGTTGGGGACACCCCCCAACGAGGAGCTCCAAAAAAATCGGAGGATCGAACCTGTGCATTGAAAAACGAACCAACGCTCACACATGAGATCATATCGCGCCGCGTCTCGATTCCCGTGGCGTAGAACAACTGGGCGAGCGACTCACGAAAGCGAACGCCATCCCCGATCACTATCGGAAACATAAATCCAAAGCTCGTTTTCTCCGGGTTTTGACTGTAGCAGCCTGCAGACACTTCTTCAGGGACACACTCCAAACATGGGCCGGCAGGAGGCACAATGGAGAGGGAAATTAATTTTTATTTTCCAAACCATTTATCTTCGCTCACATTTTACGAGCAAAAAAAGGCAAGCAACGACGCACAGACACACATGGGAACTCTAGAACGGAAAGGGGGTTTGAAAGGAAGCTACCAAAACACCTAACAACTGGCACCAGGCTGAGGAAGACTGTTCATCACTCCTGCCTCCAGAAACTCCAGAACAAGGAACAAAAAAAGAATTGCTGCAGTTAATAAATACGACCTTCTCCACTGCCCCGCTCGGGAGTAAGAACACTCCGTGGCACGTTTTCTGCTCCGTTCTGCTAACGATTCTTAAACACCCGTGGGGTCCTTTCGCGTTTAATGGCTGACATTGAAATGAAGGCCGTGCAGGGCGCGCTGTCTTCCCACCATCTTCGCCATTTGATACTTGCGCCTGTTCTGCCCGCTTCTGCTTTGTAGACCAATATCTGCATCCAAAATAGTGCGAATCTGATCGACTGGCAATGGGTTTTTTGTTGGTGTACGAACACCCGGTTTTGATTGATCGGCAGCATGCTGGGTGCTGGTTTGCAGCCACAAAAACAGCCCGACCCTGCAGGTTCCTCTGCTCTCACGCTCTCTCACGCTCTGCACGATGTGTTTCACTCGATGTGTGATATTTTGTGTGCCGTTTGACACTTGTCAGGAAACTTGAAACGTCGCTGCGGGAAACCGGACTTCTTCGGGGTTGGGATGGTTGCGCAGGGATGTTAGTTTGCGATTGCTGCATGTATAGTTTATGAGCGGGCGAGACAAAAAGCCGGCGTGTGTTTTTTGGGGTTCCTTTTTGGAACGCTGCTTCTCCGCGTATCGTTACTCCAGACGGGCAAAGACACAGCAGAAGAATTATTAACATGATGCTTAAGAACATTGCACAAAAATGAGATAACAATTCCCACATTTTAGGACCATGATACAGCACCTCTACACCTTAAATGTCATTCGCGGTCACTTTGCTAAATTCTTCACTTAAAGTTCATTGAAAGCTCTTCACTGCAATATGATCCAATTGACTGTCTTGCGCGGAGCACCGGGGTGCGGTTGCCGAGACAACGACAGCACGAAAGACCCACTTATCCATGATGTTAATCGATGTCAATTGAATCGCGAACGGACAGGCGGAAACTCACACCCATCGCTATCGCATTGTCATTCATAATTCTATTATGTAAATTTATTCCTTCCGACTTCCTTCCGCTGCGCCCGGGTATTATCCACACAAACCCTCCCAAAACAGCTCCTTCCCCGTGCTGGAGAGAATGCTTTCGAGCATCTGTGTCGCGCAAAACCTCCAAACTCCCGGGGAATGTGCAGTGCCATCTTTCCGGCTTTTCCCTTGGTGAGCGAGAAAAATGCTTCCCATTCCTGCTCACCCTCAGCTTCCCAGTGAACGCGGGGGAAACAGGGTGTCCCGCGTTCGGTGTGGAAATCCAAAACCAACGACCAAAAATATCGCCACTCGGTGACACTTATCAAATTATTCGTCGTTTTTCTTCCTCCACCGGTTAAGCACCAGCACCAGCTTCCCCCATTCTCGCTACCCTTGCTCCCTCGTGCTGAGTGACTGAAATTTTAGACATCGCCATGACTGTAACTGTTCTTGGACGAAGGATCCCAACTATGCTCTGCTATCTGTGTTTGTGTGCTGGCTTGCGAAGTTTTACTGGCTTCCGGAAAAAGCTGGCAGCCCGAGATCGAGGCAACGCAAACGGCAAACGCGAACTGATGGCGCACAAGTTTCAATTTACGGTGGCGCCGCAGTTGCACACTCACAGCGCCAACAGATGACGCACCGAGCCTCGCGATGCCGGCGCGTTGCGGTGTTGGTCTCGGTGGGCAATCGCGGCAATCGAGCGGCAATGCAACTCCGGGCGGTGCAATCAACTGCAGCACTCGGCTAGGTAAAGGTTTGTGGTTGACTTTAATGATGAGTTACTTGACACAGAGATAGAGAAGAATATTAACTATAAATTGAATTTTAAACTAGAGTTGCAAAGTAAAGTCTACGCATAATACATCCCCTTTAAGATGCATGTGGATCATTTTGATCGCTTGTATACGCTCCTTGAGTCTTCCAATAACTTATCAACTGAAAACCTCAATACGTGTTTTTGCCAGCTTGACTGCATCGACACACCGGTGCCCACCTTTTCGGGTTTGGCTTTTTGGGTTTTGAAGGGGTTTTTTTCTCTGCCCGGGATCCACCAGGGACGCTTCGGCGAAATTCACGAAATGATGCTAAATTTGTTAGGAACTCCCTAGGCAGCCGCACTCCACCATCCACCGCAATCGTGTAGAGTGGTCGCGGAACCCTTAACCCAATGGTTGCCATTTAGCTCGGTGTTTTTGGCCCGCACCCGATTTAGGCCACCGGGCAAGGGCTACCCTACACACTGGTGTCTGGTGCAGTAGTGTGGCACACTGCGCTGGTGTGGTTCGATCTCGCTTTTCATCCGGATCTCTCGCTGCCAAACCACCACCGACGAGCAGGTGCAAGCCTGGTCGCACGAACGACTCCGGGTTCGCAAGGAAAATACCAATCCACACACACACACACACAAAACACGAACAAGTAATGAACAAATATTTACCCACCCGGTCCGTCCCGGCGAGAGTGCCCAATGGTTGCAAACGATTTGGGTGTTAGTTTTTATCGTTTCGCTTCCGTTTTTCTCGCCCCACTCGCCAAAAACGAGCTGAATTCTGTTTGGACAAATGTTACAGCACTCTTACTACACATGGTAACAAGTGTGTAACTCGTCGTTTATAAGCTTGTACTGCTGCGGGTTTTCGTGTAAAATGAAAAAGATACGCTCGTTTCATTATCAGTAAAGCTGTGATTAAAAAGCGTCATCATTCGGTTGCACACGTGTTAATTTATTCAATTAAAGTCACAATCTCTATTCAGGTGGTTTGATTTGTTTGATTTGTCTGTGGTGGAACATTCAATACGGCACAATTGCCATTTGGGGCCGCATATTACAGACACACAACCATTTACATTCGCGCCGGTAACACAACAAACCAGGACTAATTCGATGCATTCAGCAACAACTGCAAAAAAAAACCGTTCAACCAGCTCCAAAACATTGCAATCAAATTTAATTGCGCAGAAAGTAAGCCACCGTATGTGTGTTTAGCAAACAGGGAAACACAATTAATGCACAGGGAGGGATTGCAATTGCAATGCCCAGTTGCATTGCGCAGGGAGAATGGAACGATTGGAACGATTTTAATTAACACCGCCGTCGCTAATGAGGGGCTCGAATTAGTAGGCTTTGTTTGAAAAATAGGCGCGAGCAATAATTTGACTAATAATCTAGTTATGGTAGGTGGGTGTTTGAGCATCAAATTAGGTGTGGGAGAGCACTCTGAAATCTGGCGATTCAACCCAATGATTTAATAAAGCATACAGCTTAATTTCTGTTTATTCTGGTTGATTTTGCAATGATGCTGTACCCACAAAAAACGCTTTTTGATTTAATATAATAAAGAAATTATCGTTTAAAACGCTTTCGTACAGTTAACGGCAGGTTGATGCTCTAGCACCGAAAAGCTTTGGTAACCATTTTAAACCACTTACTCTTTACGGCTTACTTTGACTTCGTTACACTTGAACAAACTACAGCTTAACCCCGCTGTGTACTTGAAACTGCGTGAGCCAAAGTTTTCGGCGAACGAACCGAAAGCTTGCCGTGGGCAAATGCATTTTTGTACACCCGCAAGCCCGTAAGTTCTCTCTACCGCACGGGTGGAAAGTTCTCCCAAAGTGCTTGCACCCGCCCAAAATCGACCCGTAACTTCTCTAGCGTCAGCAATCAACCGTGTTGCACTTAAACTTTCCTCCGCAGTCATCGCTGTGGAGCCAGTGGAGAAGCAACAGCAAAGAAACTACGTAGAACGAGGGCGTAGAAAAGAGCTGCAGTGAAGTAAGGAAAGAACGAAGCAAAAAAAACCACATTTCTTTTTCTTCTCCACTGTTGCTTCTACACACCGGTGAATTGATTCCAGAATTCAATTTGCATAAACATCCGATTGCTCACCCTGCGCGGCCAGCTGCTTCGCCATCTCCGGCACGCTCAACAGGGAAGAAGGAAGGAAGCGACACAGCCAAAAATAAGCCAAAATTTGCGCATTTCAGACCCAGGGAGGGCGATTTAGCATGCATAACCGTCGAGCTCATCCTCCTTGGGGGGAGGGAGCCACTCTACTCTAATCCACCGGAGTTTCTTTCCGTTCCGGGCCGGACATCGTTAGCCACACATCGTGGGCATAGCCGAGGTCCAAACCAAACGCCGTCCAAAGAGGGTTCCAGTAGCTTCGCCCCAAACCGGACGATCGACGAGCAACTTAATCAACCGTTGTCAGAATGTTGATCTCGTTAACCGACGCGCTTTCGGGAGGGGATTTTGCGCGCTCCACGGCCGGCGCAAGCTAGCAAACAAGAACTCGTTTCCATGGGCGGCACGGTTCACCGGACCCTGGGAGGGGCATGGGGCTTGGTTCGAAGGCTCGCGGGGTGCCTCGAAAGCATATATTATCCAATTTTGGGAACAAACATAAAATCATTTGAAAGATAAAACAAACGATTGCACCACGCCGGCCGATGTCTATCCACCAGGAACGACGAGGAGGGTGCGAGGGTGGCTACAAGAAGACCGAACTGGATTGACTGTTTTCGGGCTGATCACGAACTTTTGGAGCACGCCTAACACAGCGTGAATGAAACCGGAGGAGGGGGAACAACGGATCAAACGGACGGGTCGGCGCTTTTTGCTTTTCATTTCGTTCTGACTCTTCAGTTCTGTTCTAGACCCGATTCTAGCGGCTTTCTTCGCTGGAGAATCACTCTTTTTCTTCTTCTTCTTGCACGCCCCCCTTGAAAAGATCTTTACGATAGCCTTAATGTTCTATCTGCCAGGTTACGGGCGTTCCACTATTGTGTGTAGAAATTACGACACAACAAGATGCACGGACCCCGGACGAAAGCTCCACCGACGGCCTGAATACCAACAGCTTGTTACTAGTGATTTGTGAAAGGCAAACGCAAACATCGTCACTTTTGTCCGACTTCTTTCTCAACTCCCGCGGACGCTCAACCAAAATACCACTGCTTCCACCCGATTAGCCGATTAGAAGCCGAAGTCCGGAGCCGGTTGGTCGGAGGAAGTTTGTAGGCTGTGAGTAAGCACCAACAAACAAAGAAAGAGGAAAGATAACTGGCGGAATATCTTGCCTTTGACGTGTGTTCGCTCGATAAGCTTACGACTGTTTTGACTGCTTACCGGCCGCCGCATAAAGGCAGGGCAAGGCATCAGGATCAAGCCGGTTTATTCACTGCTTCTTGAGTTCCTCAGCCAAAGGACAGGGCTGGAGTGAGAAATTCAAATGAGATATTGGAGCAAATCCTCTAGATATGACAGTTTTGTCGACTGCGACAAGCTGGGAACGTACGGCAGCGATCGTAGATTAAGAGATCTTGTTGGACCCCAAAGACAGACACGCGGAGACTTCCAACTAAACGGTGGTCTTGTACTGATCACTGTTCGCTCACACCATAGTCGGTAGTTGGTTGTACCCGTGCAAGTCTATGAAGCGATAAATCATACTCAATTAAGAAGCGACAATCACATCCCAACCTTGCAGGGTGTTTGCACTCCAGCCGGGGTCGGGGTGGTCTCGCCGCACCTCAATCGGCGTCGGACCGTTTCCGCTAATTATAGCGCCACACAGCACCAGCAGCCACGGTCCAAAACTCATCCAGAAGCACAACTCATCCACTTGCCCGTAGTCCATCTGGCTCTGGCTCGAGGGTATAGAGAGCGTCCGTAAGAACATGGCCAAGAAGTTGGCGTTCAGCTGAAGAGATGAAGAAGCGGACGAATGGGCGAATGTGGTATGGTGAGGAGGGAAAATTGTCTGGGAAATTCTCTCGCCAATCAAGTACAATTATTATCATTTTTGGTCAATTGAGTCGGCCTTTTCGCTGCATCATCGTCATTTAGTTGCTTCCGAGGGGTAACTAGCTCCCTCCCCGATAGCACCTATGCTCGGGGCACGCTGCCCAGTGTAACGATTGTTTACGCACAGCACAACTGTACCACAACGGGCAGACATTCCAACCTCAATCAACCGAATGCTTGGGAATCCGAAAAACGTAAGCAGCAGCGCCAACGAACGGGTTCGGGACGGGTTTCCAGGTACTGAGCGGAAGAAGACGCAAAGCCTGTTGTGCTCCAGCGGGGGGTTTTGGGTCGGTGGCGAATTATGCACGAAATTGGCCACAATCCGAAGGTGGAAACCGATTTTCACCGATTAGCAATAAGCTTTGGGAACACAGCGCACCGGGATTGTGGGTTTGCTGGTTTGTGGTTGAAGATTAGATTGTGTTTATTATTTAATCATAGGCCTTAATGCTCAGGTATCAACCTTGAATGAGGTAAATATTTCAAGGTTCATTTTGTGTTTCATCGATCGATAAAGTTCCAACATATTCCACTGAACTTCAACTGAAGAATTTGCTCTAATAAAATTCACCGTCTTGCCAAATCATTCGACCACCTTTATGAAAGCAGAAATCAATCAAAAGAACTGCTCGCAATCTCCCTCACTACATCGAATGCTCATTATTGTCAAACATAATCCTACGAGTCATCGTGTCCGTCCTTCTGCCCAGCCCAGCTCATCCGGGGACACATCTCAGTCAAATCGTGTGCTCAAGGAAGTACAATCAGGCAATTCAGACAACATCCGTCCCGCATATTTTGCCAACCGAGTGCCAACCCGTGCCAAACGCCTTTGGAAAGGGCTAATCCGGCTTCGGTACATACACACCGACGCTTCGTTACTACAACTGCGTTCACCTCTGCCCGATGTCCCCACGCAATCCTTGGCGGCGATATTTAATTGACTAACGCCAACGGGATTACCTCTTCATTGAGCTACCGTCGGAAAGGGGCGCCTCGATGGCGCTGTGCGAACCCAAACAGCAGCGTTTGCCAGTAGCCAACGCCTGCTGTCAGCGGCAAGATAATCACAAAATAATGAAGCCGTTTAACGAACCTTCCCCGGGGTTGCCCTAACTATCCGGAAGAACGTCGGTTGGCACGGCAACGGATCGAAGCAAAGATGACGACGACGACGACGACAGCGACGTTGTCAGTCTCACGACAGCTTCCACGGCGCACTCCCTCATGGCTGCAGTGACATGCAGTTTCTCAAATTATCACCCTCATCGAAGCAGGCCGGAGGTCGCGTCCGGGCAAACGAAGGAACGAATGAAAAAAAGTCGCACAAAAATCGCACAGGATGTGACGAAGAATCTGCTGCAATGTCAAATATTGACATCGATCGAACGCCTTCACTACCTCGAAAGATCGAAAGTCGGTGTAACAGTGAGTGTGAGTTTTTTTCATCTTCTTCAGCCCGATACTCCCTTCTTCGTAACGAACTGGCAACTTTGGATAAACTTTCTTTCGCCGGTCTTTCGCCATCGCAGCAGCTCGTTAGCAGGATTTGTTTAGCCTTCGAAAAGACGCTCGAAAGTTAGGCATTTGTAAGGTGTGCTTTTGAAGAGTGAAACATCCTCGTGGCGCGGCATGAAAAATCAACCAGCATTCTTCAGTTTGGCCAAAGACGACTGCCAGCTCCCATAATCGTCAAGCGTTCTCGGTGCACCACACTCACGCCTACCACGCTGGAAGGTGCTGATCCGTCGGGACCAATACCATCCCACCCTCCACAGCCACCGGCTCGATTGTCAACCAACTGTAATCAACTAACAAGAACGGCCATAATCCGGGATGATTGGTTCACGGTTTAGCAAGGAATGCAGCAGCATCGTGTGGGTTCGGAAATTGAATTTATTGATTTGCAACCCTCGGGCGAAGAAACCCGGCTAAAAAAAGGATGGCTTCCTGTAGCAAAGAAAGATGTCTCATTCAAATGACAGCACACGAACCTTCTAAGCATACACGAGCGAGCGAGTCCCGGCTGCAGGTAAGACCGCAACTTGCCGCTTCCAACCAGCAGCAAGCGTAATGTATTGTCGTCAATAGTTATAGTTTGTTCGAGGTTTATCCGGTTGAATCTGTCTGACATGTGCCGGGAATGGGGACTACCCGTTACCCATGCTCGAAGCATCCGTATTCGCTGCCAGAATTCGTAAAACCCCGATTCGCAAACAATTGCTACAAAGATTGGAGATCCCAATAGCATCGAAACGCGTTGGACTGTGGGCACCAGCAGTATAGCTTGTGGTATACGATATTTTTATCAACCCAGTGCGGACGTGCCTCGAAAGCCTGAACTAGTATCCGCCCGGAACCATCCGTAAACTAGCGTCACCCGGTATGCTCTGACAGCACACACACACACACTCACACACGGTGTAACTTCTAAATAGCAATAGTTGGGTTAGTACGATCGTGTCTGCTTTTTTCTATCTCCTTCTCCTACTGCAGTCGCTTTTTTAAAAGCTCTCCTACGAGCAAATTCATTTCGACCGACACTGGCAAATTTTGCACTTTGTGGTCTCGGAGTTAGTAGTTTCGGTAGGGCATTTTTTGTGCAACTTTTCCTCCGTTGCAGCACGTTCAAAAGTTGCATTTAAATTATAGGATGCTGCCTCCGTTTGGCTCGAGGGATAAAAAGGAAATAGCAACTAATAGCAGTGAGGGGGGAGTCGAGCACGGAAATGGAAAAATCTACCGAGGTGAATAGTTTACGGAGAACGTGCGAGAGTTTTTAAATGGAATTGAAACATCCCAATCCATTAGAGTCGTTTTAGAGGGCGTAAAGGCAGATAGTTGACCACTATTTAAAGCTCGTCTTAAATCTCGTTGTCAACCGTTGTTTTTTTAACATCTTCATTGGAGATGAGAGACACTATCCGAGCAACATGCAGGTTATCACATTAAGATAAAGCTTACCGGTAACCACTTCCATCAACCAGATAGGATACAACAAGACATACCAACCTAAATACCAGCTAATTAAGCACTGTTCTACAATGTGTCTGTACGATAAGCAAACCTGGACAACCCAGCTCAAGATGCTCTTCCCCAACACGCTCGCTTCGAAGTTATATCTCCTCCAAAGTGGTTGCTGCATATTTTAATGTCCTCGCTGCCGCCTGGTACCGTGCCATCGATTCTCGAAAACGAAAGCAACAAAAAAGGAAAACAACAAACGACCTGCACCTCTTCGCTCGACCAGGTCAAGTCAATTTCGAGCTGGTTGGTTGGCTCGATGGTGGTGGTGGCTACGGTACACACGGAAGCCTATCTTATCGGGGCCAACTCGTGACGCGTTCATGCATGGTCCGGTTCTGCTTCTGATCTGCTTCGCCAGTCCAGTAGCGGCGGGGCGTCATCCGTGATGCTGCTGTACAGTGGAATGAAACGCAAAAACAACCGTAACAACTCAGAACGTCAGACGAGATCGAGACCATGGTAGAATTTTGGTCGCAGAAGGGATGAAGTTTGCAAATGGCTTTGAAGCGAGTGAGAAGCTGGGAACAGCAGCAAAAAGCTCCACCGACCTCCAACAAGATATATCGGCGATGCTTAAGCAAGTGTGGCGGTTCGAATGAGAGAGAGAGAGAGAGGAAGAAAATGGATTGCATTGGAGCAACACCAAAACAGCAACAAAAAAAAGTATTGCATCCCGGCATCCTGAGCTAATATAACGTCAACCACCTTGCTCTCGTGGACCGGTATGCGGCACTTTGGTGCACCCGGTGCAACGAACAATTCAGCCGTGTACATCATACGAACGGAAGCGAGGACGCTGTTTGCCTCGGTCTATGGATCATTGGCAGTTGACTCGGGCCAACTTTCCGGTGCTCCGGTGCATCACGAACACACACACTGCTACCGGTTGTGGGTTGCACACTCTCGACAAATACTGCCTGTAGACATACGCCACCTCCGCGCCAGGTAAGTCACGACACAGAAAAACCACATCGTCCTGTTGACAGCACAGGCACAGGGCTGTTGAATAATCTGTTATTCTTATTTATTGTTTCGACTTTTGGGATGGTTGGTTGTTTTTTGTTGCTGCTTTGCTGCGTTGTGTGGAGGTGTGTGTATTAATTAAACAACTTTTAAGGAGCCATGTTGCGTTCCAAAGATCACAGGATAGCAAATCCGAGATGAAATGTATAGCTCAGCCAGCGTGGTAAACATCTTTCCGCTACATTACTCTCCCTGTCGCTGTTACACGCATGTCCAGTCCTTTCACGACGGTATGAGTCGCGCGTAATTAGCTGTTAGATTCTTCTTGCCCTTTCTTCCGGCAAACACACACACACACCTTGCTTGTTTTGTTCGCCACGTAGGTGCTCGCACGGAAACCGTCTCTTCCGGTGCCAGGATGCGAGGCTCACAAGTCACCACAAAGTCGGCAGAAACATTGAGGCGTCGACAAAAACAACGTGTACAAATGCACAGGGGCCCGGCCACGGGTTTGCATACGAGCCCATCTCGGAATGGGGAGTGAGGCTTTAGCTTTTCCAGCTTTTAGTCACGGTTCGCTGACAAGTGGGTACGGTCGTCATGTCAAAGTCTGCCGTTGCATAGATCCTCTACCTCCGTCCTCCCTGCTTTCATAGCTTTCCGGGAACGTCATGGCGGAAATCACATCCCAACCAAAAGGAGTAAAAAGCACCAAAGGGAAAGAAAGTAAAGAAACAGCTAGAAAAAAAACCACAACCCTTGATAAGTAAAAAGCCCTACCGCGATGATGAAGCGCCTCTAAAGAACGCGAAATGCAATTAGCTCCTGCACCCGGTACAAACGCAACGGAAAATGGTGCAAAAGGCACAAAAACCAACATCAACTTCTAGCCGTATAATCTTATCATCCCTTACCCTGTGCAAGCTTTGTCGCCCAAGGGGCAATAAGCAAAGGAAGTGTGATTTGCCTTGCGTGGAAGAGACAGATTTTTTGCTTGGATTTTGTGGGACTGCTGGTCTGAAGCCTCTTCCGGGTTGAAGGTTGAGTGTCGGTGTCACACGGAGATAAAACTGTCACTTGCTGGCGTTTCGCTGGTTCTGGATGTAAAATGTATTGGAGTGTATTACTCAGGATGAAATGTCTGGCTGGTAGAAAGTTCCAAACGGTAATGGGAGAGTTATTTAAAGTTACTACACTCAATCTAAAAACAGCCCCAAGGGAACATTCTAGAGAAGAACTGGAGTTAAATCTGTGTAAAAATTCCTTGCTATTTACAGACATGCAGCATCGCTTAGGAAGGCATACAAGACACGGTGCTAAAACAAATTGTTTTAAGTACAGTTAAGAGTGCAACTATTTGCTCACAAAAACGGTTCCGATTGGGAATGAACTTTCCTAACAGACGAGTGCCCCTCTTTCTCCAGACGTCAAACTTCAGAACATATGAACACTCACACACACACACACACACACACACACAAGTGCAACACTTTCCGAGATGTTTATCGTGCAATTAACACTTCCAAGCTGCTAACCCATCACAGATCGCCCTCGAAATGAGCAAGGAAGAGTTCGGGGCGTTCGGGAAAGAATCGTAACTCCCGGCACTTCTCCGAACACAAGCGCAGAGTGCTTATCGGATGTGGTTTTATCCTAAAATCTATTTCCTTCCATCGCTTCGAAACCGCAAACACACCGAGGGAGAACCCGACCCGACCCGGGGAGAAAAGTTCGACGAAACCGCTCAAGGCTCCCCTTGGCCCAGGGAATGCTACACCAGAGACTGGGTGCATGTGCGAACCAGACAGCAAGCAAACGTACGGCACAGGACCGTGCTGATGGATCCGATGGACCAGAGATACGGAAAGTTGCGCAAATATTTGCCCTTACATGATGCGCTCTGCTACTTCTACTTCTCACCAGTGCTAGGCGTCCGGACAGGTCGTCCGGTTGGAAGCGAGTGGACACAATTCCGATAAAAGCTTCGCGTTCCTCCCTGCCCCATTGGAACATGCGAGACGGAACACTGGAAGAAGTCGGAAGTGGAGGTGATGATGATCCATCGTCCACGGTTCACTGGTGCAGATCAACTTTCTTCCGCAAACAGCTCCGTTCGCCCTTTCCGGAATCCGGCGGAACCGACGACAATTTCATTTGCCCATCATTTGCCGACGCTTGAGCGTTGTCCCGCCCGTGCTCGAAGGCTAGAACTTACAATCGCTCTTCGATGCTCATCGCTCATCGCATGTTCGGTCGTCAATTTCGTTTCCATTGCTCGAGTTAAATGGATTGGAAATGGCTCACACCGCACCACGTTCGGGCATACAATTCTAAGCTTTACGGTTTCTAGTCGGAAGCGTTCTGTGGATACTGTCGTGACCGTACACGACAACTTATCGGGAAGACTAGGAAAATGTTATACCACGGCGCAATGATGCGATGATGAGAGTTGTCATGCGATGAGTGATGAGCCTTTTGCGTCTCAAACGTCCGCTTCACACCCAGGACCCCCCTCCGCTCGTCAATATCCGAAAACTCAGTCCAACTCCGCCCGAGGGTCTGATTTAGTCGCCTCCACTGTAGAAGAACTCATTTCGGGCCGACTTAGTTTTTCGTGTGTGTGTGCACCATCGGAAAATGGCCTATTAAGCGAGAGATGGGTCATATTTGAATGCCACGCAAACATATTCTAACGGATGTTGCTACCCGCTCCGACAGACCGGACCCTTCCCGCTCCGTATCCGTTAATGGATTGCGACAAAAACCTGGGGGCCAACTTCTGGCAGCCTGGCGTTCGGGAACTGGCACATACGACCTCATCACGTCCCTCTAATAAGAGACACTTCAGTGACCACCACAGTAGGAGAAGACATCAATTAAAAGTTGTTGACATTCGCCATCAGTGACGCCGTCGGTTCGGCAAGCGGTTCGAGACCTCAATCGACAAAAACGATGAGGGTTTGCTTAGGATGTGTCACACTCGTAGATGAAGCCTTTTCCCTTCCCGCTTGAACTTTGTCATCGGCTTTTATGAAGCGGTTGGGCGGGGTTGGGCTTGAAAGAGTACCTCAATCATGCTGAATTGGTCCCCCGATTGGGAACATTGTATAAAACGGTGGTCTGGGAGGATGAAAGATGGCTCAATAAGCTTATGATTTTTATGTGTTTATGCGTTTATGTGAGATATGAAAAAGAGTTTATGGTTTAGATAAGATCAATTTCATTGCTGAACTACTTACCTAACTTTGCTGTGTTTATTTACCAAGAGGCTCTCTCTTTCTGTTGCTATCTTAGTTCAAACATAATTCATCAAAATGAAGGATGATCGATAACTGGAGAATGGTGCCATATAAATACAGTAACTGAAGATAACGCTTAAGGTGTTACACACGCGACTATCAACATGAGCCAATAAGCTACATTTACACGTGGATCATGTTCAAATAAAGTCCACTTCAGAAGCCAAACCATGCCATAACCTAGAAAGTGTTTGAATTCACACGAAAAGAAGGAGAAAACACACAAAATTAGACCACAGCCCAATCTAATTCGTCCGGCAGGTGTTGATGTCGTAAAAAA
Organism: Anopheles gambiae; assembly: GCF_943734735.2. Taxonomy (NCBI): domain Eukaryota; kingdom Metazoa; phylum Arthropoda; class Insecta; order Diptera; family Culicidae; genus Anopheles; species Anopheles gambiae. The sequence continues at coordinate 4,086,474 of NC_064602.1, read as the reverse complement.
AGCAATGTAATTTAATTCACCCCCCCCCCCCCTCAAACAAGCGTACGTAGAAAACCCATACGGTACGTCATGCGTACACATTGACAAACAGACCCACGCGTCCGGCCAGGATCATTTCTGGGCTATCGCGATGTCACGGTGCGTGAGTGTGTGTGTGTTTGTGGCATCGTGCTGACTCATTGCTCGCTTCCGGCCACGATGTGTAATGCTCGATGCTAATGCCTGTCACCTCCGTGTCAGTATCGGTGATGTTGTGGTTTTTATTACAACTTTTATCCACGCTGAAAGGATGCTACTATCAAACCCCAAACCCCGGAGAACTGTCAGGCCAATATATGGCTATCGTGTGTGTGTGTGTGTGTGTGTTTGCCTGAACGCCACCAACCGAAAAGGGTGGTAATGGAAGGAATTATTTTCCGTTTTTATATTTATTTGATGTTGCCGATAAGATGGTGCAGTAGAGAGGGCGCTTCATGGGTGGGGATCGTTCATCGCGGGGACATGGGTCGTAGATCTTATCGTGGTGATGATAGTTTAGGTTGGATTACTCGGGCTCACCTTAATGAAAGGGTCGCTCGATTGCGGATTACAACACAAAGACCTTCCAAACAACGATGCGTTCTCAAAACGGCACAATGATTAAATAATCTAATTAATGAGAGGCTTTAAAAAGGTATTACAATGAATGTTATACGCAATTTCATTAGGTTTGCTAGATGCTATCCTTCGATATGGTGTGGTAAGCAAACACAAAACCACCATTTGACACGTTTTTAACACTCCAAAATCAATCAACCATCCCGTGACATGGGTCAGCTGCTTTTCAAGCTCTTTTTTATCCATCAGCAGTGAAACGAAATCAGTTTGTCATCGATTCATAACGAACACACCATTTACGCTTACGACGCTTCGCGTCACAAGTGCGGCACCCTGTACTTGACAAATAATTGTGTATAGAGAAGAATACAAAAAAAAACAACCCTGCACAACCTGCAACGTGTCCCACGAGATCACTTATTACGCACCGCGTTTTCCCCCGATGCAATTTTCCCCCAAGCGGGCGCGGGAATGGTATGGAAAATTCATACGAAACAAATTTGAGTTTCAGCTGCGTGTATGTGCACACATGTTCGGGTTTTGATGGAGGAAACCTGATACTAGCGCATTTTGATCGACTTCTATCACTCACCGCTCACCGATCGAGAAGTGTGGTTGCGTCAAGTTTTGACATTCGATACTTGCTGCCGCCTGACAGCCTGAGCGTGCGTTTATGCAACTGTTGTGCCATCCAGTCCAGATGGGTGTGCGTCTCGATCGGTCGGCTATCTACGGCTTGGAGGGACTACCATGATCTAGGTTTCAACATGAGCATGTATTGTTTCTACCGTATGCATAGGGCAAAATATGAAATTCGAATCGATTGTGTAGGTGCAATACTTTTAGGGTTTCTGTAGGTGTTGGAAAAGCTCAAATTCTCCAATGAAATTATCACTTCCATTAGCAAAACACTCGGAACATTGCATCCATTTTGGTTAGCGTATTATGCGAAGTTCTCTCACCAACTCCACCGTCTCGCTTATTCCATTAGTATCAAGTGGCAGTGAAGGATCACGGAAGCCCACAGGAGAATTCGGCGGTCCTCACTGCTGTTTTGCATCTGAATCCAACTCTTCGCCCGAGATGACAATGTGCTGTCCTTTACTCCAAAGCGGAAACACTTCACCCCAAATTCATCCGCTGACACGATGGCAACAAGCACCCACTTCAACCGATTGATCCCCCCGAATACTCGGAAAGCAGTGGATCAAAATGACCCCAACGAAATTCCATCCGTTGTGTTTGGTTAAATGTACTGAAGGATTGTTGTTTTTTCCTGGCCTCCTTCTTCATTCCATTTAAATCCCTTCCGGGAAATCATTTGCTGTAAATCAATTAAAAACAAAATGCTCTCACTCGCCCACTCGCGCATCCAGCTCGAGCAGTTTTCCAAGAGCTTTCCCGTGCCCCGTGGGTTGCTTCTGTGGAAAAACAAACTTTTCCGTCGAACAGTTCAGAACCGTCAAAGGTCTTGTGTGAGAAACGATTTCGTGGTACCGGTGGGGGGTTGAGTTTATTTGCCTAAAGGATAATCGAATTTACAATCGTTAGAGCTCGCTAGGCGTGGGTTGTGGAAGCAATGAGTTTCAAGGGTCGGACGGGATATGATTTCTTGGTGAGAAATGAAATCAACCCCGACCGGTCGAGTGCCGGCCGGCAAATACTAAAAGGTAGTACCTACTCGAAATCACAATCGAAGTGTTTTCCGAGGAAAGTTTTCTCCGGCTTTCCGAACCGTTGTTGTCCACGACCGACGAAATCTTGAAACTCTTCTGCGAGGGATAAGTTTAACACTTGTGTTTCTAGTACCGGTCCGATGGGAAATTCCGAAAATGGAAATCAACTTTGGATAGTTTTCCTGATTGTTGAGCTTGTTCCGGTGGGAGAGAGTTCCGGAACAAATGATTCCGGAATTAAATACCACCTTAAAGATGGTTGCCAAAGGTGATGCCACTGCATCCAACGCTCACTGCAAAGTCAGTTGCATAAAGTAGGTCATTTTTCATCCCACATGACTTACACACACACATGTACCCGACCCATGCGCCTGGGGCGCTTGTTAAAGGATCTGGGCGCACAGTTCGCACAACAAAAAGAAAACATGTGTTTTGATGTTTTCAAATCAAATCCATTCAACCACGGCATTTGCATTTCCCGACCCCAACATTTGTCCTCTGTGCGGATTCCTTGCCCACCCGCGTTGCACTTCCCGGGCGCTAGAACTCACGTTTTGTTGCCAATCGGTTTCCACCCAGTTCAACCCAACAAACGGAAGCTCAACAAGCGTATGAGTGAGCGCGCCAGCAAGCACAACAGCAACTAAAAAAGAAGCTAAACGTAATATCCTTTCTAAATGCAAATCGTACCAAACGTCAACACCGGTGCCGTGCGTCGCCCGGGCAATAGCTGCACCCCGCTTAAGGACTCGCTCGCTCGCTCGCTCGCTCTGATGAAGCCACACACGGTGCTTGATTTACATTTGATGGCACTGTTTGTACGGCCTGTCTCCCGCAGTGCCACTTGGCCTTATTTTTCTGTCATTCTGTGCACTTAGAAGCCGTGTTGCCCGTTCTCCTCCTCAATGGTAGCGTTTTGCTATTTGTTTAGTGCATCTCCTCGGCGCCTTTGCACTGGCCGGGTCCACTGTCAGAAACCATTGGTCTCCATGGTCGCCGTCTTAGCCTTGCTTTCGTACGGGGCGAGAAGTTTTATTTACTCTTACGCCCGGGCCCGTTTCAGCAGGGAAAAGTGCGCCGTTTTATCTCGGCTCTGTATTAGAGCAGGGACCCGGGTACCGGTGCCGAATGGTTTATGTGGGCGTCTTTAATCTGCACACCATCTGTAGCTTTATTAACGAGAAGCGAGTGTAAGGATATGGTGCCTTTTATCTACTGACAACATGAAAGATGTATCACATGAAACGAGCTTGTGCTATAAAAAAAAACAGAAGTTTTTATTCTATATTAAGAAGATGTATTATGTTTGACATCATTCTGAAATAATTGTATTCATCGATCGCTAATGCTGTTGCAATAGCTCTAAAAAACATTTACTTCATTTGCATACTCCACTGACATCAGCTGCAGTTGCACAAGTCCTCCTTTTGACCCTTAAAAGTACATTGTGTTTTTCTATGAACTTTTCGCAACCGTTATTTCCACATCATTACGACTTTCGCTTTCCTTGATTCCAGGTTCTAACGTTCCTCCCCTTGCCTTTTCCATTACCATTTCTCTTCTTCCGTCATTCGTTTTCCTTACTTTCACTGCTCGTGACTTCCGAAGTAGGGAAAGCAAATTTAATTGTAAAAAAAGACACCGAACGAAGAACTGGAACAGCACATTGCACCGGGTGTCTAAGCACTGTGGGTACCGCAAGTTTCCCCCCCCCCCTCCTCAGAACGCTTAAGACACTCTTTGTGCCATGCGCGATGCGCCAACGTTTAACAAATATTTAAAATTTTAATGAACCGGTGGAATCAACAGCCGCCATCGTTTGCTTTTTTTGTTGAGTCTTCCTCCGGTCGGGTCTCTTCCGGTGGTCGGCAGTACAGTGCACCCGAAAAGTAGGGTGCCCGTGTGTGGGGAGCGATTTTATATCGAGTAACAGAGTGTGGTATGGTGATGAAAAAATCTAATTGATGGCCACCGACGATGGAGGAAACCCATGAGAGATAGAGGGGAATATATTTGGACTACAGTTTGAAAAAAGCCGGTGAAGACACGCGCTCATAATAAGGATCTTTCAAAAAAAAATTACCCCTCACAATTTTCTAAACAAGAACAAGATGTCTCATTTCTCACACAAAAAAATGTCTTCGAAACTTACTATCCTCTTACTTCGTAAACATTGGGCGCGCTTTCAGGAAGGTGATGTTGTGTGGTGGATCTGCTGTTTCGGTTGCCCATTAGAGCCTTCCGGACCGCGCTATTCGAGCTGCAGGCGTAGGAAGTCACGCGTGTTTGATGTCTCGAATCGTGCCACCCCCTTGTTTGCAAGCTGAAAAGAAAAGTTTAGGCTGCCAGGGGGGAAAACGACCCAAAACAACATACAAATCGTGAGCTTCTGGCAGCACGTCTACACAGCGGAATGATTGTGAGTGCTCTCAAAAGTGCCGCCATCGTAGTGGGAGGGCTGTACGCTGTACTTTAGCAGGAAATTAAATAACAAAATAATCTAGCCAAAAACAAAGCCCAGCTGTACACCTTGGTTCGAGATAATGTTGTAAGTACCAAGTCTGGGGGAGGAAGTGCGATGAGATGGGGGGGATGTTTATCAATCATCAAATTCATGCTTATGATTCTGCTGGGAAAGATACTTGTCTACACCTGGCAAAAGAAAGCTGAAGCATCCCCGAGAGTGGATGAACGAAATACACACCGAATATGATAGCTATTAATTAAGATAAGAGATTAGAGATCATCAACGTGCGGCAGGGCGGGAGAGCCGATGGTGTGGGAGTGAGAAAATATGCCATCGAAACCACCGCCGACGCAATTGGCCCGAACACTAGGACAACACTGAAGGGGATGGGAAGCATTCGGGAAATATCATAACCACTTTCCGCCCGGGAAGGAAAGTGATGTTGTCATTAGCGATTCCTATGGGTGGTGGAGGTGAAATATGCAGGCTGTTTGTGGGTGGTGCGGGGTGGTGTCGAATCGAGCTTTGTTTGCCCCATAATGGATTGCCATTTGTTACGCGGGCACAACATTGTCACCAGCGCCAGCGCAAAAGCTTTTAGCAAAGTATCGTCTCCCTATTTGGATCGTTGGGTGAGCTTTCCGTGGGCTTAGGAAGGGAATTGAAAGAAATGATACAAAACCCACAACATGCTCTTACGTCCGATGGTCATGTTTCGCTTAAGATGGGAAAGATTATCTGCACGATAGTGGATATTATTTACTGAGGACGGTTTGCGAATGGGTGCTGGTCGATTAACGCAGCGAAAGAGATACACACTTTCCCCTTGGCGCAGAGCATCTTTCCAGTAATTTACGTTGAAAGAGAGGCTGGATAGCGTATGTAGAATGAAATGAATGTTTTCTATTAAGCCATTGAGTGCGATGGCAGGCCTACGGTGAAGTTATTATTTTATGCTTTGAAGAGTATAATGTGTCGCATAATTTATTCTACCAACTCTCTCTCTCTCTCTCTCTGTCTCTATGTGCTTCAGTTGGAACCATTATTTATTGTCTGCCAAAACAAAGGCGCAATGCAAATGTTGTACAAAGTTGAACAACGTGAGTTTCATATCAATAAAAGCATCTAAAACTGTTGTGTCTAAACCGGAGTGAATTATGCAGAACGTAAACTACTGTTGACGGTTGACCGAAAGCCACCGTTAACAACCTTTAACCCGATTGACCATGTGTTCCATTTGGAATTTTAATTATTGTGACTGTGGTACGGAAAAAGGGAACTTTGACCAATAGTTGCTACGAAACTGCATAGAATTCGATTTGAAGTGTCAATTTGTATAGCTTTCGAACCGATATAAGCACACACAAAAAAAAACCAATAACACTGTTTCATATTAGAAACTGACAGCATTTACACAGCATATAATGGTGTGGAGAAACTAGCGTTCAATCTACTAGAGTTGTGTAGCAAAAATATATAAAACAAAATTTCATTCCGATCATCAAAAACAACACAAATCTTATCAAATTATCATTTCATAAATCGCAAATGTAGTTATGAAATTCATTGATTTAAATACCCTTGATTGCATTCAAAAACCGGCCGGTAAATTGACAGCATAAACACGTTTCTATCCTACGAGAGAGCAATCATAATGGGAGAGAGAGAGAGCATTTTTGCTCTCCCTTTCTACGCTTCCTTATTTTGTGTGGTTGGAAGAGAGCAGATGTTTGAAAGAGGCAGGGTTGACGCAGACAAATCATCAATAAAAAAAAAACTCGGCAAATTTAAATAAAACCCAATACTCCCGTCTGTCAATGATATTTACACATTTCTTATAAAAACTGAAATTTTACAGAGTCTATGCTAGTTTTTTCTTACTAAAACATTATGATTTGAACATCATTAGCGGCTTACGAGCCCTGCCAACTCTCGTTTACTCCACATCACGCTGTACAACAAGTTGTTTGGGAGAAATTGTGCGTGTTTCTCTCTCTTCCAAACATGAGAGGGAGAGAGTGCGTTTGCTCTATCTCTGCAGAACCTTCCATGCTTGAGTCCAACAGCACAGCGGCAACGGTCGTGTAGACAGTCACTAATGGTACGTCTCCCGGTGCGCGTGAGCCCTTTGCGAGTGTGTTCTCTGTCAGGATCGAAAGCATCCCGTGCGAGTCTTACGTTGCCGTTGTTTACGCGTGCACAGCAAAGTGCATCCAGTGCTTGATGGTGGGCCGTTGGTATTCTGCGACCAAATTGTGCATTCGGTGCATTCTATGCGAGAAGTAAAATTATCCAAACAACACAGCATTCGTATCGTTAGATGATTTTGGTGATTTGTGACAAAAATGGAAATCAAATATGGTGTATTTTGTCGTGGCGAAAAGTGCATCTACAGTGAATTGGTTTAGTGTGCCAAACGTTGCTGAAGTGTGCTGTTAGAAAGTGAAGATTGGCTTGCAGTGAAGTGGTTTCGAATGAGGCAATTCGTATCGCAAACCGCACACACCTCCCAACACACAAACCTAACCCAGTGATCTTTGGCAACAATATCAACCGGCATCAACTGCCTGTCACCGCTGTGTTTACTGTCCAGTGTTCATCGGTCATAATTTGATCAATTATCTTTGCTTACTGCAAAAATCGTCTACATTCGAAATCGGCCGCATTTGTTGTTTGGGCAGCTCCGAGCCTTTTTACCTTGGCGTTGCTGCTGCAGTTCGATCTTCCAAAAAGCGAGCGTGTTCAACGTGTATTTACAACTCCTCCCGCGCGCATCGTGTCCGGTCCGGCTGCACGTTCGAAATCGGTGATGATGTGTTAAGTGGCGTACAGTGTGCGTGGTAAGCAGAAAGAAGAAGAAAAACCTCCCAGCATAAGTGAAGAAAAAAGTGTAGTGAGAGAAGCAAAATTAAGAGCAGCAAAAATCCACCAAACCAAAGTGTCTGTGTTTGTGTGTGTACGAAAGTGAGGGCAAAGCAAGATCAGAAGACGAAAAAGGAAAAAATCGTATAACGAGCGACTGAGGCAAGGCAAAAGTAAGAAAAAAAACCCCAACGCTGCTCGAAAACTCAAGCAAGCATATCGAGAAACAGCATAAGAAAATTTGTGACGACCAGTGGTGAAAAGGGGCAAGGGAAGCCAGCGGAAAACAAGGAAAGAGTTTAAAGCCCCCACAGCCCGGCACGATGACGAATTTATGTGTTTACGTTGGATTACTGCTGTCCCTGCTGGTGGCGGCCGGCGAGGCTCATCTAAATCTGTTTCTCAACGTGATCGAAGTCCAGAGATTACTAGGTAAGTTTTTCCATTCCCATTTCTTCGAGCGGGGGCAAAGGAGTTTTCCTGTGCACGTCAAAAAAAAACCAGTTTGTTCCACGAGTAATAGAACGTCTCCCTAGACGACGATCTAGCAAAGGTACACACCGCTTTTTGCCATTTGTACTCGTGGCTAGAACATTACGTTTAACCCTTCGGTACGAATGGCCGGAAACGAGCCTTTTCGGAAAACTTCCTGCATTGTACAATGGCACGGAAAGGAAGTCTCGTGAGGAACATGATTTACGAACGGCCTCCTTAAACCGTCCTGCTGTTGAGGGGAAAAGCTGTAAAACGTCCCCCATGTTGTTACTAATTGTCTTGCACAATCCGACCTATCGCTTAGCACAGCTCAACTCCCTCTAGACACTTGCACCTGAAGGAATACCTCACCAACAACGGTTGAATATTGTTTATTCAACGTCACCTTTGTTTTGGTTTTGCAAGCTGTGCGGCTGGTGTACCTCTCGACCTCACTGTGGGGAATTGGGAAATCGTTGTCTCTGGAGGAGCCCCCCGGTGGAGCAGGTCGGCTGTTGGCTGTCAAGTGTCCTGACAACTTGTAGAAATGGAACAGAATACCAACCACACTGTAACCACCCCCGTAGGTTGACGTTTCCAGGTCGCGTGCGATATCCTCCTTTCACGAAACGTACAATGTTTTCGAACAGGGAAATGATTTCAATTCTCCATTTGCCACCGCAACCGTTTGGTGGTGAGGTGATGATCGGTGTGTAAAGAAACACAGGAGAGAGTGGGAGGGGAGGAGACTAGCATATGGAAAAGCGGATGAAAAGCCGAGGCCACAGCAAAGACCATCAAGCATCAGTTTGTCAGCTCACGGTTGGGAGAAAGTGATATTTGCTTTGATATTTGGACGCATACAATCTTGTACGACTTCGGCTGTAAATTGAAAAACCTTCTCAGAATACACCGACAGTTCGTATAGAAATCAATTAAAACTTTTCCTTCGCGAAACCTGTATCGGTTTTCAAATTTGGGTTTTCCTGGGAACGATTAAATGGAAATATTTCGTAAGAGTATTTCATTTTTATTAAAATTCTTCGTTTCTATGCATCTTGGAGCTTGAAAAGAATATTTCACACTAACACAAACGCCTTGCCGAATGGGATAACGACCGAAACGAATTAACCTTTTCCGCTGTGTGACACTAAACAATACCGACACAATAATGCCACACAGAAACAAAAACTATTGTGTAAACAAAAGAGCCAACGAGCCCACTTTTTATCCCTTTCGGCAACCCAACAACCCTGCCCAAGGAAAACAAGCTGCTGGTAGATGCTGGAAGATACCTAACCCCGTTGCCATCTCACGATGACAAGGCGCATTTATACGATGCTAATCATCATCCTTTTCTCGCTTCTCGCTGATTAGAAAACACTCACCCGCACACGCGCTTCCGAATCCGTTCCGGGAAGCAAAACCGTTGCTTTCCCTTCGCAGCGCTGTGCTCTACTGATCCTCGGCTTTCGACGTTCTATTCATCAATTTAAAACCGAGAGGGAGCGGGTGGAGAGATGCTTTGCTAATGAATCTATTCTTCTCCGCCAGCCACCGTACCATTTCCCGATCTCTTGTTGTTGGCCAATGATTGAAGGACGCACACTTTTTTGTGTGTGTATGTATTTGTCCCATCCCATCACTAAAAACGCTTCTCATTGAATGATTTGGTTGCTGCTGTTGAAATGAAATGATGGTTTTCCGGTTTCTCCACCGAGACCATTGATCCGGCTTCCTTTTCACCCCGCACTGATCGGTTGTTAGCGTCACCACCCAGAAATATTGTGCAGCCTAGCACAACGATAACAACAACACAACAAAAAAACATTGGAAAAAGGTGACAGAATACCAAATAATCCGAACCCATTCCGGAATGAAATCCTAACCAGGAAAAATAGAGAGAAAAATATAAACGAGAGTCCTTTCCCGAACGCCCCCGGGGGTGGTAAAGTCCAGCAAATCTTTTAGGCTTTTAGATCATCTATAAAACGCACAATCAGACACAAGCTTGAAAGGGTCCAGTCAGTGGATGGGTGTATTCGAGGAGGAAAGGTGTATAGAGGGACGAAATCTACAACGCCCGTCCCAAAGCACGGGTACGGAATTGAATGGCAAGTCCTACAAACATCACCTTTCACTGCCTTATCTACCTACCTGAAGCAATCCCCTAGCCGCGATCCCTTCCAGTGTGCTACGTGTTATAAATCAATTAAAGGACTTTTCATCGGTGGCCCTTACCGGTTTCCTCCTTTTCTGCACCCTCTGCTCTGCCTGCCGTATGTCTTGCTCGGGTTACAGGGACCTATTTCCGTCTGCACATACACACACACAGGTACAGCCCGAGAGAAGAGAAAAAACCTTCTTTTTCCTTTTGCTCCCTCTACCTTTTCTTTTCCACACCAAATCCAATCTACGAGAAAGCCCACACTGACAGGTTAAATATTGACTGTCTCCTTGGGTCTTCACCTGAAACTTCCGCCATCCCTTTTGCCTTCCCTCGCCCAGGATGCCTTTAGGCAGTTTCTGATCATTATCACTGCGTCACCGATAGTTCTTGAACCGAGATGTGGCACACCGACGCAAGTGAACAGGATAGATCCTCTTCCAAAGGGACCAAAGGAACAACCAATATCTGTGCTGGTCCCTTTCCCTGTCCCCTGGCCTGCTGTATTGGGTTGGGATGGACAGGTAAGCTAAAACTTCTCACCACGACGGCGTTGTTATCCATGGTCAGCGGGTTTGTTGATTTTTCTCCCATCCTTTCGGACGGATTGCGTGCTTTTTCGGGGCGACAGGCACCACAAAATCCGTTGAAAATCTGTTTTATGAAAACATGACAAAACCAAAACTCATATAATCATCAACATCCTTCTTCTTCTTCTTGCCCCCGGGTTCTTACCCATGAGAGGATCCGGAATCGGTCTGTCGCCTGCATGCATACGTACGCCCGTCCGTCCGTTTCAAACTTTGCTCCGTCGAGATGTTCGAGTGGTCCGTGCATGTACTTGCTCTCCTATTTTCACTTACAATCCACCGGAATCTCTAAGGGACCCGGTCTGCATTCTGACTTTTCCGACAGTTCCTGACAAACTTTTGCGCAACTTTTACGTCCTTCTTTGTCGTGAGATTTTTTGCCAACGCTGAGGGGTGGTGAATAGGACGAGCAGGCAACCGACAGTGAGAAGAAAAAACATAATACTATGCTTCAAATAGCGTTACATTGCAGTGTCAATATTTTGATGTAAGAAGGAGCGAGCTAGTGAAACTTTGTTTACCTTCTCAATGGCCGATCGGCAGTGTGACTTACACGGAAAAAAGGTTTATTTTTAGGTTCGATATTCTTCCTCACCCTTGCGTCCTTTCTCTGCAGACTGCCCTATACTTTCACAATGACGTGCTATGGAATGTTTGGAAAATGTTTGTCCATGAATGAAATTTGGTTTAACTTCCTTAGCCTTGAGGGAATTACCGTATTTGAATAAGAACTTTTAATGTGCGTTTTCGATGTACTCAGCTCAATCCAGATCGATATAAAAGGGCTCTCTCAAGTCCGCAGACTTTTAGAACTGTACTCCAATGCTTGATCAACATGGTGTCGAAAAAAGACAATCATTAAAGGGATTATTCGTGTGTGAATTTTGTACACAGGCCTCATTTCTCGGTAGTGTGATTAGATTATCATTTTGACACAAAAATGTGTCACTCAAATTATCACGCACTCGAAATAGCACATCGGTTTGCCTCCGGCACGGACTCAGAGTCTACTTCGGGCGCCATTGAACACATAGACAACAAATTTAACACCAAATCTATTTCTTGAGGCTAACAAAAAAAAAAAACTTTCCTTATGCTTTGCTCTGAGTAAATATTTCTAGCTGGTACAAGAAATCTGTTTAATCGTGGGGCCTTTTTTCAACTGTCTGTGATTGCTTTCCCAGCGTCTAGGAATCTTATCTCGTTTTGACCCCGAACCTCATGCCACCGGAGTGTTTGAATCAATTTTTTCCCCAACCTCACTCTTACACGCGCTCGTTGTTTACTACAGTAGTCACAGCGGTAGCGTGTGTCAAGCGTTATCGAGCGTTCACCATTATCGCAACATTAACCACCGGGAAGGCATTAAACTCTCCCGTTTTCATTTGCCGGTTCGGTTCATGCGTTCTGGCCTACCGATTGACGTTTCCATTTCGCCACTAATTGCCACCGCACGTACCATCTCGTGATCGCGGAGCGTTCGAAGAATGAGCGAAAAATGTTTGCAGCTATTCGTGGTATGAATTTTAATTTGCACCACCTCGTTTCGCTGAATGCATTCCGGAATGTTTCGGATTGATGAAAAAGTGTCTTTTGGAGCATTGATTTCGCTTCGCTGCTGAATTAATAAGCGTGAGATCGAAATGCTTTCAATCGCTGTTCTGTACTCCATCGAGACACACCTGCACCCTTAAATGGTCCCGGCGAACTTGAACACATTGCCATCGAATCAACACCACAATCATCAAACTTTTGTCATGTTGTCGTCCACGAAGGGCCGACCAGCTTGTTCCCGACTTTTGGTGTTTTGTAAGGAACAAAAAATAAACAACGCCATCAAATAACCAAAAGCGGAAGGATTCCTAATTAAATTCCATGCATGTGCAGAGCGAGGCGGACGTTACGACTAGCAGGACCCAATGTTTCGGCTTTCGGCAACTGTCAGATTTTCAACATGCCATCCATAGCGATCATTGCCGCTTTTGCACAATCACAGCCGATTTGCCGTTACAATTAAGAATGCACCATCATGTTGTCACCAGCTTTTCCAACGCAAGGACATGCACGTTTTTTCTCGTCACAGATTGAGCAGAGTAATACGCGAAGTAGCCGAGAATGAGATTCTACTTGACACGACGGTGCTTTCAGCTTCCCTAATGTGAAGTCTGCTTTTTCAATCGTTCTTAAAACACATCAGACATGTACTTTTTTGCTTTTCAAGTTCGTCCTGTAGCCTCACAGCCGTCCAGCAAGCTCTTCTCGGGAAAGATCGATGTAGTAGCATTCCCAATGGGAGCTACTGATGGTAACGCATTATGAATTCAATTCGTTACAGATCGATCTCGCCGTCTGCTTTGGAATGAGCGATGGAGCAAAATAACAAACCCACCGGAGCGTTCCGACGACCCACTGCCACGTGAACAGGAATGATGAACCGTTTTTGGTCAAAACTTGACAGCAATAAGCGATGATGAGCGACAACCTAGCATCTGTATGCCAGGGCTGCTATCGTTTTGTTCCATGGTGTCCCGAGATAAGTTGTTGAATTTATATGGCCTATTATAGAATGTGGTATAGAGCGTCTAGCTAGTATTGTGTGGAATATGTTATGGTCTTTTTTCCGCTCTCTCTCTCCCTTACGTTTCTTTTCGAGCTGTATTTTGCACCATTTCAATCGTCTGACAGTCGATACCGCCGTATGAAACCATCAATCGCACCTATGCTTAATTGTGATGGAAATGTCTGTAGAATACGCAATGACTTCTTTCCATTTGCTAGGTGTGTGCAGAATGTGTGAACTACAGCCATACTTAATGGTACGAATCGATCGAGTATGGGTTTACCGATGAATCCACATCGCAACCAATCTAGTATCGCCATATCAACGGAAAGGTCCATTTGTGTCTTCTTGAGACAACAGAAAAAAACTGGTTGCACATTGAAGAAAGAACAATGACACCACGAAGTGTCCTCAGGCCTGTGTCATAACTCAACACTCATTATTACTTTTTATCTCCGCACGAAGGAAACAAAAGCCCTTTTTCCACCCAATCGGTCTATCATCATATTGGAGGAGCGAAAAAAAAAGAAGATTGCAAGCCGGTGATATCATCCCGCACGCTGTAAAGAAGTGTTAACAGAGGGATCTGTGAGTCGATTTCCTCAGGCAGTACGAGCACGATCGAGATCCCTCCTGATTGAGCCATTCAGAGAAGGGGTTTTGCTCACGGGAGGGGAAACAAACGTTACTGCGGAGAACCGCACCGAACACAACAACTGGAAGGCGCGTTGTACAAATAATCGTAAATTCTCACTCTATCGCATAGCCCACCACACCGCAGCCGAACATTCCATTTCGGGGATTATCGTAACGAATGTGTCAGTTTAGTACAATGCCGCTAGGATTCCAGCGAGCATTTAAAGATACCGAGCGTTGACTTCTTATGTTTGGTACATGGCACAACGCTCTCACACACACACAGAATCCTATTTCCAATGCATCACTCAGACGCTTTGGGGTGGTTCGGATGGGTAGACCACGCTCCCAAACTCCATAACGTTCTACGAAACGGCGCTTGGAGTGTAGACATCTCGCCGACGGATAGACAACTTGTCGACAATCACGTCGATTCCGGGAGCTTCTTCTACACCCCAATCTGTATCCCCTTTTCACGGTGGCCCAGTGCGATTGCTTGCGGCTATTATAACCTCAAACATATAGCTCCCAAAAATAATGTGCAGTGTCTAGCAGGGGGGAAAGTGTCTAGCAGGGAACTCTAACACAAAAAAAAGAGTTGAAACATTTTGTTTACCCTACCGATATCCGGTCGATGCTGGGGACCAATTTTTGGGGATGATCGACCGTATGTCATAACCGTTTATTGTTGTGCCCGTTGTTACCCGCTGGAAGCTGGAAGTTGATGACTGGTCACGATTATCTCGCGCGACTCCACGAACGGTATTGCCAACCCATTCGCTTCTACGCCAGTGGCGTTTGCCAAGATACGAACCAGCCATGAAGAAGGAAGCAGCAACATTCGGATATATATTTGTATCCAAACATTTTATGGATCCCCTCGAAATTGCCACCGGCACGGTTTTCTCCATTAACGACGATGATGTATTGCAATCGTATTGCTCGAAGGGAGAATACTTCCCGCAAACCCATTTTTTCACAGTCAGTAACAAAACGTAGCTTAAAATTGTGTTCCACTGTAGATTGGAATATGTGATGAGTTAATGTGCCGTGCAGCTGATTGGAATTGGAGGTTGCGTGTGTTCTACTACTGTGCATAGCTACGGTTGCCTCATTTTAACAATTGTTTTCTCAAGTGGTTTATGTAGTTTGATCATTTTCACACTGCATTACCGTAGAATCCATCCGAACCGTGCGTGCATCATCGCCAGTGTGCGAGTTGTTAGTTTAGGTTTCTCTGGGAGTTTGTTTTATGTAGTTCGTTTTGTTGGACAAATAGTCAACGTAGCAACATCCTCCGTCCATACCGTTTCAGCCTACCACACCCATTCCTAGATATTCCAGTTGATATTACAACATTCGACTCTGTCGATACGGGGTACGAGTTGAGTTGATCGAACCTGTGGCAACTGCATCGAATCGTTGACTTCATATCGAAGAATGTGCGCCATACGAACGCGGCTCCACCCGGACTGTGTGTTGGAGTTCGGTTGAAGTAAATAAAGGCGCGTAGACGTGGAAATATGTTTGTCCAGTTATCCCCGTACTGCGCTCGCTTCCTGTGGAAACTGTGGAACCTACTGCACCCGGCACCGGGACAGGAAGATCATCTGCTGCGGGGTTGTGTGTGTATGTGTTGAACCTTCAAATGACTTCCGAATATTTGGACACGGATGCTGTTAATGTTGTTAATGTTTTCTTAACGGTTCGATGCGTGCATAGCGATGGGAGCACATTCTCACGTTACCAGAGAGCAAAAGAAGTCATGTTCGCTCCGACGGACAGATGATGTACAGCGCCACGTGCGACCATCGGATGGGTCTTGTTTGTGCTTTAAGCCTTTGAACGGTTAAGAAGATCCATTTCCTACCACTTGTGATGTTTCATTTCGAGTGGAATTATGGTATGCATTACTTTAGCATAGACAACATTGACAGTAACAGTAACTTATTGTATTATTGCGTGTTGAACCCGTGCGATGATCCCTTTATACTTTTTGCAGTTTATGATTTTCGCACGTGAATCGTTTGTTTGCATAATAATCTCATTTAAGCGGATCGGTTGTGTGTACACGCACACCCCGAAATTCGATTATGGAAATGTGCTGAATTTTCAAGTGGCTATCGTGTTATGGATAAAATATTGGAACATTTAAATCTAACCCGTATAACACGATTGAGAAAGGTTGCTTCCCCCAACCTTCATTTTGCCATTGTATTGTTTTTTCTATTGTTGTCTTCCTTTGCTCCAAATGGATTCCTGATCCCTTCGAGGAAAAGGGTCGGGAAAATAAAAATGAAAACAATCCTCGGATGCCATCATGAGGGCCCCACCGGGGGTTGGCCTCTTAGCCTCCGACTTCCTTACGATTGCCAGCATGTTTGGTCCACCGAAGCCTCGACGAAGCCGTAAATCATCCCGTGGCCACAACACCAGCCCCGAAACCAGGAATAATTCGCTGCTCGGTAAACCTTGGCGACCTTTTTTCTGGCCTCTCAGGTTTACCGCCAAGCCATGGCGTCGTTGTTATTCCAGTTTTTTTTCTCCCCGGTTCCTCTTGTCTGAATAGGTTAGTACCGGGACCGGTTTTTGTATTGGTTGATCTATGCGTTTTATGACTACTCCGTATGTGCGGTGGATTCTTCAGCTTAGACCCAGAGCATATGGTTATATGCGAGAATTATTCCTTTATTTTACATTCAACTCTGCTTTCGTTTTCATCGCAAACTATTGCTTTGACTACCCAACCCATGATGAGGTGATGAAGTTGGATTTCTTGCTGCTGCTGCTGCTGCTGCTCCGACTGCTTACGAACGATGGTTTTTATTTGTGAACATGCGCAGGGAGCAGCCACGGAAGGACAGGTTTAGAGAAGCGCAATACGGGAATACAGAACCTAACGGCGCGATGATCACTGTACGCACGATGCACGCCGAACCCATCCCAACCGGGAACCCGGGAAGTTCGGAAGAGCATAAAAATTTAATAACGAAGTCATAAATTAAAATTTTATTGCTTTTAATTGTTTTGTGTTTGCGTACGAGTCAGTGAAGGTTAGTCGGTTGAAAGGAAAACATCAGCAGCTATGGCAGGCAAGAAAGAATAGAAGCAGTGAGGAAAAACGTCCCCTTCTTCCTCTGGATACAATTGCACAGGTTCGGTGATCGAGAAATAGTTGTTACGTTTTATGAGCTGAGTTTTTTTTCTTCCTTCTTCTTCGCTGGGCTTCCCTGACGTGAAGGAATTGTAGCGTTTATTATTGTAGAGCTATGTCTACGATCGTTCCCTTTTTCCATATAAGCTGGTGTGGAATGTAGGCTGCCCCTGCGTTAAGTAAACATTGACACTGATCTTATGGTCCCGAAAAGGGCACAGTTTAATGTTCCCAACATTATTTCTTCTAATTTTGTTTTTGATTATTTTATGCTTGACTGCATTTCTGCCTTTTTTGTTTGGAAAACGATCCTGTTTCCTCTCAATTTGCTGCATTTGTTTCTGCATTGTTATTGATTGCATAGAGGTTTTATGTCTTTATACGCTCCAGTAAGTTTATTGTGCATATTGCAGACATGCACATAATAAAATTGATCACAACTAACGATCTAATGAATGTCAATAAAAGTATATAGCATTAGTGACGATCCTGTTGACCATAATGAATTATGGGAGGCATCAGTACCTGTCAATCAACTTATTAATAGACCTTATACGATCATACTCCAGCATAGGGGAATCATTTATCATTCTAAATTGTACCAATATTTGGCTATTGATCTACACTCAAAATCATTGATGCCTGAATTTGTTAGTACAGTTTGTATAACAACGTTTCATTTCTGGCTTTACTTCCTGAGAACCATTGTCCCACATATTTCGGGAACGTTGTATCTATTACACATTTTTCGGCAGCTACGCAGCGAGTTGTACCGAGTAGAAAAACTTTGCATCATTAATCATCGTAACCGAATTAAAATTCTGCTTCCTTTCTCTCCGCGGCCACTACCATTCAACGGAAGTCCTTCACTGAAACCTTTTTCCAAAAACTCAGCAGCTGTGGGCTGCTCACCGACACGTAAAACGTCACAGTTTGCTTCCACGGCCTCCGATACGATCGTCCCAGTGCAAAGTTTTCGGCCAAATGGTTGGAGGAAGACATTTTATAATTAGACTACCAGTAGTGCCCCACGAGGGGATGGGTTTTTCGTAGGCTCTTGCGTCGAAACCAATGTCCTTAGGGGAAAGGAAAAGTTTCACGACATTCAAATACGGTGTAATATCATTGCTTTCCCTGTGAGTGATGAATTTAATTATAGGAAGGTACGCATAGATTTCCGATCGACGTCATTGTTTAAGTAGCAATAAATGTCACGAAACTCTTCCAATTCGGAAACGTGAATGCTTGCTAGCAAAACGTATAACTCACGAGAGATATTTTGAAAATTTGTACACATCCTTTTGAAAAATGAAAAATGCTTTTAAAGCTAACAATCCACATATTTTGTTGCTACTATTGTACATTCGAGCAGCGAATTCTTTCCTCTTTTTCACTTTTTAGAAATATGTTCAGAAAGGCGAAGAATGTCCCCCACTCAATCACCAAGCCACTATCAATGCATCCATCAGCCCGCATCAATTTCTTCACCAGCCACTGATGCGGTACTAGCGGCAGTAGCTATTTGCCTTTGCCAACAGAGGCTACGATAAGACCTGGTGGATGCAGTTGATGCCTTCAGAAGTCTTGCCGGTGCGCTGGCTTTACCGTTTTGCGCCAATGGTGCCTTTCGACAGGATGTGAACACAGTGCGTCTAGCCCGGGACACGAAACGTCACACATTCTCCCCCTAAGGGCGCGAAAGCAAATTCCATCGGTGTGTAAAAGACGACCGTACGGTCGCTATGCTACAGGAGGGAATGGGTAACCAAATTGAACCAACCGGAAGATCAAAATCGCTTTACACTGCCACTCCCGCCAAACCATCCCATTTCGCGAAAAGGCCTCATCTCTACCATTCTTTGCAAGCACTGCGTGGAAAATAGAGGAAGTAGCGTGCAGGAATATATTGTTGATTCAATTATTCGCTATTTTCCTCCAATTTCCTCTATTTTCTCCCCGTTTGCTAAATATCTAGCTTAGATGAAAGACGCTCCTTCGCATCTTGCGCACAGGATGTAGCGTCAAACTGATTGAAAACGATTCGTGCGCTACCACGCGAAGGATGAAACCGCTTCCGGTAGGTAGGAAAAAGTGTGTTCTATCAAAGGTCTGATTTTTCTCTCGGGGCTTTTTTTTCTTTCATCGCCCTCCATCATTGCCTGCAGGATGTGGCGCAGTTGGTGTGGCATTCAATTGTGCTGTGAGGCATCTTGACGAAACGCGGTCCTAGAAGCGATGTCTTGCAGGGAATGCAAATAGTGCACAATTTCATCAAAGCTACTCGCCTTACGCTACGGCACTATCTGGTTCGTAGTTGGTAGTGAAAATACACGCATGACGCGATACACTACTTCTAGCATGTGTCAGCAGCACTTGTTCTTCGTTATTGCTGCAATATGGTCTGATATTATCCGTAGCTGCTATCACCAGCTGACAATAGGGACGCTAACCTAATTTAGATCCTCTGAGAGGCGTCACGTGGCAATGCTTTTACTTTCTCTAATTTATTTAAAATTCACTTTACACGCAAAACTCGCTCCCAACAACTTGTCGTTTGCATGAAACGTTTGGGCAAATGGTAATTTTAGATGCCTCCTTGGAAAGGACAACACGTTGACAGCTGTCCAAATTGCATTTTACCACGAACTCTCGAGTTGTTCTTTAGAAACTGTAGCTTATACTGGATTTGAAAGTAAACGATGGGGAACGTTGAACAACGCTCCAGAACCACAGATCAAACGAAGGAAAAATGGCTACAATTAGGAGAAAATACAGATAATATTTTGTCTATGATTGTGCTGTGTTGGAGCTACTGGCAATACCCACTGGGAATACACATGATATGGGTTGCGGCAATCGCTTTCGTACGCATAGGATTGCCAATCTTCAGCTCAAGAAATACCTTTACTCTCTTCGGGGGCAGACATTTGCTCCCCAACCGCTCTATCCTTCACCGGACCAGGCCAATTCCCAGTGGGGAAATTTTGGGCCCATTTTTTTTCATCGCATTGCATCATCAACAGGGTTAGAAAGGGGTTTCGTACGGTTTGCCCACTACTTTCGTTTCGACGCTCAACAACACTGACTAATCGTTAAATCATCCCACACCTAATTGCGACGAACAGCGGCACGAGCACTCGGCAGTGATCAGTCTCAATCGCGCCTGCCGACCACCGGCCACCGGCCCGAAATGTCAACAGTTGGTGGAAATTCGATACACTTGACACCGTAAGACGATTAGCAGCATCATTAGCATCTGCGGTGGGATGGAAAGTAGGCTAAACATTTTGAGTGGACTAATTTTACCACCGGAGGAAAACAATCATCACTCAACGTGTGTGCCGTATGAAAGTGTTCAATCTGCTGTTTATGTTTTATATGCAGCTAAAAGTTTGTTGAATCTCGAACCAATGCAGCAACAAAAACACACAAACACATTGAATTGAAATTAATTATCTTCCTTTCTTTGTTTCAGGTACGTACGTCGACATCCAATGAATGAGCCCTTCGGGTTTAATGAAGTCACCTCACTACATACCCCGCAACATGCAAGTACAAAAGTGCACCGATACGGTGTTTGTTAGTGCGCGCACAATCTGGCCGTGCTTAACTCAATCACACTGCTGCACTGATCAGATTATTGGAAAAGCGAAATAACAGCAAAAAAACAAAACCAACAGCTAAACCTCGATTGCAGCTTTTCAAATCTGCCCAACAGCTTTTTAACGACGCTTTTCTCCACCATCGGGCGCAAACAATTCATTAACATAATCACGTCCTCTAAAGCATTCCCATTTGCACCGCTTTGCCTTCGCCACCTGTGCCGCGTTTGCTGCACGGCAGCAGCACATGGGCATGCAATGCGAGGTGCGTTATTATTAGAGGAAGATAAATTTATAACTGCCCCGGTGTACCTCAGCCCAGCTGGCGGAGGATTATATCGACCAGCCATCCTCCCCGTTGGTACGCCTACCACCGGTGGTCAAGCATCCCGCATCGAGTTAATTAGCCGTACCGCGGGTAGTTTGCGAATGCGCGAAGATTGCTGCATTCGAACAGCGTGTTGCGATAATGCAATTTGTGGTGTGATGGTGAATAATAATAAAAAAAAAACTCTCCACACACCCCGGCGCCAGCACAAACTAACGATAGAGAGCGGGAATGCCAATCCCTCCCCCAGCTCGGGGTGGTCGGTGTTGTCGGTCAAACTTCACCGTCTGGGTTGAGTTTTTGCACTTTTGCATATGGTGCCCATTGAGTTTTTTGCTCTATTTTTATTCCCTGTCTGCCTGCACAAGTTCTTGCCTATGAACGCTGTGCAGGCAGTAGTGGCGTACGCCACTGTTGTCGATTCGCAGCATCAACTACAAGTCCCTTTTTTATTGAAGCACGGTCACGCAGAATGCCGGTTAATGGAAAAAGAATCAAGCGCGTAAACACACACACAGGGACGGGGGAATGGAAGGGGGTATGCATTGAGGAGATGGAGTAACACGACAACGACCACTCGAAGTTGAACTGAATTTCCATTTTTATACCACAAAACGAGAGGAAAACAGGTTCAACAGCAAAAGACCCGGACAAGCCGTTGCCCGTTCCCGTGTTGGGAAACATTTCGCACTTGTGCCTAAGAGAGCGGTGGCGAACGAGCTGGACTAGGGGATTTTAACGGTCGACGCTACAATATGTTGTGGGAATTCTAGTGTTGGCCACAAGATGGACCTTCTCAAACCACACACTACAACTACTACTGCTACTGCTACTGGTTTTGTGTGCGCGGTTCTACTGTCCCAAGAAGACGCCTTCTCCAGGAACTAAACCCTACAACCTCACTGCTGCTAGCTTGTTTGTGTCACTTCCGTGCGTCATTCCGCGTGGAACACAACCGTGCATCCGTGCAGTCATCCGACACAGGAAAAGCTCAATAAAACCCCACTTCAACCAACCAGCCAGTGGAGGAGTAACGGTAGAAGGGAAAATTATTGAGCCTGGCACAACTGTACCAAAAGGGGGCAAAACAGGAGAGAGCCAGGAGGAGGTTTTGTTTGTCGCAAAGAAGTCGATATTGGCAGGGAGAGCCCTGGAGGGAGGACCCGATGCAAAAACACATGCACATCATCTCTCACACCGCTTCGATAACTTCCATACACAAAAAAGGTTGGAACAACTGCAAGTCATGATATGCAGTTGTTTGCGCGTGCAACTCCTGCATCCCATGGCATTGTTTTTCTCTGTCGTGCTCGCTCCTCTGTCTCATCCCGTGCCGATAGGTGCAGTAACACGATGCTACAATTTTTATTGCATGATCACATATTTACTCTACGGGTAAAGTTTTCCTCCACTCTGTTGTTGCACTCCCTCTCTCTCTTCTGCATTTTCATTCCCTTTCACTCAATTTTCAAAGGCATGTGTTGTTATGTGCCCGCGGATGCTTGAAGCGGCGAACGTGTTGAAGGTGGACCTGACCTAGGAAGTCAGCAAATCTGTACATCTGTTAGCAACCCGGGGCTCGTATTGAGCTGCCGCAAAACCCATCGCAGTACGGTCCCGGATGTCGGATGATGTTTTTCACACTTTTTCTCCATTTCATACCAGAGCAGATATTTCTGATCTGGATGGCTGTTGGAGCCCGGGACGAGGAACAAATAGCAAAACAAAAAAAAAATGCTCCAGCAAAACCAATCCCATATGTTGGCATGCAAATAGTGTGAGCTGCATGCATCTCGACATGCACCACCAAGTCTACCCACTCGGACTAGAACACACACCACCAGGCATTGAAGTGCGCGTATCGGTTGTCGAACGATCGGTATCCCGGGTGTAGATTACCTTTCAGATCTGTCAACACCACACCTGAGCACGTACCTGGTTTGGTACCGATGGCTTACGTGGAGGCTTAACGATTCGTGGTGAGGAACGCACGAAATTTGCAGAATGTACGTCGTTCCCGGGGCATCGGAAGTGGAAAACTCAACACTTAGTGCCATGGCTCTAACGGGCGAGTCGAATATTAGACGTGTGGCATCAGGAATGTTCTGAATGGGCGTCCAGTATAGCTTCACCCGGGGGATCAAATGACCGGCTAATAGCTTCAAGTGCGTGGAGAACACAACCCATACTGTGTCTGTGTGGTGTGGAAAGTAACCAGAAATTATGGCGAAGGAATGTGTGAAAACTATCTTCACGAGGAGTGAAGCCGTACCGTGGTCATACTTCAGGCAGCGAAACAAAAAACCCACAAGAACACTGCACTCTTTGTATTTTTTGCATCGCCATGCTGCGCTCATTTAATTATCCATTCATTTTTCTTTAATGAATTGTGTTTGAGCGTTAAAAACTTGAGAGCAGTGCTTCTGGACAGTAGTAAACTCATGACTGTTTGATACGTTCAACAACACAATTTAGCCCGTGTTACAGTCCATTAAACGTTAATTCTGTTACCGTAGATGGACGTTAATTGCTTCGATCGTCGACCGAGAAAACAATAAGGCAAATAATTTGCCCATCCACGCCGAAAACTGGTAGAAAGTTGGTAATGTTATTGCAGCGAAATTCTCGCAACCAGATGCAAAACATTTCAACACCGGGTGGCCGGTGCCGTCTGCTTAATGTTTCCCCACTGCTTGAGGTGTGTCTCGGGGCCAAGCCCTCAAGTTTTGCCCTTCATATCGAGGCAACCCAGTATGCCAGAGTGAAAAACAACGCACCTCACCTGCATGTTGTCGAAGAAAAAGGGTTCTTGGTGGAGCATCGTGGAACAAAAACCCGGTAGTTTGCCGATCGTTTGTATGCTCGTAAAATTTGACCACCACCGCCAATTTTTGCGTTTTTATTCCCCTTTTCGAAGCTTCCTTCGCAAACGATGGAGATCGCTTCCAACGACTACACGCCCCTGTGATTGCGGCACCAGCAGCGTGTCGAGCCGTCCTTCTGGGTCGTTCATTCTTTCGTCCGTTGCACGCGCGTTCCTTCGATCGTTGGCATTCTTCCTTCCTGCAAAGGTTTTCGGAATGGGATGGTTTTGTTTTTTGTTCTTACTTATTGCCTTCCTTTTTCGGTGCACCGTGTGTAATTAGCTGGTGATTATTTTGTGTGTTTTACAAAACACACACACACCGCGCCCATCTTCCTGCCGCTCTCAGGGAGTTGTGGCTGAATAAACGAGCCGGGAAATTGATGAGGAGGGCGCACATGCACACAATGGCAAACGGGAACCGATGACCGCACCCGAGAAAAGCCTCGGCAAACGGTTGACCTAAAGATGAAGACAAGGGCGTGTAGGAGCAGAAGTGGGGAGTGAAAATGAGTAGGGAATATGGGCTCTTTCCGATCCACAGGACCACAGGATCGTTTGTGAAGGAAGAGAAATGTGTGTGATCAAATTAAAAACCACCATCCATCTAGCACTGCAAGCACGCCATCGTTTATCGTCACTCTTGCTTGCCCTTGTTGCCTATAGAACAAACAAAAGCACAACGAATAGCACACGCTCCCAGTTTGTTTGTTTAGCTCCAATATCCAACACCAAAGCAATACGATAGCTTACAACCTTCCATAGCTGATATTAAAATTGGTTTCCAAATTTGGTCGTTTTTGGATATTTTCGATTGAATTTCGTTTGATATTTTATCCGAATTTCCCAAACCCACTCCAGCATGCACTACAAAAACATAGAATCCTCCTCGGAGCACAAAAGCCTTAAAATAGGGTGCGTTATAAAACATACTTCAATAGTGTTGCTTTTTCCGAGTGATGATTTTTGGCTGTCGATGCATCCTTTTCAAAACTTTCAATGCTTTCAAAGTGCGAATGGATTACCAAAACACTCGGCCTTCCCCCGAAAATCAGGGGCAACAGTGCCGCTCACCTTTTTGTGTAACTAAGCGTTGCATAAATTTTTCGTATCTGCAAATGGGTTTTCTTTCATTTTTTCCCCCGACTGCTCCTTGCGGGGCCATCATTTCGCACAAAAATATTCTCATCGGTAATAGCGTGTTGGTGTGGTCCCTGTTTCGTTTGGCAACGCTTCCTTTTTGTTGCTGTTGCTGGTCGGCTCTTACTGCCCTCTAGCAAACCATTTCCCCTTTTTCGATGGGATGGTTTTCCGCTTCCTCCATCTCTTCCCGAGCTGGTTCGAGAGTTGTTAATCGAGATTGCAGATGATTAGTGTGTCGGGGTGGTGTGCTACTGCTGCTGCTGCTGCTGCTGCTGGGTACCGCGTCGCCGCTGCGGTGGTGTCGAATGCCAAATTGCCAAACGCCTCCGCCCTTTCGTGTGGGAGTTATCGGGTACAGCCAACCATCGATGACGTCCAGCCAATGGAAGGCGACAACAAATGTTGCTGAAAAATAGGCCCTGGCCGTACGTTTTTGTAGCAAATCCGAAATAACGAGAATTCGCTTCTCTTTTTTTGGCATTATGGCGTGCTACCGACCTACCCTACCCTACCATCGCATCCCGTCGACAGCCTGACGTTGAACGGATGAACTATTTTCCAAGTCCTTTTCACCAGGCACCAAGCATCCGGGAAAGCTTTTGTCGCTATCGTATGCGTGTGTGTGTTTGTGTGTATACATGCGAGCTCTCTCTCTCTACCGACACACCGGACGCGTTTGTGCGTGCACATGCCGGCCCATTGCTCTCGGTCGCTTACTTCACCCGGGACGGCTACTGTCCGGGTACGTCCGGATGATGGGATTGGCTGCCAAAGGCGCGCCCCAGGCGCCGGTCAGCTGTAGGCGCCTTGAAACCGTCCCAACAACAGGCATAGGGCCATGCGAGCGTACACGGACGAGCCGCGGTGTTAACGGGCGAGCGCCGGACTGTCGTCGTCGGTCGTAACCATTTGTCTTTTTCCTTGCTGCTTTGGCAGAGAAGTCGCCTTTTTTGTTGTTTTGCTTTCCAGACGCTGAAAAATGTCCCTATTGATGTACTTCTTTTTTTCTGCTGTCGGGACGTTTAACTACGGTGCAAGCCTGCGAACAGCTTGATTGTATGCACAGGAAGATGGAAACAGGCGGATGGACTAACAAAAAACTGCCACAGATTCGGAGAAAAACGGTACGGCGGTGGAACGCTTTTGGGGCCACGGATTTGAGCTAAATCGATTCGACCCAGCTTGTGCGACTACAAATCAACGATTTGCGTATGTTGCCGCAGGTCATCTCGATGTTGCGCATCTTTCAGCGTTCCAATTTTGTATTCCTAGTTTGTGCATTTTCTTGTCGGAAAGACACCATTCTTGCCGGGAAGCAACACGATGAATCAAGCGATTGGTTTATGATTGCATTTTCAAAAGTAGTAAAAAAACGCACCAAACATCCTTGAAGGTGATGATGACACAGTGACAGCGGCTCAATTCCTGGATGAAGCGTTTATTTTTGGTGTCATTTGACATTCACTCCTACCTTTCTTCATACCCAGACGCTCTTCTTAACTGACAATCTCAGCCAATGTCAACGGACCTTTCCCATAGAGGAAACGCGCAAGAAAGATCCCGTTGTAACCCGTTCTGTTAACCGACATAGAGAGAGAGAGTATACACACACACAATGCGGACGGCATTAAAGACATCAAGCATCGGCTATGCATCAAAAAAGAAGCCCAAGAACAGAGTACATCGAAGTGATAAATCCATCAACACCCAAACCATTAGTGGCAATAATCTCGCCCTTCACAAGCACCACACTGAGGGACGCTACTCCAGTCCCGTGTGTGGTGATGGATTTCCTTCATGTGTTTATAAGTTGCCGTTTGGAATGTTCAACTACCAGATCGCTAACCTAAAATTTCGTTACCATGCACTGCACTGCCGGCGACACCCGGCGACACACCGCCCACCGGGGCTACCCCGTGAGGGGTTTCAGGGGCTGTTTATTTGTAGCCGTCCCTGTGCCAAGACATTGCCCTCCAATGCCCCCTGCGCTTTCGCAAAGTGCGTCCGTGCTGCGGCACCCACAGGAGAGCGGAGAATTCCAGACGGAACGCTTCAGTTCACACTCCGTGTCGCCCGGGTATGGAATTGGTGCTGGTGCTAAAAACTGTAGGGCTTCGGGGCTTTTTGAAGTACACTTTCATATTGAAAATGGAAAGCATGTTCCCTCCGCCCCTGCCAGAACCGGCCCCATAGAGGAAGGCCAAAGAAACGGCACCCAACGGCAAATGGTTTGCTTGTCTTTCGGTATCACCCATCAGTTAGCTTGATCGCCGAGCTGTGTTTTGGCTGCGTGAAGCGCGTCTGGTGACATTCCGTTAAGTCTCCGGGCCGATAGAAGATACTCTTGGCAAGCTACCATGATCTTAAAAGTATTGGAAAGTGAGGAATATACAGCTAGACACTTACCTAGGGAACCGAAGATCTTGTACCCAAGTCTTTACCCCATTCTGATGCTTGTTTGGAGTACGTTGGTGTCATGGAATCCCGGAACGTAAAAGGAAATACAGGGAAAGGGGTATTTTTTCGGTCCAACCACCGAAATGGAAATGTCTTGTTTCTAAAGGCTTAGATGGGGGGGGGGGGGGGCTGCGCGTTGAAGACGGTTTCAAACACAGGCCTACTGGGGAGTTTGCTCGGAAGTATACCGTGTAGTATTATTTTACCTTTCAGTGTGGAAGGAAAGTCGCCTACATGAGACAGAGTAATGCGACGCAGAGTAACCCAGTATAGGACGCTCCAATGGAAAACTTTTCGCTTATCGCACCTTCGACAAAACAGTTTTTCTTGGGTGGTAAAAAAACATTCCCTCTGTTACCCATAAGTATGCAAAGTAGTGTTTACCGGATGGGGGGAGCTAATCCGGCAACGAAAAGTACTACAAGCGGCATGTACTACCGATGGAAATAATCGAAACGACTTTTGGTGGCTACCCTCAAAAGCTTACCCTCCTAGTACGTCTGTTGGTGTTTGTTTTTGCCCGAACAAGCTTTCCAGCCTCCAGAGCATACCGTTGGGGATTAAGGGAAAATCCCGTTTTATACGCGCTCTCAATATCTCCCCAGAAGGGATAAACGAGGCAAATGCGAGACATGTTCATGGGAAATTAATGAACAAGAGGTTGGCACTTTTCAAACTTTAACCGTGCACGTTGTCGTTATCAGTTTGTGGGAAATTAAAACAACGACCGGAAATAAGCCACCTTTTATCCGAGTTCCTCTTTTCTGCCAACAGTAGTAGAACGACAAACTTTGACACACGAAGTATGGTTGCTTTCCGCTGGCAGCGTGAAGTGTGAGCAAACGCCACAACTTTTCCACTTTGATGCATATTTATTTTTCAATTTTTACAAAATTATTCCCACCATTAAACTGTCTCTGCGTGCAGCCACACACATACACATTGGGCCCCTAAGTGTGACAAGTTTTTCCTGTTGCTTTCTAGGCTCTTTGGGCAAAAAAAAGATCGTCTTCCCGAGCTACTAGGTGCCGGTGCATATGATGCTCCGCAATGATGTATGTTTATGATAATTGCATTCCTGCTCTATCGCTGGCTCTGTTGGTTGGTTTGGTCGTATTTGAGTTGAAACTTCAACCTTACTTGGTAGCCTTGGGAGCATAAGTTTCCCGACAAAAAAAGAAACGTTTTCGTTTTCACTCCCCAAGCGCGCGCCGGCACAGGAATTTCCCATTTTTCCCAAAGCACTTGAAATTCTATCGAGGCCATCTGTGTTTGCTTGCATGTGTGTGTGTGTGCCTCTTCTGGCAGCACTTGAGAAACAACGGCATCTTGCAAACCGAGCGGGCCTTTGG
Source organism: Anopheles gambiae (assembly GCF_943734735.2). NCBI lineage: Eukaryota > Metazoa > Arthropoda > Insecta > Diptera > Culicidae > Anopheles > Anopheles gambiae. The sequence goes on along the minus strand of NC_064602.1, from coordinate 4,057,546 downwards.
GAAACCTGACAGTAGCGCCAGGCGTTCGCTTTGGTGACGAAATAAATGGCATCCACTTGACGCTATCGGGACTATTATTTTCGTTTTTCTTATGCACACTTTCACCCCTGCCGGTTTGCGGGGTTGAATCAAATGCATTCTGAGAACCGCGGATAGAATCGTTCCCGCTTCTGGCTGTTCTGTTTGGACCCATGAGCGAAGGAATGCAATCTTTCACATCATCACCATAACCGCGTACACATAAACTCCTCACAATCATTATCATCCAAGGGGGGTGGAGACCGAGAGGAAACGGCCACAATTTGGGCTGACTTTTGGTGATGATTGCATTTGTCATACATTTCAATGAAGCCAATTGAGAAAGGAAGTTTGTTTTGCTTCTCGTTTTCGGTCGGTTTTGCGCCCTCAAGATGTGCGTCAAGAAGCGAACTTCGAGCTCATCAACAACAGGGCTGGTTAGTGTGTGTGTGTGTGTGTGTGTGTGCTACGCCGTAAAAGTGGATGGCTAAATGATGGATGAGAATAAAGATTGCTTCAATTGCTTTTTCCCACCTCACGTTGAGCCACTTTATTTGTACGCGTCGAATGGAGTTTGAAGAAGTTTTCATCGCTGGTTTGCACCAATCGAGGAGTTTGTAAACGCAATTGTCGTCCGTCGTGAAAGGAGACAATTACTTGTCCACTGATTGTGGATTATAGCGGAAGGAAACATTAAATAAAACAAAGACATTGTTCCAATTAACCTCGATCACTTCCTTGGAAATGAATGATAAAAGCCTCGAAAACGAAATTTATTGCCATAATGTTGATTTAGAACGATTATTGTCCAAATATGATAAGTGAAATAGTACTGAGTTAAGAACATCTCTCTGTGCACTTACACCTATTAGAAAAGCATGTGCATTCTACTATTTTACTTGTGCATTTATACAAATGTAAATCACAGATTGTCACCGTCACGTGCACACTCGTCGGTCGTGAGCAAAAGTATCACAAGAGATGACCCATTTTTCGCAAAAACAATAGTCCAAAAAACACACTACAATTCTGCATTTCATCCTTCATTACGGTGCACATAAAAAGTGTTTCATTGTTACACAGACCCGCTGATTGTCTGCAAATGCTCGTAGGCACGTTTCTGGTACGGGCAGGCCAGGCCCGTTCTCGGTTCTATTAGTCCGGACAACTGCCCGTTCCCGTGTGACAGAATGGACTAAGTTTTCCACCGAACACTATCCACCCGGTAATGCCATTTGGATCGTAAATCAAGGGCAGCGCGGAGACCCACCACTCAGCGAGTGTCCTTTTTGTTTCAGTCTTGCTTAAAAAAATACACTTTTTTAAAACTATTCTCGAGGCAGAAAGAGAGAGAGAGTGGGGAAAAATAGAATAAAGAACCTTTCCATACCCTTTCCATCAACTGTTTCTTATGGTTGCATCTTCCTTGCGCCGCGAACGTGCTGCAAAAGTGTCATTCCGTATAATTAGGACGTGCTGACAGGGACAGTAGCATCAGCAGTAGCAGCAGCAGCAGTAGAAGAAGCTGGAAAAAATAGGAGGGCCGGACGCCTCCAATAAGGTAACATTCGTGCTGCAACACACGGCTGCAGCAGAAGTTATGGTCAGTTGCGATAAAATAGCAAAGTTATAACCATAGCTGCTCATCTTCATCAACAGCGGTTGGCCGGCACCGGCACGAGTGCTACTGCAATTGGTTAGTGGGAAATATAGTTTTTTTTCTTCCTCCTCACGATCCTGCAAAAACATTGGTGTCTTGGCTTGGTAGCAGCAGAAAAAAGCGAACCTCTAAAGAGGATACAAAGTGTAAGGAAAAACAGCGACAGATGCATCTTTCGTTTGGGGGCTTGCGCAACCGGGCAACTAACTAAAAAGAAGGGCACAAAGAAATAAGAATTTTAAATGAACGTAAAACTTTTCATCGTGATTACGGTTACCGATGTGGAAAGGAACATTATCCGTTTGCGAGATGCTTACAAAATTAAGAAAATTCTGTCCCCGGCCCGTTTCCACCCGATCGCTGTGCGACACTCGAGTGCCGCTAACAAGAGAATCGTCTGCTTGTGGCCGTACAGTATCGCCTACCACATTATCCAAACACACTCACTACCTCCGCCGTGTCGTATGGAGAGACGGCGTGCAGATATTAAGGACTAAATGATGCTGCATTCGCACGATTTACAGTTGGACACAACAGGGAGAAGCAGGAGGAGGAGGAGGAAGAGGACGTTGTCGTTCCGCGTTGACCAAAAGGCAAAAGGAACGATGTCGTTGCTTAACGAGCGGCCAGTGGTCTCTGTGCCAGCACTGCGGCCGGTGGTAAAGCACACCGCTGCATTAACGAAAAGACAATCGATGCAAATCAGCAAAAGGGAAGGAAGGAACAAACGCAGTGTGTCTCGCTGCCCACTGGTTCGTTCGCCTTTTTGCTGCCGGTTAATGGTGTGATGATGGTGTCGCACCACCTATCAGTCGCAGACAATCAGCCATGTTTTCTGCGACGATGACGGTGTCGCTGTTTGCTTTTACACCGGTTTACCACCATTATCTTTCGGTGTTGTGTGGATGAAGCCGTGGGTTAGTTTGTGTGCGCTTTGCGCTTTTGATTTATATGAGTATGAACGCTTAAATGACAAATATTGACCTAAACTTCTTCGTGCTTCCATTACTGAAAAGCCTATTTAATAGTTTGATGATTTATTTAACAAAATACATATCTTTAAATGATAGCTATTTTTGCTAAAAAATTCTTGGCTCACGCTCCAAGGGATGTACGACACGATTTCTTTTTTTTTGCTGTTCATTCGGTTCCCTTTTCAACACCATCCAGCCCCAGTAACTCCACCAGTAGGCATCTTGTCCATGTCCTTTCCCCTTGGCGATGTTCCTTCCCCATTCCGCTACAAGACACGCACACACGAGACACAAGGCACACAAGAGTTCGTGAACATTAATATCCAAACAGGCCTTTAATGCAGTTACGCTTTGTTTCGGGACGAACGCAAACAAAAAACGCTATGACCTTCTCCGATGTCTCTGGGTAGGTGTCTCTGGACACAGCTTCTTGGGTCAGCGCATGTTACTCCCCGCGGGAAGCTGTCGCCTCCAGCGAGGGCAGATGCACAAAGGAATCGTGCACACCACAGTACAGTGCTATAGCGATCGCATGTCCGGCGAACATGGAGCGTCCTTCGACGAACCCAGCAACAGCAACAGCGCTGTACTGTAATCGATAAGGCACACACGCAGGCACACACTGAGGAACGGACAACAAGCACCGGTGGGTCAAGCAAACAATTGACATTTCTTGTGACCCTCTCTCTCCCTAGTTCTGTGGCCAGTGTATGTTTGTGCTTTTTAAAGGGGATTCCCGTAGCTTGTGTTTTGTGTCTCCAGTTTCCACACTCGATGCCGACAAGGAAACTACTGGAATTTCATGAGTTTTGCGAGTGTTTTGGGCTCAGGAGTGTTTTAAACATACGCCGATTTTTGCTTCGTGACTTACCGACTTTCAATCTACTTAAGATCTGATCGTTTTGCACAGTCGCTTTGGGATTTGGAAAATTTTGCCGAAATAAAGCGACCTAAATACTCTGTTCCAAAAGTCGATTTCTCCACTCCTGAATCATCCACTTGACCATTACTGTGCTCCGCAATCATCAATTGCTGCTTGAAATGGATCAAGACAATCCTCTTTCACCTAGAGGCTGTACATTTGCAAACCCTCCGTACGACATCGTGAAGCTGGATCAAATTGTATCACCAATCCATTAGTCGATGGGTTGGGAGTGCACGTACGATTGACAGTTCCTAGAACGCATTAGCACCAACGTACGAAAGGGATGAACATATCAAAGCACAGCTTCCGAACATCGAGATGAACAAGCGATGAACAAACAAACCAAGAAAGAAAAGGATTCATCACGGTAACTCTATCCCGGAATCGTGCTGCTGCGTCGTTGTCTACAGGCGCCTAGGACATGAAGTCATACGACAGTGGAAGGAAGAGCATTATTGAAGTGGTCGTTCTCTCGGGTGTGTGATGATTTCACTTTCAATCCATCGTGTATCGGTAGCAATGACGAGTTGGGTTGAAATCTGAAACTATCCGAACCAATCCGGCCAACAATGAACAGATGATTGGGTCGATTGTGTTCCACTGAGTGTGCTGATGTTTACGAACAACTGAGGTTAATGCTTGAAAGGCTTGACAATCAGAAATACGCTCTGCTTGAATGGTGTAGCGTTTACTTTCAACAATTCCCATCAATCAAGGGTTAATGTGTTTTGGTTGAATGTGGTTTTAAATGTCATCGGTTCATGAGTACTTCCATTTTGTAAGACATCTCCCACGACTAGACAACAGAGCGTAGACTTGTGCTTATCTTCTAATATATGAGTTTAAATCACACTTTTATACTTACATTTCTTTACTCTTCTTGTTTCATTTTATTTCAGGTATGCTATTCGGATTATTCTGTTGAAGTGACGGGTGGATTTTCAAGTTGATTGTCAACACTACATTTCCTCCGTGGTTTGATGCCAACCACGAGCCTCCCATTACAATCAGTTTTCATATTATGGTAATGTAAATTCACTCGGGATCATAATTCCATCATAATTCGCACAGCATTATGTATGCCAAACGGATGCCCTCCACACCGTCGTCCTGTATCAATCACTGAAAATCCCATTTTGCAACGACAGCTTCTTCATCAACAGTTTAGCAAATCGGGATTTGTTATGGAACCTGCTCCTCCAGGAGCGTGTCTCACGTCTCGGACAAGCACAACCATCCGTACAACTCTATTCGTTTCAAGAATTTACATATCTCCACTCACGAAACATGACATTCGGCCATACTTGCCACCCTTTCACTCGTCTTTCCACACATACACCCCAATGGCAATCGCCCGATGGCCTTGCAGCCATAAACCAATCTTATCTTTTACCAGGTATAAAGTGTCAAACACCGTCCCTGTCAAGATGACTTCCAGGGAGCGTAATTGTGACAGCAGCAAAACAACACCTGGCAGCAGGAAATTTTGCAATCTAGGCGCCTTCGTGGTGGAATGGAATCATCTGGTATTCATTATTTCGCTGTCAACGCACACTTCCCTTTTTGGAGTGTGTGTGCTACGTCGTGCTGTGTATTGCGTCGTTACAAGCTCGCCTGCTTCCGGTGTCACTGTGTTTCATTTACATGCATGATGTTTCCATATGCAAATGCAACACAAACACACACACACAAACTTCCTCCACGTCTCCAACGTCTGGCCATGGTGTGGCAGTGCAGAAGTGGCTCAACATGCGATTGCTATTCTTCTTCGCCGTGTAACACCTGGTTCTTGTGCTTCATTGCCATCCCGAGGACGCGTTTGTTACGAGCTCTCGATGCAACCGGGTGGCTGCAATGGATAAGAAAACGAGAACGGACGACACCGTACCAGGGAAAGTTAACTTCCACGGTTCGATGAACGTCTGCTGCTCGTGCAGAACCTTCCCTCGTTTGACGCGTGCTAGCTTCCGAGTAATCTTAGCCGAACCTCAAATGCAGTTCTGTCTAGCTAGTTCAGCTTTACTTTTCCTGCAAAGTTTCGTCCCCGGACAACTTTCGCTGTGTCGCGTGGCTTAAACAGAGCGCTCACAAATGCCAAAGAAAATAAACCGCCCGGAATTTCTAAATTCGTCAAACGATAAGACTTCCGGCAGCGAACCGCTCCCCGACCGGTCGCAAATACAACCGGAACGGATTTTCATGAAGCATAAATAAAATAAACAAACCCAAGGCAAACAAACAAACAGTCGAGAGAAGGCGCGCTCCGAAATTGCTAGAACGACTCGAACAATTTACCTTCTTGCCGCTTGCTAGACAGTTGTACCAGACTGTGGCGGGTGAGTGGGGGTTCATTTGGAAAAGGAGATGTCACGCGCCAGGACGAACCTCTCAGATGTCACTGATGATGAACCGATCGTCCTCCCGCTGCATGGGTTCCGTGAATCCGCCAGCAGGCAATTTGTGCGCCCTTGGTTTTAACTTACACATACACAGAGCACACAAGGTCGTCAAGGCAAGGGTAGGAAAAGCCTGACGGAAAAGGAACGAGGGTGTTAATGGTTGTCTTTTCTTGGGCTAGGAGATGTTCTAGCTGTTTAATGCAGCATGCCGGAATACATCATCCTAGAAATGACAAAGTTTTATTTTTTTTACAAAACAAATTACCCATTTCCAATTATGTTCCGAGCGCCTTGAGACAACCGCCGCATCTCAGATGCCCAACGACTGGAACATTGAAAAATAATCTTCAAAGCGACACAAAAATATCCAATCTCATAAATACATCTTAAGCTCCCACAGTCTCCTGGATGAAGTCGTCTTAGAAAGGATATAAATTTTAAAACTAACAACTGGCTCGCAGGTTCACTCTCCGGCGTGTCCTTTCCGGAGCGTAGCACAGTCGCATGTACACTCGTGCTGGTAGCAGTCTTTCGACTTCGACTATTGTTTTTAACTTCCGTTTTACAGCATTCATGCATACAGAGCAATGCCTCGAGGATGAAACGGTTCACCGAGTCGTTTATCGTCGATGTGAAACTTCGCTTGGAATTCTTCCTAGAACTCTCGGTTTGCCCATAAATCCACTATCAAACCTGACAACACTGTGCCAGAGTGCAAGGGATTGAGCACGGACGCTAAAAAACGCATTGTACTGATGCGAAACGACTCCGGGTCACCGGGATTTGGCAAAAACGGTTGCCAAGAAGACGTGTACGGACGCGCGAATACCATCGGCATTCCGTGGAAAAATGTTCCCCAGTGCGCCGCCGTCCTTTCTCTTTCCAGCAAGATGCAAGACGTGGAAAACGATTTTCTGGAAAATTGTTGCAGTAATTCATAAATCACTCCACGGCCAGTCGAGCGGAAACGAGCCGCAACCCTTCCCAAACGGAAAGGCATCAGTCGGAGAACCCGGAGGGCAGATTCGGATGAGTATTTTCGGGTGTAAGCTTACTCCGTTGCCTTTCGTAGTGGATGTTTGAAGCAACCAAGTGGCAAGAGCTTCTAGGCACATAATCGGATTTTCCAACCGATTCTACCCTTTTTCGGGTTTACCACAGAAGCTGTCGCCCTTGTCGAGAGCCAAAGCTAAATAAAATATTAACTCAGCTTCTTGACGGGTGACAAGAGTAAAATAAAACATCTTGTGGGACGAATTAACCAATATTTGTTCGTGGCTTTTCGGCCACACTTTCTGTTTGCTTACGGATTCTTTCACTGTCCTCGGCGAATGCTTTCTTCTGGGGTTGTTTTTGTGGACACATAAAGGACCGGAACACACGGCAAGACGGTGAAAAAGAAACCCGAGCCACATTAATTAGTCATTTACTTGCCCTAAGCCAACACTGTCACTTTACGTTTCTATCCGGATTTACTTTGGACAAGAAATCTCTTCCTTCTTACGGGTATGTACAGTACGTAACAAACACACTTTCCCTTGAGGCAACTTAAAAGCTTCGTGCGACCAATAAAAAGCACAACCAGACGAGTAAAGTACCGGTAAGCTCCTGTACGTTCCTCTGCCAGAGTGTATCGATGCATCGATGCGGAAGGTAATTCTTTATCCGCAAACTAACCTACTTTGCCCGGTTCCTCGGAGCACAAACACTGCAATGACGGGTTTGCATATATGTCTTGCTTTGCTTTTTTCGCAACAAGCCCTCCCCTATTGCTATTGAAAGATTCTTCACACAAACTCCCTCCTCTCCCGGCGCAATCGAACCAGAAAAGGCGATAAAAAGAAATACGACACCTACAACACTCTGGCCACTTTGACGAAGGCCTGCTTCCCTTGAACCAACCGGTAACCGGCTGCAGCAACGTATCGCCTTTCATTAAGGCGAGTCCTGCTTGTGTGTGTGTGTGTCCTGTGGGCAATCGAGTGCTGCTGCGTCATCGTTGCACATCGGCACAGGCGTTGGCAATCTGGCAGGCAGGAATATGTCTGGATCGAACGTCCAGATATCACGTAATACGACACATACAGAAGCACCCTAATTCCCTCCCCCCTTCCGGCAAACCTTCACATTAAGCCGATCATATCCCAACACCTTCTTTCGCAGCCAAAGGTCTTGCAGACGATGGGGACGTGCGATTTCTTCGGTGCAATCGTCTCCACCTCCCCAGGTGTCTGGTGGGACGCTGGTGACTGATGCAAACCAAACGAGATCAGCAACAGCAGCAGCAGCAGCAGCTACCCAGTAGCTCGTGTCGGTTCACAGACGACGTTCGTTCTGCTCCAAATCTCATTCCTTATTCAATATACTTCCTCCGAATTTTGGAAGCCCTCTCCAACGGCAAGGCATGCCTTCACTGGGTAGTCTTCTTACCGAAGGCCGTTCTTGCATCGGCGTTGGAGTGTATCGATTGAGACAGCTTTTCGTGCCTGTCGTTCTCTGATCGTGTGCTGTGCCTACTGTCCGTGCTTGCCGTCTTAAAGGGCAGCTGACAGGGGGTGGATACTGGTCTTTTTTCTTTCAGGTTTTTGCACACCCTGCATCATCCCAGCACGATATCGCCCTCCCCTCACTTCTTAATCCCCGATCGAGACGTCTTTCGGGACGATTCAGTCTCTGAGCGTGCTTGGGGATGAGAAGCTGTTTCGACCTATCGATGGGATCTCCCGGAGCAAACATACACACACTCTTAAATATACACACACACACAACAGCATAGAATTTTAATTAAGGCTCTACTTTTTGTGGAGGCAAACTTCAGAGCAAAGTCTTTCCGAGTGGCATGTAGACACTGTTGACCAACACTTTGGGAACGGGACATGCAGGGAGAGTGCTTGAAATTCATTTAGGCTGAATCAATATTCTTTCGGGCGCATTATGAGATGATGTTGTTGTTGCAATTGGATCACGGCCGATGGGCAAACTCTGTTGAGGCATCAGAGAAAAGGTACCCCTACAAGCTATCTAATGAAATTGGTCCAATGAATTGATTTTGTAAGGCACGTTTGGCCTAATGTACGCCTCGTGGCTGGGAGTGTGAGATAAAATGAGGACATTATATTTTATTTATATTTATATTTCATGTCCACAGAGCTAAAGAACTTACGTTCGCTTTAATGTTACTTTTATATTTCATTTTTTACCAAATTCTGGCCACTGCCTCTGCATCATTCCATTCCATTGTTTATGTTCGTGTCGCTAGTCCAGCCAATGGAAAAATAGAATGCTCCCTTCGCAACCAACTCGAACCTCATGATTGCTTATATGTTAATTCCGCAATTATTAAAATAAACAAAACCTCCCAACGAGGGAAAGGGCAGAAGCTGGAAAAGAGCATAACAGAATGCAATTTGTAGGCATCCCCTCGACTCCACCGCACAGCACACAGCAGCTACCGTTCCTCACATTCGCTCGCTTGCAGAGATTTCGATCGAAAAGCATACAAATACATTTACATTTCTATATAATTTGAATACGTTTCGATGGGTGCTTCTGGACAGGATTCTAATCCTCATGGTACAACCACCACCCGGGCCACAGCCTCAGCAAACGATTGCAAATGGGCGGCGCCGTACCTGTCATTCGGGCAAGTGCAAAACGATTTAACGAATATCAAAACGACAGAAAGCGCGGAACAACATTTGCATTTCCGATTTGATGATGTATTCAACCATAATTTGTGCATTGATCGGTTTGGGGGTCGTTTAGAGTCTGGTAGGCTGTACCTCTGTCTGTCTGGAAGCTTATTCAAACAGCATGTTGAACCTTTGCCAACATTTTACTCTATTTTTAAACTGCAACAACACATGGCACGCTCAATTATCTAAAATCAGATACATTAAAAATGTATGTTAGCATTGCAATTTCTATTAGTGATATGATAATGGATCTCGGACCTTGGAAATCTTTTGCAGAGCAGATGTTGTACTCGATGTCGATGTTTGTTTGTTCCGATCAGTGAGAGACCTACTTTCGCTTAATTTGATACACTCAGAACAATAGCTGATTGCTGTGCCGAATAACCAAACGGGCCACCCTTTAAAGCTTTACTAAGGATGGTCACAGCGAACGAACAACTCCATATCCATAAATGAAGTATTGTGTTAAGCTGACCAGAAGATAAAACACCTTGTTGGGGAACGCTCCACTGTGTTGTTTTTGCCCTTCTATTCGCTGAACACAAAAGCACACAGCCTCAAGCGTATAAAATAATACGTCGAACGGTCGCGCTTTTGTCTCAACAATGTACCCCTGTCGATCATCTTTCCCCGACGGATGCAGCTCCAATCGATGCACTCTGGACCAACCCGGTGGAGGAACAATTCAACAGTTAATAGTGTTGCTTTCTCGTTGCACAACCCCCGGGAGCTTCGTCCTTGGCCATGTTGCATTCTTTGGGCAATTTTTAACCCAAGCCCCGTTGTTGTTTATGATCTCGTCGCCAGTTTCCCACAGGAGCCACCGTGCCGAATGGAACGCAACGGGTTCCGCGGGCAGCAGAAGCGTGCACTATTCAAACAAGTGATTAGCATTGGTTGATTTACAAAGCGATCGCGAAGGGCAAAAGATGGCCCGTTAAGACAGGGCACAAGAAATACACACACACAGCCAGCCACGAGCAGATACAAACAACGTCAATGATTATATTTGAATTTATGATGCGTCTCGGATCTTCGTGCCCCCGATCCATCATCCAGGGTCCGCAGTTCGCGATGCTGGCTAGCCCCCACCCAATACAACCACCAATTTTCTTTCAACCATCTTCGCCATCCGCAAAACCGTTGCTTCCGTCGCATTGTGGGGAAGGTTACGCGAAGAAGTGATTTTTCTTGGCATAACGAATGTTGTGTCGCTCATGGGAGTGCTGGCAAACAATTTTCATTCCTCACCCTTTTGCTCCTTGACCCCAGCCTGTGAATGTTTTGGCCGTCTTCGAACCTTCCCTTCCCAATGGAAGAATGCACTGGTGAATCCGGAGCGGGGGCAGGGGGATATTTTGGTTGGCCGCCACACTCAGTGCCTTCGGGGTGGAATACGATTTCTTTATCTCAGCATCACGTGCTGAAACTTCTGCTTACGGTGCCTTCCCCGGTGCCCTCGGATGGGAAAGAACAAAGACGAAAGAGCAAAGCATAAACGTGACGAACGTGGCGATCCTTTAACCGGCAGAAAAGGCCTCAACCGCATCCAGCCGATGAGCCGAAGAAAAGATAATGATATAATTGCATGCTAAATGGGCTTCAAATTGAAAATGCATCGAATCAATGCAAATAAATGCGGCTGCCAGGGAGGAGCAGAAGGAGCGGACCAGGCGGGCACTTCTGCTGGAGGTTAAGGCAGGCGAACAAAACGCATAGAGACCGCTTTCTACTGCAACTCGGCCCATGGTGGACCCGGTATTCCGGATTGGTTGTTGACTTTCCATGCAGCCGGGCATGCAGCTTGTTAACCCTCGTCGCCATCATCATCGTCCACAGGCCGACTGTGATGAGAGGTTTTGTGAGTAATTGCGCACTAATCATCGGTCTCGGACGCGGGAAGGATCAGGCCTTCGAGAGAGCAGCTCTTCAACTTGAGCTCACGAGCAAAAACGCAGCACCGGACCAGATGTATTGAGGTGCGCTTCCTGCAACACACTTGACCCTGCTGCTGCTGCACCTTTCCCTCGAAGCATGAAGATTGCCATTCATCAAGATGCAGGCGGCATGAAGCGGTTTTGCAGTTGCATCTTCCCGTATCCCTATCTCTTTTGCGTTTCCATCTTCTCGTCCGCTGTGCCCGGTGGTGGTCCAGGGGCTATTAAATCATCTTCTTACAGTCTCTGAAGTGGCTGGAATTGTGCAGGTTGCAAAAATTTCCCGTCAGGTGAGTGCCAGCAAGAAACCGCTCGCGTCGGTCGGTTGGAAGGCTCATCTTATACTGAAGGCGCACCGGCTACCTATGGTTAGGATCGTTTCATCCTGCTCTCTGTGTACATTCTTCCGGTACAATTCTTCCGCTACAAACGCTGAGCCGAGCTGAACGAGCGACAATCGCGGGCCGTAACTCGTCCAAAATCATCATATTTTGATTAATAAGCAGTTTTGTGGCATCACCATTCTCGAGTGGCTTAGCGAGACCGGTACTGAGGCTGTAGATTTCAATTCGTACTCGAGAAGAACCGCTCCTGGCCAAGCCAAGTCCGAAATGAACAAATTGTGAGTACAATGAATGGACAATATTGTCCAAGGATAAGTTGCAACAGTTTCAGTTATGCTGCTCATCTAACCATTTCAAAGGCTATCATTCTCAACAGTTTCGTATTCGTTACGATTTAGCTCACTGAAAAAGCGCACATTTATCCATAAGACATGTTTTGGTAGTCATTTATCTGTCTCGCTTTCAACCATACCATAATGAGGCATTCAACCATATCGTAGATGATTAAAATTTGTTTGCAAAAGTTTATAGCACTGCTTTGTGTATCAGCACTCACCTTAAGAGCCTTTAGAAATGACACTTTGAAATTTCCTTCATTTATCAGAAGAGTATGTTCCAAATTGGGGAACATACGGAGTAACAGTTCATGTATATGTTCGCATAAACGTTACTCTGTGTTGCTTGCCGACCCTGACATGTCATCCAATTATAACACAAACGCTACCATATAAAGCATATTTCTTTGTTCCAAGACTTAATTACTGCTTCCACCAGGTTCCACCAGTCGCTTGCCCACTTTGTATCGCTGGATGATCCTGTCAAGTGTTTGGCTGCTTCACACTGTGCTGAAATATTTGGTCATTAGGACGGAGAAAACTCCCTTTGCCATCCTGTCACACAATAGTGTATGGCTCGACACGAAACGCCAACGTGAGGTGTCCTTTTTTAGGCAACAGATCAGATCAGATGCCAAAGGGATAAAAGGTGTTATCCTCTGAGCTCTTTCTATCACTCTCTCTCTCTCTCTCTCTCTCTCTCTCTCTCTCTCTCTCTCTCTCTCTCTCTCGTTGTTCCCAGCTGCTTGAAAACTCTTTCGTTTTGTAATGAGAAATACAGTTCACAGAGTATGCCCCGGTATTGTATCCTTGTTTTAGTTACATTTTTGTGCAACCGGCTCTCATGATTCTACAATGACAAGACCAACACAGGCAGACATATTGCTTCCAGCCTCCCAAGAATTACTTCACATGCATCTTGGTAATTTTTCGCTACACACAAAACTTTCACACTAATTCATGGCAGGAACCTATCTCACCGGTACGACAAAAGCTGGCCGACGAAGACCTGGTACGGCTCGGTGACATTACATTAACGATTTACTGGAAATCCTTCTACCATGACCCATGACACCTACACCAAAGTTCGGTGCTGGATGGTACAAACATACGCTTCGTTCTCTAATCGCCTCGACGTTATGCGTGCGGTACACAACGCGCCTGTCCCCTTGTAGCCTCATGGTCGTCCTGTTGAGCGCACTCCTGGGCTGAGTGATGCTTATCTACACACTCCCGGATGATGGTGTGTAATGTGAGCGCTCAACCCTCGTTGGATGCTGGAGTCGGAGAATGCGTCGCCAGCTGGGTGATGTCAGTGAGAGACGTCTGACGTACTTAAACCCATAGGCGTAGCGCCATACGGACGTGTGTCACAAGTGTCCTTCGTGGAAATATTCCACCATCGTTCGCATGGTTTCGATGTCTATCGAAAAATTGGATTTCTGCTCGGTTGCTTGCATGACTGCAGGGTGTGAGCGAGAATAGGCTGTGTAATGTATGAATAGGATCTTAAATCATCCCATTCTCAGCAACAGTTTGTTCGCATTCCAACTGATGCTTAAGCAACAGCAATCCATAAAAGAATAAAATCATAAACATGACGGCCACCACACTGAATGCATTTCTTGCGGTTCATCGCTCCTTTAAACCCACGCAAACTTGACCAGACGTCTGTCGTCTCCGGTGTTCCGGATGGTCATATTTTAACAAAACTCACAACCAACGCAAACTTCTCTACACACACTCATATGTTCCTACACGGAAAATTCTTCGAGTGTGAACATAAATCTATTATCTGTCGGTTTTCATTTTGCTCCAGTCCATTCGCACTACCTCGCCAAACTTCGTCCACTGCGCACCACGCACACCACGCGTCTTATTAATCATTCTCCACATCCACGAAAGGAAGCTCCACGAAGAAACATATTTCGGTCGGAGAAATGGATTTACTTGCCTCTCGCATCTCGCTTGGTCACACTTTACTGGTCAACTGCAACGGAACTGTGCACCCACCTTTCTGTGTTGCTGATGACCTCAGCAAACCACAAACCCGTCAGCAGCAGCAGCAGCCAGTTCCGTCGTGGGACGTTTTTGCCGTGCCCGTTCCATCGTGCAACGTGCACTCTTCCCACAGTAGACAGCCAAAACCCCGGGCAAGGTTAGCCACAAGCGCCAAGCGCACAGGCAAATGGTAATTGAAAGCAGCTCCGTTTATCCACCACCGGAGGAGAACCCATTGTGATGGCTTCTTTCAGATCGAGGTTGATAATTTTACGGTTGAGTGGTTTATTGGTTGAGGTTAGCCTGCTGTAAATTGCAGAACGACTTGCCAATTGACTCATGCTTTAAGTGGACTGCGATGACTATGTGTGGCCGTGGCCACGGCAGGCGTTTTGTAAGGTAAATATTCAACCAAATTTCTCCCGAATCAATCAATACGTATGTGAAACGACTTAAACGATACAATCACCATCATCCATCGTATAGGGCATCATGATCATGGATGGGGGTTTTATTTTTTTGGAGAAAAATAATAAACCTTCATTTGAACTTGCCAGGCTTGCTGTGCTCAAGATCCTTTGCTCCTCTCCTATTCACGTTCTGATCTCTGATCTTTATATTCCTTCGCCTCATTTACCGGTGCTCCAAAACAGCAGGGTAGAATGATCGCGTCTTCGAGCCGTAGTTTAAAGATCTTCAGATTCAGGACGCCTTTGGAATCACCCCGGACACACCTCTGTACAGCTCTCAGGCTCAGCGTTTCATGATCGGTTGCCGATAACTCCGGATGCTAACGAGGGTCAGCCATAATCGATTTTACGATGTCCATTATTTATCCAATTTTTGACAGACTTCTACTCCATTCATCGGCATGCTTTCGGGACCTGTACAGTCCTTTACTGATTGATCAGAGATGGATCGTTTTTGGAAAGCTGAGGCCTCAAATGGGAAGCGAGTTCTTGGAGCAAACCATCCACAATTTGTAATAAACCAAGCTGTCCCATTCTCTTCACGCAATCTTTTATACTACTGTTGCTGGCTGTTTGCGTGTGTGTGTCTGTTTGAAAAGAGGTCTCAAATTTCTACTACGATTTGTACAAATGTTCACCCACAGGTCCGGCAACAAATCATTTGTTTGTACCTTGAATAGCTACCGTCGGTGAAGATTACTTTTTTTTTCTCGGCTGCCTACACACACTCTGGCAACTGATGTGAATCACGATTCAAAAGGAAATGAAAGTTTTGAAAGATTTTTAACTATTCTGAGGCAGCCCAAAACGAGTCAGAATTCTATTAAACAACCCAACAACAGCCAAAACTTTGTAGTGCGAAGGAAAACCAATAACCAATCTCCAAGAAAGATGGAGATCGTACGCTTGTCTCCTACCCCACTGTACAGCCCGATCAACCAACGGAGCCAATCTTCATAATTCTTCAAATCACGCAGTTGAAGAGAGCCATCGACCGCTTAACAAGCTGTCAAAATGTTATGCCTTTTGTTAAATGTTGTCGGCATCGCTTGAAAGGGCAAAAAGAGCGGCAAGAGAGAGAGAAAAAAAATAAAGAAACAAATTACAACCCCGGGAGACCCCCTTCCGAACAAGTTCAACTTTCGGACATGGACGGACAAGACGGAACATCGGTCATTGCGTTGATGCGGTTGGCAAGTGGATACAACAGGGGAACGAGGAAAAGCGAACAAGTACCGTAAGGTAAATTGTTTAAAGGAAAATATGAAGTCCGAAAGATTGATGCCCGTAGTACGGGAACTCAATTATGAAGAGCTTTCTTTCGATTTTTAAAAAGCACATGTGGGTAGTACGCGGCTATTCGCCACCATCGTCATGTTGTGTTCGTAAGCGCACTTGCTGATGATGATATTTCATTCGCATTTCATTCGCACCCAAGGTCTTTTAGAATGTGTGGCATCTTTCAATTTCCACAGAAAATAAGTTGTAAAATTAATTGTTCAATCGAACCGTTCATAAGCTGCCTGCCTCGCTCAATGCTAACAATGTGTTTGATGTGTTGATTTTCCTGCTCAAACGCTCAAGCGCAATCGCAATTGTTTCATCGGAACAGTTGCCCGCATCCTGATTTCAAGCAAACTCTATCTCAATTTCCATCGAACCACACTAATTTGTATTGAAATTCTCATCCCACCCACACCTGTGCCGTCCGGTTGATAGAGTTTAATCAATAAAACAATCAGTCAATCAACTTTTTCGCACAAACATCCCAACCATCCGAACCGCTCCATCAAAATCACTCCTTGGGCGTCATACAAACATGAAGAGCAAAACCTACTTTGACACATAATTCTTGATCGAGTGGTAAAAATGGTGAAAAACAATCGGTAGAGAGAGTGAGAGAGACAGCTTAAAAAGCACGATAGAATTCATCAAACACATCCACGTGCTATTTTTAATGCATCGTTGCTCCCGGGAAGTGTTATTTTTTGTTGAAAATATTCATCAAGCATCTGACAGAGAAGCTTTTTTTATTCATGCTCTTCATTTCATTGATGGGTGAAACTGCAGTCTAGGCAACTAAATGAAAATTTGTAGTGGCTGGATAGAGCCACCGGTCATCGCGGTACGTGCAGGACAGTACATAACAGTGAATAGGTGGAAAAAGCGTAAAAGCTATCCAAACCAACTTCGTTTCATATTGTTGTGTATGCACATGCATTGTCAATTAACACGAGAGTGATTGTATTTTGTCTATTCATACGTTTTATATTTATTTCTGATGAACTGTGATAATCCCTTTAAAATCCATGCAGTTCTAGAACTAATTTTAAACGTTTCACATTTTTCAACTATTCAATCAGAACTAAACACACATTTCACTTTATGAAAGTCCTTCCCTCAGTCGGCAAACGGGCAGAAGCACAAGCGACCTTACATTACCAAGCCCTCCGCACGTTTCCCTAATTGTTGTCCCGAGTTCTTGATTGAAGGCGTTGAACTGACAAGGTGTTTGCGTGTACGACCCGGCGATTTGATGACTTAATTGCCCACAGAACGCCTTCCCATTGCATGAACAATCCTCAACACAGCTTCCCACCCCATTTGCACAGAAGCCGTTTCCTCCCGGTTGCCAAGCGACGGTCGAGAGATGCTCCGACACTTGTATCTTCGAGCTTATGGATAACACTAATTTGTTCGGACCACCTTCCAATTCACTCGCCAAGAGAGTTAACTCTCCTCTCCCTCCCTACCTCCCTCACCCACCCAATGGCCGGGCAACTAACCTTCGGAGGTCCAATTAATACTGGTGCCTGTGCGCCCTGCACCTATTCCAGTATCTGCCAATCGTGGTCGAGTCGTGTTTGCTTTGCCATTTAACCAGGTTTGCGGTTCGTACTACGCGCTACTGTTAGTACCGGCTATCAGATCTGTGCGCGGTGGCAGTGGTGGCCACTACTGGGCGTTTACCTTCCACCTTCGTACATTAATCTATCGGAAGCCAGCGGCATGTTCCTGGCATATTGATCTAATTAACTCTCCGGCACCACCTTGTGCATCGGCCCAACCGTACGATAAGACGTAAACCGACATCGGTTGCTGCTCTCTACGCATTCGTTACAAAGCGGTTGCCGCAAGAACTTGCCAGAACTGTACGCGATGGAAATTCCTTGGCTCACCGAACTTCCCCTCGCAGTAGCTTCCAACCATAACTGGGTGGGAGCGAAAGCAGTGTCGGCAACATTCAGGTTAAGTTAATTACCGTCGAACTAAATTTGCCATACGGCAGCTGTACCACCGTTTTGGTTCAATAAGTGGGAGGGCAAGGGAAACGGACAGCAAAACCATTTGTGATCGTTTCTTCCGGTCGAGCGAGTGATGCTGATTGATTAGGTTAAGCGGTACCGACACACGTTCTGTTACTGGATGGGGGCAGATTTTCCGTAAAACTTTCATTGCTTCTCACAATATTTCGCAACACGAAATATCTTACTTAAGGCCAACGAATGTATGCAGTAACGTTTAAATGGAAATATGATACCTTGAGGCTAACTGCAACAAATGAACACTAAATGGCTGTTTTTAATTATCGTAACGCTTGTCCCAAATCCATAGTTCAACGAACGAACTCTGCTGGTACTGTTTTGGAGCATTGAATTGTGTAATGTATTACAAGGAACGTGATACTTTAGGGTAGATTCCTCACCGATAATGTATGCAACTAATGCTTGCTCTTAAAGATTTTATCTGCCTTTGGATCAACAACCGACCAAGTGAATGGAAATCGTTTTCCTCTCCACACTCAACGCTATTGAGAGTGAATGTGTGCTGGAGCTTATTTCATTACGTTGGGAAGACATCCTCAAACGTACTCATAAATTCCGCATCACGTTTTCTTTCTTCGTTCGAGCCATGAATGTTTCTACCAACGTTCTTTTTTTTTTGTTCATGTTCGGACCTACGAAACATATCCAAAAAAGGTGTAGAAATATTCATTGCCCATCATGACTGACAGAGACTAAAACAAATAAACATTCCATCCGCCCCAGAGGAGGAAAAAACCGGACAAAACAAAACCCATAGACCTTACTCTGTCTGTCGTAAAAAAATACAGAATCACGTCAGTGCCCAATTCTATGCCCCCTCCACTCATCTCACGACCCCACCTCAAGTGATGCTCTCTGTGGAAGGCTCGGAACAACACAGAAGTGCGTTGGAATCCGACTCGGAGATGTTCCTCTCGGCGACGCCATCTACAAACACCTTCAAGTGCACACTGCTGCTGTACCATCTCCCACATTGACAGCTGGTGGGCGCAACTAGCCTTCCAGCGATATCGTCCCCGGAACGCCTAGGACCGGGGTGGCAATGCCATCGCTCGGTAATCGAAGCGTTATGGAAATTTGTTTCATAAATTTATGACACTCGAAGGCACTCGTACGATCCCCAGGAATGGAATGGAGAGGCAACGAGCAGTAAAAGATGCTCGCTAAGCATGTTCTTGAGATGCCCGTCGAGTTCTCGTCGTAGAAGCAACGGCGGAGCGATGATAGTTCAACGAGTTTGTTTGGGCACGTTTGCGCGTTACCTCGACCCAACGCGTGATCATGTCTTGGGAAGTTTTTGGATGTGTTTTGGAGCAATAGTTGTCATAAATGCGCTCAATTCCTGCTTCAAAACCCTAAATCAGAACCACATTCACGTCCAGCAATTGTCAAAACACTTATCACGTCCCAATATTCCGTAGGCTTTTCTTTAAAGATCTATATTCGCTCAGCATTGAAAAAACCCACGCTGTCCACCCCACGCGGGGTTGCCCTCGATGTTCGAAAAACCATCATTAAAATCTCGACACCCAGGCGAGACGATGAAAGGAAAGCGAAAGATTTGTTCGGTGCGAATGGATTAATTAGCTGGCATGGGATTTCAACATCCTTTTCCTCCACCGCTTCCCAGAACATCGCGAACTGCATTATTGACCCCGAAGGAGCCCAAATTTCTTCTCACTTTACATTCTCCCGTCCCATGTGTTGCACTCAGTATCAACAAACACAACTAGGACAGCAGGGCACACATTCTGCCAAGCCTGGCGTTGCAATGGTTTTGTGGTAATTGTTTCCAGATGCTTACAGACTGAAACCTTGCCTTGCACCCGCTGCAAGCGTATGCATCGGTCAAGTGAGCGAGGCCATAGGCCTCGGCAGGACGTCGTCGACTGGGGCGAGACTCTCCGGGTTTCTGGTTTCTTTCGCCGACTTGCCTTACATACATACTGCACCGGATATATGCTCACATGGTGTGGGAATGGTTTTGGAGTACAAAACAGTTCGTCTCGTATTTTGGGTTCGCCCCGAACAAACCCGCGTGTACCCCGCGTGAATAATTGAGGTCACAGAGTGATTTATGGACTGCGCGTCTAAACGATGTTTGTGTTACAAGCATACTTTTTTTTGGTCCAAAAATGTATAAGACCACATGTTGGCAGATCCTTGCACGCGCTCGGGGTTGGATTCTACGTATGGGGGATGGTTTGTTGCTGCTCTTTTTTATCAGGGCATGCAAAACCTGAAACAGGATTGACAGTTTAATTAAACCTCAAATGGTCACTCACGATCACGCGCTGAACGGCGGCAACGGCTTTAAGTAAAGATTTTGTTTGAAAATGATGAATCTTTGGATGAGAAACAGAGTGAAATGACAGCTTCAAATAGAGAGCAAAGAATACCCGCGGATCCCGAAACATAAAGTAATTGATTAACACCGTTCATCTGTGTTTATCCTTCTAAGTGTGCTTTGGAAGCTGAGCGCTTGACAGCAAGGAATCGTGAGAAGGAGTCTCCCTCGCCTGAAGGCAGTGAAGATCTGCACACTTTTTGGAAATGCTCACGATACATATTTTACCTTCCTTGTTGAAAAAAAGACATAACATGGATTTCAACTACAATCGTCCCGGTCAAGGGGAATCTAAAAAAAAGTCCCGGAGTTTGACCGAAAACCATTCCCAAAAGCGGCTTAAGAATATCGTGGAGACCGATCCGGCTTTATTCTATTTAAATTAGAAACTGATTCCTTTCCGATTGGGTACAATTATTTGCTTCTTTTTCTTGGGCTTCACTTCCCATCGTGCTCGTAGTCATCGTAGTTGTGGACGGTTTTATTCATGTTTTAGGACATTTCTCTAATCTGCTGGTAAGGATCAGGACCGCAGCAAGAGGCACTGAGGCAATACACGTTAGTATGCGTGATTGTGTGTCCGTTCCGAATTGAAATCAGATGAAACGCTACAACACTCGGAGGTAGGATTGCCTCCCGTGGAGTTCGGTTGGACCGGGATGAGGGATGTATTTGGGCTTTCAGTTTCTAGCCCGTTCGATCTACGGATCCGATCGTTCATACCTTTGCACGACTTTGACCAACGGCTCTCTTTTTCTCACTATCTCTCTCTCTCCATTCCTTTGAGTTGGACGTTGAAATGTCGTTTCTTTCTTGAGTTTTATATTTGCCTTTCCTCGTATTCCTCGCAGAGCTAAGGCAGAGCGCGGGAAGCTGGACGTGATCAGTCCGATTTCTACCGACTTTGGGCGCGAGACGTTCGTTGATTATCTGGGCCCGTTGATCGGTCGCAAAGGCGTCCGGTACGTGCTCGGGCAAACTTTGCGTGCCGCTGAATAAACGATGTGTCCGCCCGATGTCCACCAAAAGCCCAAACTTCATCAAACTTAGAAGAAGGCAGAAAGAAAGTAGGGAAGAAAGAGAATACATACGGATGGTGGGATACGGAAGGAGAGAAGGGCACCCAAGACAGCTTTTTAAAAAATGATTAATTCTAAGATCGATCTAAGTGATTTCCCCCCAGCTAGGCAAAGCAAGGCCCGAAAGGGGAAGAACAAGCCTCCGGCTAGAGAGGAAATCCTAAATGAACACGATGCGCGCTGCTGCTACATTAAATTGGTTCGTGTTTTGATCTAAACGATTCGATAAGAAATAAAACATGCTCGACATCTTTCCCACTTTTTGCTCCACGTTTGCCGGAAAGGTTTTGCTGTTTTGGGGATATTTTTTTTTCGGGTTCGAGTATTAGAAACGGGTTCTCCTCTGGTTGCGGATGGGGTCTCATGGCAAGCAAGGAGGAACTGGAAAACAAATCATTTCAATAAATCGAATGTCTTTCGGTAGCTCTTCGGTGGATAGGATTCTTGTTTTAATCGAAATTGAACCAGGTAAATATTGGAAAAAACTTGAAATAAGTTCATTACGGAGCGGTCAACACGAAGTGTTGATTAAGCTTTTCCGTTTGGTTGTTATTATGTTTCCTGGCTTGTTTTATCAAGCCTCAACAGAAAAGTGTGTTCTCTTCACTTCTTTCATCCATGTACGGGGTGGATTATTATTGATAAATGTTGTTTTAGTATCATCAAGCATGTTTGTATTTCATCCTCTTTAGTATAACATGCAGCCACAAACAAACGTGTGTATTGAGATATCTATCGAAGATCAAAGCGTAAAAACAAAACGCCCCAAGCGATAAGGGATGGTACAATTTTTGGGACTGACTGATTGATTTTTATGATTAATCAATTCCTGGGAGCTTTCACCAATACCTTTCCGTTGATTGGCTTTGCACGCTTTTCAGAATATGAAATATGATATCAACAATACTAGCGTAACATCCAATTAAAAGCTTCCAATTTAAACAAACTATCGCCAATTACTCATATCATAATCTTAGTTAATAGTAGTAACCGTCGTTGGACACCGTTGGTGATAAACTCCTGGTATTGACGATACAAAAAAGCGACTACACTAACTTTCATGATATCGGGCGTGTTCTCGTCCCCATTTATCTTATAATTACAAGGAATTAATTAGTCAACCGCCCCATCCCCACTCACCGATCCGCTCCATAGATCCGTCAGGGGTGCCTGACAACACACACACACGTGTGGATCACGCCGGCAGCAGTTTGTTGATTTTAATGCCCCGCGACTGAATGCATAATTATATTATTTTCATTTTTAACGGCACGGCTCGCTCTTCCGTTCCGACCACAGTCAAAAGGGCTCCTACATACATATATCCAACAAGGTATCCCCTCCGATCGTGCTACGGTTTTCTACGCTTCGCTTAAAGGGCTTGAAGCTTGCCCAGCGCTGAATAATGTCACTTTTCCTTCGATACAGTGGGCGTTTTCCGATCGTTTACCGAGTGAAGCTAATTAAATTAACGCCTACGGATTCTCGCCCCCCAGCAGCGACTTTTTATGACAAAAAGCGAAACTAAAACAAAATGCAAAAACAAAAAAACAGATAATTAAAAACATAAACCTTTCCCTCCCTTCACGATCAGTCGACTGGAAACACATAAACTGTCAATGTGTGAGTGTGTGTGTGTTTATGCTAGACCCTTAAAAAGCGCAATATTATGCCGAAAAGTATGGTTGAATTGGAGTAAAAAAATCGTATGAAAATTAGAGCATTCCTAAGCGGAAAAAGGGCACACGGAAGGTGAAAAGATCCCTTAAAATATGGGACACAGGAACCTTTTTTTCTATTTATACATTCTCAGCTCATTTCTATTTAGAGAAAGTGATGCATATGAGATAGGACTGTTATCAACAATATGTACATTCATTATACAGTCCCCTTTTTGTCCGCGCTGCTCGTGGGACTACGCACTACGTAATAACTCTCCTATCTCGCGCTACTGATAAACGCAACAGCCTGTAACAAGCTTCGACAGTTTCCTAATTACTTTTCCACCTACCTAGACACATGCTATTAAATGGAGAGAGAGTAAACGTTCAATAATTTTTGATTGTTTTACGTACACCACTATCGTCCACCGCTCTCTAATGGACTGTTCGCAAAAGCGTAAACTTTATTGCAAAATTTGTCCAACAACGTCTAATGAAAAGTGAAGACACCACCACACCTGTATCCGGACAGGTAGCTCCATTAAGAGTTGTATCCTTTCGGTCAGCATCACTCTACACATGGTTGGCTACCTCTCTCGGGACGATAATAAGTTTAGAAGTCAATTATCGTGCGTTTATTGGAGTTTCATTTTGTGGACGCACGAGCGCTACGAGTGCATCATCATCGTCGTCGATAGAGTGTCCTGCTTTGGATGTTCCAAAAAGTTGCTCCAAAGTATATTTGAACATCCGCGCAGCTTCATGTCTACGCAAGATTGACACATCGAAAAACACAAGCTCCGACAGCACATTGGTCTAATTTGCTGCCGAATATCAGCACGATCGATGGTGGACAGTACGATGATGGTATAGAAATATGGTTAAATGTCGAGATGCGAGTGAATGGCCGTGCCGAGTTGTCTTCTAAATGATGAGTTACAGTGAGCACTATTGAGCGGCAAACAGCGAAGGCAGTACGGACAAAAGGGTGCACAGCGCATTGGAGCGTAATGGGACATGGGTGTCCTTACTTGTAAAGTAGTGAAATTAATTTCCACAATGCAAAATCGTCCCAAAATCGCCACCAGCTGTGTGTGTGTGGGGCGGCCATGTCGAAAGTTTTCATCCCAAGCTCGGTTCACCATTTATCGTAGAGCGGCTGCCCTGGGTAGAACGGATGGACCCAGGCTGGATCGTTTAGGGGGTGAAGTTAGATAACTAAATTTAAACAATGAAAGCCATTTCGTCCTGTCGAGGCCTTTTCATCCCTCCTCCATTCCCCATCGGCTGTGACATGTCCCCCGCACAGCGACAAACGGAACGGAAAACCAGGATCCTACACGTACTTCCGAAGAAACAGAAGCCTTCTGTCGTCGGCCGCTACCATACGCGCGGATGGGCAAATTGGACATGGTGAAGACTGTCATTTATGTTGGCGGCCGATTTTCAATGCGATGCGAGCAATCATTCCGTATTTCGCGATGGCATGTACTTGTTTCCCCATTTTAGCAACGACTGGCACAACAACGCGCCGTTCGTCTGAACTCGGGAGCCGTTTCCCGTGTGCACCGTTCTGGGCTAGTTTGTTGCCCGACGATTGACCGCTCAGTCGCTTGCGAACGGTTGAGATCTTAAACGATGCGTGCAGAACTTTGCCTGGTAGCAATCCAATTAGAAACAAATCAGACAAGTAACAGCTTTCCGCACATTATGGTGACATAAACTAGCGTTAGGCTTTGTGATGCAAAGCATGGTTTCATCCGGCATGACAATCGTTAATGCTACGAACTTGTTTGTGGCTCTTGATGCGAGTTTTTTGGAGTTGAATTCTGACAAAATTTAGTTGTCTATCGTTGTACAAATATCAAAAACGCTTCAACGTATCCCGAGGCAACTATATGACAGAGAAAATTTAACGCAATGTCCATGAATTCTATTCACTCGTTTATTGACCACCCTGCAAACGAGCTCACATGCCTCCAAACATTGCTTCCGTGTATGACTTTTACCATTCTATTCGCAAAACCCCTCCACGGGATGCATACGATGCACCACTCTTTGCTGATGCACGAATGGTACATATTTCTACAAAACTCACTTTTTCCAGTACTTTTCACCACTTGTATGTACTTGCATACGCCATACCATTCTATTCTGCTAACCAGTTGACAATTCGCGACAACTGGAACCTGGTGCAGCAGATTCGGACGCATCTGGCACACGCAGGAAATGTATCACTAGAACGTGTCAATGGATGGTATGCCGGTGTGACGAAATGCTTCCTTATGTACACGGACACAGTAGCACACTGTACTGTATCTTTCATTGGAAAATTCACGCTTCATGAGCGGGAATGGGAAATTTCGCAAAGAGCCTCTCGGTAACACGCGTCAGTCAAAGTTTAAGCAAACATTCGCGATACAGCGGCATGGCAGGAACATTTGCAAGGTAGCCTAAAAGCTCTTCATATTTGCTGATTATGTCGTGCAACATATGGCGTGTGTCTCCAAATTTATAATGCATTCCAACAAATTCATTATACTTGTTGGCACGATGTGCACCTCGTGCAGATTAGCTGCCGCAATATTTACAAAACAACGAGCTGTCAAGGACAGCTCGAATAATTCGCAAAAGAAACTCCAGATGGCGTTGTTAGATAAAGATAAAGATTAGATAAAGACGAACATATATCCCAAATATGAAACAACTGGCTATGTTGAAAAACATAACCAATAAGGGAAAAGTTCGAGAAAGGTCGCTAAGCGAGGTTACTTAGGGTCAAGTAGATCAGCTGGTGAAAAACAAAGCGCCATTGAAGACGCTGAGTTGCAATTTATATACGAAGAAAGACAGACCAATTTTTGAACTGATCGGCGGAACCCTGAATACGCGAGCGACAGTTACAAAAATTCTGTAGCAGCAACTGAAATAAACATAAAGCTACACCCGTGGCAACATTCAAAAATTGTTTCGATATTTTCTTCGAAAATAAAGTCCCTACCAGTGTTCGTCGCGATGAGTACGAGTTTTAATCGTGGTGGCTGCGAGCGGCATAATAACGTGACTATGGTGCTGTGCAAAAAATGCCATAAGTGGTACCAATACGCGTGTGTCGGCACCACCGCGATAGCTGAATCCCGTATGTGGAGGTGCGATTTGTGTATGAAGCAGGCGGTAAAGTGCGAAGCCAAGGAGAAGAGGTGTCCAAAAACCCCAATGGAAGCCATCGCGAAGACGAGGAAGCCAGCTGAAAGCTGCGACGGCGAAAAAATAGCCAAAAGAGCAGCATATAGCGAGGGCGAAACCTCGGCGAGTAAGAAGCTGTCCACAGAAGAATGGGTACCCACATCGATCCAAGCTGCAAAAATACCCCCTACCACAAACGCGTCGAAAAAAGCGAGAATCCAAGCGGCACTGGCACGACTTATCGAAGTGCAACAATTAGAGAAGGAAATAGCTCTGAAAGAATTCGAGCTTAAAATGGCGAACCTGAAGCATAAACAGGAAAGAATTATGCTTCAAATCGAGGAGGCAAAAAGATCGAAGCGATCTTTCGCAAATAGCTCCTCAAATATGACGCAGAGTGCACGCGAGCAGCAGCAGTGTAACGCAGCAGCGAACGTTTGTGAAGTGGTTGAGAGAGTGCGCATCGGAACGGTACCAGCAAACCCTGCGGCAGTAGCAATCGTGGAAGCAACAGCTCGTACCGAACAACACGCGTCGGCGCAACCACCTTCCCAGCCACAAAACTGCTCTGCTGCCAACGCACGCACACAACTAGGCTGCGAAACGCGGGACAACACGCTCCCTCATGAGACGGTCCAATCTGGAGGAGCAGAACCGTTGACGAACATTTATGCGTTGAGATCCATGGTACCGAGGGTACCATTCCGCATAGTGTCCGCCAGAAACCAACAAGGACAACAAGCCATCGAAACAATAAGCACCCTCCAAGAAGAGCCAGCGACAACACCGGTGCAATCTATACTGGCACGAAGCGCCGGTGAAGTCGGTAAGCCAGAACCACCGGAGATCAGCTGGACGGCAGGCGCGACGAGAGATGGTTCGAGCGTGAGCAAGGAGGGATTGGCGAATGCGACGGGAGGCGACAACAGGCAATACGAGTTCGCCAATACTCGTAGCAGCATAAAGCTAAGTTGGCCGCCTCAAGAACTTTTCTTCACCTCATTAATGAACACTTTTGCTCACTTTCAGGGACAGTCGATACCGCCGTTCCTGAAAGGGGAGCCAAAGTTGATGATCGGAACGATACACACCGATCTGACAGCACAACCCGAGATAGGCAGCACTGGCGTACCGGCTACCGATAGAAGCCGGTTGAGATGGTCGGCCTACAGTTTCGGCAGCTTTGTCGGGGCCACATCCAGACAGAAGCTAGTGCGGTGCTTTCATAGCGACGTACAATTCCTGCGTACAACGACTCTAAAAGAGAAGAATGTACAAATTAGTGAACGCACACATACACTCACCGACACAAACAGAAGTAGGGTTATGTTTTCACGATGCGCGTTGCAGGACAGGTGTACGGACCAAATGAATATGTGGTTTTGCATTCAACCAGCAATCGGTAGAGAAAATCGGCGAAAAGTAACACCGCTTGTAGATAGGAGAAGGTTGATCGCTGGGTTGATCGTAGGGATGCGAAATCGTATGAATAAGAAATACGAAAGGCACAAAGCACGCGTTGAGAATCAGGAGAGGCTGCCAACAACACAACTTTTATACTGGCAGGATAGGGAGGTGGCTGTCTATAAACGAACGCTAATGCGATATCTAAAATCATATCGAAAGCCGAAAATATGTACATCGTGCAGAATTTGAGTAAATCCTGCTTTACTAAGGATTTACGGGGTGGGGTGTTGGCACGATGTGCACCTCGTGCAGATTAGCTGCCGCAATATTTACAAAACAACGAGCTGTCAAGGACAGCTCGAATAATTCGCAAAAGAAACTCCAGATGGCGTTGTTAGATAAAGATAAAGATTAGATAAAGACGAACATATATCCCAAATATGAAACAACTGGCTATGTTGAAAAACATAACCAATAAGGGAAAAGTTCGAGAAAGGTCGCTAAGCGAGGTTACTTAGGGTCAAGTAGATCAGCTGGTGAAAAACAAAGCGCCATTGAAGACGCTGAGTTGCAATTTATATACGAAGAAAGACAGACCAATTTTTGAACTGATCGGCGGAACCCTGAATACGCGAGCGACAGTTACAAAAATTCTGTAGCAGCAACTGAAATAAACATAAAGCTACACCCGTGGCAACAATACTAACAAAGGTTATGTTTGGTTCTTTTCTGCTCTTTTTAGGTGAGTTTCAACGGACAATCATTTGGCAGCACAACCCTCAAAACCGGCACGATGTAATCGATCCAAATATTCAGTAATTAGATTACAAAATTTATAACACCCCATAAAGGCGTTTTGGAAACAGTTTGGACCTGGTTCCTCATATTGGATTACCAAACTTTAGCGCTGTGCAGACACTTTTCCCAAGGCGACAAGCTGCTTATCGGTATCGGCACCGTTTTCCGTCACAGGTTAAGTTTGCTGTGGCCGTAGCCTAGCTGGCAATACAATACTGGGTTGCCATATTTCTTGAGCTATTTAAGAAGCAAGAAATGGATTGATAATTTTAGGCTTTCCTACTTTCTAAGGCTTCACTTTGTCAGTCGCCTGTCATAATTTAGTCAAATGACGTAGTGCAATGCAGCATTCTTATACTTCATTCGTCATCATACTAAACGAGTGCGCTATTAAAAAGGATTAAAAGAGCAGTTTTGTTCAGCATCCTCCTTCCGACACCCACGTGCAAACATCCGGCAGGATATTGCCCACACACACACGCGCGCGCGCGCTTCCCATTTGCAGTTTTCCAGCACGACGGGGTTTGCGCTTCAGTTGAAAGTAATTAGAATACTTTGAAAAAGTTTAATGACACTAATTTCACCTCACTCTTTCCACGTGCCGGTGCCGTTTTCCTGCCTCACCGGAGGCATTCGGCTGGGTGGGAAAAGCTGCCCCCTATCCACTCCTTGCACACCCAATCGAGGCCCAGAGCATTCGCTGCACAGCTGCGCGTGTGAGGCGCATTGGAATTGAAGTAACCGGATCGGACAAAGTTTCCCATTCCCTATCACCCATAATTACTGTTCGATGCAGACGAGCTCAATGCTATGGATGGTTTTCGGGGAGCGACGATGGTTTTCCCCGTACAGGCCATACATCCATTTGGTAGCGAAAAGAGAAATTTCCTTCTCCTGGTGCTGCATGGTCGGTATGGCTTCGTTGGCACGTGGGGAAGAAGGTTTTACTTCTTCGAGGGTGAAATAAATGGTTCTCGCTTGGCCTCGCCGTTGAACCTCTCCGGAGTCGATTCATACACACCGAACGCATACACACATACAGGCAGAAGAGAAGAAGGGAGTTACTTCCGGACCACCGAGTCGCTCGAGTCGAATTTCGGTTCCGGGCGTTGGCTTCCATGTGCACCTTGTACACTTAATCTTGGAGCATGTGTACGGCATTTTGGGATGTCCCTACTCTACTCCAGCTAGCAGCACTCTAGCAGCTCATGAAAATGGTGATAGAAAGTCAAACAAACAGCCAAACAAATAAACAAACAAAAGAAATTCATTACGAATTTTCCCATTCCCTGGGATATGCCCCAAATCTACACCACGGGTGGATGTAGCAACAACCTAAGCGATAGCATCCACTTCCGGAAACGCATCCGTACAAATGCGCCTCTACACATGAGGCACATCTCACAGCGTGGAGAAGGTCCTGGCACCACTGCCAGCAAGTGAAAAATGGTGTAATATCTCGTCTTTTGTACTGGTGCGGTGCACGGCGTGATGCTTTCACGATGATTGGCAGCTCACGAGTAGCGCAATTTTTACCTCGATGGCATTTATTTTTTGCCCTATTTCGGGTGATTGAACGAAGCGCCGCTGTCGCTGTTTAAGGAACTGTAAACATACTGTTGTTGTGCCTTTCTTTCCTATTCTTTTTCACTCCCCGTCGAGTAAAACTTGGGACAGGGGGGCGTAGGAGAAGCCTCAATTGTTTTGCCATGTGCTCCCGTGGTAAGTGAAGCTAATGGAGGCTGCTTCTCATTTGTCAACTGTGGTGTACCGGTGTGCTTGCTTATGTTTGACCCATTTTTCCCCTCCAGGAAACAATATGAACGATGAGCTTGAAGCGTCCTTATTTGTTGTAAGAGTTTTAAATCTTCTGATGGCAGTCTTAACTCGCTTGCGGTAGTGGTTGGATTGAGTTTCGTATTTTTCTGTATCCTTTTTTGCTTTCCGTTGATTTGTACGACCGAAATGGATCGCGCGTGTTGCTAATCCCTTAAGCATTGTAAATAAAGCCTTTAATTTCAATCGAACCCTATCCCGAGCGCCGCCACACACACGCAATCTAACTCTCTAGAGAGACTACGCCAAAGAAGGGACATTTGATTGCGCTACAATAACATTTCCCACCCTAGTGTTAGGAAGGGGTTTTTTTTTCTTCTTGTTGTGATGTTGCTAACAACGGGTACGTGTGAAAAACCGTCACTAAAATGGTAAACCACGGCTGGGAAGATTGTTGCTTGGGTGCGTTTTTTTATTCCCCTCGCCTTCTCGTTTTTCGTCCTGGATTGTTGACTGTTTACATTGACTGTACGGCCACGTGCACTTACGCACACACCTCACTCATTACTACTGCGCACAAGCAAAACAACCCCTACGGGGAACAGGGGCTGCACAGGATGCACTCACCAGCATCGGAACACACACACTTTCCCTGTTGCAGTTTTGCACACCAACCTTTGCTATCCCGAGCGGCGGGAATTAATCACTGAAAGCCCACTTACGCTGCTGCATGCCCGGATATGAAATCCTTCGCGCATGGCGCACCGAAATAATAACGTCACACGCCACATGCATTAATGGCAATAAATTTTGCATCCTTACTACTCTCCGGCGCCTTTTGTTGGGTATGTGAAATGGTGTTTTTTTTTCGTACGAAGGGATTTGCGGGGAAAAGTATGCAAGCCGCACGCATTACGTACAGGGGAAAGTGTAAACGGTCGCGTAATTGCGCATCCACTTTTGGCGCGATAATGACGACCAGTCAGCGCAGGAAAAAGGGAAGGGGAAAGTGTGTGTGGAGAAAAAAATGTTTAGCTGAAGGTGTTGGTCTGAGAGCACATTTAAAGATGGTTGCGTTTAGTTGTCGCTTTATTTCTCCCCTGCTTTTCACGTCGTTTTTTAATGCCAGGTTGTGATTATGATTCATTAAATTTACCAACAAGCACAACAAAAAGCCAAACAATCCTCTAATGATTCCATTTTTAAAACGGCAAAGCACCAATCGATTGACTCCCGTTTCGCAATCGCAATCCTTAATCAACCGAATTGCACCCAAAGCAAGATTAAAACCTCTGGCCTCACTCGTTATGCTAATGAAATGAGATCGCCCGATCGTCGCTATGGTGTCGTTCAGTGCAGCATCCACCCGTTCGGGATGCATTCTCCCCACAAATTCCCCCTATGGGATCGTTTGTGTGAGGTTTGTGTGCGGTTTTGCATCGGCCTGTTTGGCAGATCCCCGGGCACACAATACAAACATTAACCTTTCCTCCTCTTCACAGCACTGGCAAACGGCGCTTGCTCACAGCCTCCTTTGCTTTGCATGTTTTACAACCCACTCAAATGCGACAGGAAGAAGAAAATTGCGCGCGGGAACACACGCACAAACATTCGCACTCAAATGACAATCTCGACCACAGAAACGGTTCCTCCTCTACACACTGTCCCAGCCCTCCCGCCCGCAACCGGGAATGGCTGTCGTAAATTGTGCAGTAAAACTGTTTCCAGTAAAGTGTGCATATTTATTTCCCTGCACGCTCATTTGAGGTGGCAATAAAATTTGCGTCCGCTGCAAAACCAGCCAGGCTCCTCCCTGGTGCTTTAGCGAAATTTGCGGCGAGCGGGAAGGGCGGCCGGAATGGCCACGGATTGGGACCATTAAGGTGGCGTCGAACCGTGACAAAAGCCGGGAACTCCTGGGGATATCGGTCTGCCGTTAGTGTCGTTCGGTTAGATGCTGGGGACGGGATGGCCCGGGAGACTGTCTGGCTTCGCGCGTATCTGGTTACCTTCATCTGTCATCGGAGTTGTCGCTGAGGAGAACACACTGCTGCACACGCATAGAGACAGTGTGTTTGTTTATGTTTTGATTTCTGAGTCTGAAGCCGTTTTTATGCCTGTTTGAGGGAATCAAATAATAATGACATTTGCTCAATCACTGCTCAATAAAAACTGTTGTCCAGGTTTACAGGACAGGACAAGACAAGGGAACATTCTACAAGGACCGGTTCTTACCGTTTGTTCCCCTACTTACACTCTCTTTTGCTCTCCTGTCTGTCTCTTGCCTGTTGTTGTTAAGCGTCTGTAAAAGCTACACTCCAATAGCCCGTAATGACCCTACCCTAAAGGCCATGATTTTAGGACCTTCGAAAGCGAATAACTGTCGCCTGGAGGGGTTTTTGGAGCTGAGGATGGAATTGTTGGTGAAAATTCTTTGCGTCCCCGCCTTGTTACCATCTCATTTACAGCCCACCATAAACCAACAGCTTCGAGTCAACTGTTGAAAGCGTGTCTTTAGACTTTACGCACACTCGTAACTGGAACGGGTTACGGTTGGAGGGACTTGGGCTTGCGAGGCACATTAAATTACGCCTAACAATGGTGCCGAATGGCATGGTAAAGTGTGCTCCAAATCAAAAACCTGGAACGTAGCAATTGTATGACAGGTTGAGTAATTATTTATTCACTTTTGCGAACAATTTCCCAGCCGGTGTGCGCAACGATCGCGAGCAACTGCAAACGACGCCTAATTGGAATGTCATCCGTTTGTGGACGGTGATTGATTCATAAACCATAAAATTTTGCTCCCATTTTGTCCACGCTATTCGTCTACCTTCCGACGGTGAAATTAAAGCACATCGAAAGCTACCATTTTTTGCCCAATTAACTAGCGTGTCCAGTTTTAAAGCCATTGCTTACGTTTATTGACATCATTAAAAATGCATCTAATTTTGTTCAAGCTCTTGTGCACAGATTGTTTGCCGTGTGTCCTCCGCTTATGACCCGTTCACGTGTGCTTAATCTCACGGGCGATAAATTTCGATGCCTGCCTGCCTGCCTTTTGAACTTTGGTGCCATCTCGTGTTAAATTATACTCGGCTCCCCTCGTTCCAACGCCGGACACTGACAGGTTGTTGGAATACGACCAAAAAGTCCAATAGTGCACACACACACACACGTGGTCAGTGCCAGAAAATGTTATTTAGTTTAAAATCCCAACACAAGGAAGAGGGGGAACTCTCCATCACTGCTTATAAACCACACATTTTCCGCTACTTTATAGCTCTCGGGTCTATAATAGAAACTACAGTCCAGCAGTTGGTATCATGTGTGAGCGTGTGTGTGTGGGGCTATATTGCTGAAACGTGAGTCCATTTATGAGATTTTTCTGCTCATAGATTTCCAAAGCAATGCCGCGCGTCGTTCCGGAAGGTAGCGCACCGACGCTCTTCATCACCTGCTCTTTATGATCCCTTAGTGTGGTACCATCTGGCCGTGCCGTGCCGGAATTGCTTCTCTATTGGTTATGGTTTTTAAAGAGATTCCACTTTTTTGTTTTTCTATTCTGAAATGTCCCCCATCCATTGCTGTCCCAACCTGGGAAGTAGTGTTGTGCGCTCTGCTAAACGAATGCGCCGGTTCCGGACGACAATCTTTAAAATCTCGGCACTCTGTTGTGTAGCTTCCCGGTGACTTGCCTCGGTGGTGGCTTCTGTAGTGGACCGTTTGCACACCGTTCGAATGAAGGGAGAGAGGGAGATAGTGAGCGTGGAATAAAGGGTTGTGGAGCCACTCGGTTCGTGGTTTCTGGCGTTCTACTGAAACAGAAGTTGGTCCTCCGGTCGAGGCAACGTGCCGGCAATAATATTGAAAGTCGTAGAGCAAACGGGTAGCTTACGCTACAAAACCCCTCCAACACACATACACTCACACACTGTAGGGCGATACGTATTGCATCCAGGCGTCATAAATAACCACACTACACTTAATAACTTCGCTTATTGTACACGAGCATTCACGGTTTCAGCCTTGGGAATATAGTACACCCACTCGGTGTGCCAATGTCTACAGAATGCTTCACTTTTCGTAGCACCAAACTTTCCCGTACCCGAATCCCGAATAGAAAAAATGTATCCTGAAACAGACACAATCGTTTACGCTTCCTCCGAATCCTGCATCCGGCGGCTTCCGTATTGCAGACCGCAAACAACTGCACACACACACACACACTGGCCAGTCGACCACAAGCTATGCATGTGTGTGTGTGGTGGCTGGCGACCAGAAAAATACGGAATACGAGACAATTCTCCAGTTCCCGACCAAACACAATCGACACAATCGCCCGCTCCTAGATGAGAAGGAGGCTCGGTTTGTGGTGCCAGACTGCCAGACATCATTCCATATGCACCAAATGGAACGAGAGATCTCTGGAGTCCCTGGGCCCGGAACCGGAACGACCACACCAACTCTATCCACACCCTTATCTCCCAGTCCCAGTGCCAAAGGACAGCGTCTATGATTTTCGGTCAAAATGCGGGAATTGGTTCGGTTCGGGTCTCTTTTAACATCATCTTTTCTGCATACACAACCAGGGCCCCCGTCGAGGGGAACTTGGGGACAGTAAAAGTTTACCATCGGGTTCCGCGGGGGTTCTTCGGGACCAGAGTGACATTTTTATCCTTTTTCCGGAGTTGGTGATAAAAAAATGCCAGCATTGCCTGCCGAAAAGTGGACGTGTTTTTTTAGGACCTCGGAAATGGTGCAAAAACGTGAAAGTGTTATAAATATTTGAAAAAGACTTGATTGTACCGCACCGATAAAGCAACACCCAACACAACCCCGCAGGGCCGTGTCCGTGCCGGTGTCTATGAGACACCGTTCAAAATGGGAAGTGAATCCGAACGCGGACCCATTTTTCATGATCAACCAGTGTACTCCGGGAGAGAGAGAGTTTTTGCAAACCGATCGTCCGTGATAGGAGAACGGTGGGAACTACAGCGGGCCAGGCAGATTTCCCGCGAAGTGAAAAGTGAAGAAAACTAATTTGAAATAAATCACGTCCACGAGCTCGAGCAAAAGCGTCCTTTTGTCGTTCGTTTCGGGTTTACTTTCGCCCATTGACTGTACGGCGACCAGTGCGATAATGTGGTGCTATTTGCACAGTTTTCCGTGGAATAGCAAGTGCCTGGTAGGTTTTTTTGGCTTATCTTGGTTACCTGTTCATTTGCAACTTTTATAAAGCGGTGAAAGATTGCCAATCGTTGCCAAAAGATTGATATAGTGAAGCTGCAAATTCGTTCCACTTCAAGGTTGACCAGAAATGCAATCAGATTTTATTAAGGAAATTGTTTATAGCACTCAACAGCATCAGAGAGAGAGAAAGGGAAAGAGCGAGGCGATCGTAACCATAAATTAAGCTTCTGTGCGCATCATCGCACGGTCAAATAATTTCCGATTAGTTCGCCCAAAGCATCGCTTGGCTTTGCAAAACCCCTGCAAATAAAATTCAACATGCGATGGAATATAAAATACGACCATGCAGCGTGAATTCCTTTCCTGCAGCGTTGGGGAATAGGAGACCTTTAAACCAACACAACACCGCTCCACAACAACTTCAAAACAGCAACAAAACTGCATTGCTTCGGGAAGGGAAGACCATTTTTCGCTCCCATATTTGGACCGAAGGATGCGGAGGTGGCCACATTCGCCAAAAGTGTGGTAGCACCGTCATCATCATCATCATCGTCATCATGATTGCCACAAGAAAGGGAAATGCTGAACAGAGCAAAAAATGGTTGTGCCTGTCTTGAATGTGCAGAAGAACGGTTCAACTCGGGGGAGCACAAGCTGCCCTGGACAGTATTTACGACCACCGCTAAGCAGCCACCAACGATGAAGATGATGATGACGACGACGATCATGACGACGATGGCTACAGAGTTCCACAGATCCTTCCAGACAGCGGAGGAAGCAGAACAGGCGAAACACATAAATGCTGCAAGAAAATGATTGAGGAGCGAACTGGAGCCACTAAAAACGCTCAAGGCACTCAACAATCTCACCCAAAAACACACGACGGCGAAGCAGCATCCCCGAGTGTTGTCCAGTTTTGGGGAGGGTGATGCCCAAAAACCGACTCGTAGAACGACTCTTGCGCCGGAGGATGGCGAGCTTTGCATAGTGTGTGGGGCGAGGAAAAGAAATATTGGCCATATAAATTCATCATAAATATATCAAAAGTAATCGTAAACGGTGGCGGGAACGGGAAGCTTGAATCGCGCAGCGTTAAAACCAGCATAACGATGCAACTGCAGCAGCGGAAATAGGAATAATAATTCTCTCTCCTTCTTGGGAAGGCGAACGAGCCAACAACACTTGAAATGATGGTTGATTGCGATTTTGGGGGGTTGTGGAGGCGATGAGGAGCCAGCGTAACGAGGCGTGAAGGATGCAGATGTTTGCACAAGCAACGAAGGTGTGTGTGTAACCGGGGTGATGCGAAAGCGACGAAACCGGCAGCTCAAGATGAGTGGAAGCGCTGGCAGAAGATGATGGAGAAAGGTTACGTTCAGCACACAAAACAAACCTTTTGCCAAGATAGTATGGCCGGGGTCCGGGGAATGAAAAGAAAAACGCGTACGCAAGCGGAAAGGAAATGAAATTAAATATAAACGTTGGGCTGCGTCCCGAGGTCTTGCGTCCTTCGCGCGAAAACCATTTGCCAAGGAGGAGGTACGCGAGGCATTAGCAAAACAATGAATATCCTTGCCAAACGCCGATGCACAGCTGGTGGCCGCTGTGTGGTGTCAAATGTCGTAACAGAAACGCTGCAGCTCCGAATTTGACCCATCTCAGCCGGCTTTACGGTCGGTCTCGTTTTTCATAATCGGTTGCGGCGTGCCGTTTTGGGGTACTGCAATTACGCAATTACGGACGAGCATTTGAGTTCTGTGATACGGAAGGTTAAAAGAACTGTGGAAAAGGCTTTCCTTTCAATTTTAGAGCCACCGTAATAGACATATCAAATAGATGATCCTTTTTCCTTTTTTTTAATGGGAATTCAATTGCGAGGAACCATTTGATCCTCAAATCTAATAGAGCGTTTCAACGATCTTTCCAATGCCTCCTTTGTTAGTCTTTAAAACATCACACAAAGAAGCAACTTAATGCCGCGCCGGTTGCAAATTAGACAAACTGTGCTCAACTTGTTTCATCCAATCGATGCAACTCGATGTAAAAATCCAACAGTCCAAAGACGAAAGAAATTGGACAAGACTCCATCGACCAAAAAAAAAAAACCGGTGCCAGTTCGACCAATTCCTCCGACGCAAACAGAAGCTCCCGAGGCTCTGCGAGGTTTGGAAATTGGGCGCAACAGAAGAAGAGTTAACTTCGCTTCCGCTAATTACAGCACACCATAAATCGACCATAATCCGTACCTAACGAGCCATAACGACCCCATAGCGCTCACCGTGCACCCTCTGCCCCACCTTTTCCACCAGCCCGGGAGGTAGGAAAGGGCAGCCAACATTGGACCAGCCATAAGGGGAGAAAGCGCTAACGCTCGCCGAAACAGAAGCCAACGCGCAGAATGACGACGCTGTGATGAGCAAGCAATGATTTTCGACCTGTTTTCGAGTGAGTGTGTGTGTGGGTCTGTTTGTTTGTTGTCTTCCTTTCTATCGTTCCGAAGCTCTAGGTCTTTGAGTCTTTTCCACACACACACACACCTATCCCGCCCTGTGCATTGTGACGCTCCCGGTCTAGGCAACCAATCATGTGTAATTACTATCATTTTCGCCCGATTCATGAACTCTCGTCGAAACACAGACTCCGCGACTCCGCACGGACGCTTCCACGGACTCTTCCCCATAAATAGGAAAAGGGTGAACAAGGTGGCAACACTAGCTCATGCTCTAGCACATGGCCGACTGCCCCGCAAGTACCGCCTGCACCGCCGGGGAACGGTTGATCGCCGGAACTTAGGTTGTTCAATCGTTTGCTCGTAATTTTTTCGGTGGAATGGAACAACGTACAACGTACTTCGGCGCGTACCAACTAGGGGGGGGGGGGGGGGGGAGGCTGGTACGGAACAAAACAAGCAGCGAAATTATCTGTAATCATATCATTAGACAGAATTATTCAAAACAAGTTTAAACTCCAACGAGCTTGCCCGGTCGGTGTTTGGGCGCAGCGCGATTTCCTCCCTCCCGCTATGGGTGATTGCGGGGAGGTGGTCCAACTTCTTCGGGTAGCAAGGCAATTCCACAATCTAGGCGCGGCTGCCGCCCGTGTGGACGCCCGAAACGTCTTCGAACCGAAACCGAAGTACGTGCCTGCGCGGGAAATGAACTTCAATAGGTTTGATTTGTTCTCGTCAAGGAGGGGTCCCTTGACGCCCGCAGGGCATCGGCAGGGCCGGGGAAAAAGGGTTCACTGTTGCCTAATCATGATGATTGAGTGAAATCCGCTTTTGGAGAACAGTGGACGGAGATACTTCTTCTTTTTTTGGAGGTGAGTTTTCGGCGGAAGAATGTTGTCCGGAACAGAAGCAGCCCTTCGGCATTGGCGTGTCTTGTGTTTGCGTTGGTGCAACGAATATTGCAGAAGTTTTTATCGCACCCAATGCCTTGAGCGGTTGCCTTTGAGGTATTTATTGTAGGAACAGCCAAGTTTTTGCTGTTGGAATATTGAGATATCGTGGCTTTTGCTCTTTTCAGCTTTAAAATTACTCATTCTGCTGGTTTTAATATTTACAACTCGTGCATTAAATTTGTGGAAACCAAACAGTTTCACTTCTGCTATTGATTATTCATACGCAACCGGTTCTGAAATTGAGACACAGCAATCCATTATGTCTTGATCGAGCTAGCACCGTACAGATAAAGCTCAACTTTACCTCTGATATCAGATATCCAAAATCTGCACCAACCAACCATAACTCAAACTCACCGATCGTGAATCCAAGGTGGTGGTTGTTGTTGTGGATGTCTTCGCTCTCGGTGTCGTCACATCTGTTCGCAACGATGTCGGTGTCGCACAGCTATCGAATGATCACGCCGATCGTACTTTGGCACGTTGTTGTCTCCAAAAGATCGGAATTGCTTGATGAGGAATCACACCGCAAGCACAGTGAAACCAGTATCCCTGCTTCGCTGGCTCGTGTGAGAAGATTTGTTCACGAAAATTTATCGCCTCCAAGCGTAAAATTAATTGACACGCCATCCATCCGGCCGGTTGGGCAGACCGTGATGTGATCTTCCACCCCGTTCCAGTGGGTTGATTTTTCTTTCCGGCAGCTAAATCTTTACGCCCCTTGGTTGCTTTTGTTGACGCGCCGAGATTCGGGATTATTTTAATTCCCCTTCCGCAGCTTGCAGTGCCGTGGCCGTGGCCGGCCGCCCCGCGTATCTAACGGTTGCGATCAATAAACGACGCCACACGGTAACGATGTGATGGGTTTGGGTGGTGGTGGTGCTGGATACTATGGTCAGTTTGTTTGTCCGAAAGCTGGTCTAATTTCCTGTGTGTGTGCATTCGTTGCCGGGTCGCGCCGCATGGATGGAGGAAGGAGCAGTTAAAAAACCGGCCTTTGAAATATGGGCTCACATTTTACGACGTTCTTAGTTTCGCTTTTTTTTGTATTCAACCATAGCTAATGATCTTTACGGTACGAGGAACGTTTCGGACGCAACGGCCGGTGCTGCTATAACGAGCAGGAAATTTAAATCGTCAACGAAACGTCGCTCAATGCAGATGCCTATCTTATTAGGGCAAACAAACAAGGAGAATGATTTGAAATCTATTTAAATCAATTTCTGTATTTTATTTTGGGTGATGGAAAAACAAAATAAGTAGGACAGTTAGAGACACATTCGGTTGGCTTTTGTTGTTGAGCAGCTGGAAAACGAGAGCTCACGGGTCAGTCAAAGTAGCGGCGATGGCAATAAGCAGTTTAGCTTGATATAGTTATTTCCTTACAGCCGGTTTCGTGGTTTCAAATTGGCTCCAAACAAGCTTACATAAAATGTTAAACATAACAGACACTACACTGTTTCTCTCTCCCCAAAACAAGCTCAAGCGTGAAGAGAGAAAAGCAGAACAGATCAGACAGTTCAGAAGCGAAATCGTACCACCGAGAAACGGAACAGATACCCAAATCAACGAGCATCTTCTTCGAGCCAAACCCCAACGCTGTCTGCTTCTGTCTGCGCCCTCTACCACGTTCAATTTGTGGCGATTTCAATAACGCGGTTTCGGTACGTCCTCTAGCAGCGGCTAGAAAAACGAACGAACGAACGAAGCACACAGCAAGGCACGCAAGGCAAGGCACACTCGTTAAGAAGTCAAGGAATGGCGATCAAAATATTGACTTTTATTGCTTCTCGTCATGCTGCAGCCCTTGCGGGGTTTGTGTTTTCCTTGCGGCGTGGCGTGTGGCGCCAAGTGGAAAGATCCTATTCCGCAAGACCGAAGCTAGCTCCGTAACAGGGTTGGCTAAAACCGCAAAACCCTGCAGCTAGCTCTGTTTCCTTCCGAGTACTGACACTGGTACTCATTACCATATCGGTCGTACGGACCGATGGCCAATAGAAATTGATTTCCACACCACCAAAACCAATCAAGCAGCTTCAAAAACGGTCCGATGCCGTCCGCAAGTATTGCCCCATCATAACGCTGCGTCCTTCAAGCCTTGAGAGTGGACTGCTTGGAAAACGGATTCACGAAATCGGTGCGGTTCAAAGTTTAAGTGGTCAGGTCGGGTTTTTTCTGTGTGTGCAGAAACGAATGCTGTGCAGCTAGTCTTGTGTGAAAACAATCACTGTAGAAAAAGAGGGTTGTGTGCATATTGCAATCGATACGCTGTGGTATTTCCCCTGTTCCGTTGGGAGGATGAGACACGCGTTTGCAATAAATCTGCTGTCAGTTTATCCGCACGGCACTCACATCCTTGAATGGATGATTGTCTGCAGAGGAGAAAAAGTGCATGCAGTCTGCAAGACAACTCCCCCAGACATGACACCCAAGGGGATGATCTCTGTGCAGTGATTTCGAAATATTAAATTGGTGCACAATACATATTTCTCTCCGCCGGTCTCTCTCTTGAGACAAGAAATAAAATATCAATTTAAAAACGGACGCGAAAGTGAAGGTGTTCCTGTTCCCGCCACGTGCCACTATTTGCACTACCAATCGTCTTTTCGTAGGGTAGAGTGTATCGTTAAAAATTTACCCAGCTCGCCCTACTACGCCTCTTTCTCCCTGTGGGATTAGGAACTGTGCGCGCCACACGACTGTCAAAAATGTCGCAACAGAGCCGTACGCAAAAAAGGCAATAACCAGGATTACGTGTCGTCCGTCTCTAGAAAGCATCGGGGCGTCGTCTCTTGAGGTCGAAGCGTGTCCCGTGCCTTGCCGGGACTCCTAAAACCCAACTCAAACAAAACGCCTTCGAATTGACTGGAATTTGATTTATGCCTGACAACCGGCAGCGCCTGGGTGAAAGCTGTACGACTAAATGCTCTTACCCCCTTAGTGTCAGCTTTGACGCAGTGTGAGTAAATGCTGTCAGGACAGGTTCAACCGTGTGTGTGGCAGGTTTCTAATATACTAAACAAACTCCAATCATATTACCCTTTTCTTGGCGGTCTTCTGTTCTACTTTCTTGATGTGTGTGACGTTTTGGGATAGAATAATTGAATTTAAGAGAGTACCTTTAATGTCCATTCAATATGTAAGTGATGCTGGATGTTTTCTTAATATGCATTCATTTTCACAACACCACGCTTGTCTTCCACCTCCCATTACCATATCTTACTCCTGCCAGTGTGTGCCATAAGCCACAACGCTCGCAAACACTGTCGGTCGCTATTAACACAGCCCATCCATTCTCGGGCACCACCACCAACCGCAACTGAAACCGGGTACCGGTGAGAATGAATTTGTGGATGCATTTATTCTGCATACACAAGCATTCGCATGCGGTATACGAAACATCGAAAGATAAACAGTAAATAAATTCACTTGAACGCAGCAGCAGCAACAGCACACGCAACCGTACAGACACAGACGAGAAGAAGAAATTCAATTCGCGACTGGGCGTGATATTTTGAGAAACGGCGTTTGCGTGTCGCGCCATTCATCTGCGCATTTTCTGCTGGAGCAAAAGTTGTGAGGCTGTGGGGTTGTAGACGGCACAGATCGAGAATCGAGAGCGTGTAATCGTAAATTGAAAAGCCGTAAACACACCACACAACCCCGTCCCTGGAACCCTTTTTCGGGTGTGGAAGAAGCTGGGGAAGAACAACGTTTAGAACCGTTGGCACTGGCAGGGGGAAGTATCTCCTGATCGTTAGCGAATGAGAAAGTGTTCAGTCAGTGTCGGGTTCGGGCTTGACCACCCGTTGTGAGGCTCGCAAGGTACACCACCACCCTGCGAATGCGATCGTGTAAGCCGAGCTGTGGCCCCTTCCCACGGGCCCAGAATTCGAACCGATTCTTAACTCCGTCCCAGCGGGAAATCACAGCGGGAGGAACATGGGATTGCGTGGAACCGATAACGATGCCGAAGGTGGG
The DNA here is from genome assembly GCF_943734735.2 of Anopheles gambiae. Taxonomy (NCBI): domain Eukaryota; kingdom Metazoa; phylum Arthropoda; class Insecta; order Diptera; family Culicidae; genus Anopheles; species Anopheles gambiae. The sequence goes on along the minus strand of NC_064602.1, from coordinate 4,014,632 downwards.
ACGCTCCGGAGTGTTGAAACCAAACACCGGAGAACGGAGTCGGCAAGAATTTCTTCTCCCGCTTCCCAATACGCAACATTTTGGCACACACAAATAAAGTTAAAAAAGAACTAGCAGCACTCCCCACAACCGGTCTGGCTCCGGGAGGATCTTTACGCCGACGGTAAGCCTGGCTTGTCGATCGTGTCTGGTTGTACCGCAGCCGATGATTTCCGTTCTTCGATCGCTCGCACCGTGTACATACGGGTGGGCTGCTCCCCGAAAAACGTTTAAGGTCGTCTTCACACTTGCCTTTTTCGGGCGAACGGGCACATGCACCACTCAATATTTATTCTTCATAAATTCAAATCTCAATCAAACGTTAAATAAATACTGCGGGGCCCCGGAAAATAAACAAGCGAAACGAATTGGATTTCATGCACTCGAGCGCACTCGAACTTCCATGGCACGGGGAGGAGGCGGAGTGTGGTGTAGGCTGTGGTGTTGTGCGGCGTTGCTACGAACGGCCAAGAACAACATCGAACATCGAGATCTCTCTTTGGGGAAGACGGGCATTATAAAATTCAAAGTTTTTTCGGAGCAGTAAGGCGGGAAAGGTGTAGGACCGTGTAGGCATCATCATAAAGCGAACAAGAAGAAACACCCAAGACAAGGGCCTGCTCGGGCTCGGCGGGCGGTGTGGAAAGGTGTGGAAAGAGTGTTATGATTTCTTTTGCGCTTCTCATCGTTCCGTCGATGGTTTGTTGGATGGTTTCCCGTACCCCGTGTACCACACTTCTGGATGAGCTGGATTATATCAGCATAATCTTGTTAAAGGAAATTTGCACGATTTCGGTTCGGTTCCAAGAGGAGATGCTTGCTGCTCAGGTTCCGTTCCGTTTGCGGTCGAAGGGACGTGTTAGGGGCAATAAATTGAAAGATGTTTAACCACCCCGTAAGTATGAATGTAGCGCAAGAGGCGGGGGGGGTCCCTTGAACGAGGGGGAAAGATGAAGGTGATGCAAAAGACAGGTGTGATAACGCCTTCTTTCGGGATGCATGCAACAACCAGTTTCCAGTGATTACGTTTCTGCAGTTTGCCGGATGTTATGGAGTTTGTTTATTTGTTTTTTCGCTTCGCTTCGCAAACGGATGAGTAATGCAATTGGACCGTGTCGCTGCTCTCTTGAGACCACCCGATGAGAGGATCGTTCGTGAGCAAACGCTAACACGGCTTTAAAGCGGTTATGATTAATCAAAACCAAACGTGCGCGAAATTTGAAACGTCACCGTTTTTGTGGAAGTTTAACCAAAACTAATAAATTTCTTTTTTTCTCTCTCTTTTTACAGGTAAGCGAGCAATTGATTCTCGAAGGACCTATGTTTGCATGCGTTCTAGCAACATCAATCCGGTGAGGGGCACAGTTTAGTGACGGTTTTGTGCTATCAATTGCAGTCAACCGCGAGCAAAACCGATAAATGTATTTTCCACACATGCTAAATAAGGGAGAGGGAGAACGGTCAGAAAAAAATGGCGCTAGCATTGAAACATAGGACATAGGAACGGAAAAACATGCAAGCTGCAAACTACGTGGAAATGAAACAACAAAATAAAAACACACTGTAGAAATTGCATAGAATTGCAACCTCAAACGATTTATCGTGTGGCCTGCCGTTTGTCAACCGTGTTTGCCACCGAATGCGATGGATCACGCAATCCGTATCCGTGTCCGAGTGGGGATGATGTTTGTTTGAATGCGTGGATATTTGCGCCACCTTTTTGCCCGGGTCGTACTCAGGGAGTTTTGGTAGAAGGAGGGCGGTTTGCGGTTACGAAATATCAATTTACAAAAACCGCCCACCCAACGTCAATCAAAAACGGTTGCCCACAAAATGGTCGAGAGCTGGACAGTATGTTGCAAAAAAACAACACACACAGATACACCAATAGAAGTACACATAAGCCCTTGAGGGTGCAATGAATTGACCACCGAGATGGACCGCGACGAAGCATAAAAACCGTTTCCCATACGTCACCATCAGTCAAACTGTGGCGAGCACAAACGTTCGATAGAAAACGCTAGCTGCAATCATTCAATGGCTTGTCACAGTGTTTGTTTAGTTGTGCTCCGTTTTTTATCACTCTCTCTCTCCCTCTCTCTGTGGATGTCCTGATCACCCCATTCCCATGTGCGATAAAACACTCACCTCCTCCACTGTGGTTGGCTAGTGGAATCTTTAGAAAACTCTGGTCACAAATCCCCCCAACACCGCCGGGACAGCGGTTCGTCTTTTAAAGGCACAATTTCATCAATCCCACCCAGCCATTAGGTGGCACTGAAAGCGATTCGATTTAGAATCAGCGCCCTGAATGGGAACCACCATTTCCAATCAACCTTCCTGTTTCTCTGCTTCCGAAAAAGCTTCACCACCTGCCTGGCCTGGCCAACCTGAAATAGTTTCGCCAAGAGCTGTGTCGGGGGATGCAACTTACGCTTGTCTGTCTGCCGGACCGAAAACCAGTGTGGCAAAACGGTCTTCACCGCCTACCACAATCGAAGCCGAATCGAAGAGAGGGAGGTTGTTTTTCTATTCGGTTTTCTCTGTGCCAACTTTGATCACAACTTCTCTCTTCCTACATTGGAAAAGCGACGATAGACAAGCGGACCTAAAAAAAATACGAAGCTTTCTTTGCCCAACCCACACACACACACATGAGCACCGGTGGCCACCTGATCACTTGATTAATGATGCAACTTCGGTGAATAAACATTTCCACCCACCTATCTTCCCCTGAGTAGCTTTTCCCATGCCTGTATGATAAAACAGGATGCCCATTTTCATCAGCACCGGGTCCCCCGGTCCGTCCGTTGTCGTCGGCTGCCCATTAGCGGAAGTGGACACGCGGTCTCTCCTTGTCCATGGAACGGGCGTTTGACGGACGTTATGTACTGTGTGTGTGTGAGATGTCTCGCTTCCATAAATCACTTCTTACCAGCGTCCGATGTGAAGGAATACCTCCCGATGGTCCGCAAACTCTGGTGTGCCAGAAATGCCGGAAGAATGCCACTGGAGAAGCAAGCAGCAGCAGCAGCAACCGATGTCGTCGTCCACGTTCCACGTAGTTTGATGGAGTTTTATCAACTTGAACCGGAAGTTCCCGCCAACGCTGTTCCTGCTGCGCGCCGATGCTGGGCCCTATACCTTGGCTGTCTCAGGGTCTGATAAAGGGCTGATACACCGGGCGAATGTAGTTCAACGCTCAGTCGGTCGGGTTGTGTCAGGAATTTAAATTAATGACATCTCCACCGGACACAGAGCTTTATGCTGCTGCTGTTGCTGCTGCTGCTGCTATGCGGTTCAGGTATGCGGCACCACACTGGGATAATGATGCAGAAATTACCGGCTCCATGAGTAAACTAAATTTTTCTATCAATCAATCGAAGACTTCAGCATTCACCCAATGGCTGAGGCCCTCTCTTTGTGAGGCGGTTAGTTTGTTCAGCCTCCCCATATCTCCCCATGTAAACGGTTGCAACCGTTCATCCATTTCGGCACCATTACTTATCGTTTAGTAGCATCAACCTGTACCTATTAAGGAGGGCCAAGATCATGTATATCTCTCTCTCTGAACCGAGATATCTGTGGAGCTTTGTTGTCTCGAAGGAATGATTACTATTCTTCCACTAATGGATCTTCCAGCCGGTCAGATCACTTGCAAGAAAAGCAAGACTCGTGCGCCAAACGGTGTCCTCTTACCTCTGTATAGCCTTCGATTTAGTCCATCCACACCCTTCCCAGCAACCTGCCAACCATTAGGGCAACGATGCTGCCTAATGCTATAAATTTATAAAGCCTCAAGCCCACTGAGCCTAAGCCTAAACAATAAATCGTATAATCTGGCCCCTCTGGTCGTAAGCACGGTGATGCACTTGCATTTTGGATTAAGGCTTTTGTGCGTGCAGATGCCAGGTGAGGTGATGCAACTTGAATTTCCATCAAGAAGCAGCAACCATTGTCTTCTGGCGTAGCAGCATTAAGCACATTCCAGGGAAACGTTTTCATACCCGTTAGATATGATACCCGAACATGTGCCTGGGAAGGAGCACACTTCCATTCCCTTCCCAAGCAGCAGGCGTTGTTTACGTACGGTGCGCACACAACCTTTTGGAGATGGCGTTGGTGTGTGTGTGTGTGTTGGTCCAGAGGTTAATTAAAAACAGTAGCACAGCACATAAAAATAAACACAGGTTCTAGTACGGCGTGAAAAACACTGCATACTTCAACGAAATGCGCGTACGAAAGACGCGTTGTTGGAGGAGGAACGTTATAAAAATTCTTTCCAGCCGTGTTACGCACCGGTATGCACCGGTATTGTCTATTTGTCCTAAATGCGTTGCCGTTTCAAATTTCACGTCCCTTCCCACTGAAAGAGCGATGTGTAAGGTGGCCGCCAGAACGCCGGAAAAGTGCGGAAATTTCAATTCCTGCCCTAGCACGTGGCGTTGAGCACAAGGCGCTGTGTGTTCCTTAATTAATCGTTCATCTAAATGCCCGAATCGATCTTCCGAAACGCAGATCGCTGATGGCCGGAAGTCGTAAGGAAGAGCTAGTGAAAAATATGGAGCACCAATGTCGTCGTCGGTGTGTGCATGCAGATTCAAATTGAGGATTGTTTGGGTCGGTGGAAAAACAATGTGCCGATGTTGCCTAACCCACGTGCATCTCAAAACGATCGCAACGAAAGAGCATAAAACCCACCACGGAACGCTAATTTATTGCCCCTGGAGTAGCCTGTGGACGTGCCTGTTCGGTGTTCGCCGTCACACGTAGGGAGGGACAGATGGAAGGGCCAAAACCCTAACCTAGTCGTCGTCGACCACCTAACCTATCCGCAGTCTCGTTCCCAAGTCATTAAATTAATCGGATTACCGGTCACCACGGTCGATCGCGAAGGAACGAAACGGCAACGAGAAGAGAGAGGGAGAGAACGACACAAAAAAAACCTACCCAGAGAGTGAAACCTATCCGGAAGACGTGATTCTAGCTGAACTCAGCTGCGCGATCCCGCGTTCGCCTCGTTGGCCATAAATCTCTGCCCTAACATTTCGGGTAATCGGGAACACAAGAGGTCTAGGTTAGTTCAGGGGGAGTTCTCTGTGTTGCCACCATGAACCACCACAGCCCCAGTACTATGAAGATGTTACCACTGCCTTGACGAGTTGCCAACAAAAACTGGATGAGAAAGCATGCAGTGCCCACCGGAATGAGTCCGTCAGTCCTCGGGAAGCGCTCGTAAAATGAGTCAACAATATTTTATGGAACCATTTGCCACACAAAGCTCCTACTTTGCCCAATTCGTTCTGCGGGTAAATTGAGAGCATCCATTCGACGGCCAAGCACTTTTCAATCAATTCTTCTTCCAAAAACCGGGGGAAAGGGTGGGTTCCTCGAGGGCAGTTACCAGCCACCAGTTTGAATGGCATTAAAATTACATAATTTTTCCCCCGGTTCCCCCGGGTGGCCATCGGGAATCGGGGTGGTGTGTGTGCCCGGTTTTGTGATGCAGTTTGCGATATGCAATGCGCATAAATTTCGCATCACTTGTCACGCGTTTCGAAGAGGTGGACGAGGGACGAGTGGTGGAAGGTGTCAAACGGGTTGACACATTCATCTGTCCCGTACCGTTTGGGACACATTCCGGGTTTTTGGGGGAAACAGTGTGCACATATATTTATCACGGCATTAGTTATTGGTTTGCAGTTTGATATTGCTGTACGTGATGAAGCGTAACGGAGGTTTTGGTAACCGTCAAAATGGAAGGTACATTTCACACGCAAAAAAAGAACAATATTTAAAGTTGGGAGAACGGTGTAGAATATTCCGTAATGTGAGCAATCGGTGTATTTTAATACCACACATAATTAAATTTCCAATAATGAACAGCTGAACAGCGCTTTCATCCTACATCTTTTATATCAAAATGGCACACAGAAAGAGCATATTCAGTTTCAACCCGAGCACAAAAGCCTGTATCGCCATTGCCATTATCCTTTTCCCTGTCGAAAGATTCTCCTGAAAATCGGAATTTAATTGGCCGAATCGGGGAATCGGGTGGTTGGCTTTAATCTGCCATCATTCGTCCGGTTCGGTTTCGCATGAATCGATGTATGTATTTCACCCCAAACCCCCGCATCGACGTTGGGAAAAGGCTGTTGGCTCATCTCATCGGACAGGGACGATAGCACATACAGCACACATTTTGTCAGGCACCCGGTGCCGGTGAACGAATTACATTAATACGCTAAATGAATTGCTACTCATTATAATTATTTCCAACCAGCACGACGATGCCCGACCGCCAGATGCAGCTGGAATTGATTGTTTCTTAATTATATTACACAAGCCTGATGCAGCGGTGGGCAGTATTGCACGGTAAAAACGGATGCGTATCACACATTGTAAAGAGTGGAATGAAAAGTTTCTGTAGTCTATTTTTTAAACCATTTTGGTAGATGCGGTTCATCCCCAACCGGTTGCGATCCAAGCATTTGTTCAAGTGTTCGGATATCCCGCATCGAAATTGTACGCCACAGCAACAACCACAGACGACCGGAAGCTGTGAAGTTAACCATCAACAGTGACGGATAATCGGCACCATTCCGCAACGGGGAAATCGTGTTGATCAATTGTTTTATTTTTCTAATTCTATGGACGCGCTCTATTCCCACCTAACGATCGTTTTCAAGATCACCCGTACACTCGATGCAAAATAGTGTTCTTCGTTTCCCCTCGCTTGTTTCATTCACACAAATCAGTGGTCCCTCGTTAGCTTTACGACGCCGAGTCCTTTGTTCGCGCTCAAGCAGTGGCCTGAAGGACACTTCCAACTTCCGATTGTGCCCGGCGGACGGACATCAATTATAATCACACGAGTGCAAACGGCCTGCCTGTCTGCCCGGTTCCTCCTCACTCCTTGGGGTGTTGTTTGAGTGGAACAAATGGTGAAATGGCCCAAATCGAGTACCTTGGTAGGTACTTCAATCATCGCCGTCATCATTGGAGACCGTAGTCGAGGCATCGCACATCGAAATTTGACACTGTGTCGCTCTTTTGGAGGATGAAAAGGCCTTCCCATCCAAAAACACAATGAAAAACCGAATCCACCCCGAATGCATTCACGTCCACTCAGAGTGCAATTTATTGAACTGCATCGAACTGCAGCGAACCCAAACTGGAGAAAGAATAAAATGGCAAATTCGCACATTCGTTGTTTTCTCTGCGTGCTAAAAGGGACCGTTACAAATTTCCCTCCCCGACCAGCATCGGCGTGAAAGTTCCGGAGGGGTGTGAGCTCACTGGGCGCAATTATGAACACGCCAAAGCACACCTACCGTGACGGTAGCAAAGGAAACACTCCTCCCCTGAAAGATTGTTCAATCCAACACCAACAACACCTTGTCAACTGTGACACTCAATCACGCACCGAGAGCCGCCACAGTAGAGGGGAAAGACACAGGACACCTACCATTAAATATGAGTCAAAACTATCGACAGCTTTTGGGGTGTGTGTGCGTTGTTATAAGCCGCTAACAAGCAATCCAATGCAAGGCCTGCTCAATCTCTGTTAGCGCACTGCGATAATTTAATCGCCCTTGCTAACAAACAAAGGGACACCCCGAAAGAAACCATGACAACCATTTGTTTCGGGCATCTTTGCGCAGTTTTTGCGCCCTGTTTTTGCTCTCGCCCATTACACATCCTTGTACTGGCGGGGTGTGATGATTCCACGCGCTTCGGACCATATCAGGGAGGCCTGCGTAATGTAATTACATTTTTCTCCCTGAAATGCTCAATGAAATTGTATTTAGCTGAGGTTATGCCGCCGTCTATTTGCACACATATGTCTGCTTCGGCCGAGGGCAACGAACCGTGAAATTGGACCGCCGGTAACCGAAACCGGGGCCAGAAGTCCAGAAGGGTCCAGTCGCGCGCGCAAGGACATGTTCCCCCACGCGCGTTCGATTGATGACTGCCTGTGTGTGCGTGCGTGTGTGCGTGTGTGCAAAGGGATGGTTTGTAATCGAATTTGCGTACAGCGCCACGTATCAGGGATATCGCTTGGCTGATGTACGGCTATCGTGCGGGTGCGTGGATTGTGGCGGGAATGATATGGACCGTTGCACGCACTGAGGGTGACGGTTGGGTGGATGCGTGATTTAACAATTTCATTACAATTTTTTCGACACTCATCCCTCGGTGTGTGCTCTGTTTGGGGTTTTGCGTCAGAATTACACGTTTGATGCGATGATTATAGGCGCAGCAATCTGTCGGTTTGTTTGCATTTTAAATCGTTATTAAGTTTACATTCGATTCGAGGATTTTTTGTAATAATCTTTCCATCCACGCAGTCGACTTTTGATGACAAACTGTTGCTGTTCCCGGGGGGTTTGCTGTTTGATATGACAAATATGGCGGAAATCAAAGCTTAAAGTTGCCCAATTGCTCGCTCCCTTGCTGTTACACATATTTTCACTTTAAACTTTCGCTGTTTGCCAGAAACTGGGTGTGGGTGTGGGACAGTTTCCTCTCAGCTTACAGCATCAAATGCTTTCTTGGAAAATGCTGCTATTTATCGAGCCGGCGGCAATGGATTTTTCGTTTGTCCCATTCCCATTTTCCAGCACGAAATTATTTCACTCCAAACCAAACAACATGCTGCCTCTTCGATTGTGTGCTAAATTTGAGCAGATTATTGACTCAAACACTCGCCACCTCCCCTAAATTGTCCCCCCTTTGGCTTCCCTAAACGGCTTCGGGAACGATTTCGGAAGAAAATCATTGACAATTGACGCTCGTTACCAGCATTCTTTCAGCCGGCTCTCCTTGTTGCCAGCCACCGGTTTTGGAAAGCTTGGGCAAGGCAAAAGTTTTTGTGTTATTACAATTTTCCAGCATCACGCCGCGTCGTCCCCATCGCGAGCCCCAACCCGTGTCCGTTCGATACGCTTTTCTTTGCGCTGGACTTTTTCTCATTTGGCGCTTCTCTTTAAGCGCTCAGGAAAGCGAGATCCTTTTCAGCGGGGGAGAGGGTCCGCGAAACAACGCGAAAAACTAAGTCCCAAAGCGCATTACTTACCACGTCCGTGTTCGCGTTGGCGTGGCGATATGGACGCCCGAAACCGAACCGAAAGGCGCTTAAAATGGGCAGAAAGACACGTCGTCGTCGTCGGCTTCGTTGCTTTGCTCTCCCTTGCTCGTTGCCATGGAGATATGGTTGTTGCGGAATTTCGGCGCGCATTACAAGAATCTGTCCAGCGTGGCGTGAAGGAATGCGTCACACAGCGACCACTTTCCATCCCATCGCGGCTATGGCTCGCGTGCCAAGTCATCCGCGGGCAGCATAATTTCTTCGCATAATAAGCTTAAAATATCTTGGCAAAAACCTTTTCCCCCCATGTAAATGTCAAGCGAACGTCATCATCGGCCACACGGTCGTCACATTTTGGCACACGGAGCAGAGCACACATCTTTCGGGACATTTCACACGCCCGGTAGTAGTACAACATGGCTTCTAATGAAAACAAGCGAAACAAGCAGTTTATACACGCCCCACGCTGTCAATTTCGAGGAAAGATGATTTTACTTCACACTAATTTCCACCGAAGCATCATGCCCGTTCTGCCGTTACCTACATCCCCCCCCCCCCCCCCCCCCCAATCTCACCGCTTTCTGCTCAAACGCGTGCGTGTGTTGCGAAGGAATTTATCATTCAAGAAGCTCGTCCCCTTCCCGCCCCAGGAGCAGTGAAATGTGTAGCATTTAATTAACATCGTTTGCCGGCAGGGCGCGCAGATCCTTCAAGAAGGTGACGACGACGCTCTTTGCTATTTATGTTTTGTGACCCACAGACAGCTTGCTTTCTCTCTCACGACGGCAAAAGACCAAGTAGCTTTCCATTCTTTAAGGGACGCACTTGTCTTCCCTGCCCCTGTCTTGTCACTGCCCTGTCGGTTCTAATTTAATTATTATTAGCAAAACCTGAAACGATGCTCTCACGAGGAGTGTCCTCCCTCAATTTCTAAGTACCGGCGGACCCACCCCAAGAGGTGGAGTTTCCCCCCCCCCTCCCCCCATTTTCGTTTCCTACCGTTTTGTGTTCTATTATTCGGCGAAAAAGTCGAATCAAAGGCGATAGTCACAGCTAACGATGGGCGGACAGATTTTCCAACTGAATGCGTACCACCCTTGGGTCGTCTGCAGCAGCATAATTGCACGCGGAAGGGCAATGAGGCCTTCAATGGCGTGTGTGTGGATGGACGAATGGTGGAGCCAGGATTGGGTGGGTGTAATTAGTGCAGCCTGCACCAATTTGTCGATGGACGATTTGCCGACTCAATGAGGGAGAAAACGTGGCCTCCTTCGGTTTCTTAGAGTAAACGTGTGCTTGTGTGTCTTTAGATCAACCGTAACTGCCAAAGAATTGTCTTCCTATGTATCCTCTAGCAGAATGAACGGTATAATTACGCCATTCGTTTTTAGACGTAAAGTTTTATTATCCTTCTCCTAATCCAGTTTGTTTTCCACCTAATATTCCTCTCACGCGCTCGGTGTGCAATTAATCATGCATTCAGTCGGATATTGTGGTTCAGTTTTTGTAACCATTTCTTACGTCTTCAGGGACAATTCAATCGAATTTCTTACATTTTGATACCGGATGACTAATTACGCAAACATATGGCGTTCCAAGCGTGAGATTAAGCACAGTTTTCCGCAACCCTAAGGAACCGAGACCGCAACAAAACACAACCGGGAACACATGCATGCAAAACCCATAAAAAGATGTTGTGGTCATCCTGGGAAGACTAATTCAAAATAAAGGGCGGACGGACGTTCATTTCATCCCTGCCCATAGCTGACCATATCGATCCACTCACTCACACCGTTTGCAAACCGGAAGTGGAAAACTTGTGATAGATTGCAGACACAACCAACTAAAGTGCGACCGAAAGGCGATCGGACCGAAAGTCTAAAGTAAAAAAATGTGTGGATTTGGCCCCATGCCGTTGGGAAACGCGGTTGAGAAACAATCGCCCAACAGCGACTACCAACAGGGTGATGATTGCCAGTAGAGTCCACTTATGTTGCGATTCTCATGGTCCGGGTTTTCCTTCCATCCCACAATTCGCAAAGCCACAAATCGGACCGCTCCCTAGCACAAAACCCTACTGTCCGAATGAAATTAATTAAACGAAGAAATTAATTGAAAAGATGCGCTCTTCCTTCATTGCCTCCCTTCACAAAACCGCGACCGCTGGCATTGGGTGGCACTGGGGGAAAATTACAGCAAACAGACGTTCGTCCAAACCTCTCTCTCACTCTCATTTCGGTTTTTCCCAGTGGCACATTAGCGCCACACGGACACACAAAGGTACGAACATGGGAGTGGGGGGGGGGGGAAAGGGATAAAAACTATCTTCCGAAAACCATACCGTCTATGCATATTAAAATGGAAAATCATTTTCCATTCTGCCCATTCGCCGCATTCCATCGGATTGGTTGGACATAAAAAAGGGCCGTTATGTTTTCTCCGCACCATTCAAAATCCATGTTTTTTTTCGTAATCACGCGATCGTAACATAGGAGAACGAGAGCTGAAAGGATTCTTCCCACAGCGTTGTTTTTTAAGCACAAGCCCTTTCGCACACAAGGGTAAACATGTCACAGAAACGCAACTTTAACGTCCCCAGCTTGGCAGAAATGTATTATGTGAATGGAATAAATTTTCCCGCTGACAGTCCATAATTCTCCTCTTCTGCCTTCCTCGCACGGAGCGCCATGATTTGAAGGAAATTAAGCAATTAATTCTAATTAAAGCAGAGCACGACCGGGCACGAGGATCTGATTTAGCGTATTTCTCCTCTTCGGTTGTGTTTGTGTGCCGAAAACAGAGAGAGAGAGAGAGAGAGAGGAAAATTGAAGCTACGAAGCAGCATCAGGAAATACTACAGCACCACAGAGGGCGCCTTGGAGGCTTTTGCTGTCTGTGTCATTCGATCGCCAGCATTACGATCGCATGGCTCGCAGCAATGCGACACATGCGAGCCACCGTGACGCCACGGAACCGTTCGCTCTCCTGTCGAAGAGATCCGTCCCGAGCAGTCCGAGGCTATCGCTGTCAGTGTAATTAATCATTCCACTAATTTCTGCGGTCACAGTGGAAGCTTGAAGAGCGGGGTTCGGGGCATCCCAGAATCCGTGGCTGTGGTGTGTCTGTGTGAAGATACTGATGGGAAGTTTGCTCAAGAAAGTCAGACAAAATACCGTCCCGCGTGACATTTCGTATTTAAATCTTTAAGCTGCAATCCCTCTCACAGTCTCGTCTAGTCTTTTTTTGTGGTAAGACACAGTCTTACTCTACTCAGAGTACTCTCAAGAATTGTAAGAACAAAGTCGGTCGCGTCTGGAATAATGCAACTCGAGAATAAATGCAAATGATAGTTTCCGATAAGAAACGGGACGCTTGGAACCACGCTTGGTGGTTTGAGAGGAAAGTTTTTAAATTATAAATTAGCATCAGCACTAGACACACCGTGCACCACCACCACCACCACCACCACAAGCATTCGTGGTTCGGGAAAGACCGTCACCAAAGACTACGCAAAAGCCGTCTGCAAAAGAGTTGCAAAAGTGATGATTTTACCTTCGACTTACCTTTCGACGAATGGGGTGGACTTGGTGTGTCAAAAGTTAGGATAAACTTTCCCGTCGAATATCGCGAACCATGCTCAAATGGTTGAATGAACAGTACTGTTTTCGTTGTCCGTTTTTCTTATTTAACTGTTGGTTGAGATTTTAACAGGTACCATCTGTAATGTTCCGTTCCTTTATCTGTTATATTTGGATAAAAATCGATGTGTTTTACCTTGTTTTGTTTTTTTTATATTCATTTGGCAGGCTTTTACGTTGTTTTTGCTTTAATTCTTTCATTTACAACCCGGTCTCACATTGCTTCCCTTTCAAAGAATAGAACAATTACTTGAATGCCGTCAACTAACGTGTGCCGGCCCGGCTTTCGCTTCTTTAATTTGGATTTTATTCGGCTTTTAAGGCTCTTGCTTCCTTCCATTTTCTATTATTGCATTTTCACGCTTACCCTGTATCCTTGTCTATTCTTCCCTCTTTTTTGTACTACTTACTTTTTGATTTCTTCTCGCTTCATTTATTTGCTCGTAAATTTGAACTTTTATACCTGGTCTGGATCCTTTTTTCTCTGTTTTGCTTTTGTGTTCTACTTTTACATCGATGTGTTGTTCCTTACTACTTATTCTTCAACACATCCCTCCAACACGGTTGACAAAACGGTGCATTGTTCGAGCATCTTATTAGAACATTCTAATAAAACAACCTCGACCGGCTTCTTCTTTTCCACTTTTTTCCACACTGCTGTTGTTGTTTTCATCTCTTTGAACAATACACGGTTAAGCTCCATTTCAATTGTTTTGTTCGGTTGATTTCTTTCCTCTTCTCCGCGGATTTGCTTACTCTTTTGCACGGACGGAAATGGATTCCATAGAATTCACTTACCAAGGCCGGGATTATTTTTTTGTCCCTTCCTCTGCTTCTCTCCTCTCCTCTTTTCACTGTAAAACAATGCTGCCACATTCGCACCGCAACATAGCGTATTTCACACCTTTTCTCTATGGACAGACGGGCGGGCGGGCAGCGCACTACTCTACAGCAAGTGATCTACCGAGGAAAAGCGAGCAAAAAAAAACACACATACACAAACCGTGAGCGTGAAGTAAAACGATTCCGTTCCGGAAGATTATCAGCCTGGGAAACGTGGTCGTGGCCTCACCGGCATTCACCTGCATTCAGGTCCGCCGTCCGTTCTCACATCTGTCCCGGTCGTACCGGTCACAAAAATAGGGGTCCCAGCCAAACGGTATACGGTCCAAATCTTGCTTTTATCGAGTTGCATTTACACTCAATCATAAATGGAACCAAGTGATAATGGCGTGTGGTCAGCGTGTTATAATTGAAACCAGCGCAAAAACGCGCAACGATTTGCGCAAATTGCGCAAGCATGAAGTCCTATTGTTGTTCCCGAAATGCAGGCGCTTATCTAATGGGAAGGTGGTATACCCTTTCGTGCTGTGGTTAAATAGGAAAACCCACCCCGAAAAAGCTCCAAAATAATCTAAAATTTCACTGAAATGAATGTGATAATAAATAAAAATTCAATTACGAAATACCTTCCCATGCTCTAGCCACGGTAAGCGAAACTATTGCATGCACCGTGCAGAAACATACACACAATCGTAACAGTATACAGTGTGTGTGCATGGCAAATGCAAGTGCCAATGGGGAACAACAATAGCTCTCGGCCGCGTTTCTTATGCTTCATCGAACCATTTTCAATAGGATTCCTTTTCAGCTGCAGTAGTTATTCACTCCGGAATCCATTTACCTTCCCAGCATGCTCCGCTTTCCATCATCCATCACTACCCGCACGCGCGCGCGTTACCATGGCGCAAAGTGTCCTTTTTCATGGCATCCTTTTTTGTGAATGGAGAGCAGAAGAAGATTGAAAAAAACTATAATACAAATTCATCAATTCTCTTGATCGACAGGTTTGCTGGATTGGAATTTGAGCATTTTTCTCGCACGCTCGCTGCTTGTTCCAACTGTGCCTTCCCATTGTCGATTGCACTTCTTAGTAATGTCTAGCTCACACCTCCTCAACGATCCTATTTATTTCCTTTGAAATTTGTTAACTCAAATATTTCTCATTCAATGTGTCAAATTCCAATTATACATGATAGAGACGCAGGATAGAGACGCAGGATTGTCCGTAAATGGATTCCCCCTGTGATTGAGTTGTTTGTTGTTGGTGTACGCTTTCGATTTATCGCTGATTTGCTTTATCCGCATCAACATTCATCAAGCGCAGTTTGTTTGAGTTTAAAATTCGTCACATTGGAGGTTTTTTGTTGTTGTTTTGTATTGTTCCTTCAGCTGTTCACACTCCCAACTACATAATCCTCACATTAGCATCCAAATCTCAGTCCCCTTTTTTCCCCCCTCCGGTTTTCCTCAAAAACTCCCGTTCGTTTTTTCGCCCTTTCCTGTGACCCCTTGCGGATGCATCTCCCATCTGTCATGGGTCCTCTTGGGTGTTGTGGTGAACACATTTCGTTCCGATTCACCGTCATCGAGGTGTCAACCGGTTTCATCCCTTTAAGCGCACTCCTCCTCCTCCTTCCAACCTTTCCATCGATGTTTATTAAATTTAATCGGATTATCTCTCAATTTTCTGGTGAATTGTTATTATTATCTTACCGGGTACCGGGAGGCTGCAAACGGTGCAGGGCCCACAAAAAAGGGTGTTACCGGTAGGGATTGGAGGCTTTAATACACTCACTCTCTCTATCACTCTCTCTTTCTCTCACACATACAATCACGAACCGAGTTCCAGGATTGATACGATTTTCTTCACCATTTTGCTTCCCGTGTCCTTTGGATGAACAATTATTTTCCATCACGATGACAAACACAGCGTGGTCGTCCATACTCGCCACCCGGCCTGATCCCGTTTAGTGCATTTAATTAGATAAAAACATTTTTACTTCCCCTCCACCAATCTCATCACCCTGCTTCGTGCCTTCGTGCTATTGTTAATGTTAGCTTCATCCAGAAACTCGTGTCCAAACACAGCGTTGGGAAACAAATCTCTTCCTATCCAACACGCGGGAGGAAAATTAATTCCAAACACCGTTACACTCACAGTGGGAAAACAGGGCCGCAAAAGAACAGTTCGCGACGTCCGGCGCCCCAAAGTCTGCACAAATAGTGCCACCGGGCCCTGGGACCAACCGAGAGGGGCTGTGAGAGTATGCATCATTAAATGTCGCCACGTTTTTTTTTTCTTACTGTTTCCCTATCCCCCAACCCCAAGGTGTTGTTGAAGCGTCGGAAGTTACCCAGTTTTCCGCACAGCTTTTGGCAGAGTGATTTATATGCCCGCGATGGTTTTTTCTTTATTTCACTTTTTTCCTCCCCCTGACATGCTCACTTTTTACTGCGTAAATTGAAAAAGAAACTCACACACACACGCGCACAACAGCCAACCACAACAAAAACAGCGTGACTGGGTGGTTTTTTTGGACGCCGGCCGGAAGCTGTACGATTTGGACCGCGAACGGAATAAACTAAAGCGCTGAATGGAGCTGGTGAAAAGGTTAAAGTAAACGATTTTACAACACACAATGCTGCTTTTCACCGGTCCGTGTCTAATGTGCTTTTTCGCGCGCCCGTTTGCTGCTGCGCTCCCATCTTCTCTTGCGTGCGCGCTAACCACGTGTGTGGTGTGTGAGGTGGTGGATGACAAAACGCACGCCGCGAACCGACGACCGCGTGCGCCTGTTGACGGGATTGACGGGAAAATTTAGCTCCCACCTCCGAGCATGCTACGATCGCACTACATTAGCAACATTGTTAGCCTGTAGATGGGTATGGGTGTGAACCCGAACGATCCAAGTGACCTGTTTTGCCAACGCGTGCCTTTAGTGCCACTTTGTTTTCGTTTTTATTCGGGGGAAGTAACATCATTTATCAGTTGATTTATGAGGGGAAAGAACGAGTGTTTGTGATAATTTCAGACCTCGAAAATTGCAGCTTTGCAGCTATTGAGTTGTCTATTGGAATCCGGCGCTGATTCCGGCACGATAAACTAACAGTCCACCAAAAGAGAACCAACTGCGCCGGCAAGATGGTGAAGCACATAACCGTGGCACCGAGATTAAGCCACCGAAAGGCAGCAGAAGCAGCAGCAGTATCAACACAGAAGAGAGGAGGAGCAGTGATGGGGGAAAAAGTGGCGAAAAAAGAACTGCACAAGCCACCGGCGGATGCAATTTGAGCGGATTAAAATTTATTTTATAGCAGCTTACTGTCGCATTAAGCGGCCAACACACTAACGCCTCATAATTCTTGGGCGATAATTGTCGCGCACGGGGCTGCTGGGCCCGACCGGTGTGAAATGGTTCCCAGGACCGAAATGGCGGGTGATATGGTAATAACCAGACTGTTGGAAGGGATGGCTCGTTCCTTTTTTTAAACGTTTTTTTGTTTTGTAATGTTGTGATATTTGCATCCTCGCCCTGGTTCGTGGTTTATGTTGTTTGTAGTTAAAAAACGGCACGTATTTCTTCTGCCCTATGGCTTCGTGCTTACCCCACGGTGGCATATGTGGCTGGGTGGGTGGCCATGCCCTATACAGCCAGCCACGAAGATAGTAAATGAAATAAATACCACGGCACAAGAATCTTAATGTGCGAGTTTTCAAAGCACATTAAGCTTAATGCTGAATTATGAGTAGCGGTAATCGAGCTCGGGTGGGCCATTAATGTAAAATAGTTCCGCTGTATGCGCCGTCGGCAGGCAGGCTATTGTCTGGGGTAGCACGCAAATGGGGAAAAATTACAAAACTAGTCGGAGATAGTTTAGTGTTATAGCACTCAATCTCTTTCCTTTATTAATTCTACTTGCTTTCTCCTTACACTTTTGCAGGACTGAGTGCCGAGATCTATTACATCCGCGAAGGTCAGGTGAATGCGTACGCCCTACACTTTACCGTACCGGTGCCGGCCCACCTGGAGGAGATCTCGTTTTCCTGGCAAAGTCTGGCGGACCGACCGCTGCCCTACCGGATCCACATCGACGCGCCCGATCCGGAAGCCCTGCCCAAGCCATCGATGAACATCTCCACGCAGGGTGAAATCCCCGAGCACATCGAAACGTTCGCCATCGGGTTAAGGTGCAGTGGCATCGTATCGGCCGAGGTGGAAGTAACCATTACGATCGAGATCACGCTGGACCCTCTGACGGGCAATACCACCGAGCTGCTGTTCCGTCGCAAGAAGATCTGTCTCATGAGGTAAGTAAAACCTTTAAAACGGCTTTGTTGGAGATGTCTTTTTACACCAAATCTATCTTTCGCCAACTTCCAGCGAACATCCCGATGTTAATCAACCCGATCCTTATCTGCTGGAGAACGCCTCGAACGGGCAGAACGGGCTGATCACGATCATTATCGGTGGCATACTGGCGATCCTGTTTGTGTCCATCTTCATCATGATAGCGTACTGTGTGCGAGGATCCTTCAACCGGAAGCCCCATCACGCCCAACCGATCCGTACGTCCAGCTTCCAGCGCCTGCAGACTCACGCCCCGTCTGCACCATCCTCGATCGTATCACCACCCTCGATCGCTCCGACCATTGCGACCCTGTCACGCAACCGCATCTACGCCAATGCCGAACCGGAAGAGCTACAGCGTCGCATCTCGGAACTCACCGTACAACGGTGTCGTGTGCGTCTTTCGAGCCTACTTCAGGAGGGAACATTCGGACGGGTGTACCGCGGAAGCTACAACGACAGCCAGGAGGTGTTGGTGAAGACGGTTGGACCACACGCATCGCAGGTGCAAGTCTCGCTGCTGCTACACGAAGGCATGAGCCTGTACGGTGCCCAACATCCGGGCATTCTTTCCGTGCTGGGTGTATCGATCGACGACCATACCGCACCGTTCCTGCTCTATCTGGCACCGGAGAACACACGCAACTTGAAGATCTTCCTGCAGGAACCGGTAGCACGCACGCTTACTACGATCCAGATCGTTAAGATACAGCTCCAGCTCGCTCAGGCTCTCGGTCATCTGCACAGTCACGGTGTGATTCACAAGGATATTGCGGCACGAAACTGCGTGTAAGTGTTTTTTTGAGGTGGAGAATGCATTGGAGAGCATCAGAAACTGGGTTTCATGTTGAATTTCTTGTTTTCATTTCCACTATTTCCAGGATTGACGATCAGTTGCGCGTGAAGCTGGCAGACAACTCACTGTCGCGTGATCTCTTCCCCGGTGACTACTACTGTCTGGGTGATAGTGAAAACCGTCCGATCAAGTGGCTGGCGCTCGAGTCGATCCAGTTCAAGCAGTTCAGTGAATCGTCCGACACCTGGGCGTTCGGTGTGCTTATGTGGGAGCTGTGCACACTTGCCCGACAGCCTTACGCGGAGGTAAGAATGAACATTGTCTTATCAATGTAATACAGAGGAGGTGTAATGAGAGATCTCTTGCTCTTACTTCCAGGTTGATCCATTCGAGATGGAGCACTATCTCCGCGATGGCTACCGGTTATCGCAACCCATCAACTGTCCAGATGAGCTGTAAGTACTCACCAACAAGGCCCCTTTGCACCCAAACTCTAAAGAATTGGTCACTAATTTGATCTTCCTCACATCTCCCAGGTTCGCAATAATGGCCTACTGCTGGACGATGATGCCGATGGAGCGACCGTCGTTCGAGCAGCTCCAAATCTGCCTGCAGGACTTCTACGCCCAGCTGACGCGCTACGTCTAGGGATTGCCGAGTCCCGGCCAACGGTTCTACATGTTTCCTACGCCCCGGGCACTATCGTTAAGCTTTAGATTTAGAGTGAAAAACCGATCCCCCGCCACCGCCACAATCGCACCACAGCCCTGCCCGCCCCTGCTGCCCCCCACCACTGCGCCGGCCGCCCGCGACAGCAACACGCTGCCCAGTGCCCAGGGCGTTTCGTGACACGGGGCGGCACCGTTGGCTGCCATCGGCCATGGACTGCTGCCGCCCACGCTGGCCTGGAGCTCCATGACGGCGCTGGCAACTACAGCCAACGGTGCCAACCGTACGAAGGGTGGTAAAAAAGCTTTCACCAAGGAGCAGGCGCGTAAAGATCATCATCACCATCATCATCACCATCATCAGCAGCAGCATCGTTTTCCGAATTTCCGTACGGTTGGTCCAAGGATTGGGAAGCAGCCGGCGGACATGCACATGCAAACCGGTAATGGTGTTGGTGGTGGTGGTGGTGGAGGTAGGGTGGGATCGCTCGCTGTCCTGAGCCGCAAGGTGCTGGAGGAGATGAGCGAAAGTGTCGAGGATAGTGAGTCGTCGGTCCAACCGTACACTATACCATACGACTGCCGGTGAACTATTGGCGCACGCACGGGATATTGAGCGTCGTCTAAGGTGTTTGTGTGTGTGAATATATCGTGCCAAATAATTATGGAAAAGAGTTTTAGGTCGGAAACGGTCGATCGGAGTGTGATCTTGCTCTTGGTCTTGGTCGGATTCGTTCCCGGTTCCTGTTTTTGTTAGTGCTGGTAGAGTTTTTTAAACTTTTTTCCGGGGGAAATTCGCGAGGGAATGGGGTGGGATTTAGTCAGCGAAAACTGCATTGGGGAGAGAGTAGTAGTAATTAGGTGCTGTAAGTGTGTTAGAACGATCGTTTTCAATCATCTCATAGGGAACGGTTAAGCAACATCATCATCATCATCATAAGAATTCATATCCATTCCGTGCATCGAGAGGAAGGGAGAGCTGGGACGAGAGTGTGTAACGAGGAGAAAAGAAAATTATTTAATCAGTAGAAAAGAAGTCTAAATGGAGGGGCGTACGCGTTTCTGCTGTCTCATTTGCTGTACATAATACCAATTTGATCGTAGTAAGAAAATCGTTTATAACAATAAGGTGTGAATGAAGGGATGAAAAACGAAAGCGCAAGACATGCGACAGGCCGACAGCGCTAGTTTGCAAGTTAAAAGTTATTTATTTTTGCTAGATAGTCGCTAAGCAGCATCTTTTTTATACAGACGTAACGTAGCAAGAAATTGAGGTCAATGATTAACAAAAGGAATAAAAGGAAGTAAGCGATGCGCTCGAATGTCAACACCAATAAATAACTGCAACAGTAAGGTCGGAGAACCATTCTTAACCAATTTCGAGAGGAAGAAACGGCCAACGACGCCGTCTCCTCCTTCGTGTAACTGTTTCACGATATGTACATTTTGTTTATTTTTTAAATCAATCAAAACCATTTGTTGTATCTTCCGCATAAGTCCCAATTCCGGTTCTTTGTTTCCGGTACAGTTTCTTCGTCATAATTAACCGCTCGACGTATCGTAAACCTGTTATAGAAACTGTCTAGCAAACTACTCCCTGGCATAATAAAGGAAGTATTAAACTGAACTGGCTGTGGTTGAAGTGTTTAATTTATGAAAGAAATATAAAAAATGAATATCACATTGGAAAATTCCGTTGAGGTTTGAATTTTCTTACTTTTGAACGAAATGACCCAAGACACAAACCCTGCTGGTATGAATAAGCATGGACAAAAACCACACAGTTGGTCGACTGTCGATATAACAGGCACAGTGGTCGATCCTCATTCAGAAATGTTGTGTAGTGGTAATTGTTATGAAAGATTTCTTGTTTCGATTGGAATAAAAGCAATATAAATTGTGCATAATTATGATGAAATTTAAATTTAAGAAAAACACAGAAAAATAATACACGTTTACCTGTCAAACGGTTGTGTCAGTGTATTGGTGAAATGAACATTGCATGACCTCACCTTTTCACTGTGCAGACGTAGATTTGTTATGAAAAGTGCAATTGTTTAGTTTTAGTTCCACACAAATGTATGAAATAAATTAAGGATTTTCACTAGTAAAACACGCACAAACGAACCATTGGTATGAAATATGTTAATATTATAAGCTAAGAAACAATTGTCGCTTACCGTTCGCGCACATCTTTCCAGCGATGGACGCCCTGAACACGTACTACAGCAAGGAGGAGTACGTGGAAACAGCTTCCGGCAACAAGGTGAGCCGCCAGACGGTACTGTGCGGCTCGCAAAACATTGTCCTCCACGGGAAAGTGATCGTGCAGAGCGGGGCCATCATACGCGGTGATTTGGCCGCCGTTCGCACCGGACGGTACTGCGTCATCTCGAAGGGTTCGGTCGTGCGGCCACCGTACAAGCAGTTCAGCAAGGGTGTTGCATTTTTCCCGCTGCAGATCGGCGATCATGTGTTCATTGGCGAGGGAGCCGTCGTTTCAGCGGCATCGATCGGTTCCTACGTTTACATTGGCAAGAATGCTGTGATAGTAAGTGGAACTGTTGGAGTTGCTTTGGTGTGGTACGTTGCTAAGTCTGTTGCTCTTTCCTTCCAACAGGGACGACGATGCATACTGAAGGATAACTGTATCGTGGAGGACGGTGCCGTTGTGCCGCCGGAAACAACAATTGCAAGTTACATGCGTTACACCGCGGACGGAAGGATCGAGGGTGGACAGGGCAATCCCGATTTTGTGCCCCACGGTATGCTGGATCTGATGATCGAGTTTACCAAATCCTACTACGACCATTTCGTTCCGGCACCCAACTGACGGCAACGCGAACTCTCGGCCGTGCTGAGAGTGCCACGAGTGCAGTGATAGAAGGAAGGTGCATCACTCCCCCGTTTTCAGCAATTCCACAACTCGTATCGTCTGCACTGCGGAAACTGATCATAACCATTACGAGCGCATAGGCATATATTTATTCACAGCAAGCTAACCAATAAAATCGTGTATCGTTAAGTGAAAATGTTTATTTATCAATAGTGTATAAACCACACCGGGTCCGTCAGCGCGGGCATTGAAAACACGGAAATTTGTAGGCTTAACTTAAACGGCGATCCAACGGCGGCAGACGACCTCCCGGGATAACCTCCCGATGTCGGATTGAGTGGCAGCAGATGAGGAGGTTAGCAGCAACCGCTGGTTCCGGTAACAGCTGCCGGATCACTTCTTGCCCGACTTCTTGATGCCGCCCTGCAGTAGCGGGCCACCCTTGGTAGCCTTCTGTTTGGCCGCTTCGAGCGCTTTCTGCTGTTCCTTCTGCTTCGCCTTGAACGCAGCAGTGTCCTCGTCCATCTCGGACTGCTCCTTTTTCGGTGCCTTCAGAGGCTTCTTCTTGCCACCTTCGCGTCCACTCATTGCTGCGGAACGGATTGGAGAGTCGTGGTTTACTCAAACCTTCACGTAAATGTGCTTTTGGGTGCGTTTTTTGAACAGAAATTTACCTGTTTTTGTTAAGATAGAGAAAATGCCCGAAAATGCGTATGCTTGTGATTTTGACAAGTGCTAATTGTCGTTCCGTAGTTGACAGATCACGTGGGACGGCGTGCTATTTCTGCGGACATGCTGTTTGACAGTTCGCGGAATGAAATTCCAAATTTTTAAAAATGACGGCATATTATTTCAATGTCCGTTACAAAGCGCAGAAATCTTATGTTTAGCAAATTGCAAACATTTTAGAAAACCATTACTCGACTTGCACGTAAATAGAGGAAGGGAAAGGGATTACTACTGTTTATCTAGCTGTTTAGATCCTTGTTTTATTTTCATCATTGGCTGGATCGATCATACACAAGTAAATTCTGTAATGAATTATGTTCGCTGTTAGTTTTCTTCTTTTTTTAACCAAGCTATTCCAAGCTCAGTTGTCCTTAATATTTAAGAGCTTTGTTCTCTGTATCTCTCTGTCTCCTCATCCTTCTAGCTCTATCCCTAGCTCGAACATCGGGTACACTGTTCAATAGAGACTGTTCAAACATGAACCGAGAGGATTTTCTTCTTTTAAAGCTACACAATATAAGTGAATTCAGAATTGTCCCTCGCGCGATCTGGAACTGACCGACCAGGGTGTAGTGTACTGCCCTACTAGCGCTCGCAATGATGCATGCGACACAGACCCCGTACGCCTCCACCACATGGGCCTTCGATGCAGTAGTAGCTGCGCGCTTGCATCCATGGTATGAGAATCAGTTTTTACAGACAGCATCAACATAAAATCATAATACACACACACACACAAATTAACATCGACAGAAGTTGTTGAATAGAAAAAAAGCGCTGTAAAGTGCACTGTCCTAGCACTCCGGGGGAGGTTCAACGCACATGCAGCAGTGGCTTTCCCGGAGCGAAAAGCGTTTCATTATTATGCCCAGGACAAGCACTGGCGGGTCAAAAGCTAAGAAGCAGCGCAGGATAACACAAGATTTGGGAGTCAAACCATTCTTAAAACAGAGTAACGAAACAGAGTGGCATATGGTGGTGCTCGTCCACACATTTTAAACTATCAAACTATAGTAACAGTCAGTCACACAACAACTCGCGTAGTCCGGGACACTGAACAAAATAAAACAGATTGCCTATGCTCCCTTTTACTCTCTTCCCATCACAGAGGATTGCTGTGCGTCCGTAGCAAAAACGTAGTTCGTAGCCATTTCTGTGAGAATGTGTGTTGTGTGTACGTTTGTGTCACATTTTCAAAATTCTGCTAAAATCTCAAAACAAAAATCAAACTAAGACAAAACAGACAACCAATATTATTATTCTATAGCTTTTTGTTGTTGTTCTCCCTCTGTCTCTTCTCGTCTGTCTGCCCTTTACGTTCCACTTCCAACGCGCCTCACGCCTTTTGCTAGCTGCAGTCGCTGCCCCTGCTGCTACTGGCATTGTTTTCCGGTTCCGGTGGAATTGTCCATTCAGCATGAGCTATGAGCTGAAGAATTCCACACATCATTTCTACATAGTTCTCTGCATCTCACATCATTGTTTCTTTATGTGCGTTCACACACGCACGCTCTCTTTCCGGGACCGTTTTGGCTGTTGTGGATGTGTCTGAGGGTATTTTTACTGTAACATGTCCCTGTCCCGCTCCTTGGCCGAGAGGCTGTGGCTGCACACTGTATGGTTTATCAAGATACATTCGTGTTTATGTTGGTTTGCGTTTTTTTACGTCACGTTTGATCGCGCCTATCGCCTCTATTTACTATTTAAACGTTGCTATCCTTCTTTGTAGGTGTTTTCACAATGGCGCACCTTTGTTCTGTCTTAGAGGAGGAGGGGGATTTTGTATTTTACGTACGCTCAGCTAGGATGTTTGATATTGAAAATACGTGTTTTTGTTTTAGATAACTACACTACTGATTAAAATTATCACTGATCAAGCCAGATAGCTGTAGGTATCCTTTTGTCCTTCCTGACGTTCCAGATATTCTTTCTCTATCAGAATATCGATACATTTCTGTGGGCAAAAAGGGAAACATGTGAGGGACACAAACGGGAGAGAATGCTAGAGGATCCGGCCACTTACCTTTATCACTTGAATCTTCGGCTTAAATCGTGTGGACAGCTGATTCAACACTTCGTTCACGAGCTGCGTGTGGTTGAGCATCTTTCGCATCTTCATGATACGCACGATCGCCGCCTGGATGAGTATCTTACGATCTTCTTCGATGTTTTTGTGTGTCGCTTCCTGTTCCACCTTCAGTTCCGACTTCAGCGGGAAGTTGATGTTGATGCGGAGTTTACGGCTGTGTTTACGCGACAGGGAAATTGCGAAAAATACAAATCAGCAAACGAATTCATCCATTGCTCACTCACTCGCTTTACTCACTTTTTAAAGTCCTTGTTCAGCTCGATGGTGGAGTCTGGGTGTAGCTTGCCTTCGCCTTCGTAGCAGTTAAGTAGCTTCGTCTTCAGCAAAATTGGAAGCACTTGTATAAGATTTTCATTGTTGATACCTTTTGCAAATTGAGAGAGAAAAGTATAAATATATACCATGTCTTTCTGTTCCACAATACGGAGCCAGCTGCATTTACCAGTGTTTTCTCCCAACTGCTTGATACTCCAGGCCGTTTCTTCGTTGAATTGCAACAGCACGGCCATTTGGAAGGTACTAGCCTGAGTTGGAATTTACAACACGTTCATTAAAAACAAACCGTTAATACAAAATTACACGCTGTACCATACCTGCAGTGTGTATCGCATTCGGAAACAGTTTGTAATGAGCTCGCCGCGACACATATTGTACAACCAGTTCAGTTTACGGCCGGAATGTTGCTTGGCGTAGAAATTGTTAAATCGATGGACCGACTGTTCCAGCTGCAAAGCGAACAAAATGTTCAGTTAGCAATTCCAAAAACTCGACCCATCTTGCCTTGACGCGTACCTCAAAGGGCAGGGAGAATGTAAAGCCCTGGCCGAATGGCCACGATCCGCTCGATAGCACCAGAATGCTGAAATCTATCTCGTTCTGTGTCGTGCTGCGCGTGTCCCGCAGCTTCTCGTGATGCTTCCGGTACTGATCGTTCAGATCCTTCGACACACCGATGTCCTGGAACATCCGCTGCAGTTTGCTGGTGTACTCGAAGCCACAGGCCTGCTTCAGCTTCGATATCATGGACGCTTCCGCATCGTCGCTGGCCGACATGTGTTGGCAAAGCCGTTTCGCCAGCATCTTGCTGTAGAACTTCTGGAACACATCCTTATCTTCGATGTACTTGAACACAACCATCTGCGGTGGGGAAAATGCAATTAAAATGTTTGCGCACACCACACAAACCGCAAAGCGTTATTCTTCTCCCAAAACCCCCGGCGCGTACCACTTGATTGAGCGTGTCCTCCAGTTCCGCTTCCTCCGGATTTTTACTAGACTTCTTCAGCAGCAAATCACAATACTTAGCCAACAGCTCGGGGCTCTTGCTGGCGCTTCTGCTCAGCTCGGTGACGGCGTTTGTGTTGATGAACTTGCCGCACGCCTTATCGAGCGCTGCCACGAAACCGCTGTCGTTGTTAAAAGCAGTAAGTACTAATGCGTTGTATTTCTTGTGTACTTCCAGAATGGTTTGGACGTAAATTTTCGGGTCCTTTGGGAAGAGAGGGCAACACGAGACGAGAGACAAATTAACACAATGAGCTTTTACACCCCCAAGGCGCACTAGCCTCGCTTCACTTACATTTACAGCAGAGTCTCCACATTTCTCTATTGCCGCCAGGCCCTGATTGTGGATGTGAGTTTCTAGGATTTCTTTGAGCTCGTACAGACCGGCCTTGATGCGGGCGACCAGCGAGTACATGCGGCCCAGATCCTGGTTCTTGTCCGAGTTCAGCAAGTTCTGGAACTCGGTCCGGAACTGATCGAGATGAATGTGAATCAGCACACGCTCACACTTCTCCGCCAGCCGGTCCAGTGTGCTTTCGTGCAGGTACACCTGTACACGTTTCTGTTCCTCGTTCAGGCGCAGCTCCACCCGCTTCATGTACTCGGTGACGGGATTTTCGCGCAAAAATTCGGCACTCTCGCGCGTGTAGAATCTGCAACGAGAAAGCAAACCACATCCGCCGTTAGTGCTTGACGACTACACCACATCAAATGAAGCATCCGTTCGCACCGTTCCGTATCCTCCAGGAATATGTTCTCGAAGCTTTCCTTGTACACCGACAGATTCTGACCCTTGGCGTGCGGATCGTCCTCGTTGAGGCCGAGCTCGACGTAGCAGTTGATGACACCGGACACCAGCCGGGAGTTGATCGTTTCCCCATTGCGCTCGCGCTCGATCAGCTTCAGCACGGCGTTCGTTACCTGCTTGTTCAGATGCTTGAACAGGTTGCCGCGCCAGGTCACCAGCGCCAGCTGGTAGATCTCGTACACATCCTTGCGGCCCTCCTCACACTCGCGCTTCACCCAATGCCGGTTCAGGTAGGCGCAGACACCGTTCAGCACCTTGCTCGAGAACTGATACTCCTCCCAGCGCTTGGTGTAGAAGCTCAGCACTTCCTCGTCCATCAGATCGATCCCATTCTGGTGCAACCGCACGAGGTAGTTCTCGAGAAACTCCTTCAACCGTTTGTACAGCTCCTGGCCGACCAGCTGGGCCCCGCCCGGCGGTGCGCTGATGCCTTTTTTCGATATCTTCGACGAGCCCGTGCGCGAGTTGGGCTGCTGGTGGACACTCGTACAGTAATTGTAGACATGTCTGAAAGGGTGGAAATAGGGTCAATTAGACGTGATCAACGCTAAAGTGCATAGCTTGTACATTTAATTTAAGTCCGGTAATCGGTCCCATCGTGCGGAACATGGACAGGGGACGACCCATTACACCAAGACTACAATGAACGACGACATCTCAAACTCCCTTAGCATGCCCACCAATCGCAGCCTTTTGTTGTGTCCGGTTCTATTTAGTTGTGCAAACAAATTTCAACTTCCATTGTGCTTCATTCGTACCCCGCCGTCGCTTCATTGTTTTGTAATCAGTGCATCATCATCAGCAACAATCGCCGAGCTTTGTCTCGCCATGCCGAAGCGCAAGAAGTACAGTATGTTGCCTCTTCTGCAGCAACGACGACGACGACGTATCTTTCAGCGCTGTGTGTTCGACCATCAGGCACCAAACCCCGAACGGGTGCTGTGTTGTGTCGTTACAGCGGCAAAATTCCAATCAGGAAAATAGAAACTTTAAAAATAGATCACGACAGTCACTTCTTCCACCCCACCCCTTCCTCTTCCTCCTCAGACAGCGCATTACGCTGGCCGGCAGTGCACTGATCTATAGGGAAATGAAATTCACTTTGATCGTTTGTGCAGCCAGCCAGCGCGCATCAATATGCAACATGGAGGCCGGGCCAACAGTTCTGTCGATCAAGAGCGACAAAAAAGATGCACTCGAGCTGCTGCTGCCGTGCCGTGTATGTTGGGTTGAATGCAGCAGCGCTGCTCCCCATAGCAACAGACACACGCAACGAAGAGTAGGCACAATCGCAATAACGGCTTGTGCAGAGACAAACTTTTTTCAACGCCAATTTGACCAATGAAAAAGTAAACTTCTCATAGCGCCGCTCACCATCGCATTACTGACCATCTCACAGGGCGAAAGGGATTCCTTCGCTACATCGCGTTGTGTCTTGCGTGGCTGTGACATTTTGTTGTTGTTTTTGTCTGATCCCACCACAATGCACAACATCACACATACTAAGCACTAGGGGGACGACTCTGCGCTGCTGCAAGCCCAATAGGACGTCAAAACCGCAAACATCGCAAGCCTCTTCCGCATTGGTAATCTCGTTACGAACTTGTTGTGTGAGACTAGCTTTTTGTTCCTTTGCTTATTTTAGCATCACGAGCACACGGTTGCACTACTCACACACGCACGCATACACGATACATACACACACACACACGCATACACACAAAACAAGTCTGAAGTTTTGAAAGTACCTTCGAGAGCACAAGGGAACGCACTGGGGAGGTGGTTTTGTAGTGGGTAGTTTCAACTACCAATTCCAATTGGATGTGCAATCAGATTGCAATTGGATGTGCAGTCGGATTGCAATTGGATGTGCAAAAATCTAATTCCAACAATAATACTAAAACAGCATCAACATCAACACGTTCAACACGCAAAACAGCACCAAATATTCGCACCACATTGCTCGCGAGGATTATTGTTTTGCAAACAGCTTTTTTCCCCCACCCGTATTCACTCTTGCTGGGATTTTTTTTATCTCACGACCGTCCTGTTACAACCACCTCAAGGGGTCAAGGAAACACACGCGGGTGAACGGTTGCTGCTTCATCTCAGTGTTTGCACCATACACAACAACACAAGAACACACGCACACATGTCTGTGTTTATCCAGCCACAGACACCAAACCAGATAAATGCACCAAGCACGAGCACGGTGTTGTTGACACATTCACACAACATTCATTTCCGGAACAACAATTCGATCGCAGGAAGCGAGCGACGGAGAGCGCGACACTTCCGGTTGGTGTTGCACTTACGTGTAGAGTTCCATGTAGCGTGCGATGCCCAAACTGAGCTCCCGTTTGTACACCTGCTTTATCCCTGCTTCCAGATCGGTCCATATCTGGGCGAGTGAGTGTCATCACGAAGGTGGCGGACGTTGGGGGGCGGATGGTCCATCATGAAAAGAAAGAAACGGTTTTATTAGCCCCTGTTCGACCAGATAACTGTTGTTACGCTTACCTCTTCAAGATTAATATTCTTAAGCCCTGTAGCCCCATGGGAGTTTAGTTTAGACATTGGATTAGGGAGAGATCCTTCAATGCTTCCTTCCGTCTACTGCGTGCTGTTGTGTGGTTTCGTCAATTACACGATTACACGAGGGGGGGGGGGGGGTGGAAAAAGAATCACTCCAACGTGGTTTATTTACACGAACCAGCCAGGCACAGACCCAGGGCGTTCTGTGTGTTTGTGCGTCGCAGTAGCCATCGCCGTCGTCGTCGGTAGCAGCAGCCGCACCATCATCATCCAGGAAGAGATAGGGCACACCGTGTCGTGACGAGATGTGGGTTGGTGGTGCACACAAAAACAATGGAAAAAATAACAACGTATAAAAAAAAGGTAACAGATTAGCCACAGCTGGGAAAGTGGGGACCAAATCTTATCGCTGGCCTTTTTTTTGCATCGTCAGACAACGGAAAAGGGGGGTTTGGTTTCATTTTCGCGAGCTTTGCAACAATTCTCTTTTGTTTTGTGCTTCTCACACTATTCCGTCCGTGCGAGGCACTCGGGGCGCTGCTCTTACATCAGTGTCGTTCGCAAGCGCACTATATTTCGTCACTATTTTTCACAGTCGTAGAAGGATTTCCTACGCACCCAACGAAAACTTATGTTCGCACCCAGCAAGGAAAAAAAAACATCCATCACGGACCACCATCGATAAATTGAAGAGTTTTCCCTTTACCTCCGCACATCCAAAGGGAATCGGAATGTGTGCCTGTGAGTGTTTGTGCGCCGTTGTTTCGAGGGATCGGAGCGCCCCGTCTGGTGCAAGCGGGTTTGTTCGGAGCAATTCGTTGCAAACACACACAATGGGAAGGTGCACATAGTAGGAAAGGGAAAGGCACGAAAGAAAAGAAGAAAAAAACGTCATGTCCTCCTTACCCGTTTCGTCGTAATTATCGACTGATATTTGCTACGCTCTTGGCTGACTGAATGTGGCCACCGCGACTGGGGCCCCACAGTTGGTGTTTCGGGCTGGGGAGCTGTAGCTGGCAACTTCCGTGCACCAGATTAAACACAGTAACGCGAAAGAAAGAAGCCGTTTCGGGTCGAAAGATGACTTTCTTTCAGGTTCGAGCTTAGAGAAATCCAACCATTAAAACTGACAGCCATTAAAAAAAACACTTGAGAGAGCTTGCTGTGGTGTTGCCCGATGCGACTGGCAGCGAAACGCTTTGTGTGGGGAAAACGCTCCATTCGCCCTGCTGGCGGATTGACAGCTTTGGTTGAGTGACCGTGCGCGCGCGCGAAGGCCCCTGCTGGCAAATAGCACAACAGCGTGAGTTACAAAGTTGGGAGTAGAAATGGAAGTAAAAGAGGTTGAAATTTGTGTCACAATAACGCAAATTGCCTATCTAATGTCATTTGTAGCACAAATATGAAGTTCCTAACAATCTTAAGTTCGATGGTTGAACACAAGGGCTGGTATTATTGAATCCGTTCGTAGCGGCGGCGTACGTTCCGACACTCATTTTCCTAACGTACTAGATTGTTGCTACAGTTATTCACCGCGGCGTTGTAGGACCGGGCGCAAGAAATGTGTTGCCATCACTAGAATTTCATGTGAGCGCCGTACGTCCCCGCTACGAACGGATTCAATAATACCATCCAAGGACTCTTTATTTTTTCGTATCATCATCGTTTCATCGTCCGATAGTATCGAAGTCTCGTTTTGAACACACCAATGAGTGTGTGTTTGCTATTCTAAACGAGTTTGGCCGAGTCAAAGCTAATCGTTAAAAAACGACAATTCAGAAGAAGACATTGCGTGCTAAAGAGGATATTTGAAAAAAAAGGTTATCAGACCACATGTTTATAAAAAATACTATAGTTCACAGCACACTTCAAATAATCTCATCGGAAAAACATGAAGTTGATAAAAACTGGCAAAGTTTTACTAAAAAATAATATAAATTTCAGAAATAAATCAGGAATTTGTGATAAAATAAATAATTGGTTCATTATCCGTGTTATACGACTATCCGCGCGAGGTAGAGTCCCGAAGAGCCTGGAAAATCGGTACTCCACTATATTTCGCATGACTAATCAACTGAGTTCTTTATTTTGATATCTACTAACCTTTACTTATTAGCACTCGCAGTCACTCAAATGTACAAAATCACATCTTGTTATGAAAAGAATAATTTTTCAGAGGACACGCATTTTTTTTTTATAGCTTATTCCGATGTATTTTTCCATAATAAATGAAAAATCACAGTTGTAGGAACTCATTTTAAAAGTAAAGGGAACTCATCTTTATGTATCAAGTGCCTAATTCCTGGTAGGTCGATTTAATCGATTCAAAATACAGCCATGAAGCTTCCAAAAATAATAAAGTAATTTTCCACAAAACCTATTTCCAAAAATCCATGATTTAATGCCGTGTCAAGTATTTTCCTCCACGCCAACGTAAACCATTTATGCCAACCGGGTCGCCTTTCCGAAGCAACGGTAACTCATTCCGCCAGCTGTCAAACGATTTGGTACGTCGCGGTGAATTGGTGAATTTCAGCAGCGACCCCAGGCGAAACTGCCAAAAGTTGTTCTTGTGTTTGGTACGGGGAATTAACGTTTGTAACATCGCGTTTTTATTACAGCCAGAAGAAACCGCATCTCTAGACATACGCGGCAAGCGCGTGAACAGCATAATCATTGCAATAGAGCTCAATCGAAAAGTGTGCTGTCGGTTCGGTACGGCCGCTGTGAAGGCGAAGAGACAGCAGAGAAGCGACTGGATTGCGCCGGAAGAGGCATCAACGCTCCGTTTTATCGCCGCGTAAACAAACTCGACGACAGGCAAGCAGCAGCACGCGCGATGGTGGCGTCCAAAAAGTCCTTCGAGATAGGGGATTTGGTGTTTGCCAAAGTAAAGGGCTACCCACCCTGGCCAGCGAAGGTAAGCCAGCGCAAGGGACAACATGCTCCGAACCGCACAGCGTTGTGTGTGTGCACTGTGTGGACGATCCGCGTACACCCAAGCTTAATGGTCCGTGTAACTTACTGCATCGATATCTTTTCTTTTCCGCCATAAAAATGCGACACCACCTCAATCCCCGGGGACAGGTCACGCGGATCGAAAAGAACAAATACAATGTCTACTTCTACGGAACGGGCGAAACGTAAGTAGGCTTGGGGCTAGATAATGCTGTGCGAGGCAGCGGAAGTGCCGGCGGGCGGTGTGCGTACGGCGCCATTTATGTAAGATGTGGCACTCACGGCGGATTTTTCCTGCCCGTTCCATTTTAGCGCCAACATCAAGAAGGAGGACCTGTTCGCGTACGAAACGTCGAAGGAGAAGTTTGCGACGGAAAAAATCATGAAACGGAAGGGCTTCAAGGAAGCAATGCTACAGATTGAATCCGCCCTGAGCGGTGACGATCCAAGCCCTGTAAGTGTGAGTGTGTCATGATGTTGGTTTAGATGGGTTAGAGCAACAGGAGGCGCGTGGGTGGAGCGGGTGGTGGTGGTTAGTAAGAGCAGCTGTGTGTCGGTTTCGGCGCGGTGAAAAATGAATTTTCTTGCGCCATGCTGCTGCTGAGTTGGGCTTTTCATCAATCAGTGATGGTGCGGGAGGAATTATTCGTGCGTTTCAACCACCTGCTTCACGCAAAACGGCCTCTCTGTGCGATGGACAGAACACACACGACAATACTATCGTTTTCTTTCTCCCCTAGCTTGCGTTTGACGTTGCGGCGGTACAATCGGGGATCGATGATATGGCGGAATCGAAAGAAATGTCAATGTCCGCTGCCGAGGCAAGTAAAGTAGAAACGGGATTGATAAACGAACTTGTTGACTTGGCATCAAGTTTTCGCTAATCTTAGTGCCGTTTTGGTGCCGTTTTGGTGCCATTTTCTAATCTGCTGACTCTTTCATCACATTCCAGACCACCTTCGATGAGTCGCACGTGTCGGCGAACTCTACCGTGTACAACACAAGCAATGTGAAGCAGGAAGTCATAGACAAACAGTATGGCAATGAGAACGCCAGCACACCCCAGACGGCTCAAATCAAATCGAATGCAAATGTAAAATCCACTGGCGCAAAGAAAACTGCCGCCGCCGCCGCGCACGCAACCAATAATGGAGCGCAGAAAAAGCCGGACGACGCGACAACGGTGTCGCAGGACAACAGCGGCGGCGAAACGAAGGAAGTCACCAGTCGAAGGGGTAGAGTAATAAAGCAGAAAAGGTTTATGGACGGAGATGACGAGGACAGTGGCACTGGGGCAGGAGCGCCGCCAAAGAAGAAAGCGATGACTCTTGCACCGGCGAAAGCGAAGGAGGCGGCTACCCCTGCTGCGACCAAGAAGCTGAACCCGTTCGGTATGTGGGGGAACTATGCTCAAATCAAATCGCATCCTCAAAACTCATTGTTTGCACTCTTTTGCAGAAAAAATCGCCGATGAGCGGCTATACCTGTTGAAGCTCGAGCGGCAACTGGTGGAACTGAATCTGGATATAAAATCGTCGGTGAAGCTGAATTGTGCCGATCCGGAACGATGCGTCAAGCTGATGGAACAGTATGAAAGTAAGTGCCGAGGAAAAAAAACGGTCCACTGGGCCAACATTGCGGATCTCAGTTTAACGACCCTTGTCCTTTTCGTTCTAGATTTGAGCGTTACTTCGACGATCCTGAAGAAAAATCCCAACTGCGTCGAAACGATGAAGAGGTTACGAAAGTACGTCGGCAATGCGAAAGCGTGGAACATGGACGACAAAGAGAAGCTTCAGTTCGATTTCCAAGCGCAGCAAATTCGGAACAAGGCAGAACAGATATATTCTCGCTTTAAAGTACGCTCAGTACGATAACGCTGTGTGCAAGTGCATCGTTTATTAATCACTCTCTTTTCACCGAATTAGGTGATTTTGGGAATGACGGACAGCAGAATGCCTTTCTGGGAGTGGTTCCGGCAGGAGGTAACCAAGTTCGAGGAGGCGGCGAAGAACTTGACGACCGAGGAACTTTTTATGCTCGTTGACGAGAAAGGTAACGTAGGAATGACGCTTCCCTTTTTCTATTATTGTGACATCCTAATGTTGCTTTGATGCTTTTTTTATCGTCACATTGCAGAATTAATTCAAGACGGCCAACAACAACTCACCGAACCGGCCAATGCCACTACGGAGCTAAACGAGACGACCAATAACGACCCGTCACCGGCAGCTGAAGGTGGTGCGGAAGAGGGATTCGAAGCTCCGGCACTAGCTGAAGCAAGTGCGGAGAAACCGGAAGACTAGAAACGGCGAGGTGCTTGTATAGCGGATCTATCAACCAATATCCACACAAACACACATAAACACACCTCTCGACACGCAAGAGCCTAGGTTATTTAAGCAAATTATGAATTATCATTAGTCTATGGTGGTCCTGAATCAGAGCGATTATCAAGCCGTCGATTGTTAGATTTGATTGTTTCTTGACACTCTATATATAGCTACGAATTCTGTTTTCGTAGCTTTTAGTATATTCTGTTTTCGGGCTCATTGCTGTGCGGCATTGTTTGGGCGAGCAGAAGAAAAAGGTTAACGACGCGACGACACGCGTCCGTCATCCCATGTGCAAGAGCTTTCCTAGTTCATTTTATGTCCCGCTGCCTGCACCATAGACTTTTCTTAACTTTTTCTTTCTTTTAAACACTTAAGTATTTTAAAAATGTTTTCCCAATTCGATAGAAAACGTGTAAATTGATCGCGAAAGTACTATTTTTTTTAGCTACGGCTCTGCAGCTGTGGGAACATGTTGAAGATTGTATGGAAAAGAAGCTCACTTCTGTTTTTGATCGCCGAAAGAGCCCTCAAACGAACACAGTTTACCATCCATCCTAGATGTGCGTGCTCTTGAGCATGTTCCATCAACATGATTGGGTCGTTGTTTATCAAAGACCTTTTCTTTTTTGGGGGGTGACTTAATTTCTTACACTGATGTGCGGTTGTAAAAGTGCGCCAAGAACAGCATCCGTTCTCTTATTCAAGGGCTTTCGATACAACACATCAGTGTCACTCATAGGTAGCTGACATGGCACTCAAACGTGTTAACACAACGTGTACAATAAACACAAATAATTAGGACACACACACACACACACACAGAAACATTCTGTAATGAATGAAAATCATACAATAGACTGGTAAGCACTCTATCCCACAACTCACAAACCACAGTAAAGCAATGCAAATGAGAGATGTACATGCTCAGAACGCTTTCGAACGCTATCTTGGGCGAGAAGACGGGGGCAGAACGAAGAAAACGATCTGGAAACGTGGACACACACACACTAACTAAAAGCGTGTTGATTAAGTTACTTTATGAAATAAATGCTACACAAACGTTTTGAGAAGAGAAGAGCATACGAATTTGGCGGAGAGACTATTTTTTTCTCAAGACAAAAGAAAGAGGATACAACGAAAGAAAACAAAATATTAGGAAAAACTAAAAGTATGGTTGTGATTTATTTTCGCACACACACACACACAAGTGCGTGACATGCCTTCTTGTGGGTGAAATATAACTTACTACGCATTAAAACCTATGAAAATAGTTGAATATCTCCTCCCCCGGTGGACACACTAGGACGCTCTGAGACATTATTACCGACCAAGAAGCATCGAGCGATGCTTACTCTTCCTCCTCTTCCTTCTTATCACTGTCTCCCTCGCTGGCAGCGCTGGCGTCCGTTTCCGCGGCGCCACCCTCGGCCGGCTTCTGTACACGGTTCACCGAAAGCCCCAGCCAGTTCGAGATCATGGCGATGCCCTCGTCCGTCGATTCGCTGACCGCCGCCAGAATGTCGGCCGTCGACAGGTTGTCCAGCAGCGACAGCGTAGAAGTACTGTTACTGGCTGCCGGCTTCTCCTCTACAACGGCCACCGCCGGCGTAGTCGGTTCCTCGCTGCAGGTAAACCGCGCGAACAGAGCGCAATGCGCCAATTAGCCACAATCAGAAAACGACAATTTCCATGCCTTACCTTTCGCTGGGAATCTGTTCCTTGATCTGCTCCTCGGCCGACTTAATCACCTCCATGCCCTTCGGACCCATCCGGAAGCAGCCGAGGGGCAGCTCGATCTGCACGTCGCCGAGCAGCATCGGTTCGAGCTGCAGGCAACCACGCAGACCCTCGTCCGTCGGCAGCAGCTCGCTGAACCGGGCGCACATCTGCGCCAGGCTGGAGAACACGTTCAGGCAGGTCGGTGGCGGGTCCGGTCCCTTGACACGCTGGCTGTGCAGCACGCTATCGCCGTAGGAAACGTTCAGCGCGATCCCTTCGTCGGCGGAGAGATACTTTAGCCGCACGCAACCTACACGTGGCGGTGAAGTTTGTTATAGAAAATGTGTACCAATGTCAAGCGCGTTCTTCCTGTTATCTTACCAGGACCGCCGAGATCAATGAGGGTCATGTTGAAATCGATGCAGCATATGCAGGAAGGTCCATTGCACAGACAGTTGCTGGGGCCCACTTCTTCCTCTTTGGCTTCCGCTTCCTCCTCAGTGGCGAGTGTGAGATAGTCTACAACGCGCAAAAGGGATATTCTTCAGTACATCGCATACGTATTCAAGTTAACAGCTTCGAAATATACTCCTAATGAAGTTTGAGCAAATTCAAAAAAGTTGATAAATTTCAAACCGTTTTTCAGTTGCAGATTCCAAAAATTCCAAATATTTGCAAGAAATTGAACGAGGTTAGACACAAAATTACGACAATGGAGGAAAAAACGGACTAAATTTTGTTTGGGTTTACGATTAGTCACGTCTGTTGGTGAATCCCAACCCGAACCCGCGCACTCGGTCCGCCTTTCCGTACTTACCCAGTATGCTGGCAGAGAGAGCGGCGGAGCATAAATAGGTCAGTAAGAGGAATAACAACAATTTCTTCATTGTACTGCGGGCGTCTTTCCGTATGCTCTCTTAACTCCTTGGTTGTGTGTGTCTTTGTCTGCCTCCTCTTAGGACTTGTTCTCTTTGGTAGCTTTCGGAGCAGCGTTGAGAGCGTTCCACGCACAGTCGTCTCTACACCTTCCAGCACCTTCTATTTCAATGTGTATTGTAAGGCGGCTGCCTTCGGTATCTTCCCGTCAACCCAGTCGACCCTCGCCGTGGTCAAGTTCACACTTTCACTCGGATAAACAATATCGCTTTGCGTTGTACACGCCGAGCTCGTGTCGCCGCAAACACGACAATTTCTACAAATTTGCAAAGTAACACGCACTTGAAGAATGGGGAGCATCTGACGCTACTGCTAACACCCGCCCGCCGTCCAAGATGTCCGGGAGAAATTGGAGAAATGGACCGACTCGACTGCCGTCTGAATCACGACTGCGGCTAACCCGTTCCGTGGCCCGACCGGGAAAGCTTTTACACTATGCCTCCCTCTCACAGCCCCTCCCATCCCCATCCGCCGGCCACGAAGAGGATGACGATGGGAGATGAAATGTGCCGAGAACGGTGCGCGAGTAGGACACCGAACGTCGAAGAAAACGCACGGAAGGAAAACGAGATATGCGCATGCATTGGAGGATGAAGTGAATGGCTTATGGGGGAGAGGGGGCGGTGTGTCGGAGTGACAGGATCATTGGGCTGGCGACCCAACTGCCACCGAGTGCAACGGGGAGGGGGCGAAGAAATTTCATTCACTTCTAGGGCCGGGCGATCGTCGCTTGTTCGTAGGTTCGTCGCTGGTAGAACTAGTGCGCGCGCGCGCGCATTCAAGTTGTTCGTTGGACGACGCCTCCAAAACGGGGAACCGCGCTGAAGACGACTCTTTTCTCCAGGCGAGAGGTTAACAGCCTTTCCCGGACCGGTACTGGCAGACGAACACAGATGAAGATGCACGCGTAATTTCCATTCAGAGCGTCACGGCACGTCATCGAACGTGCGTGGAATGGATGGCGCGTTGCACCGGGAGTAGCATCGTTAACAAATTATGTGATAATCTACGGACATTTTTAGTTCGCTTTCTTCTTCGCCCTTCTTCTTCCCATGCCTACAAGCTTCGGGAGAGCAATGGGGAGATAAAAAAGCGTAAAAAATGAAAAGTGAATTGATCTATGATAAATATTTACCTTCCAGGATTGCATAGTAACGATTGCTCCCTCTCTCTCTGTATCCCTCTATGCACCCGTTGCCTTTAGAAGCTTTGGGGTAAATGCACAAGAGATCAGCTGTTTGTTGGCTTTGGTTGCTTTGATTTCAAGGGCTCAAAAACGGCTGCTGCGATCGTGTGCCTCCCTGACAGCCCTGACCTACCCCTATAGGATGTGAAATTTAGGTCGAGTGCAGTCTGTGGTTCGTGATTTTGTATTACTGTTTCCCGCACTGGAAACGGCACTGGTATTCTGACCTCCAACTTGATCTGCAGCATGCAACGATTCCAGGGAAAGCTCCCATCTTAACTGCTGCAACGTGAGTGCTCCATTTTCATGCTCCCTTAGCATGGAACGGGAAATTGGTTTAGCTCCTTTCGAAATTTCGCCTACCCGAGCTATTGACACGGCGCGACCCGGCACAGCTCGACAGATTAACCCAATACAATCGGGTTGGATTAAAGTTAATCCACTTCGGTTGAACTGTCACGACAGATTGATTTTTCAAATTCCAAACTCTTGAGTGTCTCTGGAAGAAGCAAAGAGCTGTTTAGAAGGTTTTTGTCGTGCACTGTCATTCAAATTGGGCTAAAACTCCAATTTTTCGAGATCCTGCCCTTGCATTTTGCTTTTTTACCTTTTGCCACTGATCTTCTCCTAGACTAGAAGAGGTGTAACCCCCAGCCTTTATTTCTATCCCCAAAATGGGGTGGAGTTAAGTTACTTATCACTTTTGACGTATGGAACCGGGTTCCAGTTTTAGATCAACAACCGCTTACTACGATCGTCATGCATAGGTAAGCGAAGACAGTCAACGATAAGGTTGATGGTTTGAAGCGTAAAGCGCAGTCACATGGTACCGTGAGCATGGCACAGGTTAAATGCAAGTTGTTAATCTGCAAAAACGGTGAAATTGCTCATTCTTTTCACTTCAATTGTGCACGAGACGATGTATCTCTGGTTCGGTTTTTTGTCAAACACGGCCGTTAGTAGTGAAAGTGGGTGCGCACGAGACATTTCGTTCAAGGTGCGGAGGATATGGATGAGTAATAAATGACAAGCGCTCAGTAGTGTATTGTCTTTCCGTTTCATAGATTTATTGTTTTGTTTAATCGTTATATACTTTGCAATATGCTAACAAATAAATTACACAGGTTCTTATACATTATTGCGTAGTTGTGTGTATGTGTATATCTGTGTACTCGGACGAGAGTAATACTTTGTCAACATGGTATGGGGTTAACGGCCCAGTCGGGCCGGGTAGGAATCCATCAACTTTGTTTCGGGTTTAACATTCTATGCGATTAGTGTTTCGTGTGAGTTTTCTTTTCTTTTTAATCATTTTAATCTAATAATAATCGTTGGATTTATATATCAGCCATAGGACTAACGGAGAGCAAGCGATAGCCACAACGAAATTCCGTGAAGCAGCGATGTTACAATAAAACGACCCTCCCTCCCATGCGTGATTCTTTAAGTATAATAAACACATCCGCCCGCCAGAGGTCACTGCCCATTAATACCTTTCTGCTGCGCAGCTTTAATCTGCTGCCAATGCAAAAATATGGAGGAAACGGCAAACAGATTGGCCACAAACAAGAAGAACAAAAGCATCCGCCCATCCCCCGAGCTGGCATGACATGATTTAGGTCACAATCTACCGATCCCCCAAAAAACCAAGGCATACAATTCTCCCAACGGACAGAATCTACGACGTTGTTCGCCCAGCCGGATTCCCTTCAGGGATCAGCAACAGCATCAGCAGCAGCAGCAGGGCAACAGGAAACGTCGCTTCTCGAACGAAAATATATAGGTCAACTAGAAGAAGATCGAACCACAACGCCTGGACGCACATCGTCCGAAAACGGTTGGTTATCCAAAATCACAAGATTACGTTTTGTATGCCCTCCCTTTTTCTCTCTCTCTCTCTCTTTCTTTATCCCGCGCGACTCCCCTTCGTTCTGGTCTTTCGGGATTCCGTCTAGAAAGAAAGGTGGAGAAGCGAGCTAATTTGCATAATTATATAAGTTCATCGCGTCATAATTGGAATCAACGCCGCAGGTTCGCTGTCCAACCGTGTTCTTCCATCCAACCAGGTTTGCCCGTTTCGTACACGGTGTGTATCATTTTTGCAACGAAAACCGGGTCCCCCAAACTGCCGCTACAGATTAGAAGCAGAGGAAGCAAAATGACATAGCGAAGGTGAACAAACTGAATGTCTTTTTGGTTTGGTTCACCTTCCTTTTCCCATCGAATTCTAAAAAAAACCATTTAGTTAATGCAATTCCTCTGACAAAACGTTATCTCGCGGTGCTCGAGTTTCGAGTTGTGGGCCACCTTTCACTGAACCATGATCATGCCCTGCCACCGATGATGATCTTCTTTCCGTTTTGCTGCAAGAATGTCGGCATCGGAGACGATGACGATGCACAAGTGTGACCTGACGCTCTATCCATCTGGACGCTGCTCCACTCCAATAATGCTTGCGCTTTCGCGGGAATATTGCTAATACAATCGATCTCGACCACTATATATCATTACTTAAGGAAGGAATAAACTTACCAACAACTCAACAAATATATGTGCACGTAAATATTCACACCCGGTTAGGCAATAAAAGAGCGGGAAGGGGAAGCGGGTTTGGTGCGCTCTGCAGTGTACCACCGATCGCAGGCGCATTTACAAAACCAAATCAACAGTTCGGATCGTCACGATTTACCACCTAAGCAAATTGAGCTAGAGAATAACTAGATAGATGTAGATTGCGGCGGAAACATGCGGTCAAACATGCGTCCGTTTACACGTTGAACCGGGTCTCGGAACCGTCCGCTAGCATCAGCGTGACGGTGCGATTGTTGATCCAGATTAGCTTGGCCAGCCGCATCGGGTTGAGCCGACCGATGTCCGGTATCGGTGCGGTCGAGTAGCCCTTGATGCAGCGCGTCTGCGATTGACCCAGCCCAAACATGCCCGCACTCGTCTGCCAGAAGGAGAGCCGATTCTCGGTACAGGAATAGCTTACCAGAAACTTGCCGTCCGGGCTGAACGCGAGCGCCGTCACCTGCTTCGTGTGGGCCGGTATCATCTGGCATTTGTTTTGCCGCAGCTCGTAGATCGCTAGGTGGCCGTTGCTGGCACCGACTGGATCGGTAAAAAGGGATGGAAGGTGATAATGACCATTTTAAGATTTGATTGCAAATTAATCACACACTATGGTTTGCTGTAAAAATGCTTTCAGCGAAAGTAAATGAATTTAAAATGGAAAACTCACCAGCGATACGGCGCGAAGCGCTGCAGTGGGAAACTTGATTGAACTTGCACATCAACGGACTGACCTCAGCGAGGCCTTTGTTTTTAAGATCGCCTGAGTCTACACAGTGAAGCGTTATGTCCATCACCTGTGGGTAAGTGTTAATAAGAAGGGAAATGAAAAAAGAGCAAATAAATGCGCAAACGTCACAACGCGCTAAATTGCTGGAACATCGTGACACAGAAATTATAAATCAGTCTGACTGTGTTGAGTCCCATCTAGTTGCAAGCAATTAAATAAGCCGCTTCCGCATCATCCCAGTACCCTCCAAACCCCATTCGCCACCTACCTCAACGAGCAGATTAGAGATCTCCGTTTGCATCTTATCGATGAGCATTTCGACACACTGCAGTATCTCCCGCTTGGCCCGATGCAGCACCGACTGCGTAATGGGGACGCTTATCGCCTGCGCATTCTGTTGCATCGTGTTGTAGCGTGCCACCTCGCGCGCCATCGTCGTGATGAAGGCGGCCGGCCGCGCGGTCGCAATCAGGCGCAGCGCATGGCGCGCCGTCCGGCATGCGTCGGCCTGCGGTGTCAGCGGCAGCTTGTAGTTCAGGCTCGGTATCAGCCGGTTCGAATCGCAGCACATCTCGAGCAGCCCCAGCAGCACCTTGCTGACGTCGATGTACGGCTCCCAGACGGTGAAGCCGCGCCCAATCAAATCAATCGCCGCGCGGCGCAGCGGCGTAAAGGCGGGCAGTTTTTGCGTCGCCGGTGCCAGCAGCAGATGCGTGAGGGCCATCGACGTCGACCGGGCGAGATTGTTATTGCCGATGCCGAACCCTTCGACGACGGAGCTCTTGCGGCGGTTTTCGTTGCTGCGCTTGCCGTCCGTCGCCGAAATGTCCTGCCCGAACTCGGCACCGATCACGCCGAGCAGTACGACCGCGGT
This sequence comes from Anopheles gambiae, assembly GCF_943734735.2. Classification (NCBI taxonomy): domain Eukaryota; kingdom Metazoa; phylum Arthropoda; class Insecta; order Diptera; family Culicidae; genus Anopheles; species Anopheles gambiae. The sequence goes on along the minus strand of NC_064602.1, from coordinate 3,971,617 downwards.
GGTCTGCTTGCGCTTCAGCTCCGCCAGGCTGGACGGTTTCCGCACCACCTCTTCCTCCTCCTCCGACTCTTCCTCGTGCTCCAGGCCCGGCTGGCCGGTGGGACTGGAGGTGGGCGAGCCGGCATTCGACTGTCCGGTGGCGGGTGCCTGCTGCACGATCGGTTCCGTGTGCGTGTACATCGGCAGATACTGGGCCCAGCTTTCGACCAGCTGCTTGCGGCCCTTTTTCCCCATCCGTCCCAGCTCGCCGAGCAGCAGCTGCTGGGCTGCCTCTCGGATTTCCAAACAGTGGTGCTGCCACCTTCTAGCCATCATCTCCACCTGGGGGCGCTTGAAATTGTTCGCATCGAGTGCGTCGATCTTCTCCGGCAGCAGGAAGCAGTGATGCGTTGACAGCAAACTCCAGCCCTGCTTGATCTGTGCCTGCTGCTGGGTGAACGCTTCCTCCTGCTCCTCCTCATTGCTCCAGGTGGCTCGGGTTGACTGACGGTGCAGCTTCCGGGCCCGCTCCTGCTCCGGTATGAAGGTGGCCATATTCATCGACATCAGCGTGTTGGACATTGCCACCATCGCCAGCAGGTGGTTCGAGGTAAGGGTCGTGCTCAGTTCCCAGTGCAGCCGGGCAGTGAACAGCTTCGTTAGGCCCTCCTGCCGGAACTGTTCCGGCGTCATTGCTGCCGTCTTTAGCTCGTCCGCCGTTGAGTTGATAACGATATTGTTTTGCCACGTCGGCAACAGCAGCGACATGTAGCCTCCCTTCGATAGCACTCCGAACGAAACGGGAATCTTGGAAGAAGCACCGTTTGTTTCATGTTACTATTACGGCCGTTCCACAGAGTGTGAGAATGTGGCTCTTTGCTACTCACCATGGGACGCAACAGCCCGAGCTGCGTTTCACACACTTTGTCCAGGTGCGGATCGAGTCCCCAGGAGTGGATTAGCGACAGTAGCAACTGTGCCACCTCCATCACGTGGGTCGCTTCCATGCGGGGGGCAATTTTCTTCGTAATGTCCGAGGAATCTGGAAATCGAAAACAAATATCATCTTGTTTGCATTCACCGTAACTGGCCACGGGTACATCGATTCATTGTGTGTTGCGGTTGCGTTTGCGGCGGGAAATCACTGATGATGTTGTGTCTTCCAAATCGATTGCTTAGACAAAAGCAATCTTTCGTAGAATACTTATTTTCGTACTAAAATTCCAAACCGATCGCAAACAACGCGAGCAGCAAGGGTGTGTAGTTGCGAATCACTATTTACTTTCGTTCGCGACACACACGTGCGCTTATCAGCACAGAACTCGGTTGGAACAACTTCGCGCCGTATTTATAAAAGTGCAATCTGCACAAGCGAAACACTATTTGTCTTCCATCAATCACCGCGAGCAGTGCGCGATTTGTTGACTCAGCGCGATCGCGAACTAACGCGCAGTATATAACGCGAGAATCTTAGACTTTGAAATCACAGTTCGCCGCAGAACGCGAGAGCAACAGCAAAGGCAAAGTGCAAGTTGCGTTCTTAACCTATATCGGTCAACGGCAATATGGCTTCGAAGCTGTTCGTGTTAGCCTTCCTGTGTGTCGCTTTGGTAATGGTTGTGCAGGTCTGAATTAACATCTATCGACATAAGGTGATACCCGTATCAAATAATTTGTGTGAATTGCTTTCTTTTCCCCATCCAGAGTGCACCGCAGTATGCCCGCGGCGACGTGCCAACTTATGATGAGGAAGATTTTGACGAGGAATCGTTAAAGCCCCACTCCTCATCGTCAAGTGACGATGGTGAGGAAGAGTTTGATCCAAGTAAGAACCAATGATTATGGACGTTTATTATGAACGCTAGCCCACTAATGAACGTTCGTTTACAGGCCTTCTCGAGGAACACGCCGACGCTCCCACCGCTCGGGATCCCGGAAGGAACCCGGAATTCCTCAGAAATTCCAACACTGACGAACAAGCATCTGCTCCGGCAGCGTCTTCTTCGGAGTCGGACGAATAATTGCAGGAGCATCAAATATGTTATATCACGGAATATGTAGAACACATTTAAGCATCAATAAAATTACAGAAACGGTATTACACCTAGTTCACAAAAATTGGCTTGAAGGAATAACAACACAACAGACACTGGTACAAACATCTATGCCCTAACTTACCCTTACCGGTTTCTCCGACATTTTTCACGACGCTTTCCAGCTTTGCCTGCACCTTGGTTTGCACATTCTCCGCACCTTCCTTCATCTTAGCAAGGATACCTTTACGCCGCAAAGAGATATACCAAACAAACATGAGTATAATACGCAAACAATCATTTTGCTGATTGCTAAGAAATTAGGGAATTAATAAATTATTATACAGGGACAGCAAAATGCAACATTCTAACTAGCTATACAATGAAAAGCATAACATTAAATACACATTCAAATAAACCACAGCTTCTAGTTTCCCAATATGATTGCCATAAGAAAAAAAAATCTATTAATTTTTCTTATTATAAAAAAGGAATTTAAAAAAAACAGGGAGGGAGTTTAATAATCGGCAAATCGGGGCATTAATCCCGCAAAACAACAAACTGAATTCACACACACATACACACTGTGCTAAAGCTGCAAAAGCTACAAAGGCAATCAACGTGAAATGTAACAAACCATGTTTATCTTTCTCTTTTAGTATTTTCTCCATATCGCCAGCCTTATTTTTAACGCGTCCAAAGAAATCTATACACAGGGATAGTGTGTGCATACGGAACCGTAGCAAAGTGAAGGTAGGGTAGCAGTTTTGATGTATTGTAGTGAGGGTTGTGTGTGTCCAACGTTCAAAACGATTTAGATTACATTCAATTAGCACATTTTTACACATACAAGAGGCCGCGTGGAAGAAAAAATAGAGAAGAAGAGACCGTGATGTGAGACACCATAGAACCATCGTATTATCAGATATACTATCACCGGGACATTGCCATTGGTAAAGGTACAGTCAGAACAATGGTAGAATCACAGAACGCATGTCACGTGTACATACCTGATATTTTCTTTCCAGCATCGGAAGCATGGCTATCGGTTCCCGTTGGGATCAACAGTCCTTCAGCCTGCAAACAGAAGAAGGATAGAGTGCGGAACTGAATAAACCGAAAAAACACAAAAGCATTTATTCTCCCTGGCTTACCTCTAATGTATTGGGACTCATGGCAGCATACTCTTCGGCGTGCAGTTCAAATATCAGTCCTTCGATGTCAAAGAAAAGAATATGGCTCTCGGCGTCTGCAAAATAGCGAAATGGTTTAATATCGAAATGTTGCACAGCTTGAAAATTGTCCTACCTTTGGGATTGGTGCGCAAGCCCTGAATAATCAAGGGACTGCTTCGGTTCTTCATTAAAAAGTCACCGTGCTGATTGTTGTGCGCATGAAGCTGCTGCAGCTGATGTATACCACGTTGGGTAGCGTGACGAATCGCGTTAATGTTCCGGTGCCTCAAACCTCTGCAAGCATTGCATACGTTTTTAGCAAGAAATTGTCAAATCACACAACCATCCCACTCTATCATACCTGAAGAAATGAACGGCCGGGTTGGCCAGTCCCATTTCCGACGTCGATCCGGTGCTGCTACCCGTCTCGCCGCTATTCTCGTCACACGCGTTCAGCACCTCCTCGGCAAGAATGCCGTGCAGCACACGGTCCAGGTGGCCAGTTTCCATCTGCCATACGTACACCGTACCATCGGAACAGCCGACGATCAGGAAGTCATCTAGCGGACGCCACTTGATCGAAATTACCGGAAACAGATGGCGACTGGCAAGTGTGACGCATTTTCGTTCCTGCAAACTAAGCAGCGTGACCGAGTGGTCCGAAGCTACCGAACAAATGCATTTAAGGATGCGAGGCTGAAGTGGAAAGAAAGACAGACATTCACCATAGCAACGATCGAAGCAAAACGAGGACGTTCATACTTACACTGCACGTCGGTGGTGGAACTAGCAGCTGGGTAATCTCTCCCGCGTGCACACAAAATCTGTGAATCAGCGAACCACTGTACAGATCCCAGAGACAGACGGCGAAATCCACACCGCCGGACACGAGGTGAGATTTATCATAGCGCGAATGGGCCAGCGACGGACAAAGCAAACAATTGACCCTTCCACTGTGTCCGTTTAGGATTTGATGCGGCGGCCAGTCTGCAAATGAACGGGTTCATGAGCACAAGGAGCCTGCGTCACGATCTCCGTCAACTAAATACTGACCACTGAATTGCTGATGGTTTCCATGAAGCAGATGCAGCATTACGGTCTGCGTAGCCGGTACGATAATGATGCTTCCGTCTTCCCTACCGACTACTAGACGGCTTTGCTGCGGTAAGTAAATGCTGGCGGTAAGTTTGATCATCGGTTCGCTGTTTTGATAAAGCTGATCCAATATTCCCACCGGAAGGGGGTTCATTTTGTTCCACGCTTCCAGCAGCGAGGTGCAGATGGTTGATTCCAGAGCTGAAGAGATTAAGATGAATTTTGTTATATCCGCCGCATAGTACACTTCTCTCATTTCTCACTTCTCTCATTCCTACTTACATGCGGGATGTTGCTTCTGCGTTTGTATTTGCTTAATCTGTTCCATCGAAATATCCGGCACTGCCCAGATATTCACGTAGCCTTCGGAATCACCCCGCAGCAGATACTTCTGCGTCTTGCCGCTCCGATTGGAGGTAACCAGCTTCATCGTCGGCGGACAGGACAGCGGCTTTTCGCCCGTTTGCGACAAAATGCAGTACAGAAAGGGTGTATCCTTGCCAACGGACGGGCCGTGGAAGTCCTTATTGTCCGGGATGCTGTTCGCGGGCAGGCGGAACAAGTATCCCTTGCCTTCGTCCGACCACAGGATGACCCGATCGTTGGACAGAAAGTCGCCACCCATCCATCGCTCGCCGGAGGGCGAAATGACGCTGCACAGCACGGTAAAATCACCCGCGTCATATATCTGCCAGTACTTGGCGCACACGATCAGCACCGTGCGCTGGTTCTGCGAGCAGCAGTTCATCGTGATCGCGTTCAGGCAGCGTATCTGCTTCGACTCATTCTCGTAGATCGGTTCCGAGTACTTGTTTTCGTTCCCGAGCAGCGTCCACACTTTCACCGTGCCGGTGGTGGTGATGGCCAGCACAACGTCGTCCTTGCGCTTCGACGGCCGCAGCACGTGCAGCGCCGATATCCAGTCCGGGTTCACCTTCGAGCTGAGACAGAACAGCACCTCCAGGCTGAACGGATCCATCACCATGATTTCCGCATAGTACCCGTTGCAGAACAGCCGGATGTCGTCGCAGTTGGCCATGTGGTAGGCCTGGATGTTGGTGTGCACCTGCGGCATCTTGATGCTTTCCGTGCACTTGCCATCGACCAGGTCCCACGTGCACATCTCGCCGTTCTCGGACGAGCTCACCAGGAAGTTGTTGTCCTGAATGATGGACGCGCGCGTCAGGCATAGCACCGGTGCCGTATGCCCTACCAGCAGACATCGCGGTGTCATTTGCAGCGTGTCCGGGTCCACCTGCCTGAGTAAATTAAAAACAATGTCATTACTAACCCCGTGCGCCAATGTCACGCGCCCGCAGAGCACACACACGCCTCATTACCATAAACAAATCTGACCGTCGTAGCAACCCGTCGCAAGGATTTTCTGGTCCCGTGACAGAAACACACTCGACACGCAGTGTGTAGGTGTGTTGGGGCCCCACAGCACCACGGGCACGACCAGGTTCGTGTTCAGCATGGTGGCTAATCGCTTCTGTCCGCACTAATAAATGGGCTTTTGCCTGTGAGTGAGTTATTTCCAATTTGTCGACCCCTCGCCTTTTTTTCAGCACCAAATCACGGGATTACACTGTTTTCAGATGCATTATTTACAAATCAGCTGTCAAAGGTGGGGTGGCGTGTATGATGGTGTGTGCGCGTGTATGTGTGTATTGTTTTTATTGATTGGGCTGGCACTGCACGCACGATTTTTGCCCTTTAGCGCACGAAACCACAACGATACGCGCGACCCTTTTACAGTTTTTGCTACCAAACTGACTTGGCAATGCACAGCAACGTTGGTTGGTGGGAAATTGTACCGTTTTCTAAGCAAAAATAGCGATTTTTCTCACGACGAAGCTTGCACCGTCCCGAGCTACTGATAAGAAAATTTTCACTTTGACAGCTGTCACCGACTGCGACTCGAAGGCGAGAAATGAGCTGAGAACGTTGCTGGGTGGAAGGTTTGTTTTGTTTCGAAATTCGCACCTAGCATAGAATTGTTTTGAAAATTATGCAAACCGTATCATTCTTGCATGCATGAACCCTTCACGGATTTTATGCCTTGAAAAGCTCCAATAAACGTTACACGACACACACCGACTTGTTTGCATTTAGAGTTCAAAGTACTTTTATTCTTTCACATAGTTCGTTAGTTCCCATGTTCAGCCCCCCCCCCCCCCCCCCTCTCCCCTTTACTTATGCTAGCGACACACTGCTACTGAGGTGGATAGTAAGGATTCCGGCCCGGCGGTGGCCCGGGGGGGTAGTATTTGTTGGCGTTCGGGTGTGAATAGTGTGTCCAGCCAGCGGGCGGTTGGGGTGGTATCACTGGAGGCATCGTTACGTAGGGTAGTGGAGGTCCGTGTCCTTGGGGTGGCATCGGCGGCATCGGATATGGCGGATACGGATAGTGTGGATTCTCTGTCGTGATATGCTTGGGGATGGGATTTGCTTCTACCACTTCCGTTGGAGGCATAGGCGGTAGCGGGGTCTGGAAAAGAAGTAAGGGTCATGAGAACCCAATTCATTAAGTGATAAAGTGACAACCATTTACCTTGACTGCAATGTTGGGAGAGTTTTTGCTGGTGATGGGCGAAATATTCGCACGCTTCATCGGGGGCGATGCTTTGCTGGGCGGTAGCTGGGGAGGACTCTTGGACGGTGCACTTTCGGCCTGGGAGGGCTGGTACAGATCCAGCACCTGGTGGCATATCTCTTCCAGTATTTCCATCGTCACGTCCTGCACGAACATGTCCCACCATTTCAGGTGCTCCGGCTTCTTACCTACCCATTCGACGACCGTGAACTTGCTGAGCTTGCTGGCCAAATAGATCAGCGCTACGGCAATGATTTCCGGCTCCCACTGGATCGACACGGTCGTGCTGAGCGAATCGTTCACAAAGTTCCACGCCATCTGGACCATTTTCTGCAGCTTGGCCGAGTCACCCTTCAGACATTTGGCGTACTTTACCAGGAACGAGTACGGATGCTCTACCTGCAGATCGAACTTGATCGTTTGGAGCAGGATGCGCTCCAGTGTCATCACTTCCTCCTTTGGATCATCACCGAACGACTGGAACTTCTCGTCCGACAGCAGTCCGCGGGCTGTTTTGATGATGTCCTTACACTTCTTTGGCGTCTCCTCGACCTTGCCGGCTAGGAACAAGCAGCAGCTGGCCGTGACGAAGCGTGGGAACGTTCGGAATGAGTGAAACATGTAGAACCGATGAAAGTAAACAACACCCGTGGCCACCGTGTTGTGCCCTAAGCTCATCGAGGCGCCGGCTTCCATGATGAATCGGGCGCCCTCTCTGCGGTACCGCCGTTCGGTCTCGTAATCGACGCCATCCCTCGCCGAAGGTGTGTTCCGCAGGTCCTTTTTGTCGTAGTACCAATTTGGCATCGTTAATGGGGGAAAGCGGGTGCCTTTTTCGTGTATTTAGCAGAGAATTATTTACGAATGCGCTCTCTTTGTAAACAATCCACTGACATATGGAAACGTTTTGACAGCTGAGCAGAACGGTTGGAACAGGGTGACTGCGGAAAAATGAAATTAATTTCTTTTGAAATCGATTCTATCGATATTGTAGTGAATGTAGTCCTCTCGCGTTTTTCAAAATTATTTTCAATCTCGTTCATATGCATTAATATTATTTAAACATTAAAAATCCAAATTCAGTTACAAAATCGCGTTGACGTTTGCGATTGCTGCCCATGCAGCAAAGCGGAAGCAGCACGTGAAGCTGTCATGTCAGCGAATCGTCCGCAGGCAGCGCTGCGGTATCGTTTCCGCTTTCTTTTACTTTGTGTATGGTGTCAGAGTAAGGTGAGTTTGTGAGTTGTTCCCGGGAAAAAGTCCATCTTTTGTGGTAAAGTTCATCAAAATAGCGTTGATAGCGTTGGCAAAAGTTGTTGCCAGCCTGAGCAAAACGGATTTGATTAAGCGTTGTGTAGTTTAGGTGTGAAAATATTGTAATATTGTGCCGGGTGAAGTCTTATTCCCCGACAGCAGCAATACACGGCACATGTGGAACGCAGACGTGTGTGCGTGAAGAGCAAGTTAAGGCAGGGAACGAAGCAAAGTTTGGTTCAGCTGGCTAGGATAGTTTTAAGTCTAATTTCTCTTGGGTTACTGTGAAGAATACTTTCGACGTGTTGGGGATCTTTGATAAGGAAGGTGCACGGCGATCGATTGCTCTCCCGGGGCAACAAGGCACATCTGTGTGTGCGTGTGTGTGTCGTATAGCGGCAAGAGTCTCCGACGTCTGGCGGTGTGGGTAAGTGTCTTAGCCCGGAATGAGCCCCGATGAAAGCCTTCTTTATTTAAGTGAAACATGTCGAGTATTCGGACGCAATATCCCTTCCAAAAATTCGCATAATCCGATAGAAACAATCCCGGCGGGAAAGCGGAACGCGCGACCAAGTGCCGAACCGTGTGATTGGTGCGTGCAATGCTCCGTCACCCGTGTGTGTGTGCTGCTTGCGCGTGTAACGAGCCCAATAGGGAGGGAAGCACGACAAAGCGGTAGAGTGTGACTAGTGCGCTGGTGTGTGTGTCCCTGGTTGTATCGTTGGATTGGATTTTCGGAAGTGATATTGTGGTTTCGAATGCTCTTCATGCACTCGGTGGTTCACTTAAATAAAGTTCAGGCGATTGTGTGGGTCCAGCGACGAAACACGTTCTAACGCTCACCTTTACCCTTTCCATCTCTCCCGTTTCAGCCGGTACGCTCACTCTAAGCAACATCATTCACCATGCCGCAGAACGAGTATATTGAGCGGCACATTAAGCTGTACGGTCGCCGGCTCGATTATGAGGAGCGCAAGCGTAAGCGGGAGGCTCGCGAGCCGAAGAAGCGCGCCGCCATGGCCCGCAAGCTGCGGGGCATGAAGGCGAAGCTGTTCCAGAAGCAGCGCCGCAACGAGAAGATCCAAATGAAGCGCAAGATCCAGGCGCACGAGGAGAAGAAGGTGAAGAAGACGACCGAAAAGGTGGAGGACGGTGCGCTGCCCCCGTACCTGATGGATCGTGGCATCCAATCGAACGCCAAGGTGCTGTCGAACATGATCAAGCAGAAGCGCAAGGAGAAGGCGGGCAAATGGGACGTGCCGATACCGAAGGTGCGCGCCCAGGCCGATGCCGAGGTGTTTAAGGTGATCCGGAGCGGCAAGACGAAGCGCAAGGCCTGGAAGCGTATGGTCACGAAGGTGACGTACGTCGGCGAGAACTTTACCCGCAAACCGCCCAAGTACGAACGCTTCATCCGACCGATGGCGCTGCGTATGAACAAGGCGCACGTGACGCACCCGGAGCTGAAGGCCACCTTCCATCTGCCGATCATTGGCGTGAAGAAGAATCCCTCCTCGCCGATGTACACGAGCTTGGGCGTCATCACCAAGGGTACGGTGATTGAGGTGAACATTTCCGAGCTCGGTCTCGTCACACAGTCCGGCAAGGTGGTGTGGGGAAAGTACGCCCAGGTGACGAACAACCCGGAGAACGACGGTTGCATCAACGCGGTATTGCTGGTGTAAAGCAGCGGCGGAGGGAACGGGGGGAAAGGGATGATATATTAAGGGAGGGGAGAGGGAATTGGTCTGAATTGGATTTGTCGCATCCGGTTCAAGACGGACGGCGTAATTCTTCAGCAGTGATAGTGCGCTAGGTATTAAGCTTTTCTTATCTAAGAGCAGGGATAAGTTCGAATCAAACAAATCTCTAGCGTAAAGGAGAAGGCACAGGATCAGGATTTTTGTACAAACGAAACAACAAGCCCTGAATAAGAAAGGACCGTTGAAATATGGCGCGCTACATTGTTTAGCGACCGACAATTTAACAACGCTCGTGTTATCAACTCGCATTTTGATGAACGAAACACTCTCTCGGATACGGAGTAGTAGAACAGGGGGAGAGGAATTTTGTATTCTATCGTTCTAACCAATATTTACCCCGCTTGGGTGTGCAGACGGTTCAAGATGCAGATCTTCGTCAAAACCCTCACGGGTAAGACCATTACCCTTGAGGTCGAGCCCTCGGATACGATCGAGAATGTGAAGGCGAAGATCCAGGACAAGGAGGGAATCCCGCCAGATCAGCAGCGTCTGATCTTCGCCGGCAAGCAGCTGGAGGATGGCCGCACGCTGTCCGACTACAACATCCAGAAGGAGTCGACCCTTCATCTGGTGCTGCGCCTGCGCGGTGGTGCCAAGAAGCGCAAGAAGAAGAACTACTCCACCCCGAAGAAGATCAAGCACAAGAGGAAGAAGGTCAAACTTGCTGTCCTCAAGTACTACAAGGTAAGGGGCAATCAGTTCATTATTCTTGTGTAACGCAGATTCACTTAAAAACAATCACTTATTCTATTCTCCTTGTCCCCTGGCACAGGTCGACGAGAACGGAAAGATCCACCGTCTGCGTCGTGAGTGCACCAGCGAGTCGTGCGGTGCTGGCGTGTTCATGGCTGCCCATGAGGACCGTCACTACTGCGGCAAGTGCCACCTGACGCTTGTCTACTCGAAGCAGGAGGAGAAGTAAAAGGTGAAAGTGGCGTGAGCGGAGGGTGTACGGCGCGCTTGGCCGTATCAGTCTTGAACCCCAACCACACCAACCCCCCTCCACACGTGTAAGAGGCGCGTGCTCGCTTCTCAGGTTGCTTTTCCACTTCTTCTACCTGAGTTTAGTGTAATCGATGCGGCAGCGTGTTGTCCTCTACACGGTTCCACACAAACTGGAAGGGAAAACAATAAAGATGATACGGCTATCGTGTCCTGTATTACATTAACATCTAACCTCCTGTCTTTTGAATGGTACGCGAATAACAATATCACAGATTTGAGGAATGTTTGGAGGAATCCTTCTTTGCTCTTACGTCCTCAAGTAATGAAGGTCAGTCCCTTGGAGATTAGCATTAGTCCTCGATATCCTTAGCATTGCATTGTAGTAGGCTTAGTATCCGAAAATGCTATCTCACTCACACGTCCCCTCGTTCAGGTGTTATGGTGAGTTGCAGAAACCCATGTAACATTCAGAATTTCAAGAACTTCTTTTCGGACATTTCATTGCTAACACTTACAAAAAAGTTTCGTACGATGATAGTGCTCTTTAATTCGTATGCATGTTAAAGTTAATCCTCAACAGTTCTTAAAATATGTACAGAAATGATAATGAAGATGATGATGGCGTCGCGCTATCGTAAAGAACCCTATATTGGATAATTAGCCTAGCATTGGATCATTTGACTTGGCCACACGTAAATTTACCGAGTTAACACACCCCGTTGTTCAACACAGTTAAAACACCACACATTAATTATCTCTGGATAACAGCTGCTAATAGTTACATCAATACAGTTACCCCCAGGAACCCGTTCCCTTCCCATGCCCATCCCCCTCCCTATCGCCGTGCATTGTGAATATTGACCGTCGTGTACCAGTTCAGCCGTATCGTGCCATTCAGCATCCTTTCTCCCAGCTCACCACCGTCCTCGTCCTCGTCCTCATCGTACTCGCCGTCCTCGTCGTCCTCATCGTCCTCCTCCTCGTCGTAGCTGCTAAAGTACTCGTTGTCGTCGTCGTCCGTCTCGTAGTCATCCCACAGATCATCGTCCACGTCGTACTCCTCGTACGAACCGTCCAGATCGTCGATCTGAATGTCACCGAAAGGGCCGCCACCACCGCGCTGCAGCTGCTGCTGCTGCTGCCGGTGTGGCAAATCGTGCAGCGCGATCCGCTCCGTGTGGATGTTAATTTCGATCTCGCCGCGATAGTTCAGCACCATGCAACCGACCATAATCAGGGCGGGCAGGGCGACCCGATTCTTCCACGCGAGGTTTGTGAGGAAAAGGAACGTGCGACCGAAGGTGGAATTCAACAGCATTTTGCCGCTTGTTTGCTGCTGCTGCTACTAGGCGCAACCTCGGTAATACCATGGAGAGGAAGCAGAATCTGTCGTGAGATGTGGAAGAAAAGAGAAGAGAAAAAGGCAAACTATCAGCCACAAAGGAGGTAGGAGCGATAGAAAAGAAACCAGAGAGACACACACACACGCAACATCGTCAACAAATGCTAAGCAGCTCTTTGAGAGCGCAAGCAAAGATAGCTTTCTTCTTTATTTCCGCAAGCTTTAAGCGATTGCACATCGATTGCCGCGCGCACGTGGAATGTATACGTAATACGAGAGAGAACGTGAGAGAGAGATTCATTCCTCCCCCCCCCCCCCCCCACGAATCAGTGATCGTAGTAGTCGACGTGATCTCCCGATTTGAACAGTCCGTTCTGGAGGATGTGTAAAAATTTGGCCGTCGTTTGGTCGGTCGTAAGTATGGTCGTGGTATCGCGCAACCCCTTGAAGTAGTCCCGAATTTCCGGCGCATTCGAGTTCGCCTGCAGATCGACCGTCATGTCCGTGTCGACCGGACCGGGCGAATAGTTGAGCACGGTGACGCCCGCGGCCGCTTCCTCCTCGGCCAGCACGCGGAAGTACATCTCGCGCGCCGCCTTCCCGGCACAGTAGTACGTCATGCTCTGGAACGGCACCAGGCACGCTTTCGAGGTGATGTTGATCACCAGCTTCCCCGGGACGGACTGGAACTTGCGCAAAAAGCAGCTGTTCAGCACGGCCACGGTGAACACGTTCGTGCCGAAGTACTGCTCCCACTCGGTACGGTCGTCCAGGTCGGTCGCCTTCCGGCCGATGTTGCCCACCGTGCCGACGTTGTGGATGACGCAGGCCAGCCCGAACCGGTCCGTCGGCTGCTTGCCGAGCGATTTGTCCAGTATTTCGTTCAGCAGCTCCTTCGATGCGGTGGCGAGATCGACCGAGCTCGTCACCACGGTAACGTGCGGATTGACGGCCAGTATCTCGGCCCGGGTGCTTTCCAGCCCGGAGGCGGAACGGGCCAGCAGCACCACCACCGAACCGGCCTTGAACTTGCGCGCCGTCTCGATGGCCATCTTGGCGCCGATACCGCGCGATGCTCCCGTCACGAGAAAGTACGCCACCTGCTCGAGATTGACGGCTGTCGTCGTCGTCGTCGTTGCTGCCGGCGGGGTTGCGGCCGGGGTTGTCGTCGAGGTTACCGTCTCGGAAGACATGATTGGGGTAGCGCTTTTACTGGATTGGATTGCGCTACGGTAGGGCGAAGTAAAAGCGCTCAAAACAAGCTAACCAAGAAAGACACACACACACACATTCGTATCAAGCACTCTTCTATTTAAAAGGCGTTCGTTAGACTTTTGAGAATGTTAGTGCGTTTTTTTTTACACGATTAGTCTTCACACATACCCCCCTGAGAAAATAGATGTAATTCCAATGCTTTTTTACTTGCACACTTACCACAAATTAAGCAAAGTTCGCCACTCCCGTGCTTTAGCGTGACGTCGAACTTTCCGTGCCACTCTCTTCGCCTTCGCGTGGCTCCTCCTGTTCGTCCGCCTCGAGCTGTAGCTGATCGTGCTGCACCAGTTGCACAACCTCCGCCTGGGAAAGGGCCTGCTCTGGGCGAATGAATCGCAGCAGCTCGTTGCTGTTGACCGGTTCCTCCAACTCCAGATCCGCGTCCGTACGCAGCGCTACGTCGCCACCGAGCAACGATTGCATACAAGCTTCGCGACGTTCGGCCAGCTGCTGCAGCACGCCCGGATTGGTCCTCAACCGATGCAAACGCTTCTCTGGCGGGCAGAGATGGAATAGAAACGGAAACGAATGGCGCGGATGCGTGAATTCTAATGGCTTCTAATGCTCAGCCTCTGTCCGCTACAACGTAGTAGCTTGCGTTCATGACGCTTATCAGCCATCGCGCCGTGCGGACAAGCACCACTATTTTTTCTCTTCTTTTCCCTCTCTCCCAACACGACGCGTTTTCACACATCTCTCTCTCCCCACCCCCTTTTATACATTCTTGCATGGAGCCTTTCTAATGTCTAATGTCGGTTGTTTCATTACCTAATGTAGCTAAATAGTTGTCCGAGTCCGGAAGACGATTATCTTGCGGTTGTCGTGGGTTTAGCGGTGGCTGCTCGGGGATGAAGTTATCTTCAAATTCCAGCGAATCGGTAGCAACAATGGTGGTGCTGGTCGGGTCCGCTGGCACTGCTGCTGCGTTGTTCGGTGGCGGAATGTGTTCGCTAATGGCTGCTGGGGTGCTGTTGTTGTTGTCGCTAAACGATTCACTGCTAGCTTTGCTGTCCTGCGTCACCCATGGGTCGGCAAAATTCATTGTATTTTTTCGGGCCCACAGCACCGACGTTTTTCACCCACTTTCCTACACAACTGAATCGATTTTACACATTTGTTTACGGGGGTGGGATTATTGTAAAACTTTCGGTGCCCAAAAAAAAATTATCACCACAATCGATTGCACTTTTTACAAGGCGTTCGGGGAAAAAGGGGGGATAAAAGAAACGCAAATGTCATCACGCGTTGCAACATTTTGTGCAGTGAAATAATTCGATCGCGTGAAATATTTCAAGCGATGCGGACAATATTTAATAAACTACCGAGTGTTAGCTTCTTTGCAAAGTAAATCGCGAGTTAAGATGTTTTTTCATAGTTTAATCACTTCAGCACAGTGCATTAAATACGTTTTTTCGTTATTTTCCCGTAACAAAATTGCAAAACCGTTCAACGCAACTGTCAACGGAATCATTTGAATTGACAACGTATTTTGACAGCAGAAAGTTAACGAAAAAGAGTAAAACAAAAGGTGGGCTATCGCTGCGCTTCAAAATGTACACAATCAATGATGGTTGTGATCAATATAAAACATCGGGAATTGCTTCTTTACATCCGTTACTAAACAAATTTCATAAATCAATAAAAATGCATGTTTTTGCTAAGCTTTAACGTTATTTTGTATGGAAAATCATCGCAAACATCATTGTTTTCCGCTGCTTCCTTTACGTGTATTGCTCACAACTGTCATAATAGCGCGTCACTTCAGTGGCAACGTTAGGTATACGAGCCAACCCTACACACCGGGGCACACCGACCGCAAGCATCAATCAATTTTAGCGCCGTTTGTTGCAAGTTGTTAGAAATCAAGAAAAAGCAATCATCAATTTCCGTCAGATAATCCCGGCTGTGTGCGTGCGTGCGTTGTGGTGAGGTGTGAAACAGGTGTCCAAGTCTATCAACAGCCACACAGAATGGGCGAACAACCGACCGTTTCCTTGGAGGCGCTTCAATCCGCCGGCAATACGCTAGAACGCCACGGTTCCATCGATGCCGATGTGCCGGGTTTACTAGAGGTAGGAAGGGAAGAGAGGGAGGTGGGAAAGAAACCGATGAACACCATGTGCCAATGCGGTCGTTGTTTACTCGCGCGCCTGTGTGCGGTCCGAAACTGGTCCGGTAATAATGCATTTGCTTTGTTTTTCACGCGACTCTGCTACGCCGACAACACCACGCGCTCGCGCTCTCGTTCCGCTAGCTGACGGGAGTAACGCAAGCCGGCACTCCGACTGCAAGCGGCTTGAGCGACTTTGACTACCAGCAGCTGGCCAACCTGTCGATGGGCTTCAAGGACCTGAATCAGCTGTGCACGGTCAACAAGGTTCCTATACCGTCGGAAATAATGGAACATTTTAACCGTGCGTTGTTTTAGCTGTAAGCCCCCCCCCCCAGAAAACAGTGTGGTAATATTGTTTTTTTCTTTTGCAGATATAAAATGTCACTGTATGATGGGACTGTTTCCCGAAATTGGACGTGCGTGGCTTACAATCGACACGGACTTATATGTGAGTGGCCTTTCTTTGTAGCCGTTTGCAGCAGGACTTCCTTGCAATATCTCACCCTCTTACCGGCTTTTTGCAGATCTGGACGTATGAAAATGCACGCGATGTGGCCTACTTCGATGGGCTGTCCCAGGTGATCATAAGCGTCGGGCTGGTGACGCCCAAGCCGGGCCTGTTCGTGGCGGACGTAAAGTATCTGCTGATTCTAACGACTCCGATCGAAATTGTCGTGCTCGGCGTGACGTTCGGTGACGCAAACAGCGGGACGCCCAATCGCAGCATGACCGCGTCCCAGGGCACTGAGGAGAT
Organism: Anopheles gambiae; assembly: GCF_943734735.2. NCBI lineage: Eukaryota > Metazoa > Arthropoda > Insecta > Diptera > Culicidae > Anopheles > Anopheles gambiae. Next base: position 3,955,293 of record NC_064602.1, on the reverse strand, counting down.
GCAGCTAATGCACACGCCCATTTTCGTGCTCAACACGGACAACGTTGCCATCATGTGCGTGCAGGGTACGGAGGATGGGCGGATTTTCCTCGGCGGCCGGGACGGTTGCCTGTACGAGGTGGCGTACCAGGCGGAATCGAACTGGTTCGGCAAGCGGTGCCGCAAGATCAACCACTCGCAGGGCTTGATGTCCCATCTGGTGCCGGGCATCTTTAAAATATTTACCGAAACCGACTCGGTGGAAAAGATTGTGGTGGACAACACGCGTAACTTGCTGTACGTGCTCATGTCGAAGGGTTCGATCGAGGCGTGGGACATTGGGAAGGACGCCGGAAGTACGCGACGCATCGCCCGACTGTCGTACAAGGACATCATCGCGAGTGCGAGCGCCATTTTGCGCACGATCGATCCGTCCGTCTTTCATCCGATCACCGCCATCTGCCCACTAACGGCGGAAGACTCGTCCAGTTTGCATCTGGTGGCAATTGCGGAGAGTGGCGTCCGGTTCTACTTCTCTACGGTACCGCTACACCTGCACGGGTTCTACATCCAGCAGCAGCAAATGCTGCAACAGCAGCAGCAGCAACAGCAGCTACTGCTGCAACAGCAGCAACTTCAAATGCAGCAGCAACAAACGCCACTCTCGCTGCAGCAGCAGCAGCAGCAACAGCAGAACCTTGCCGCGAATCAGGCACTGCAGCAGCAAAACGCCAACCTGCCCGAACCGCCGCAGAGTAAGCCGCAGGGCTTGTATCTGCTGCACGTGCGCGTACCCCCGGGAACGACGGGCAATTTGCTGCTGACCAAACCGAAGCTAGTCCATTCGGCGCACTACGTGAAGGGGTCGCTGCTGCTGATATCGAGACAGCAGCAGGACCAGGATATGCTCACCTGCCTCAGCTCGGAGCAGTTCCAGTCGCAGCTGAATCTGGTCGAGTCCACCACCTACATGCCACTGGACGGGCAGGTGTGGGCCATCGCCGACGTGTTGCGCAAGGATCGCGTTTCGATTTCAACGCCGCTGCGTACGGCACAGAACCCCCGGAAGGTGGCGCTGCTAACGAACCAGGGCGTGCACATCGTGTCGATACTGCAATCGGTGGACATACTGCAGCAGCTGCTCGTTGGTTGCCACGGTCCGCACAACGATGCCGTCAAGACGTACTTCAGCAAGCAGACGGAACCGGAAGCTTGCGCCACGGCACTGCTGCTCGCCTGCCGCGAATCGTTCCGCGGTACCGAGCTGGGCGATTGGGCGGCCCAGGCGTTCGTGCTGTATGGCGGCGAGCCGTACTTCGATGCGGCCATCGTGAGCGACAATAGGCAGCTAGGCTTTAATTCTCCCATTGCCGGGGCCGGGGGTTACGGTGGTGGGGCGATGGATTCGACGGTGCCGCATAATGCCAACTTTGGACCGGGTGGACGACTGTTTGCTTCCACGCCGTACTCGACGCCCGGGCGTGGTGGTATGGTGTCGCCGGTACATCAGCAGCATCATCCTCACCAGCAACATCAGCAGCAGCAACATCCGTCGATGTACGTTGGTGGATCGCCGCAGCAGAATTTAAACAACAACAACGAAACGGCGGACGGAGCACTGTTTCACTACTCCGCCAAGCATGCCGGACTGTATCTGTACATGAGTCGTGTGCTGCGCTGCATTTGGCGCAAACCGTGCGTGGACGAGCGACTGTACTCGACCATCTCGCAGCAGGATTGTGTGGTGCTGCTGGAGGATCTGTACGCCATCCGACGGTTCCTGGAGAACGTGACGGTGAGCAACCTGCTCGGGTACACCGGTGGTCGCAGCAACGGAACGTCTGTAAGAGCAGGAAGTCTCGGTTCCTCATTCGCTCAAGGACAGTCCGGCCTGTTAGTGGGTGGCGAGAGAGGTGGATACGGTAGTTTTATGTCCTCCCAACCCGGCTACAGCATAGGAGGAGGTGCCGGTGGAGCTGCATATGCTCAGACCAATGCTGCCATATCGCAGAAAAACTGCACGGAGGAAGCGTTGCTGGAGGAACGAAAGTCGCTGGAAGCGTTAGTGCGATTAATAAGTAAGTAGCTGGCTGCTCATCGGTTGCTTCGATCGTGTTGACTAATTCGTAATTCCCCTATTCCTTTTCCCTCACAGAACAAGCGTGCGAAGTGGTCGGCCTGTGGAAGGTGATCTGCGAACACCAGTGCCATCTGTTGGTGGGTAAGCTAACGAAGGAAGAGCAGAGCATACTGCAGGCGTGCACGTTCCGCGATTTGATTCTGTCGCGCATCGACGTCTGCGGGCTGCTGATTGTGACGCTGATCAACTCCTACCTGGCGGACAATGCAAGCGTCGGCTCGATCTCTTCCAAGCTGCGCGAGGTGTGCCCCACGCTGTACCGCCACGAGGATGCTGTTTCGCACAAGGCGACCGAAATTCTGCTCCTATCGCGCGGCTGCACCGACCGCGACAAGAAGGAGGAGCGCCTGCGTACGGCGCTGCAGCTGTGCAAGAGCGCCGCACCGAATCTGCCGCTCGCCGCACTGTGCCAGCAGTTTGTGTCGGCCGGGTTTTACAGCGGCGTGATCGAGCTGTGCACCGTGTGCGCCGCCAAGAGTGACCCGAACGAGGTCGGGCTGCAGTTTTACCGCAACAACGAGGCGATGGACAATCAGGAAGGGTTCCTCGCGTTCCAGAGCAGGATGAACTGGTACAGCGAGGTGAAGGTGATGCTGGACAACGTGTACGAGGTTGCGGGAGGCAACGGCAGCGGCGCCGGTGCCGGTGGGCAGCAGCCGAAGCCCGACAGCATCTATCCGACGATGGACGACGACGAGCAGCAGGAGCGGGCGGTGGCCGGCAATCAGGAGGTGCTGACCATCATCGGACAATCGCTGCAAAGCACGGACCAGCTCCTGCACATCGCCATCTACGAGTGGCTGCTGTCGAAGAACCTGCTGGCCGAGCTGCTGGAGATCACCGAACCGTCGCTCGGCGTGTTCCTGAGCAGGGCGATGGCCCGCACGCCGGACAATCTGATCGTGGCCGATCTGCTGTGGAAGTACCACGAGCGCAATGGGCAGCACGCGGCCGCCGCCAAGATTCTGGACAAGCTTGCTAACGTGGCGAGCGATAGTATCAATCTGCAGCAGCGCATCGAGTATCTGGCCCGGGCGGTCATGTGCATGCGGTCCGAGTCGGTCGGCTTTTCCGCCCACAACGGGGTGCTGCTGAAGGACCTGGAGGACAAGCTGGAGGTGGCGCAAATTCAGCGCCAAGTGTACGATGCGCTGGCCCTGCTGACCCAGCGCAGCAACGAACAGTACGATGCGCTCAAGCTGCTCGACTCCAACCTGTACAACTTGACGCAGCTGTACTCCGACTTTGCGGAGCAGTACGAGCTGTGGGAGTGCAAGCTGACGATACTGAACTGCTCGCACCACAACGATCCGCTGCTGATCGAGTCGGTCTGGACGCACATCCTGGACCGGGAGCTGCAGGGGCGCGAAAGCTGCGCCGAGCGCTGCCGGCGGCTGCTGGCCAAGGTGAAGAGCCTGGCGCTCGAGTACGACAGCTCCGGGTGTTGCTTCCCATTGGCATTTATCGTGCGCGAGGTGGAGATTCGTTGCTTCCGGCTGGGAATGTTTAATTCGCCCGTCCCGGAAGCGCTCATCGAGATGAACCTGGATATTGAGGAGTTGCTGAACATCTACTCACGGTAAGGATGGCGGTGGCGGTCTTCCGGGGTTTCAAATCGATGTATCTGACGTTTTTATGTCTCTTTTCCCCTTTAAGCCTCGTGTCGATGAACGAACGTGTCTGGGTGACGGAGGAAGACGAGCTGTATCTGATCCGGTCCACCTCCGCGCTGCTTTCGCTGATCGTCAATCAGCCGAAGCTGGTCCCGCTGAAGGATCGCCGGAAGGTGATGGCCAAATCGCAGGACCTTATCGCGGCGGCATTGAACATTCTCTACACCAAACCGGACACGCAGCCGCTGATCGATGTGTTCCGCGACACGCAATCGAAGCTGCAGCGAATTTTGTAAGCAAAAGTGTAAAGGGTAAAGACTAGTGCAGGAACAAAAAACAAGAAGACCATGAACGGTGGTGGTGGCGGCGGCGGCGGTGAGTTAGCGCCAGGCGGTAGCATGTCGCGTAGTAAGCGTGTGACACAGATGGTGCCAGCCCGTACCGCTGCCATCGCGTTCTGTCCGTTAGTCGGGAGCAATGTTTTTTTTTTGTATGTTTTCAATGTTTATGTTCTTTTTTACGAAAAATGTTAGTAAGTTCAATCAATCACAACATATATTACGCCGTCGGATCATCGCGTTGCCGTGCGTATACGCAGCAGCAACACGAAACTTAGATAATGTTTTCAGAATAAAGTGAATATTGTATAGTGTGTACGATTCTCTGGTCTAGCCTTCTTCGGTTCTTGTTTTACGTGTTGAAATTTCGTTATGAATAATAAGTTTATTGTTGTTGTTGTATTTTTTTTTGGTTTGCTTTTGTTTCGAATCCGTTTTTTGCACTAATTAGTAGAATGATTTCAAACAATAATTCTCAATGACATTACACTACGACTACCACAACTACAGTACCACACCGGCAATTGAACCCTCTATCTTGAACCTGCTCCTATACAATGTTGCTCTTGCAAATTATCTGTTTTCTAGAAGAAAGCTTCAGCACGCGCAGCACTTTTGTAGCAATCAGTTCTATCGGTGCCACTATTAAACACAAGTAAACAGACTTTTGTATTGACTTGACGAGAACATTGTAGTGTTTTTAACCGTCCCAGACTGATAATGCCGACCGTAGTAAGAATAAGGAAACTAAACATACGAACACCCTCTTGGTGTCTAGCATAGCTAAAGCCATATTTTGTTGCTGCCCAATAAAGAAGCGACCATGGCCGTAAAATTACAAATCAAATGAAAAAACAATGTGTATACAAATGAATGGTTAAAATTTGGAAGATTTTGCTCAGTTACCAACCAGTCGGTACTGCTGTGAGCAGTTGGTGCCAACTCCTCTGCAAACCTACTTACAGCAGCTTGGCCTCTACTAGCGTTCGTACGTTCAAACTGCAAAGAGAAACTGTATAAAAAAGCCTTCAACTATACGCCAATAGTGAGTAACGGTTTCAAGGCGCTCTATTTTGGCGGAGCAACATATCGGCGGCGTTCCTCTTAATGGGGTAACACTGGGTTTTTTCCTACGTGCGTGTGTAGCTTTTGTATGAGTGTCCTCCCCCATTACGCTGTTCTTATACTGTATGGTGACGAGGGGGAGCAGGGGGTGGACAGCCACATACACTACAATTGCATTCTATGTACACAACCAGCTTTACTCAGCCATTTCTCTACTCGTCCTGGCTCCTCATCGCGTTACCGACGAACCGGGGCCGTGAAACGCTTTCACCACGAAGAAACCCACAATGGTGGCCGCCGCAATGCCCAATCCTGCCTTCCACCAGAGCAACGGATCGCTCGACATGAGGCCGAACTGCTTAAGATGGCTGAAAAGAGCGATAAAGGGAGATTGATGTCAGTGCACATGATTCCTTAAACGGCCACTATCCAACACAACACACCACATGCAGAATCAGTATGAAGTCATATTCAATGCAATTGGCTTTAAAGCTTTAAAGAAATTATACAAAGCGTTAGAGTTATGCTGTTATGGGTTAGTGGGCAGCAATCTACGGAGATAATTACATGCTACAGATTATTGATACGTGCGCTTTCTACATTGTGTGTTATACTAAAACCAAAATAAGTCAACATGAAAACATTTGTACAAAACGGCTCAAACTTACGTTGTTTCCCACAGCTGTACCAATCTATGCTTATAAAACAGAATCCACGCTGCTTGAAATCGACTGAATTACGATAAAACGTGTATAGACAAACGTTTACACCCAAACGGAGAAAAAGAATGGAAAGATAAAGGAGGAAAGTATTAAATTTTGAACCTTTTGTTTTTTTTTGGTTTGCAGCGCGATGCTGTTAAAATTTGTAAACTTTTCGATTTCGCCACCAATCATTGTACTTTTTAGTTGCTCTTTGTATGGGTGCATTAGTTTGAAGGTCGAGAAACCTGTTGCTACTATTTGTACATACAAAAGAAGGTAGTAATTGTATACTTTTGGCACTGTAATGAAGATTCACCTGTTAGTGGCTTCTACGAGACAGTTTCACTGCATTTACGATTCAAATCAAAAGATCAATGGAAAGAAGATACGGACCGCAAAACACACAACACTGTCGTGTTCTTGCTCCCCCATCGGATAGCATAGACTGCATAGATTACTCACGGAAAGGCCGCCATCGTTGCTAGCTTCGTGTAGACGTCTTTCTTATTGTGCTTCACGCTGAAGAACTGGGGCTGGAGCAGTTTGTACTTGTGGCAAAAGTCGGGCGGCTGCAGCAGATACTCCTGGCGCACCTCCTCCAGGTCCGCCTTGGTGCCCACGATCAGCACCGGGATTTTGCTCTCCGCAAAGTACTTGATGTATATTCGCGCGATGTACTCGAACGACTTCGGGTTGCCGACGTCGTACACCAGGCAGGCCACGTCGCAGTTCACCTCGCTCGGCTGCAGCGGGTCGAGCACGAGCCGCGCGTCCACGTCCCGCAGCACGAGGTACTTCTCCTGCCCGTACACCTGCACCGTGTTGATCGCGTACCGGTTGCTGTGCCGTATGTCCCGGTCCGTCAGCCGCTTCATGTCCTGCGCCAGGAACGCGCGGCAGAAGGTCGTTTTGGCGGCCTCCTTCGCACCGATCACGTGGCACATGTACACCGTGCGGCTGTTCTGCTTTTTCGCCAGATCGATGCGCCGCTCGCGCGTCACGTGTATCGCCGCCAGCTGCGACTCGTTCTCGTGCACGTTGAACCCCAAGTAGGCGAGGTACTCGAGCGTTTTGTTCACGTCCACCAGCGTCATGAGGCTCCAGCGGCACAGCCAGCCGTGCAGCGTGGGCCAACCGTTCTCGTTCGTCGGTATCGTGCGCTTAATATCGGTGGAGAACGGGGGGCTGGGGCAGGCGCTGAACAGCTTCTGGAACTCGGTCGGCGAAAGGGCCCCGTCGCCGTCGCGATCGCTCCGCTCGAACAGCGACACGAGAAACTGCTGGCCACGGTGCGACAGCTCCGTGCTGCTGCCGGGCGGAATCTTCACCGGCGGATGCAAGTATTCGTCACTCATCGCGAGACTCTCGTTGTAGCCGAAGCGGCGCAGCACGGCCCAGGTCGTTTCGTTGCGGCCGCGCTGGATGAACAGACAGTGCAGGAAGAGGAAGCCGCTCAGCGTCACCGAGTCGTCGCGGATGCCGTCGGGCGTGTTTTTCATCAGCACGGCTTTCACCTCGTCCAGCACCTGGGGCTGGAGCGGTGCGTTGAAGCAGCGGCGCTGGAAGTGATTCAGCTCGTAGTCATTCAGCAGCCCGTCGCCATCGATGTCGCACACTTTGAAGATGCGGACAAGTGCTTTCTTGCATGCTTCGGTTAGCTGGAAGCAGGAGAAACATGATTTACAATCATCCTGCTGTTGGGTGACGAAACTTATGGCTGGTGTTACTTACGTCCTGCTCCTCCATTATGTACAACGGTGCCGTTGGGTGCAACACGGCCTTCTGAGCGTAGTAAAACATCTCGGAAATGTTGTGCAGAGTTTTGGCCGAACATTCAACGCAGCTTTCCACCTCCGGGTAGTCCTCCATGATCGAAAGAACGTGCTGGAATTGGGTTGAAGAAGTGTGAAAATTACGAATGTCTGTGTCTTAAAATGTCGTTTTTCGCCTTTTCACCCCAAAAAGACAGCAAAAACTTACATCGATAGTAGAATAATCAACGAGGTCGATCTTGTTGCCCACCAGCACAACCGGCTTCCGCTCCATTTCGGAACATTTCTGCACCATCGGAAGCCATCGCTCGGTGATACCGTCGAGCGTTTCCTCGCAGTCGACCGAGTAAACGATGCAGACGACGTGTGCCTTTCTAATTTCTTCGGCAAGCGCTTCGTCCGATTGTTCGGCCGCTAAAAAAAAACGTGGAGAATGAAACGGTTTTAACACGCTCCAGGCCACTTCACACACACACAATGGGCCCAAAACTTACCGGAATAATCGACAATGTTTGTGGGAACCTGCTCCGGCGTCACATCCGCCGGTATGGTAATCTCTTCCGCCTTCAGCGGTACATCTTCCGGGAACTCTTCGCTGACGAGCGACAGGATCAGGGACGTCTTGCCGACCCCTTGGTCACCCACGAGCAGAATTCGTACGTGCCGCTTGTGCGACACCGACCAGGCAACCATCGTGTTGTGTCACTGTGTCTGTGTGTGTGAGCGAGGATGAGTTCAACCAATTGACCCGCGATTTGGCAACATTCGCCGATCCGAACCGGAAATGAAGACGGTTGCGTTTGGCTAATTTCGTCACCCAGCCCAACCCACCCCACCGATGTGTAATCGCACGCACCCGCGCTACTGCACACACAACCTATACCGCTCGCGCACACTAACACTGCACCGTCCAATCACAAACGCACAATCTTGCACAATCGATGCCGAGAGGCAGTGTGCGAATAAAATTCACAGTTTGGGGTGGTGACGGTTTTTGCAGAAAGGTTTCCGCCTGCTGCTTCTGCTGCTTACAGACTCGCGTTTACCTCTAGCAGCGCGCGACAAACAAGCATGCGTTGCTTCGCTTGCCCTTACCGCCCACCGCTCCGGTACAGTTATAAATTTCCCACAACCGACCCTAGGGGGGATGATGATGACGATGATGCTGATCTCCGAATGCAACGCTTGCTTCGGTTGGTCCCGCACGAAAGAACCGTTGTTTCAGGTCCACCGCCCTTCTTCACACGCGCTACTTTGCCACTGCACATGCACACCAACCGCCCGAATGTCGTGCAAAATTTCACTCTCTCACACGCAATAGAACACTTGCCGTGATGGTTTTCTGCACACACACACGCACACCCGTAAAAGCAGACGAAAAAAAAGTGCCCGATCAGTGCGCCGCACTACCAACTACAACACATCATCGACCCGGTGTGTAACGCTGCCGGGACGTAACCCTGGGAGAGAAAGAGTTAGCCTTGCTCTTCCTCCTGGGCGAGAGGTCGGGACGTGTGCGGGTTACCGACCGGAGCAGCTATGCTGGGAACTCCCCCGCCAAGTATTTTCCACGCTATGCTTTGGTTGTTATGTTCTTGCTTCTTGCGCTCTGCCTGTTGTTGTTGTTGTTGTTGTTGCTGATGTTGTTCTTCATTACGAAATCACTGTCCTCTGTTTTGCCCTCGTGGGCATATATTTTCACCGTGCCACCGCTTCCCGGACGCTCTTCGCTGGACGCTTTTGCGGACAGTTCGCTTCACCACTGTTTCCCGGGCCGGTTTATTGGGACCGACGGCGCGTAGGAACGTTTTTGCACCATAAATTATGCATTTAACTGATAAGTTGCACCACTGTCGTCTTATTTCTGTTTCACTTTACGGTGCACATTCTCCACACCTTTCATTGTTTATAACGTGCTGTCAAAATGGATTTTTTCGTGGTGTGCGTGTGGTTTACACTGTACGCGCGAAAAGTTGGCGGTTGTGTCGGGACGGGTTGGATTTGAGCCGGCAAAGGCGCTGTCCGTTGCAGTTTAGGGAGGTTTGCGATAGAATGTTTTGTGTTGTTTTTCTGGCAATTGTTTACTAAATTTCATCTCGTTTTAGTGAGAAGACAATGGCGAAGTTGCTGCAATCGAATGTTTACCGTCCAATCAGTCAGGGGTGTCTGGGTCCCGAGGATCCGGCCATGTTGTTCAAAAGGAGACGAGAAACCAAAGTCCTGTTGAGATCTAGCGAAATACTCTTGACCGTCTGGAAGTACATTAAGCTCAGCGGAACTGACCCAATATCAAGTTTTAATCGAAATATGCAAACATGGTGACGGAACTTGGAACAGTTGTTAGGCACGATTGGCTCTTTGGGACGGAAGATGTCCTAGAATTTAGACTGCGCTGTATCTAAGAGCAAGGTGGATCACAGTTCTTTCTCACGGCGAGGATGCTTATCTATGAACTGTTTCGGATATTGTCCTTGAAATAGTCTAAACCCTTTTAAATGGATGTAGGGTTCACATGTCCACTTGTAAATTATCATACTTACGAATTTGCACTTTCCATCATGAGGCTCTTCCTGTCCTACAAATTGCCTGCTCCTGCTCCAACCTTCTCAACATTCAGCCGACCCCCCTTCATAGCGTTATTCCCGTTCATGGGCACTTTTATTAGATTTTCCTTGGGTTTGCTCCTATATCCTCCCCGCATCTCTGCTGCAGTCGCTCTATTCTTTGTCTCTCCAGTTCACAATTTATTACCAACCTACACGTTCGTACACGTTGCGCCACCATCATCACCCATGCTTATCATCTTATACGGGTTCGATTTATCGATGTTACGACATTTCGTTCATGCTGGGAAGCGTTCGAGAGTTCGTCATGTTCAATATCCCATATTGTATTCCTACTGTATTACTTGAATCCATTCACACACTGTCCTTGTTTATTTTCCCTTTTGCTCAAAACCACGTTTTCGAGCGTTTGCCTTGCTGCACACGTGGTGACGACGGTTACGGACAACTTTACTCAACCCTTTTTTTTTTCGCTCAAAACCTGTACCAAATGCGCACCACACTCTATAGCACTTCAAAAGCAAGCTGACGTATCTGTTTTTGTTAATATAATTTAAATGACTATAGCTTTGAATAGATTTGATTTCTTATACAGTTGCGTGTATGCATGACGTTTTTTTTGTTTTCTTCCGAGAGTTTAGAGATACACAGGATGCTGCTGTTGCTACTGCTGCTGCCTCTGCCAAGTGCCGCGTGCCCTTTGGGTATGTATGTGAAAGAGAGTATGCTTCTAAATGGTAGAGCACGTGTTTTACCATCGTTTAGTCTCGTCCCTACCGTTTTGTTTATTTCGTTAAATTTATATCCTTTATATCACGCAGTGGTAGGAGTGAATGTTTGCATTTGGTTTAGTAAAATATAACTACACTGAGGTGTAGCTTCATGTGTGTTGCGTGTGTGCGCACACACATACATACACTCATACACACACACGCCGTGCAATTTAGGTCTAACTTCAGGACACAGCAGTTTCAGGCATTACATGGGGCTGGCTAACACGCGCTTAGGATGTTTGCGGGATAAAAACTACATCCTTGCTCTTTTTTTGTTACATCGAACGGCCAACGGCGCTAAGAACGTGACGTTAAGTTTATGATCCTAAAGGTACTGTTACTATCCGCGACCGCGATTGGATCACTCTCGTTCGCACCCCCCAAATCGGTGGCGCACATCTTACACTCAATTACCCACTCATCCTTTCGTTTTAATATATAATTATTTGTTTGGAGATTTTAAATCCCTCGCAACTATCGTGTAATACCTTACCAGCTAATTGTAATGTAACCACCAACCCACTTACCACCACTGTCTTTAACTCCAATGAAAGCGATACGTTTTTGCCTGTCACATATTTCTAGAAGCAGTTTTTCTTAACCCATTCGTGTTGTGTTTCTTGCCTTTTTTTGTTTGTTTAAATGATCGTTGATGTACTGCGGTACACAACAACGCAAGCATAATGATAGAAAATCACGAACAGACTCAAACAATGGAAGCATCATCAAGAGTTCCAGAGCAACATGGCTCCAGAATCATCGTGGGTGTAGTAATACAGGGTAAGTTTTTTTTTGTATTATTATTTGAAATCTCATGCACATTAAATTAAACAGCCTGTAAATTACGGTACGATTTCGGATAATGTATAGCTAGTTGAGCTGGCTCAATACTCCATCCAATGACATTGCATCCCCACCTAAAGCAAAACATACGCCACACACTGCGCGCAAAACCAAAACCACCTTTCAGAGCTGGGATGCTTCTAATCTTTCTTCACCATCTCCACTCACTCATACATCCTACTTCCCCCCCCCCCCCCCTCCCCCCTCTTTATCAACCTGCCTTTCCATACTTGCAACGTACAAAGTCTTAGCTTTGCTGGTGTTTCACAAATATCATATCCCGCGTTGTTTTAGTATCGAAAAAGTACAAAAACGCATACACCTCACCTCTCATAATGCTATTTTAAGTTCCGGTTTGCGGTGTGTGCACGCACCGTCTCTTCCATTTTCTTTCCATTCGCTTACACACTCGGGTTTAAGGGGTGCCCCATCTTTTCTTTTACGCGTTTACATGAAGTTAGCACACTGTTTGTTTGGTACAAATAGATTTATCACATCGTCCAGCGTTTCCAGTTCAGTCCGTTTTGGAGAAGAGAAGTGTTCGATCATCGGTCCGTTCTCTCATCACTAAGCATGGAACCGTTTCTTACTTTACTAACTCATTCTCGGTACACATTAACACTACCTTAGCACACGATGTAAACCCATTACTTTTTGCTTTTTTTATGCTGTCTGTACAATAACTACACTACAGCCCCGCCCCACCCATGCCTCCTCCCCCCCTGGGACGGTGAATGGATGTTGGCTGGATGGCTGGCTGACTGGCTGAATGCAAAGTATGCACCCGTTGCAATAGCAAGAAGGTATCGCTTACATGGATAATCTAGAATTCTAAATTAACAGCTGCTTACTGGCGGTAGGGTTATACTATTTTTACTCGTGGTCGGGTGGGGAATTTGGTATGAATCGTTGATGGGAGATATGGAAACATTCCAAACGATTACATTTCTTTCCGGCTATTGTGCACTCCCAACCCTCGGTATGTTTACCGGTACTGAAGCTTCTGGTCAATGGAATTTTTAGTTTGAGAGGATCATACATGCGGAGGTTTATGGTACTTTCCATCCAGTTTTACTGTCTTTTCTTCATCAAGTGGTTCCCTTTTTTGGTAGTGAAATAAAGCAACGGAACTTCTCAGGACAATGTACGATTGAGATCATTCAAGCTCGCTGGGGTAGTTCTGTGCTGCATTACCAACACTTCCCTCTTGATACACAGATGATGCGAGTTAGACAGTGTATGTTTCCTCTACATTACATGATTCGCTTCTGGATGGATGCCAGTGCCGGGTACCTGGTTAAATTTATTATCGTGATCTCGTGTACTCAAACAGCATCGCATTCCAGATTCGTACCCATCCAGGTAACACACAATAGCATCTTTTTGGGTCGTTATTGTAACTGTGGTGACAACTTTTGCTCGGTACATATTATTCACTTAGTATTACATTTTCATGACGTATGGTTTTCTTGCTTAGAGTAGACTTTTAGTTTTTTTTGTGTGTGTTTTTAAACCCTTTCCCGTACGGGGTGTTTAGGTTGTCTCACTTTAAATTTGGAGTTCCTAACATGCAGTTGTAAAAAATGAAATAAAAAAAGGGATAGAACTTCTCTACACTTCATATCTGTCTGTATCCGATAACGGTCGATGGTATTCTCGGAAGGGTTCATGGAAAGTAGCAAAATTCATTTGTATTTTACCCGCAAGGTATTCTGTTTTAGCCCCCTCTCTTACCCTCTAATCTATTCAATAGTGAAAAGCAAGCTCCGAAGTTCAGATATTGTTTTACAGAAAGTTCTGACGCATACAATTTCTATCGCACAGGGCACTACCGTGTAGGAGCATCCTTTTCCTAGATAAGATTTCTTAACAATTATTCATCCGTAGCCTCTATGGTTTGATCGGTTTACTACTCGCTACTGGTTCGACATTATTCACGGCACCGGCACCGGTGGATGACGTTCGATTGGTGTTATTTCGATCCGTTGTTTCAGCCGCACCGAGCCGCGCATGATGAAGTACGTTCGATGGTGTGCAGGTTTTCGGTGGAACGATGTTTACCATCTTATCATGCTGCTGAAAGTCGTTCGATACAAGAGTTGCTTGAGCTTCTTCTCTGCTAAACCGACGAAGCTCCACCATCCGTTCGAGGGCTTCCAGCTCTTCGTCGTTTTCACGCGCCTCCTCCGCGTCGTCGAGATGGCCCGCGAAGTTACCACCGTCTATCATGCTGTTCACGCTGACTCCGGATGTTTCCACTATGGCAGGCATCGTTGATGGCATGGATTCAGTGTCCGCTACCTTCCAACCACGCTCCAAACCTATCCAGAAGTGGCACCGAATGGCCCGGATGGGTAAGAGAAAACATAGAGAATGTAAAAAGAAAGAAATGTATTAGTGTTTGTAGTACTACAATTTGATAACGAATCATGGAGGATTAAACACAATAGACGCAATGCAAAAAATGCAAATTGTCTTTATCACTGAAATAAAAACTATAAAACCCCGAAATAAGAAAACAGAAGATCAACAACACAAAGAGGGACGGCAAATATAAACGAATAAAATAAAGCTACAGACAACACAAAGTAAAACAAAACAAAAAAAAAAAACGGGAAAAGGTAGAACAAAACAGGAAGAAACACACATTTAACAGGATTCGAAACAAAAGGAAATGGGTAACTGTACTAAGTAATGAAAACACGAGCGAACAAAACAAAAAAAAAAATCCACCAATCAACAAAAACACAAACAAAACGAAGACGAAGGAAAACAGTACTGTCTACACGAAACGGGGAACAACAACGGCGGACAAGAACGGGATAATAAAATGATTGCAAAAGAATACATATAAATATATTCATATTCTTGTATTTCCATAATATCGTTCCGGATTATTGGTTTTCACGTTTAGTTGGCAAAGTGTTTATTTTTTTTTTGCCTGTGTTTGGGCCTTCCTGCGAACAGCTAAATAGATGTGGTTTATCTTAATTATGCCTTGCTTTGTCATGGACCTGCTTCGACAACTTCTACAAACAACTCTCGCTTGCGCGTAAACATTAGCACACGTATGCGTTTCCGCTTTTGTTCATCGATAAATTGTGTATTTAGTTTTATTTTCGAATTATAATGTTTAACACACTTATTTACGGATTTGATTTATGCTTGCATATTTGCTCCCTCTTTACTCTACTTTAGTAATAAGTCTGCGCGTTACATCGAGAATCGATTCGCTTACATTTAAACTCATTTCGCCACCGCCGCCCTCCTCCTCTCACTTCGCACACAATCGATCAAAACTGCTGTTTACAGATATTGCCGCCCTCTGCCTGCCTTTTGCCTGGGCGGACACGCGGGGTGATGCTCTGTGCATACATTATTAGCTATTGTTTCGAATGTTTGCGTTCGCACTGTGCGCATTTCCAATGTGTATGTGTGGTTTGCGCAACCGGTTCGCAATCGTCAGCAGCGCGCGTTAGCTTACATATGCCCTTATGCTTTATGATTTTGTTTTGTTTAGTTAATACATTAGGCGTAACACAGAGTAACGAGATATGAGTGCCACACAGGGAGGGGCGGGCCTATATGTCAGTCATACTTTTGATTAACTTTACCATATAGCTGTTTATTTGTTTCAAAATCTCTTGCTACGTACTCTCTTTGCTATGCCATCGATTATCTGCTTTTATGAGGCATACTTAGCGCGGCTAAAGGGGAGTGTGATAGAAACGAATGCCCGTGAACCTTTGCGATGCTGTGGCGGAAAACGGACACAACACACAAAGAGACAATCGAGTGTTCTTTCGGCGTGTCCAAGACGTAAACGTTGGTTCGGTCGATCGTATTTCGGGTCAAGTGTTTGCTGTCTACGTGTGTGTTTGTGTGTGTGTGTGTCTGGGGGAGAACGTTTACTGTTTTCTTTCATCAGTGAAAGTGAACTAAAACGACAATCGACGGTACGGCGACCCACTGGCCGTACCCACCCATCAGCTGTGTGGGTGAAGCCTCAGTTCACTAGTAATAACACATAAAATCGACAACATATTAGCTTTGTAATATGTTATTTACCTACTATTAACGCAATCGTTCGTGTGTTCGTGTGTATGCATGTGTGTGTATATATATGTAATTGTATGCGTATACGTATATGTACGTGTGAAGGAGTGTACTTGTTGCAGAGGTTGGGTTGGGTGCATGTAATTGTGAGTAGATAGGGCGTGTAAGTGTAAGATAGTAGTGTTGTGTTTTCGTTTATTTTTTAAATATATATGCTTTGCTTCATGCGTAAATGAAAACGTGGAAAATTCTATCATGAAACAAAACCATGATAAAAAGATGGAAATATGCCACACTTTATGATTAAATATGATATATATCTTTAAAAAAAAACATAAAAATGTGTTTGCATTTCCTTTTATCTTTGCTGTGGATAGAAATGTAGTTTTCATCCTGGTAAGGAATGAGAGCATATGGACATTAGCATAGAGAAGACCCGAGACAGTGAGAGAGAAAAAAAAAACATACAAACAATTCAGAACACTAGGGATGGTGTGTATGTGTGTGCGGGATGGGTTTGAGAGAGAGAGAGAGAAAGACAACAGTTAGAAAAAAAGTACACAAAAAGTATTGAAACAATGAGGCATTAAAATTGACAAAGAAGGAAAGTCTACTAACTGGCCGAGTGTACAGGAACATGATGATGCAGGTGATTCGATTTGCCCGCGATGGATGACGACGCCCCTCCTCCTCCTACAGGCGATGCACCGGCAGGTAGCGGAGGTTTCGGCATAGAACCGATGGCGGCTACCGAACCGGACGTTGGATTCAGCGCGCCGGTGGATTCCGCCGTCTCAGTTACGTCATTCAGCTTCAGCTGATGATTTCGTAACGTTTCATCTATCATTGTAGCAATTTTTTCGCGATCCATCTATTTGGTGAAAGGGGGAGAAGAAAACAAACAAATGGAGCAGAAAAGAAAAAGAGAAACAGAAATGGAAAGAGAGAAAGAAATTAAAAGAACGTTAGTTTAGTGCCCTTGCGGTATGATGACGGCAACACGTCGTCGTGGATAGCAGTAGTTCCGTATAGTTACTTCGTGAATAAATCCTAAATGTACTAGCTCATGCGAAAGCATTACGGCTGAATCGTCCTGCGAGATGGGACATGTTAACTGTCGGTTCATCTTATCATCCATCCTTAGTAATATTGTCATCTGAAAAGAGGCAGCAGTTATTAGAGCTTCTAATGCCTTAACTATTCCACTTTGTACACTTACAAATAATTCACAATTTACATCGCGCGGCTTAACACTACATATCATATTCACAACTCTCCTAGTTTCAATATCGAGCGGTTCCGGGGTGGCCGATTTTACCGATTCTGCTGTTTCGGGCGATAATGCTCGGGGTCGGGTAGGGGGTGGTTTTTGTGCCGAAAAGGCAGTCAGTGGATAAATGCCGTACCTGTCGGAAGAGGAGAGAGGACGAGAGAGGAAGATTGGTTGGTAAGAAACGAAGCATTGTCATTTGTCGACGAGACGTAGTGAAAGAAGGAATCATAGAAAAACAAAGAATACTACTCACTTTACGTCCTCTATAAATTTATCCAGCTTTTCCGTGGCAACGATATCGCCAAGATGATACTTGTAGACATTATTAGGGCGACAAATCTCCGCATACAGGATATCCGGTTTGTAGATCCTTTGCAGAACGTCGTCATAGCTTGCTGCAGTTTTCGAGAAACGGAAAAAAAAACAGCGTAAGTACGCGTGGACAATACACGACAAACGGAACGGAATGGGGGAATGCATAGAAAATGTATTGCGATTTCAAAAACAGCACCGATGCCAGTAATGAAACATAACGGGAGCTATTCAATCGATTTGCTTGGCCAGCGTCGCCGCGGGTCAGTAGCAAATGGGAGCAAAGCGACCAACCTCTTCGCAATCGCACGTTCCGCTTCTCTGGTTGGTGACGGGGCATAAACGGGTCATGGGGATGGGGAGAGATGACTCAAGTTTGACTATAGATTGCACCCCTACTGCTAATGAAATATTAATTTTCAACCAAGTACGACACTAGTGCCATACTATCCTGTGCTCCAGGGGATGCAATCGAGCTAGGGGGAGTGGGAATCGGGCAGTGCCGCATAACAGTGTACGGCTGGGTGTGTGCTGTGCCAAACTTACATGAGGTATTCACTAGACAGTGGGCGGCGAGTAGCTTCAGTGTGTGCACTTCAAACAGCAGCGAATGAAATAGTAATTCTCTAGCGCTAGGCCTTTTGGCAGGGTCATGACTGAGGCACTTAATGATGAAGTCTTTCTGCTGCGTATCCTCAAGACTCTCGACAGTGCGCCTTATATGCTCATCTGTGACTAGCGTACCCGAGTCACCGTTCCCTTGGATTTCCAGTGCTGCCATCTCCAGTGCACACATGCCGAACGAGTAAACATCAATGGCTGTCGTCGTTGGGGATACTGGATGACGGTTCGCAGGAGAGAAAATGAGAAGAATTTAATTTAATATTGTACCGGTCACATGTCGCGCGCGGTGCACTGATTGTTTATTCAACACTCGTCTACTACTTACATCCATATTCCGGTGCTATAAAATGCATGTTTTTTATATTATCTCTACACGTTTTTACATGATGATGAATGGCATCTGGAGCTACACTACCAATTTTAACTAGACCATTATGCTGAATAAATATTGTATCACAGGTTAAGTTGCCGTGAATTACAGCCGGCGAACAGGAATGCAAATAACTGCGCATGAAAAAGAGAAAGAGACAGAGAGCAAAGGGAAGAGAAGAGAGTGCACAAAACACATCCAAGGTTAGTGTGGCTCGGTTGGTGCTGACTGACATCCCCCCTCCTTGTGCCAACCGAAGCGGCCAGCGCAAAAGGATGATGCATGTTAATTCGCGAAACGCGGTATTTCCTCCGGGGCAATTGTGTGCGGCAACACTGCGCGAACTCACCTAAGTGCAGATAAAATTTGAGTACACCACCTCTTCCATGCTTGCAGTGGTAGCTTTTTGACGTTCTTCTTGGTACGCTTCAGAAACTGCTTCAGGGAACCAGAGGACATGTATTCGGTGATAAATATTACCTGCAAAAAAAGGAAAATGTTAGCTATAACCGAGTAAAAGACGCAGAATGATCGTGGATGATCCTCGGCTTAGGTTACCACTTACCCTAGGCTTATCGTTATGCGTATCCGTCCAGTAACGGTGAAATTTGACTATGTTTGGATGCTCTAACTGTGTTAGGTTTTCGAATACTAGTTGTATTTTCTCTTCTTGTAATTTGAAGTTTTTCCGCTCGGAAAACTGCACCTCGTTCCACACGACTTCGACACCTTCCTCGGTATCCATCGCCAAATGGGCACAGTCGATACCGGGAACATCGCGCTGTTCGACCTGCGGAGAAAAGAAAAGCGAAAAAGAATATTTTTGTTAACAACTTCTGTACAATGATGGCACACAGGTATGCCCCCCGAGAGAGGATGGAGAACATAATTGAGCTGCTTATTATTATTGGACTGATCTTTTGAGGGCTACAGACATATAATGAAGTTTGGGGTCGCCGCATGTGTTTTTCCGTCCGACTGACCAAATGCCGAAATGGAATAAATTCAATTTGGATGCTGGAACGTGACTGAAACGAGCCAGCCGACACTGTTGGGATTGCGGAAAACCTCCCATCCTCCCCTTCAGCAATGTGCCCTGGGCCAAAAGCCGCAGCAGTTTCGCGAACTGCTCATTGGTACGTACACACAATTTGTCGATTTTGCAGAGCCCTCTCACCGTGAAGCCTACCGCGAACCATTGGCGTGCGCCGTAGCTTGAGGGCTTGGCTTATGGAATGACTCTGAATCGTGCCTGATGAACGTTCTGGGTTTTTTTTTTGGGAAAAGTGCCACCGTTGGTGTAGTAGTTTGCAAAGTAACCATCCTCATGCTAAAACACATCAGTGACGATCCCATACAAGAATGAGCCAGCGATAGAGGCATCCGTTTTCCATCATAACTGCCACACGTCCGCAGAGTTGGTTGTTTTGGAATACTGGGAGCATAAAATCAGAACAAGAGTCAAGCCAGACCAGCCTTGTGTTCCTCGTACGGTAAAATGAAATGTCTGACCCATCCTCCTTCCTCCAGACACACACAACAGCCCTTCTTGGGAAGAGTTTATGGTCAAAATGGATCGATTTCTGACTGAACAGAGCTGGTGGACTATAACGAGAAGAGCTTTTTATATACTCCTGAGAAATGAAAGTATCAATTGCTGTATCTCTTGACAGTTGTTTCAGTCAATATTTTCTCAATTATGGTTTAATAAACGGTGGATATATTTTAACTTCCTAGAAAATAAAAACTTCTACCACGCTTCTGCTCTTGACTGTAAAGAAGAGCAGAAGAAATGCGTTAAATATTAAAGAAAGTTTCCAATCAAACACAACTGCACTCTACAGTACATCACCTTCATCGACACCCTTGATCGATTGAGACTCGAATCAGTGAAGACATTCACACACTCACCAGACACCAGAGACCAGACACCGGCCGATTGGAGGATATATTTAATTCAGTATAAGGCCCCGGAACGTAATTGTTACTGATAGCTGTGTTTTGTGAGCGGCATTAATATTTATTCCGTCTCGCCTGTGTCCTTGAGAACCGCGTTCAGGTTGAAGGGAGCAAGGTTTTGGTCTAGCACAGGAGCAATACAATACCGTCCATAGTTATGTCTTTATAGGGCAGTCGAAGAACTAGCAGATTGCCTTATTGATTTTCCTTAGCCCAAAGCTCAAAATTGCTTTGCCGTCCGAGAGTCGTCCGAGCCAATGGACCCCGACCGGAACGAACCGAGATGGAATCGAAATGGGCCGATTTCGGAAATGATGTGAGCAAACATGTTTGTCACAGAATAGGCGACATTGCGGTGACGACGACTCTGACAGACAGGATAGAGAGAGCCTACGAACCGTGCCTTCCGGTCGTCGGTCAGCCATGCATCGTTGTTTATCCCACACTCACAACACACTCCCAAGTACTCCGCCCCATTGCCCATTCTCGGACTAAGGGTTATAAGAGTGATGGAAAAGGTCAGTCGAAAAATGCTTAATTAGTCGGGGAAATGCACATCTTCTGTCGCAGCATACACAGCCAGGCCAGCCACGCCAACTGGATGCTAAAGCCATAACCAACTAATAGTCGGTAATGAACCGAAGGGAACCCCGGTCGAGACGATGTGCGATGTGCCCCCGTAAAGCTTGACAGCATTCAAACCCACAACGCGCTACGACGATTAGATTAACGCGGGTGTGTGTGTGTGGGGCGGTCGTGTGCAGTGGGCAGCGTTTGTGGTGAAACACACCAGGCCGGCCGACCAGGTTGTAGTGGCTATATTTTTAATTAGGTGTCATGTTTTAATATTCATTAACACTTTTTTTGTTCCAATGTTTTGGCACGGTTCACCCCCGTCGAGGCTCTACGATAGAGTGTACCAACCGTGGTGTGACCAACCGTGGCATGGTGAGCGTAATGTGCGGAAGAACCCAGAGGAAAACAGCTACAGCTGTCTCGATTCTCTGCTTGGTTTGGCTGGCAAGTGCAAGAGACCGTCGTCGAATCACAAACCTCTAGACACGACTAATGACCGTGTCATCTTCATTGTGGATGGTGTCTCTGTGGGCTTATTAGATCCTCCATGGTCTTATTACACACCCGGTTATGGAACAGTATAATATTAAACTTTTATGTTGAATTGAGTTCGTTTAGTTCTGGCAGAAAGATGCGTGGTTTTCTGATGTTGATGCATGCATGAATCAGTTCAAACAAAATAATTCCCCCAGATTCGTCACCGATAAGCTATCACACCGAGGCTGTTCACTTCGGTTGATTATTTACACTTCTACTTTGAATGGTTGCTTATTCTGATTAGTAAGAGCATGATTTATTTATAAGAGAACGCGCGGTCACTATTTATAATCCCACCAGCATTCTATGTATCGTGACCGTTGGATTGTTTTTAGAAGCAGCTGCATTTAAACCAGTAACGTTTGTATGGGTTTGTGGCGTGTGGTTCGTTGTGGTGCTAATGATTTACTGCGCCCTTTTGCCTAAATTTACACCCAAGGACGGAGAAGAGGCATTATAATGGATCGGAAACAATAGCGCTTTCTCCTGAAAGCATTCGACAGAATGCTTTAAATAGTTTTTGTAATTATGAAATCATTTACTGTACTTCTAGAGCAATCGACCAAAACGCTACACCTTTGCGGAGAGCATCTGCTTCGTCGGCGGGTCAGCTCCCCGCAGGGGGGACAGATTGTTTGGAAAACCTTGTTCCGGAATTTCCACATCGATCTCCTTTGCATAAACTTTT
This sequence comes from Anopheles gambiae, assembly GCF_943734735.2. Taxonomy (NCBI): domain Eukaryota; kingdom Metazoa; phylum Arthropoda; class Insecta; order Diptera; family Culicidae; genus Anopheles; species Anopheles gambiae. The sequence continues at coordinate 3,933,107 of NC_064602.1, read as the reverse complement.
CAATCCACATCTTTCCCACATCCCACCCCCCAAAAGCACAACTACCTGCTGCACCGTGAAACTGCATCCAATTGCATCCTAAAAATAAACAACGAAAACAAACGTGTGACGAGGGTCATCATTCACAGACTGACCCTTTAACTTGTCTCACTTGGCTCGTGGGTTTACCGTCTTCATCCACCAACACTACTACCACCACCATTCGCCACCTTTCAAATCACACGGTGCACACACACCCACACACACAAAGCATGCTGACCACGGTGGAATCGGTTTTAATCGGTGGTGGCGCCTTTCGCGCGCTTTGCTTGCGCTTCACTGTAACTGACATACGGCCAAAATGGAAATAAAAAAAGGATACACGAACAAACAAACCCTCATCCGTCGAATGAGTAGCGAGGCGCGCGAAGAATTTAAGCCGAATAATTACCCCCTGACGTCTTAAGTTGAGGAAAGGGGAAATTACGAGAGAGCGAGAGAAAGAGCAATTTTGCGCCGTTAACCATAGACGACCGAGTGGGTGGAAGTTGATTTTTGTTACCTTTTTACTCTAGAACCGCGGGAATACACCGGTGTGTAAACAAAGCTCATAACTCTTTTCCTCCCTTCGGTAGACGAGACTATAGGGACCTTCGAGAAAGAAAGATCGATTGATAAGTCGGTAGAAAGTGGCAAGCAAAAAGAAGCCAAGCGAGAGATGGGCCTTGACAGGTGTTGATTGAAACCGACGCGCGGGATCACATTAAATCGGCTGAAAATATTCATAAACTTTTCAGGATTGCTTCATGCTTTTCTTTTGGTGCAAGGATACGTTAGCTGCATTTAAAACAAAATAGCAACACCATATCCTTTGCAGACTGTCGGGGGAATTGGTCAGACATTTAAACCTTCTACTATTCATGATCAATGTCAAGGTTAAGCATGCGAAGGGGCACACAACACATACGTGAAAGATTGCAAAACATACATCACAAGAAACGTCACGAGCGAGCGCAGCAGACACGAGGTTTTGGCAGTCGGAATGTATCGGTTCTGTATAATAGCAATATCTTATCACTCACTTCTCGAGATGTACGATAACGCAATCAATATACATGTTCACGATGGAAGCGGCTCGATAGAGCTGTAGCTAAGTCGTTGGTCTGATACATGAAAGTTCGTGGATTCGAATCTAGTTTCCACGAATCTTCTACACTGTTAACAAAGTGTTTCAAATTTAGCCCTGTCCAATGCCCTGCCCCGTTATTCCATTAATTACGAACCTAGATAGACCGTGACCTCTAAAATACGCGCACCACGGCGCTAAGCAGGTTGTTTATAAACCTTCCTCCACATCGACGGAGGGAAGGGTCAAAGCTTTTTGGTAAGCAGCCCGCGGCTTAGATAACTCCTGAAGGGAGCGTGATGATGCGTTTGAAAGATAAACAAACGTTAACACTCGGTCTTGGTGGTGCGGTTTTCGATTGCGCGTGACTCCGGTTTTCGAGCCCTGGTGGGAGGGTTAGCAGCACCAGCCAGCCGGTGCAATGTACGCATTTTATACACACGCGGAAGCTAGAGGTAGAGAATCAGCCCAGGGCGGATACTATTTCCCCTACTATAGAAGAAAAATGCGGACGATGGTTGAGAAGAAGAGCAACGGGAAGGAAGCTTTTATTTCCCTTCACAACTTCATATCATCGTGGTCAGGGAGGCATGTATCGTACGAAGCTGTAACTGAAGAATTAGATGCAATGTGGCGCGCGTGCAGCACAACCCCACTTGCTCTTCCTCGCACGATCGCTGCTACACACCTGCCGCTTCTTGGAGGGAGAGCAATATCATTTTCATTCTATCTCGCGTCTCGTCCCTTCTTCTGCACCTTGCATTACAAGTGGAGAGGTATGATGAGTCGTCATCTAGAGAAAAAGCAGGGGGAAAGGAAAAAAATGGCACCCTGGTTCCGGTGATCCTCGTGACGGTTAACACACAGGGTCGGTCCCCCGCCCGATAAGCGATGGCGCCAACCGTCGCTTAATTAAACACAAGGTTTAGCGCACCAGCAGGCGCAGAGCGCGCAAGTGCGGGCTATGATGCGAGAGAGCAAGGCAAAGGAGGAAATAAATGCTTTGACGCAGTAAGCCACCATTTACAAGCGTTTGAACCGAGCGTTTTGCGCCAAGTCACCACCCACCTTCCAACGCAACCCTTACGGCCATACACATTCGCGTGCGCGCGATATCATTCCACCCCTTTCGCGTCTCGCGCGCTAGACGCAGACTAGAACAAGCGCACACGGTGGGGTTCTATGGCCAAAACGTGAGCGTGCGAGTGTGTGCGTGTGTGTACGTTCGTGCACCGTGAAAAGGGGCGGTGTGGTTCATGCGTTCTTGTATTGTTTGATAGTACAGCTGGCTTGAACCGCTCCAAAGCTGCGTCATTCGGTGCTCTCAGAGTCAATTAGCGGTTGCCGCACTATGTGCGAATGTAGTACAAGAGGCCCGACCTGAACGTCGGTATAATTTGCACAAAACATATGACATGCTAATAATTTACTAAAAACTATCCCCATAACAAGGCAAACATTTCTTTCAGTTGCCATATTTGTTTCAATTTCCATCCACCGATTGTTTGACAGCGGCACACAGCTCCGACTGCCACGGTTTGGACGTGTTCTTGAAGCACCAAAAGGTAAATACATTCCGATACACTTGTAGCACTGCATGCTCGTGTTTGAGGCGCATGATTGATGTACGCTTGTGGGTGGGTGGGCTGAATGATAAACAGTCGGAAGAAAGAAACCATCGTTCCGTTCTCTTGTGCTTAATCTTTACTTTTGCATTTTCTTATTTAATGAGTCAAGGTATTCGCACACAGTGCAGCAGCAGCGAGGACGACAACGACGGTGGTACACCATTTCATCGAACAACACAGATTTGCGTTGTTTATTTGAGCGTTCTAGTTGTTTGGACTTATTGCGTGTACAAGGCAGACACAGACGCCATATACATTTCAGAGAAGATTTGCAAAAATTAAATTATACGTAAATTGAACTATAGTTTTTGCGATCGCACGTCTCAACCATCGCAAGGCAGGTGATATTTACATAGTGTCACGGGGCGCGGTCTGTTAGAGCGAACGCGAGGGGGCCCTACAAATCACGGCCACTTGAGAACTCAGTGAATTTCCCCACGTTCTGTACACGTCTAGCAGAGACCCGCCGGTTCGGGGGACGGGGGGTTCGTTAGACGGCAATTATTTAATCACAGACACAAAAGCAAACGTTGAAAAAAAGCAACGAGTCAATCGCTAGGGCACCCTCCTCGTTCCTCGAGTGGAAAAGAGGCAAATGTGGATCCAATATTTCACCCATCCCCGCGAACCTCGCGGTCACTGATCGGTGCTTGTCAGCGTGCCGCTAAAATGGCGCCAATTTAATGTTAATTTACGATTACACAATATGGCGAGAGATTTCCAATTGAGAGTCAACAACAGCTGACTGGGAAGGTAAGTGGTGAGGAAGGAGGAGGAATGAATCAACAGCGCCATCGATTTCGTTTGCCCTTATATGAGAATGTTTAGGATCGGGTGATTTGTAATGGTGATGCTTGCTGCTGCTGCTGCTGTGTCGATGAGCTAGGGCTAACCCACGAATGATCATTAGCGTACATGTTGTGGTTTTTTGTTTTTTTTTTGTAGCTTCCATAAATAAAGATTCTCGAAACAAACCTCCAACAACACACCGCAAAGTGTTCAGGGTTCATTGTGTGGTGGGTATCATTTTTGCAACGCATTCTACACGCTTGCCCGCCCATGCCATGCTCTTTATTACACGCGCGTAACGTAAAGAGTTCATCATACACATTAAGCGTAACAGTATGCGCGATAAGGGTTTTGCTAAATGCTCAAATCAAAACCACGAATTGACGATAAGAGAGTTCTTTTTTTATTGTTCAAGTACACCGCGCATCGGTAACATTGTGCAATATTTTAATGATGTGATGTGAACAAAGAACCAAAGTTTTTCGCACAAAACCACCAACCAGCCTGCCCCTATGCTGTGCCACATTAAAACCACAGTTGTCCCAGGTGTGTCTGGCTATGAATTCCAATTTGAAAACGAAATGTTTTTCGTAATGAATTTATGATTACGATTCCAAATTCCTCAACAAATGTTGCTCGTCTTCTTTCTTTGACAACGTGTTTTTCCCCGCCTCAACTCAATTATGTGCTTTTACATTTCTATGCGTTGCCCCCGCTCCTGGAATGTCTTTGGCATACTAATTTCGGGCTTGTGTCTTAGTCACCTTTTTTTCTAGCCATGCTCTCACAAGCCACGGGCAGCAAACGGACACGCGCTTGGATGACTCACTCTTATCGATGTAGGAAATTCTATTCATGTTGCAATGGCACCGGTATTTATGTGATTTTTTTCTTCCCTTCAGTTCACTCAACCCATTCTGTTTCAATGTCAAATCATATCTTTATACGTGCGTGAGTCTCAAACAAACAAAACAATAAAAAAAAACTGCACACCCAATGTGTTGATGTAAAGGTATCAAAAAGCTTTTTTTTTGTACTAAAAGCGCAACGTAGAGCATTTAAATAAAAACCCCATTCAGATTGTAATTTAACTGTACATATTCAAGGACAACACTTAAACCCTCATCAAAAAGGTCAATCTTTGGTGATACACAGTTAATAGCTTAAAACCATTTTTTGATTGCGTCTCCCTCTCACGAGCGAGTTAAAAAGCAATTAATCCTAATTGACTGTGGTCTCATTAGGGCAAGCGAAACCCGAAACTGTCCGATTGTGCAATTGGTTCGTTTGCATCCGAATTTCGTTACTTCTCAAATTGATCTAATACCACGCGGGGGGAGTGGTGTTCTAACTCATCGCCAGCATCACATTTTGCTCGCTTCTTGTTCTCTGCTTCTCTCTATCTCTCCTGATTGTGCGACAGTGGTCCATTCAAATTGAAGTTCAAATAAATTAAGTGCCATGCCCAACTTTTCCTTTACAGTTAAAATACTATTTTCCCACCGGGTACTTCTCGCCACAGTGTTTACAGAAAGCGGGTCGTCCTGGCGATGAGAGAGAGAGCGCGAGAGAGAGCCCAAGAGACGTCATTTGAATTTAGGCCAACAACTAATCATGACCGCTCGAACTGTAACGAAACATCAATTACACACAAACACACAGTGACTGACACCACTCAGAGAATGTACGGATTACACCACCAGTAAAGGCACGCTGAGGCAGGCAACAGCAGCATCAGCGTCAACTGTGGCATCAATCATTGGCGCCAAAAACCCATTCTTCCGCCCTGTTCTGTGCGCGACAAACGCAACATCATGTTTACCGCGCTTCTCCCACACTAGAGTGTGTGTTTGTGTGTGCCTAATTTTCATGAACTACCGACTTTACCCAAATTGCTGGAAGCTAACCCTGCATCTAATACACACAATCCGTCTGACTCTCTTCCGCCGTTAATAACTTGCAGCGAGAGCACTCCCAGCGCATCTCGCTCTCTCATTCCTTCGATAGATCGACTAAACATCTACTATCAAAACGTAAGAGGATTGCGCACAAAACTAGACGAGTTACGCCTCTCTCTATCTGAGCTTGATATGGATGTGTTGGTGTTAACTGAAACATGGCTCGATGGCTCAATTCCGTCCTCTCTTATCTCGGAGGATGCGTATGTCATCTATCGCTGCGACCGAAATTCTCTCAACAGTAACCGTTGCCGTGGTGGTGGTGTACTCATTGCCTGCTCTTCCGTGCTGAACACGTCAACTTTATCACTGCCGTTCGACTCGCTGGAGTCTGTTTGGACAATTGTTAAGCTTCAAAACCTTGCAATCTATATCGGCGCCGTTTACATCCCACCCGATTTGCGTTCTTCCGAAGTAGTCCTTGACGTTTTACATGAGAGTATTAGTTTCGTTGCTGGCAAACTTAAACCAAATGATCATATGGTGTTACTTGGTGATTTTAATTCACCATCACTCTCCTGGCAACCGTCGGCATCGTGCGTTAATCAGTTCATTCCTACTGGTGTATCTCGTGAAAATGTTTCTCTGCTTGATGGAATGTCGGTAAACGGTTTGCTGCAATTATCCGGCATAAAAAATATACGCGGAAGACAATTAGATCTTCTATTTGCCAATGCTGCCTTCTTGGAGTGCTGCTCCCCCGTCATAGCTTCACCTGTTCCACTCGTCGCGCTAGACAATCATCATCCTGCTCTTGAGACAAGCGTGCTCCTTACGCACTCTCGCCCTGCATCCTCCCAACGAATACCTACGGCTCGTATGTTCAATTTTAGGAAATTGGACTACCAAAAGCTTCATCGTATATTAGCCGATACCGATTGGTCCTTTATTGATGCTGACTGTGACATAAATCAAGCTGTAGCAGCGTTTACTAATGTAATCACTTCCGCCTTCCCTTCCTGCTGTCCTCTCCTTAAACCCGCTCCTAATCCTAAGTGGTCGAACAGAGCTTTACGTCTATTAAAATCGGACAAAAACCGCGCTCAACGCGCCTACCGTTTAAATAATACTTTACACAATCTTTGTGTATATAAATATGCGGCTAAGGCTTATCGTCTTCTTAATCGCCATTTGTATCGTCGCTACGTTAGGCGTCTTCAAATGCGCTTCACTATTGATCCTGGGTCATTCTTTCGTTTTGCGAACTCTCGGCGAGGCTCTGCTAGCCTTCCATCCACCCTGTTTCTTGATCTGTCCTCTGCTACGTCCAATCCTGATATATGTAACCTGTTTGCCAAACATTTCTCTAGTGTATTTGTCGATCCTAGTACTTTTAAGGTTCCTTTGGACGTAGGCTTGTCTTACACGCCCTCTGATGTGATATCATGTAATTCAGTCGTTGTAAGTGAAAGCCTAGTAAAATCCGCTTTATCCAAACTTAAAACTTCGTTTTCACCAGGCCCCGATGGCATCCCTGCCTGTGTTTTGAAAAAATGTGGCAATACCCTCACTCCTATTCTCACTCGTCTTTTTTCTCGCTCGCTTAGTGTAGGGATTTTTCCTAGTCAATGGAAACTAGCTTGGCTTGTTCCCATTTATAAGAAAGGTGACCGCACACTAGCATCAAACTACAGAGGCATTTCTATTATTTGTGCGTGTTCTAAAATCCTCGAGTCAATTGTCCATTTATCTGTAATGCCTTGTGTAAAAAATTATATTTCTGCGGAACAACACGGCTTTATGCCCAATCGCTCAGTGTCCACCAACCTAATGTGTTTTTTGTCTTCTCTATATCACTATCTGTCTAGTGGTAAGCAAGTAGACACTATCTATACCGATTTCAAAGCGGCATTTGACAGTGTACCTCTATCATTACTTGTTGCTAAGCTTCGAAAACTAGGTTTCGGTGGCTCTATATTGCCATGGTTCAACTCCTATCTTGAGAATCGTTCATATGCAGTTAAAATCTGTGGCTCTTTCTCTGAATGTTTTCTTAGTTCTTCGGGTGTCCCTCAAGGTAGTGTCCTTAGTCCCTTACTGTTCATTCTCTTCCTCAATGACTGTACTTCGATCCTTCCTCCTAACGGCTTCTTGCTATATGCGGATGACGTTAAAATTTTTCTTCCTGTATCTTCTACAGCTGATTGTCTAGTCCTTCAATCCTGGCTCTGTAAATTCTCTACATGGTGTGCTTCTAACGGTTTAGTCCTGTGTCCTGAAAAATGTTCTGTCTTGTCTTTCTTCCGATCTTCCACAAGTATAGCTCATGCTTATAGTGTCTGTGATGCCCCTATTCCCCGTGCGTCCTTGTCTAAGGATCTTGGCGTCTTCTTTGACCCGAGTCTTTCTTTCAAGGAGCACACGGACTATGTCATCAACAAGGCCAACAAAAGTCTTGGTTATATTTGTCGCATGTCCACTGAAATTCGTGATCCTTTTTGTCTTAAGTCCCTTTATTGTTGTTGGGTCCGTTCCGTACTGGAATATGCCTGTGTCATCTGGTCTCCTGTTCAACTATCTCTGCTCCAAAGGATTGAGAGGATCCAGAGACGTTTTACAAGGATCGTATTTCGTAGGTCGCTGGGTCATCACTCTATTCCGCTTCCTTCGTATGACGATAGATGCACTCTATTAGGCCTTGCCAAGTTGGAGCACCGCCTCTCGGTCGCTCAGGCTTCTTTCGTCGCTGGCATATTGCTCAATACGATTGATACTCCTTCACTTCTGTCGCGCTTACATTTGTATGCACCTTGTCGCACCTTACGTTATCGTTTTCGTCTCCAGTTACCTATATGTCGTACACGTTTTGCTCGCAATGAGCCTTTTGTAAGAGCTATGTCGTCTTTTAATAGTACTTCTGATCTGTTCGATTTCAACATATCCTATCCTGTCTACCGATCCCGTCTTCGCTCCTTTTCCGTACCATAAACTCCTTCCAACTCCTTCGTGAATAATTGTATACTATAGTCAGTAAGCACTATTGCTGTAACCCAACGTGGCCGAGCAATTAATAAGATAAAAATAAATAAATAAATAATGTCCCATGAATATGGCGTGTTTTGCGAGATAATAAGCCGTGAAAAAAAGGCATGATTCAGTTTTTTTTCTCGTGCACAGAGAGTGTTACCACTGCATCGCTCGGAAGGCCATCTATTCCCTCTACAATGAGATACAAAAACAAAGAGACTTTGGGGGAGATCTAACAGTGTTTCATAAAGTGTGTCCCATGTTACGTCTAGACAGTGTAATGTACTATTCAAAATAGCTGTTGGATAAGATCTTTTTCGCCAACAAAACTACAAAACGCTTCTTTCGCTTCATCATAGTTGTAGAAGTAGTACAACTTCACGCCATAACAACCTATCATGGTCGGTTTCATACAGATACATACAAAAGTAACAATCCTAAGTCTAACAACAACACCTATTCTACTCTCCAAGTGCATAGTAGCAATGACATTCACAATAAAACCAGACGACAAATGGTCCTCGCACGCCGTTTGCGCTACTGCGTAGTATCTATCTCTCCGCGGATAGTAGCAGCATCACCAGACCCTGTCTAATATCTGACGTCTTCGTGCACAGTGTATGTGGTCTTTGCCGTAAACCCTTCAATCCCCTGCTCTCCCTGCAGTTTGCACGCTATCTTGCCTATCGTTGTGTTGTGCCCCCATTGTGCTGTCGCGATTTATTTCACTTTACATAAACCGTTATGAGTGCAAAGAACGCCCTTCAAAAAGGTAACGATACGACTCAAAAACACAAACACACATAACGACCCTGTCCCCTCACACACCAAGGGTAGCTGCCTATTCCGGCCCCTGCATTAGAGGCGACCAAATAAGCTCGCAAAAGATGTGTGACGAGAAGTTTGGAGCTCGAGCTAAACCCAGCCAGCAGCAGCAGCAGCAGCTGCCGGTTGTTTTATTTGGTCGCCGCAATCGCTTCCTCGACAGGCCGCAGCAACGGCAAGTGACGGGTCAAGGTTTGCAATGTTTTGCGTAGAGAGGAGGACACATCACATCACACGCACTCAACCACCCGACCCGACCACCACCACCAGGCAGGCAAAACAGGTTGTACTTGAAACTGATGGTTTTGGACGATGACGTTAGGTCCCCCAAAACGTGGGTTTGTTGTTTGAGGTATGCGTGCGTCGATCAGCACGCAGTCACAATGCTTCATGTACGTACTACTCTGCGGTTAATCTACAGTGTTCTGGAATTTTAAACCCTTTCCCTTCATATCATCGCTGCTTGTTTGTGGTGAAACTTATATCACGAGTAAATCACCAGCTGTACATTACTTCGCTTAGCTAGCGTTACACCAACAAGCCACTTTAGTTAATTTAATATTTTATTGCGCCCGTTACAGTTTAAAACAGTGGCGTTATCATCACCAACGGTCCCACCATAGCACAATCAATCAAGAGCACCGCTACAATTACTCTCGGCATGATTTTGCAACCATTTCTTCTTTCACCCTCTTTGCGGTCCCGCCTTTGCGTCCTCTTATCAGGCCGCCTTTGTCTGGTACTGCCGCCTCACGGGTGGTAGGGAAAATCGGAACCGCTGCTGTTTTGCGCGTAATTTCCAAGTTACCAGGCGCTTATCAGTAGAGCGCGTAGTACACAAAAGGGTTGTGCAACAGTATTTACACCGACCTTAATAGGTTGATCTCTCTCTATCGTTCTCTATCTCTCTCTCTTTCTGGTTTCGTTCGAGCTCATTCACATACTATCACGTACGCGCGCAAACCCAGCGCGCAAAACGTAAACAAAACGGACGCGCGCGCGAGCAACGTACTGGCGCTGCTGCTACCTTTGCGTATGTGTCTGGGGGTATGGTTTAGATTTAACGCACTATAAACTGCAAGTGGAGCATGTGTGTGCGTGTGTGGTTTAGGTACGTGTTATAGGGATGTGTATGCAGGAGATGCAGTTTTTTTAGGTGAATATTTGTACAAATATACTGATTATCAGAGTTTCACAGTTCATATATATTTAAATTGTTAAACTACCTCAAATTCTGACTTAAATTGCCGGTATGATGAGTTACATTAGAAGTAAAACTTCATCATCCATTCCATGGACATATCTCGGGGCTTGAGTTATGATTTACTTCCAACAGAAAAAAACAAACAAGCAAAGGTAACGCTATACCCATCTGGCACGTCTGTTTAGAGGGACCAGCAAACTGAGGAAGTCATGAGGAAGTCACTACACACCCTGAACGCAATGCGCCCAAGCTGGAAGAAAAACGAGTCCGATTGATGTGTTTTCCCTCCACAATTCAATCCAATTCGATGTCTCCACACGACCACAGAGTATTCGTGTGTGCGTTTGCCGTGGGACGAGTTTGCGGTCAGCGCTACAATGTTGCATGCATATTTGCATAAACGCAGTAGGTTTTAGCTAACTAATGGACCTCAGGAACAGCTTGCTTTGGCGAAGCGTCAGTGAGACAGATCTAATAAACATAACAACATAACTGACGCGATTTCTGAACTCATGCAGTTTAAACGTCCATACAGCAAAAGGTCATCTGAATCTTAAACGTACACCGGCAGTGAGAAAGAGACAGAACATACGCGATTCTAGACTGTGTAGAAAAATATACACAAAAACCTGCCAAAACCAATGAGAAACATCAACACACTAGTTTTGGTGTTGGTTTTTTTTTCTTGATACATCAAAATCGAGTTCCGCGCTACATCCTCACTACCACTACTACCACCCGCCGCCAGAACATGCTGATGGGCAGAAGGAATCGCATAAAATATTTTGCAAATATAAATAAATCTTGCCCGTTTAATGACGCATGAGGTGGGTTTGTAGGTGGGGATGGTAGGCCAATGCTGCTGCTTCTGTTTGCAGTTCGTTCTTGATGATGTTTTTGCGCGGTTGAGCGCCTAACGGAGAGCAGCTGGTGGGTGGGCGGTGGAAGGATGGTGAAGGTGTGCCGAGCCAGAGCGTAAAGGCAACTGCGGATATATCTCGACGATCGACTGGTACATGGTCAAACATTCAGTCCGGCGTGTGTGTGTGTGTATGTAATATAGCTGCTGCTGCTAAAGTTTACCAAACTCATGGTTTAGTTCCGTTCTCGGAGGAATCAACTCTACCTCTAATCGAGCAGTTTTATATATCCACCCACCTCTCTCCACCCTTCGCTAACACGCTTTAGTTCACCCGTACATGAACCACTTGCTGTATAGTTTTGTGTGTGTGTGTATATGTGCTGGCACAGCACGGTTTTATGTTTTGGAGTTTTATGAAGTCGTTCAACGGTGGTTCTTTAGCTGCGGAATCAACGGTGCGCAGCCACCTTCATCCCCCCGTGCACATTTGAACCACATTCATACGCCGTTCCATTGCAGCAGACGGCCACCAGAACCAGCAGCGCTCTCCCCATCGGTGAGAGGCATGGCGTTGTTGGCGGTGGGAATGTTTTCGATTTATTTTGGAATAATTTATAGCTACCAAATTGTACGACTTTTTGTTATTTTTTTGTTTGGTTTCCTTTCTTACTCTCTGTTTCTCCCCCCTTCAAACACTTTTCAATTCATAAATCCTTTTCCTCAAGGGAAGTAGTATAGCATACCTGAAACAGAGAGAAACACAAACACACATTAGATACATGAAATTAAAACAAAGCTCAAGGTGCGAATCAATAATGTCGAGCGGCGGCGGGTCTCGACGCTACGTCCGCTCGTTAAGCTACAGAGATGCATAATTATTCCATCAATCATATTGGGGGGGAGCCAGCAGGTTTGCAAAGATTTATCTGCGGCATGTATAAACTTGAAGGCCCATTAATAAATCAAACTTTCAACACACACCGATTTTGCTAATTTCATCGCTCGGCGCTGCAGGTCCCTCTCGTCGCGGTCACCCGTCTTTCCCTCTTCAATATTATGTTTTGGATACACGCTGCTGTTGGCGTTTTAGTGTGTGCTCGCGCTTCATTTTCCATCAACGATTTATGAGAGCATTTTTGGCCACAATCCTATACCTAACCTGTGACCCCCTTCATTTTGCCGACTCTCACTGCCCCCAAGCACGAGAAGTGATGCTCTTGAGATGCTCCAAAAAGAAGACACACACACACACACACACACACAAATAACACGCCGCACTGGCTCTTGAGATGTTTCGCGGGCAGTAAAAAAACACATACAAACTTTTAATACCATAATCATTGTTGTCGGCCAACAGCACGGCGCGCCGGCGGCCGCCGGTTTATTTCATTCCCCGCAAAAGATGCCTGCTTGTTGGATTTATTACACTTTTCTGCTTTGTGTGCAGCCATCAGCAAGCTAATCTCTCTGCTGCAATGCACCTCGCTGCTCCTGCCTGTGGTCCCCGCGTGTGTGTTTGCTTTTGGGTCTCATGTTTTATGCAGCTGTCGCCAGATGTCTTCATCAATCTGATCAAGCGCTGTCCGCCCGTTTGCTTCCCACGGCGCGAAAAACGTGCCATCTTCTTTGGTGACATGAAATTGTTACAGTTAGTGGACAACACCGAGTTCGGTGCAGTTGACCGCGGTGCTGCTGCAGTAGACAGCGCCAGCAGGCACCACCGTGTTCCACGTTGCATTGTCGAAAGCAGAATTCTACGACGGGATATTAATTTTCACCTCATACATTGCAGTGAAATTCTGTTCTGTCTCTCATCATCATTAAATTTGCTCTTGCAAATGAAATGAGGAATCTTTTACAGATAATTTCAATAACACAGAACATAAAATGCTACAAGTGACTGCACGCACTATAAGGTGCTTTCCGCAAGACGGAAGAACACAAGAATTATTACACCCGTAACTGCATCTAATGACCGTTCGAGACAGGCTGTAAAATGGATCATTTCAATTGGATTAACACGCTCGTGTCTCTCACCCGATGGCGGTGGTGATAATATGCGAGACGTGCACTTAAAATTCTCGGCCACATGTGTCATATTGTGCAAATAATGATAATTGCTGATACACACCATTCCACTGCGCGCTTGTGGCTTTGTCTGTTTCGCAGATCTTCATTGCAAAGTTGAAGTGGAAGAATTCATACTTTGCATTTTCGCACTAAAATAATACTAGAAGTTGCTTAAGAGTAGCGATTTGCTTCGCTTTAAATTATAGGTGCTTTTTCATGGCATTTTAAGACGTATCACTCCATAAAGAAGTTGGACCGTTAGCCGAATCCTGGCGAGGGACTTGACAGTTTACTGCCATGTGCGATGAAATGTGGCACGTGTCTCGGCTTTGCCAGCGTAGTAAATTTGTGTGGCGTTAATTTGTTTGCATAATTTTAGCGTCTTTTATAATCTCTCACTCCTGGCCTATGCTTCGGCAGCACCACGAGAGTTGTCCGCTTTCTGGTCGATGACTAGGTAATTCCACTTTACGACACATGACGTCATAACGCTCATCCGCAATGTGTTAGAAAGGCAAAAAGAACAGGAAACATTACTCAAGGTACATTAGTACAAGGCATAAAGACGGAAATTAATTGCCTTTTTAATAAACTAAAATATTGCAGCAATGTTCACTCTTTGTCACTTTATTCCAATAGACGACTAATAGACAAAAAAAAACATACGAGAGAGTACTATAGGACACTATACAATGGCATTCCGAATACGGTGAATGAACTCTATTGCGCAATGACAGTTCAAAAGATGAACTGCAACTTTCGATAGTTCATTAATTAGTGGCAAACAGTGCCATGAGCTGGATGTGGTGCTTTCGCACATTTCCTGGGACTTTCAAAGTCGCTCGCATGTCTAGGCGAATTATTGGAGAAAGGGGAGTTGGGGGGTAGATGGTTGGTAAGCTCCTTCAAATAACTCACGCACATTCATTCGCCGCTCATTGGAGGTCAATGACGGATTCAATGGCCGAAAGAGGGGAACTGGAACCCATGGCGAACGTGGTTGTTCCACCCCGAGAGGATCACAGCAGCAGCAACACAAACCTCCCATCGGAATACATTCAAGGAAAGGTACCCGATTTCTTATGACTAAGGCGAGAGAGGAGTCAACCTTTGCACACGTAACCGGTAGTAGCGGTAATATCCATGCCAAACCAGTTTCTGACTAAGGAAGGGTGGTATTCGCACAGCAACCAGCGCCTGGAATTCCGACACTGGCCGGTCGTTGACGACCGGCATCCACTGGTGTCGACTGGTTTACGACCGAATCGATCGGAACTCCGGACGCATCCGTAATGGGACTTTGCTCACACCCCGCCTACGAGGATCGGGAGTGCAGACGCCGCTAGAGTTCAACAGCAAGTTTGGTAAGGCTGGCGAAGAAGGATACACTACACACTATGTGGCCTTCCTTGAATGTGTTGCACTCTCCGTCACGATCTAATTGAAAATCGAACCTACCTACGTCGATCGACTTGCATCCAAATGTGGACAATGCCGTCTCTTCCGGGGAGGTTAACTCTGCAGTGCGAAAGGATCTTTTCCTTCAAATGACTTAAATCGATCTCTTGGGCATAAAGACACCACGAGAAATCGATTTCCAGCACCATACTTTAGAAAGACAAAGGATGGTCTTTGTACAGTGTAAAAGATGAGTAACAGATACTCCTATTTAAGTCCCTGTTGTCCAGAAAGGGTTCTTGGTGGCAAAATGAACCCACCTCATTAAAACAAGTCATCGAGGAAGGCTGCCGAACAGGTTGAGTTTGCAGCACGAGAATACTTCTGTAAAAGCTATAATCAGTCTGCAGTAAGTGCAAATCAAGAACAGAGGACCCCGTGTGTTAATGAGACATCTGTGCAGGTCTGTCTATGCACTAGTGTTGCGCGTTAATGTGCTATAATGCAACCTTGTTGATTCCTGTACTGTTAAGAAACAGTTACAAACATTTACCATTTTGCTAGTGAATTGATGTATTTGAAGCTTTACGTAAGTATGCCTCCTTACCTTGTACAGGTTGAGTAAAGAGCGATTGGAATGTCTATACCACTATTCCCGACAAGCGTTACATTAGCTTCAAAACATGTTGCCAGCCCATCTCAACCACTGAAAGCATGAACATAGCTTGATTGTAAAATATTATTTACAACCGGCGGTCATGGTGCAATGCTGACCTTACTTTAGTAGTAATAACAGCACATCAATTATTTGAGCAGTTAAACTGGCCTCTTCTTTAACAGCTTGATTGGGATGTGGTAGGATAGATATTATGCTGTTTGGCTCTCACTCTCCGCTACTGCGCCAGGGGATTTATAGTTTTATATCTCATAATGATGTGCTGATTCAATCAAATAGAAACGGAAAGTGTGTGTACGTGTGCACAGACGAATGTTTTATGTGAACTCACACATGCCCAAACTTTTTCGAGAATAATATATCCCAATCCGGTAGCTCTCGACTCAATGCTTCACGCTTTCCAATCGACCGACGACGGGGAGGGCAGCACGGGAAGTTACACACATTGCACACGAAATGTTGCTTTCCCTAAGCCGGGATCTGTGCCCCCCCCCCCCGCCTCCCCCCTAACGCGTGTGCATGGAGCAGCAGATAACGAAATTTATCTCCGCAAACACCCATCCAATATGACGCATGGAAATTGCACCCAAAATGCGTAGGCAGATATCAGTGAACCCAACAGTGCACAGCTCCGGAAGCCGTTGGTAATTTATGTCACACAGTTTGGTTGTCTTATTCTGTTAGATGTCGCTAGTCAGAAGTATTAGTTATGTAACATCTTTTAGAAAAAAAACCCTGTATCTTATGATCATTAAATAACCACTCTGCCTACTTTACATAGACATAGTAGCTGAATTATTCAGTGAATCTATCACGTAAGGGTTGATCTTTTCTGTCAGATTATCGCCTTATCGGAGTGTCTGCTTCCGTCACACTTTACCCTGCGCTAGAGTGCGTCATGCAAATAAGCACACTTAGTATATACATATACTGGCATCACGAGTGTACCGGCGAAAGGGACCGGAGGGTTGCTGCAACAATGTAGCATTAGTAGCACACCACCCGGAGCAGCAGTACATCGGTCGCTGCGAGGTTAAATCAATAGAACAAATCCAGGACACAAAAAGTAAAGCGTCGTATGTTTGTGTGTGATAATTATCTGCACGGCTTATACGCCCGCTTGGGTCAACCCGGCCCCGTGGGCGTGTGAAATGGCAAGGCAGGTGTGTATGCACCACCCTAGAGGGTGGGTGCACTATCGATTCCTGTGTTTCCGTGCTCACTACAGCAGCGGTTGCCTTCCAGCGACATCGTTGCTACGTGGACAGTAGCATTGCGTACTTTTGCGCACAAGCCGACACTATTTATATAACAGACATAAATGCTAATAAGCTGTTTTTATTATGATTTGGTTCATCGGTGACTTCAGTGGGCGGCAGAATGGGGGAGAGTTCGAGGTCACCTGATACCATCCGCAAGATGTCACGTAGGAGTGTGAACATTGCACTCCACACACAGCACCCGGTCGACTTTAAATGTCTTTGCACTGGAGAGCGAGACCTTCAGAGCGGCGGCGGTAGTTAGCACTAGGCTAACAGATACAACCGCGTCCGCGTTCAGGTTCGTGTAGCAACTATTGTTGTTCTAATCATCCAACAGAGTAAACTACTGCGCGACAGACGGAATTAGCAGTTCAACACTACAAGGACATCTTTCTTGTCGCCCGTATCTTTGGGAATGGTGTACTACACTATACACTTTTTGCACTGAATACTTTGTCCCCGTTTTACGACCTTTCCGCTCATTAGAGAGCTTTGTCGAACGTAGTAGTGTCTCTCGTAAAAAATGCTACCGAATTTCACTGCCCTCAACCACACCATTTGCCCTTTCGTATGCGCCTTAGTTGGCTTCTTTCTTTGCACTTCATTGCACAGCAGACACATTAAAGGACATTTCTTACCGATGTTGTTTCTCGCCCTATGCCTCTCGCTGTGCTGCTCGTCCCATCGAAACCGTTTTTATTAGCGTTGATAGGATGCCATTGCTGGTTTTGGTCCAATATATTGCGTTCTTTACATTTTTCCCATTTCTGAAATGTTTTCAGTAGCCGCTTCGGGCTTCGACGATAGTTTACGCTAGTCTTCTCCAAATGGATCGAAATTGCCTACTGCTTGGTGGCGGGGGGGTTCGTGTGATGTCGTGCTATGGATGCTCCCCTTTAGCTCTTCTCCATGACCTTCCCTCCTCGGCATTCGGATCAACTGATTCGGGGCGGGCTGGCTACTACATTTGGGGCGCGTTAGAAGCGTTGTGTATTTTGCACTATTTGGCCGACGTCCAAATTGTAACCGAAGCCAAAAAAAAACCGGTGTGTCGCGCGCGATTGCTTGGAAATTCTTGCTTGGACCGCCGTAAAAAGCGCTAAAACAAACTCGAAACCCAGCAAAGAGAGTTCGTTCGGTCGCATGGTAAGAGGGCCGCGCCGAAAAAGAAAACACCGCGATCATTAGGAAATGTTATCGGAATGTTTACAATCGCCAATGTTGGCTACCGACCGACCGGGGACAACTTTTGAAGCTCGTCTCTCCTCTCTCTTTGTGGAGCCAAAACGCGCGCGCGAGCTCGTCCACCAAAAGCCGTCATTGCTCGTAAAAGAAATCCAACCAATCAAGCGTTCCGTTCTTGGCGATAATACTGCAGCGCACTAGCGCTGGTAGAGGCCTTTGGACGTCTAATTGGCGAGCGGAGTGTTAGACTTTTGCCGTTTCCCTTTCGACTTTGCCGTTTGAAGTGGCCTCACAGACACAATGTTCCAAAATGTGTCTCCGGAAGCGATATTGAGAGAGAACAGACATGCTGGAGCCCAGAGATTCAAATGGAAAAGTGACGAGTTTCGGCATGAAAGCACACAATGAAGGTTTATGTTGGGTTCTTTGTGAAATGGTTAAAATCACAAAAATGCACACAGAGTAGTCGACAGTTCTGTAGGAGCTGCTCCTCTTTATCTTCACAGCATTATTAAGCTGCTTGATAAATGGTGATAATACCGTATATCATTTAACTCAGCTTAACGAGTCAGCTATATCAAGCTGAACGACGTTGCATGCACGATGGCAAAATAGATAAAAATGAGGCAAACAAAAAACCACAGAGAAAGAAACAAAGCAAGGTGAAGATAACTCACCATGGAGAAAGTTGTTACATCTTTGTTTCTTGCGATCCACACCCCGTGTCCGCGACCTGAAATGTGTGCTCGTTTTTCCTCCGGCTTATACCACTGACCCCCGTCCGCCCCGTCCTACCAGTGGCATCCCGATCGGTTGCTTCCTTCCGATTCGGTCCAACCCACGATATCATCATCAAGGCGAATAGTTCATGAAAAGTCAGCGACCATTGCACAAGTCATCGTGCGCCGCGGCTCCATCCGTTTGGCGTGATATGGGCGGCGTCTGCACTTTCTTTGCAATGCGCACACACACACACACACACACACACACACACACACACACACACACACACTCACTCATGTGTGTTTGGCGTGTCGATTCGCACACACAATTTGAGTTTCGTCACAGGGACACGCGGCCCGGTGGAAAAATAGCACAGCACAATAAATAGAAATAAATAGATCCCGTCGAACCTGTCGAAGCGGAAAGCAATTCCATGGCCTTGACTTGCCAGCCAACCAGCCAGCCAGTCAGTGCGCGCGAGTCGCGGCTCAGTGTGTGCAAGGGATGAGGAACCCCCACACCACAAGATAGTGTGTGGGTTCGGTGCCCGCTGCACACCAAATGAAGACGGCGTGCGGAGGAAAGTGAATGTGTGGCGGTTTCGGTTATTTTTAACAGCGACACCCCACACAACAGCGCCACCAACCAGCGCGCGTTGCACGGAAGACAGTTGTGTGCCCACGAGCGCGGGACAGAGCAATGCGAACGAGGAGAAGACACGCCAATGGGTAGGCTGGCTCTCGCGGACAGGTGACACATGGACACTAAATATGGTGCCACAGGATGTGTGTGAGTGTGAGCGTTTTCTCATCCCCATCAAGCGCACTTTGAACTCTTCTGTCCTTCCTGTCTTGTGGCGAGTGAAAGCCGCCGTGGGTTTAGGCGCACGATCGTTGAGACATTGTCCCAGTGGACAAAGTTTCTGACAAGCGTCGTGACGTCGGTGTGAGAGATGCGAACACTAAACGCTTACACAGTTCTTCCTTCAGTCACCTTTTGCAACCACCGATGGATGACGGGTGTTGAGGAGGTTGAATGGCAGAAAGACACACATCAAACGGTGAACATCTTCCAAGGGTGAAAAGAAAGCAAGTGATTGCTTCTAATCCTTTTAGAGATGATATGGCAGACATTGCAGACAGTAAGAGGTACGTAAAGTATAAAATGTATTGCGAATACTTTTCTCATAGAGAAATGTATTACACAAACTCATATCTGTAGGATCCAACTCTCCACACGTCCACATTCTTCAGTTCCTACTCATCCCACTCAGATCCATAAAAAACGTGACAGTGACACACAGGGCAAAGGCATTCTGCATGAATGACTCATACAACGGTTCCATGCCGCTTTCATGCGTATTTCCCATTACTGCCAAATGCATCACGCGCAGGCGAATATATGCTCGTTTGCATATGGTTAACATAAAATGTAATGAATGGACGACACACAGGAGAAACTATTTTGTGCGTGAGTGAGAGAGAGACTGCGATCTAACAAGGTTCAAGCAAACTCACAACTGTGTGTGTACGCGCAGTTAGTAAAAACTCCTTGTTTGCTTTCCCAAGCCATTTTCGCACTCGGTTCGGCTCTTCGCATCTCTTCGCAACTTGCTGCTGCAAAAACCACCAAACGATCCCTCCTCCCTTCCTACACCGTTTCATATGCGGTTCAACTCCACCAATCTCGCCCTGTTACTGTATCAACCGAACACAGGCTAATGGTTGCAGGGGGCTCGACGAACAAGCAGCAGCTCGCGTGGTTGCGCGAGGTGATGTGATACGCACTCACATACATGCCAGACGCGTAAGACGCGCGAGAGAAGATTTAGGCGTCTACGCCGACGACACAGCCCCCGTCGTGTTCAACCGTTCCGTCAACGCCCTCTTCCCCTTCGTATCCTTCCCTTTCGCGATGGGACTAAATGCTGATTTTGCGACTATTTTTAGAAAGGTCTACCCATGGTGACTGCTTTGGATGCAGCATAGCAGCGTCTCTTGCGCGCTGCTGTTTTGCGCCACCGACCGCCTTCAACCGACCGATTATTGCGGACGTCGTTGGATCCCTTCCTTTTCCCCGATGATAGCAGCTCGGCGGTGGCGGTGGTGGCGGCGGTGGTAGAAGCAGCCGGTTCCCGACGACTTCATGCAAAATTAACGTTCATCCCCCCAAAAAAAAAAAAAAAAGACTACAGAAAAGAAACATAGCCCTCGGTGTTGGTGCGAAGGTGTCTACCACACGCCATCATTCGCACCTTTCGGGAAGCCTTTTGACTTTGCGCTAGACAGGCATGGGGCATCTGAAAGACACGGTCCATAGAGAGAAATGGTGAAATATTTGAAATTTTACAGCCATCATTATTGGTCTATTAAGCGCGTTTCGTATCCCCATCCCGCCATTGATGCGGCGGACACGCAAGAAACGAGGTGGAGATATATATTTATAGGGGTTGCATCTATTAGCGATGGTCAACCGGCCATGAGGAGCAGGAAGAGAGCGTTTGCTTCTTCGTTTTGGTTGGTGATGCTGCGACTTGGTTGCATGTCAGAGACACGCAGCTGAAGTGCAGTCTTGATGCTACAATGTAGAATTCAACAGTTGACAACTCCTGTCATTCTTGGTCTATTGCTCCGTTCAACTCCAACATCCATTTGTGCAACTTGAGGTTACGCCTCTTTTGAATTCTCAATATGACGGGTGCGAGCGATGACCTCCTCTTTGCTACTTCTTCTTCATTTTTCACATGCTTCAAATGCCATTCATGCATATAAATGCAATCCCGTCAAGACGCTGGTATGTTGTTGCTACCGGTTCTATGATCCTCACACACATACCATTGCCATTACTGCTTGTGTATGTACGTGCATCATCGCTATTTCGATTGTCATTTCAGCGGACACAAACTTTCATGCCACTTCACTGGAAAAAGGGTTCGGGAATAATTTATCGCCATAAAGGAAAGACTCAAGAACAAGGGATGGCTATGTTTATAAATCACTCATCGAGAGTGCATTTTTACGCCTACAAGACCAGATTTAATGTAAAGTGCTACAACACGCTCGCTAATACTTGGCTACAAACAGGGCTACAAACATTGGCGCAGCAACGATGGTATGCGAGAACTGGGGGAACAAGAAAAACCAGCCCAGCAAGAAAAGATGTCCAGCAATTCCAATGTGTTTCCCTCTCCCTTTGCCGGCGCGATTGTCCTCCAGTTCCTTTATGCTTCAACTGTGTGCAAACAGTACGAAGACGCTATCCCTTGGTGATATTTTCTACTCTGAGCAAGTTGCCCCGTGAGTATCGTGTCCCGGCGCACAGCCGGAATCTAGACGTGAGCTCGCAATAAACTTATTATATACGACCATCCTTTTACGATCTGCTTCTACCTGGACAGAGGTGCTTGGTGTGGAATTAACTTGCGGAGATAGGAACTCGAAGGAGAGCTATGTATATATATAAAGATAGAGAGAGAAAGACAGAGATCGGTAATTTGTTACCACAGCCCAGGGAACCACTTTCTTTCTATTGTCTCTAAGGATGTGGAAAAATCCTACAAATCACCTTGTCTCGGAAAATAGATAGTGCGGCTCAGTGGCAGCAGTGTCGGAGGTAATATTAAAAATGCCATTCTCCACCTGAGCTCTTCGCGTGTCATAGGTATGCTCTCTTAACAAACTTAATAAAATAGGAGCACAATGCGGGACAAATAAAGAGAGAATAATTCAATGCAAACTATACAGTTTTACGTAAATTTGAAAGCAATACATAAAGCAAATCAGCGTCCCCCTCAATCAGAAGAGGACGTTTCAAATTCTCACTTGACAAAATGCAATGCAGCAACTACGTGACTTCTACGCAAACATCAACCAGGTCAAAGCAACATCGATAAACTGCAGTATGTCTTTGCATGAAATCGATTCCACTACAAAGTGGCAGTTGACACAGATGTGAAATCGACTCAGATTACGCTCTGCATCAAGAAGAACACACACTCTTTCTCTCTCTCTCTCTCGGTCAGCATCCGGAGGACGTATCTTATGGATTACAGTAACACAATAAACACAGCAACACACTACACTGCAACGATTGACGCATATTCCAGAGGACAATCTTGTTTGTGATAATGAAGAAAAGAAAAATCAAACAGAAAAACACATTCTATTTCAGTGCCAATGAAAAGTCAGATTGCACAATATAGAACACGTCAGAAGGCACATGTGGACGTGTGTGTGTCAGTGATGTTATATTACTCCGTTCCATAGGAATACATTCGCAGGGTAGTAGTGGCATACAACGCAACCGGAAATAGTTCTCTCACATCGTTTCCTATCGTAAATTTGCACCATTTCTTTCGTCATCCACCTATAACGCGCCGTCGTGTGCCACTACTAAAGCTGGTTCCGTCCTGAGCACTGGTACTGGCTGTTGTTGTGGAGGATGTGACAATTAATGCTTTAATTTATGGACTAATTGGACGTGTTTTCATTCGGTAAAACTTGCTCAGCGAACGGCTATGCTATGCAACAGACAAAAAGGAAAGACAGTGCATAACACATGCTCATTCCTTTGCCGGAAACTCACGGCCATGAATCACGCTAGAAAAAGGCTTCATTGTGCACCAATGGTGACTAAAACCGTATAACACGGAATGACTACCAACGCACCGGTTAGTTAATAGGTGAAATGTTCTGCAAGATAGCTCTCGCATTGGACACACGGCGGACATACAGCGTTGCAAAATAAAATCCCAAATTCACCTATGGCTAGAATTTTGCTGGCGCACAACAGACGACGCAGCGGGAATATTAACGGAAATAGTAACGAGTTTATAAATCACTACTCTTTTCAGTTCTGCGCTTGGTTGGTTGGTCTACACAAAGTGAATAAATGGAATGATTGTGGCAGAACAAGCAACAATACAATGCTGGTGGATGTGTTGCTGAAAATGATGCTGAACTGACTGACCGCATTGGAATGGGATAATAGAACCAGAGTATAAAATGTCTCCAGTCCCCAAAAAAACGACATGAAAAATTCATAAAAAAGGTATTGTACATCAACATCAGAAGATGCTCCAACAAAAAAGGGCACTGCGCGTCTTCATCCAAACACATTCCGGCAGGCGTTTGTTATCAAATAAATAGAGAGAGGGACCATTCTATTCGGTTGCTTTCCTTTCCTTCAAGTGGTGCTGACAAAAGGTCAAATTAATTTTGCAAAAACTGTGCACACACACAATGGAGACCAAGAAAATCGGCTTCTCTCGGCGACCAAGACGACACACACTAACATGGGAGGAATGGGATGATCAACCTTAACTCGACTAATTTTTGTTCGCTTGTTCGGACCGTGTATACACTATTCAGCTTGGGACAATCGAACAAGGTTAGTTTGTTACAATTGAATATAGAGCGTGACTCTCTGTGCTCTACAATACAGTTACAAAACTAAGAACTTTCTCCAATTTTCACAAATTTTCGACAGTTCTCAGGATGTCAAGAACTACGCATATAATGTTCCATCACTTTGGTAAAACACCTACCTCTTCTCTGCGTTTCAGCCATCTTCCACACGGACTTTCCTCTAAAATTTCACTTTCATCCTCCGAATCCTCGCCACTCTCTCTGGGGGACCTGTTGTGCTCGTTATCGTTGTTACTGGAACGACTACCCGGCATGGCAGAACAGAAGCGGCTTGGGAAAAAATATTCGGTCGACCTCCGGGTGTCGAGGATATTTTAATTAGTACCTGAAACGAGAGGGAAGCAGCAAGAGAAGCGAACGAGCGCATCCAATTAGAACATATGCCAACTGTTTTTGATCGAAGATAGGGAGAAGACTCTACAGGAGAAGGATCTACACGCGCGGCTGTGTGACAGCTGCTGTGTGTGGTGATGTGTGATGACGATGCAGACACGAAAACCGCAACCCGACTGGGTAGGCACTGAAACGATTGCGAGAGCGCGTGCAACTGGAAGCGAGTGAACTTGACCTTTAGGAACTTTAAATTTCTCAACAAACCCAGCTGGATTGCATTCACGAAGCTCTAGCACGAATTCTACACGTCCATGGTAGCCCGTCGTCGCCGTCGTGGTTGTTGTTTCTGTGTTGCTATGGTGCACACCCGCACGGCGGACCAACTGCAACGTCCCAACAAGCAGTCAGGTCCAAGGAGCTTGTGCAGGTCGTCCCTGTTGCGTTTTAATGGTCATAAAACAAGGATACGAAGTGAAAGACAAAAGATTCTAGGTTCACCCAACGAAGAACTTGATTCAATAGGTTTCATGTCTAGGTCTCTTCATGCCCCCGAAAACCAGCATGCCGTTTTGAGCTTATGGATTTGTTTACTACACCAGAACAGGTGTAACGAGTCGATTGTGAGCAAACTCGCGTAACACAAAACCCGCCTGCCCTGACCTTTTTGTGACTGCTGTGTGTGTAAGCTGTGGAATGCTTCCGACCTACAATTTAAAGCAAGAGAGGAGGTCCGCGGTACATATCGATGCGATGTGCTACTTTCCTAAACACGAACCATCATGGCTTCACTCGCTACAGTATCATACAGAAAAAAGGCAGGCGAGAAGTGGAAAAAATGTAGTAAAACATTGACGCTCGCGTGCCTCCGGTCACTGGCTGGCCCAGTGTGTGCAGCACGATTTATGGAAAATTAATTACGAACAGAGTGACATAATTGTACCCTACATTCATCGTTCTCTGTGTGAGTGTGTGTCAAATTGTTGTATTTTCCACCGTAGAATTCCACACACACACGCCAAATGATGTCATAAAAATTGGAACGGACAGCCCGGATTCCTACTGCCCTCCACCCCGGAATGGTATCACCTTACCCATTGCTAAAACATAAATTCTAACATCTATTCTTCGCCGCACTATCGAACGCCCTCTTAAACCCGCCAAGACACTTGCTCTTGATGACACACACACGCGTGCGGGAGGGTTCACCCACTCATATGTCTCAATGAATTGAGGAGCTGGTACGCCTTTGGCACACTCACGCCATCCCCCCCCCCCCCCCACGACACCGTTTGGCTTTAATCGTTCCACGATAAAAATAAAATATAAAAAACGAGGTATTCATGTCGCGGCGGTTTCACGTTTCAACACAAACAACTTGGCCACCGGTCACAGTGCGGAAAAGTGGACGCTTTCGGAAGCTTCTTTTCACGGCGGTGTGGTGGGGGTCCGAGTGGTAGCGCACCCAACCACACCCTCTAACAATCAAACCCGCTGCTCGTCCAGATGGACAGTAAATAGATGACGACGGGTTGGCATAACGTGCGCGCCCGCCGTCCGTCTGCTTGCGGGTGTGTGTATGTACGCATTTAACGTGATTTATTAGAGGTCATCCGAGGGTGGTGATGGTTATTGGCAGGGGGCGGGCGGATGGTCCATCCTTTCCACACCGCACCACACACGTCGTGCAAACGGAAACACTTGAATGTGAATTCACAGACAAACGTTTCCGACCTTTCTTTGACAGACTACGCATTAGAGGCTTTAGTAGTGTATCAAATGCAAGTGCCGGCTTGTCATTGTTTGCAAAGGGTTGAACCATTGAGCGGAGATCATTATGAAACATCTGCTCACGATGATCATTAACGAAGGGGTGAGAGTGTGTGTGGGGCGCATCATTTATTAATCAATGAACAGGTGTGCAGCACTGGAGCAGACCCAAGAGTCGTGCAATTCTCCAAAGTTGTTGCTTCAACCTATCCAACAGCTCTTTGCACAGGTAATTCAGTTTTTGTTGCTTCAATTCCACTAAACTGGACACGCCCAAAAGCCGCCGTTCGTGAATGAATTTAACTTTTATTCGGCTGAGTAACGCAGCACAATTAGAACATTGTAAACACAACATTACACATAACAAGTTGGTAACCTTTTGCTCACAGTATCAAAATACACTTTAAAGCCCCTCTTACTCATGGGACTGAACGGACGTGAATCATACTTGTGAAGGGTTATTTATATTTTCCCTTTTTCCAGAGCATATGCAAACACCGAATTTTCCACTGATTCGATGCTTGACTCATGCACATTTGTAGGGAAGCTGCATGTTTCATTACATCGCTAGCAAAAGAAAAACCGATGGATTTAAACGGCTTAGATCGATTGAGAACGACGAACAACATGCTCGAGCACTGCTTTGCTTAAAAAAACAAAGACTTAATAAAACAATTCTAAATTAACCAGCCATGAGCTCCTTGGAAAGTCACGTAGCTTTCATAATAAATTATTTGACCCAATGGAAAAAAACAATGTCTAGGCAGGTTCCAAAACACGTACAGCAAACGACAACTCTTGTGGAATAATTGAACAGGGAGGCAGGCAGGCATAGGCAGACGGTACACATAATTTAATTCACGTGAAACACAAATGCAAGCATGTCTCAGTGGATCGTATCGTTGATTGATGCTGAGGCAATATGTTTTGCAGATAAAAACGGTCATAAAATCGTAAATCAACCGGGGCGAGAGATTGAAGTTTATATGTCTCGGGTACGCGGGCGCATAAGCGCTACGCATCAAATCAATGTACAAAATAAATCTAACCATCTGTATTGAAAGCTCACCCGCGATAGCACCAACATATTCAGAGAGAATGTTAAACCGATGAAAGGAGATAAAATTTAATAAATAATGAGGTTGCAGTTTTATGCTTACAATGAATATTCACATTCAGTGCGCCCAACGTTCACGCAAGGAATAAACGGACTGTTAGCGCATGAAAGAGGTTGCAAATTACAACACTCAAAGCCCGAAATTTCATTCCATGTGCGTCACAACCATTCAATGAAGAGATGAAACGCGGTGACGGTGGGAAAAAAATCAACGCTGCCGATCGACGCTCGTTGGTGTCGTAAAAAAAGAGGCACACACTTATTTACACTTGCAGTGCACAAGAAACTAACTAATAGCTATCGAACAAAACACACACACGTACGGGGGGAGGTTATTACGGAATGGGTGTAATAAATTTCGAAAGTAGTGCTCTGCTCTCCTTTTGCTGTCCGGAAATCGAAAGTCATTGCAGTGGATGTGAACTGATTTGAAATGCATTTGGAAAGGACGGCGGCAACAGTGTACCGGGGTCATCCACCACTTCAAAGAGCCAACCACACCGCACCACACACGCAATCTATACGCGCGCTTGCCGGCGGTGATGGTAGACTTTCCCAAAGGGAAAGTGTCAAAGATAATTTTGGCAATGCTGCGTCACACACACACACAGAGCACACGATTCTTTTTTTTGCTTGCAAGTCACCACAAAACGGCTGGAAAGTGGGAAAAAGAACTCTGCCAAGAAGCCCGAACCGGCACCCGCCAAAGGAAGCGAAAGGTAGGAAAATCTAGTGTGGAAGTCACGCGAGATAAATCATGCAACGGATGTGATAGTAGCAAAAAGGAAGGGAAAAAAAATGAACGCACACCCATCTAAAACGCCTAAACGGAAACTGTTACGTATATTATAACATATACTTTACGTGCTTTGAACAGCACATCATTAGTGCAGCGCGAAACCAATGCCATTTGCATGCTGGTTTTGTCGTTTAGTCAGTGGATATTTTCGGACAAACACTAGCCACCACCACACGGTCACTACACTATTTTCCATCCAAAAACGCAACAACAAACGCGCTCTCACGAACTGGATTCGCGTCTCATGTTTCGTGTCCGTGAAAGACGCAGCAGCCGCCACCAGCGCACCACCAGGAGATCAGTTTTGCAAACGCTTGCAAGGGGCGCTGGATGCAGCAAGCATATGACGCCGACTAATTGATACAATATGACAGCTTAATTGTGTGATTAAGTATCTTCTCATTTTGTACAACCATACTCCTCCTCCCTCCCTTTCCCCTTATGCCGACCAGTAATAGATCGTGTTAGAGATGGCCGACGCAGCGATACACTTTTGGCTCATCAATATGCTCCTTCTGCAAGACCTCACACGCGGCCTGGTTTTACTGATGGCGTGCGCGCGCTTTCCCGGGCCATTCGCAAGCCGTTCTCAAAAGAAGACGGTCCGCGCCATACATCACCGGGAGCTTACGAGGGGATGCCAGTGTGTGTGTGTGTTTTCCGGTAGGCGTGATTTGAGTTGTTGTCCAACACGTGTGTGGTCTAAATATTCTCTAGCTGCCGCCGGAGCGCGATGGGAGAAGAGTGCGCAAAATTGAGTTAGCGCGAGCGGTGCGTGGACAAGGGAAAAGAGACAAGTGAATATGCAGAACATAACATTTCCATCATTTTCTGCCTGCCCCACCCCCGGACATCTCATCCACCACCCACACGTCTTTTTGCTAAAATTGGATGAATTATTGGTAGCTATTTGGTTTCAATAGAATCACATCTATTTGGTGTTAAAACCATGCTGAGCTGAGGCAGTAATCCCCGTTAAGTCTGCTGGCAAAATACATGTCATAGACGATAGGAAGTATTAAAATGTGTTCAATGAATAAATATCGATTTACGTCACACATCATCATTTGAATCCATTTTCCCATTTCACTGCAAAATCAAACAAATGTGGCCGGAGGATTTCGGGGAACTCTGTCCCAACACTAGGATCGTAATAATTTTAAACCCAAAATCCACCAGCACATGCAACATATGCCGCCGCTGCTGCCGCTGCTGTTAAATTGCCTCAACCAACAAAACCATTATCATAATTAGTTCGAGTGCTCGCACTAAAAGAAATAGCCTCTCGGCCGCTTCGCCCATGCCATGCATAGGTTTCTCCTCCCTTTCCCCTCTTCCTTCTCTCATTCAACAGCGGAAAATTAAACCGAATGAATTTTGGTAGGTCCTCTCCTCTCACGCGTGCCACCTGCTATTACACAAGCCCTGCATGGCAATGGTTTAAACCACCATCAATTTATCCGCTGCACACTACTGCCACTGCTGGACGAAACAGACCTCACCACATCTCGTCCCCATCTCCCCAAATATGTGTATTTTGTGAAAGCCCATCGCTCAATCTCCAGGGAGAGAGAGAGAGAGAGCCGGTTACGCCTCTACATGGGTGTAGCTCACTGTGCAAAACACCCCGGGATGCATGCTCGACCGGACGCCGGACACACTGGCTGCAGTCAACGACAACGTTCACATTTTCGTGGCACGACACTTTACCACTCCTCCCCAGCGTTGCAGTGACAGGAAAAGCACTGAGGAAGTACTTTATCTCCCTTTCCTTCCCTCTATCTCTCTCTCTTCAATACAACCAGTTAGCGCATTAGGGGAATAGTGTGTAGATCTCTTGGTTGGAGAAATTTTCCAAACCCCGCGCATTTCTCTGGCAGGAAATTTTGGGCAACGGCGGCTCCGCAGCCAGAGAAGAAAATAAGAAGCAAATCCGTGGAGAGGAAAGGGGAAGTGAAGAAGAGGAGGGGCGGGGGGGGGGAGGGGGTTTGTTGAGTGCACTTTTTTTTCCTCGTACGTACGCGCAGCAGCAAGCAATGTTGCAGCAGATTAGGTTGGGAAAGTTGGAAAAGCTTGATTGCATTTCACACATGGTTTGAGGAAACCGCAAACAGAAAGCAGGTTGATTATTTTGCAGCAGTAGCAGCCGAGCCATTGCACTTTCTGACGGGAATGTTGAAAAAATAGAAGCAAAATTGAAAAGGAAACTGGACAGTAGACAACACCCAGTAACTTTACCTAACTGAGTGATAGTCATGTTGTTTCGTAAGTGTACAACATTTATCACTCGAGGCAATGGATACATTTAAAGCATGTGCTCAAGTGACTTTATTTATTCACGGCAGTAAGTTGTAGATTAATAGGATTATTATTTAAACTGCTTTACAGTGGCAATTTTATTATGCAATTACAGAGCGGTCTTGGCAACTACTCAATTTGCACGTTACAGACCATTAGCTGAAAACTGATTTCGAACAGCGTATCGCCTCTAAAGGAAGTATGAATGATACAGTCCCAACAAGAGGAGGATACTTATTGCCAAATAAAAACAGTAGGTTTATGTAAGCAAGATACATAACAATGAATAAATATTTACAATAGCGTTAAATAAGAGAACACTTTTTCACATACTCAACAAGAAACGAGAGAGGTAATTAGAAATGAGTAGCTGTACTTGTACTTCTTTTGACCTTTCTTCAAAAGAACAAGAAAACCCCTATCAAACCAGCAGCGACGACACATCTCTCGAGATGTTTTGAAGCTTCATTTGACACTGAGTGTTTGAGGAACAACTCCCACTGCATCTTCTAACCTTCACATTTGCAATGTAAATAGACTGCAAAGAGTTGTGTTTTTCTGTAAGTATTTGTCTCTAGCTCTGAAAATTTCCTCCTAAAGAGTACTGCCCCGTTGTTTTCGTATGTGCAGCTAATATTGTTTCGGCAACACACAATAAAAGATGGATGTCAAAACACGTTGTGCAAATGCCATTATAAATACACTGAAGATGTATTAGCCGCCGCCTTCCAATCGAAAACAGCAACTATGCACACACATTTGCACACATGCACAATGGCTCTTTATTATACTCGAGTGGTCTCTGTCTGTCTCCCGTGGTCCCCTGGCGGTTAGGTAGGTGCAACTTGAAAATGACTTTTTAAACGCCCTAGCGCCATGGTTTGAGCGCACATTAAGCGTTATCAAACGATGGAAAATATATAAAAATCATCATGTCCGATTATAGTACACTTTCAAACAACTGCTATTGCTACACTCATCATGCCAACCCCCATTCACATTCGGTAGAATCTAACAGCACGCATTGGGGGGCGGGGGGCAGAAGAGGAGCAACGGTACAACTGCGTACACGAACGACTGCCGGAATCCAGCAGCTCCGAATGGAAATACAAAAAGAACGAACCGATTTGCGTAGGCGCTTCCATTTATCTCTCCAATGCGGCAGCGGAACTCCCGCGCGCGGTCCGGTCCGTTTCCGCCAACCCCCGGGGATGGATGGGGGGTAAATTTCCATGCCCACGGTCAGTGCACTTTGGTTCGCGGTCAGTGCAAGCGAAACGAGGAAGAACAGAGCGGCGAAATTCTTAGCGCTATTAATGTGCGCGCACTAGCCCGGAGGAGAAGAAGAAGCAGAAGAAGAACGCTCCGTTCTTCAGTTAAAACAGACACTGGCGGGGCGCGCTTACGTGCCCCTGCCCCCCGGGGCCACAAACGCACACACACAAAAGCGCATCCTCAGTCGCTTCTCCACTAACGTGCGTCATAGACGGCGCACGAGACATGCAGATGAGGAGTTGCCGCTCGGGCGTGGTGGACAAATGCAAAAGAAAACACACGCTCGGCGACCGGAACAACAATGTGTGGCTGTGTGAACGTCCGTCGTCCGGCTGTGTCGCCATTCCACGGGTTGGGGTGGCCATGAGTTGGGTTACAACGGGGGATTATCGTTATGTGCATTTGGGCGCGCATGTTGTTGGGATTGTACACGGTGCTGAGCTAAACAGTAGAGAGAGATTGCAGGAGTACCACATGTTTAGTCCCGCTGAACTACCCAAAAACAGTCCCCTTCGCAATATTACATTGAAATTCTTCGTACGATTATACTTTCCGGGAAATAGCTCTATCCCAGAGACAAACACACGCTGCCAAAACCTTCATCGATCGTGCCCAGTTTCATTAGCTCGCGGTACGAACCGATGGATGGTATGTGTGTTGTGGCAGCTGTAAATTTGAAATGCGTGCAAATTTTTGATCAACCGTTCGCTCCCCCAGCTCCTCTGCTCCACATCCTAGTATTCGCGAGATTTGCATTGTTT
Organism: Anopheles gambiae; assembly: GCF_943734735.2. NCBI lineage: Eukaryota > Metazoa > Arthropoda > Insecta > Diptera > Culicidae > Anopheles > Anopheles gambiae. Next base: position 3,900,679 of record NC_064602.1, on the reverse strand, counting down.
ATTTATCACACACAGAGAACAGAGAAATGTAAACATTGCCCGGGGGGTTTGCAGCAATCTTGCTAATTCGCGCGCAGTCTCAAGTTGCGAATTTTCATCCAACACCCATCACTGCCGGCCGCTGGGTCCGTTGTTTGGCCTAAATCAGACTATTAATTTTTAGGATGCCAACCCCCCCCTGTGCTGTATCGTATGAGTTCTGGAGAAGTTTTTAAAAATGTGTAAATCACAGCCAATGTGTTTATTAAGTTTCTAGATATATTCAATGAAGCTATCGCGCACCATTAATTAGCGTGACGCGGGAGAGGGCAGCATGTTAAGGGAAACAACGTTTCATGCTATGGCATCACAATGTATGACACAACAACTTTTGGGGGGAAATCTTTCGGCCCCGAGACAGGTCTAGACGGACAAATTCATAAATCAAATGGATTCATTGGACTTTCGCATGCAAGCCCCCGAGAGTCAACACGCTCAAGGACGTTGGTCGCTGCCGGTAGGGTTCGTGTGCCTCTTTGGCTCTAACTAATGCCTCTTTGTTTAAACAAAAGTAAACTAATTTAGAATGCAGGCCCTAACGTACAGGACCTTGGAGACATGAAATCCTAGACACAGGACCTTCTTGGGGTGCCTTTCGGTGGATATGACAAGCAGAAAAACATAACCCTGCAGCAAGAGCATTATGTCAGCCCGGCGAAAATGGGCGTGTATGCGAAAGGGGCCATGCTATCGTTTTGGCAAATAATTCTTTTATTCATCGATTTCATCCTATTCCACACACTAGACAACTACTAGGCTGTCTAGACACAGACACACACACACTGCAGAGAGAACTAATGTGTGCTTGCTGTGTGTTTGTTCCGACCGACCGTGCTGTGACGTTAATGCAATGTAAACAGTGCGGAAAGAGATATACGACCCTGGGTGTGGGGAGGTGTGGTGTGTTTAGGGAGCATCCTCAAACATACAAATAACAAAAAAAGAAGGATTTCATAGAGTTCCAATGCCGCAGAATAACCTCCATTATGACCAACAAAGGTTTCTTGGCGCTATTGTACGAGCCAGCCCCCACGGATTGTGTCCCTATATTACGATTAAATTGAGTAACCCTACACCTACCGCCGCATGTTTTGGCGCATCCAAAACGCGCTAAATCGATTTGAAATATATTAACGTGGAATATCTGACGGTAGTAGAGAGGAGTCCAGCCGAACTGGAGCAACAGATGGTAACAGGGGAGCAGCAGTTTAGACGCTTCCTCCAGTTACGCTTCACAAAGTGGGGTGTTTTTGGACTGTTCCCATGAGGTCACCCTAAACCGCTATTCGATACGGGAAAAAGTGTAACTTTCAAGCATTTGGGGGAACACATTGCGGTCGGCAGACGACGACAACTTTTGGCCGAGATGACATACAATTTCATAACCAACCAAGGCTAAATACGACAACACACCGGAAAGCAGGACAGTCTTCCCCACTAAAGATATAGATGCCCGGAAGACCCTAAAGTAGATATCCCCGGAACTCGATGCCCCGACGGTTTGACCCGAGACCAAGATAAGAAGCCTATTCCTACTAGGAACAAGCAGTAGACCTTTGCGAGATGTGTTTTTTTACCTTCTCGTCTACCACCAGCAGACTACAGATAACAAACGAGTGGAACTAACGAGAATCTCACTCGAAGAGGCTTGCCAAACGAACACCACACCATCATCCGAAAGGAATGAGGCGCGCTAGGATTAAAAGACTTTGTTGGCATAATGATATCAGCCAGAAAACCGCCCGCCCACGTACATCCAATTCTTCCTCAAGCCAGACGCCCTCTCTCTCTCTCTCTCTCTCTCTGTGGAAAGAATAAATGATCCTTGGCTGACTCGCAGGCTTCAAAATTCCATTAATCACTTGCAAACTACCGAACCACCAGAATAGAATTAGAAAACATACACCTAATGGCTTCCCCCCTGACTGTGGCAAGGGGTGGGGGGGGGGGGGGGGGGTACATTTGTTGGCAACAACGAGAGCACATGGTCGTTGGCACATGGTAGGGCAGCAGGTTGGCATTCTATCCTTTTTCGCTTTCTTTCTTTGTCCACTTCCCATCGACCCGCGCGTAGTAGTGCTTTGCTTGGGCACTTTCTCCGTCTTTCTCTTTCGTTGGGCTTCTATGCGTTCGTCTTGTGACGCAATCAGGCGGGCGCGGTAGAAGGTGGTAGCGCTGAGTGATCCTTCGACACCAGCCCAACCGACAATCACCGTCTGTGTGTGTGTGTGTGTGTCCTTCAGGGCGATATTTCAGCTGGCCGCATGTCACGTTCTCGGCGAGATGTGTGGCCTCCATTGTACGCAGACGAAAGGCGAAGAAAAGAAGACATTTCCATGGGTGGATGAGAGTGTATTCAAGGTCGTCTCATCGGTTGTGTGTGGTGGTGGTAGTGATGAATTTAATCCACCACCGTCACACACACAACAGCGTGTTATAACACACCCGTCTGTGCACTACCGTGCCGCGGCTTGTTAGCGAATTATTCAAAGCAGGATGACGCATATTTTCACGCTAATTTTCCTTTTTTTTGGTCCACTCTGTGAGGTGCGTTTTGGTATTACAATCGGCGGCGCGACAAGGCTTGCCGATGGAAAAATACGTCCGCTAACACGCTTAAAGGTAGGTGAGAACCCTCTACACTTCTCCTCCCCGCACCGTCTATTGGTGCCAGCGCATTTGGCGAGAGCACGATGAATCATCATCCCCCGGGGGGTGGTGAGCGGTAGCTGCTGCTGATGTGTGTTGGCAACCGCAATCGGGTCAACCTGGTGGACGCCATATAATAACGGGGTTTACATTGGGAACAGCTCACCCAGAAGGGAGGGGGTGGGGGGTTGGTGATGCATCAGAGAGCAAATGCAAATCGAGTCCGTGGGTGCGCGGCGCTCTTAGTCGGGCCGCCGTGTGTGGCTGGTTTTGTGCAGTGTGCAGAGGAGACGGGAAGTCGGAAGGATTAATTGTCACGGAAAGGCGGCTAATAGATTTGACTCATTCGTCCGTTTTGCGAGGGTATTTTAACGTGCGACCTCTCTTCCCAAATTTTTAACGTAAAATACCACTCTGTAAAAGGCATTGCAAATTAGCAAAAGTGCCGTTTGCCATTATTAATCGCAAAAAGGGGGGAGGAGTTAGGAATTATTAATATTGCTTGCACGACACTACGGACGCACTGGCAGAGTACAGTGCTGGAATATTAATAAACTCAGCGAAACAAACCACACACACACACAAAACTGAAACAAGTCACCCTAAATCTAATGAATAATTAACATCAGAATGGTTGTAGTTTTACCAGAACGCGCCTCGATTGGGCCGCAAAGAAACTTTAATCAACCAAACGAAGGTTCTCTTGGCAAAAAACAGGCAAAAACGGCCCAGAACCAGACAGCATGACAACACAAACTTTTGCCACTGAGAGAGCCACCGGATCCACCTGTTTTGGGGGGGGGGGGGGGTCGCCATCCTTCCGCCAAAGCACCGCTACACACGCGCGCTGTTAATTCAGCATAATTATTTACTGCACAGGACAGCTGATACTCCCTTCTTTAGTGTCTTGCTAGCATTGGAAGAACCTTGGGTTAGTGGTTTGGTAGATGAAAAAATGAAACACAAACAACTATCCAAAGCTATGCAAGCCGATAGCATGCTTATGGATTAAGTTTTTGCATACAAATCATTTCACCGATTATACTCGCGTAGGTCACCCCTCGCTTCTGGTCTCCTATTTCGCGGGAATTACATTCTGAACTGTACCGTACTGTGCACCTCCTCTCCTCGGTGGTTTCCCATGGATGGACAAAGGGAGGCAAACTTTTTCTTCAAAACGGAAACCACCGCACGCTTATCCCTTTGACCATGGCCGCGCTGGCGATAGTCCGTCCACTTTTTGCTCGATTGGCCGGAGCTTCACGAGCGAAAAAATCACGTCCCCTCAAGTTAGGGCTAATATAATGCTTAAATGGAAGAAGCGACAACTCAAACAGCAACAACGATACAAAAACAAAAAAACAAGCACGATGTAAAACATTACACTCACGCCCACACGGGATGGATTTGAATGGTGCACGTGTATCGATTTCATAAACGCTACACACGAGCAAAAGGGAAGACCGAACGACAGTGTGGTGGAATTCGGAAAGAAAGACAACCACACACACTTATGGTAACCTAACCCACTGGCAACTCTCCAGGAGCTCTCTTTCACTGGCCGGGTAGATGCACCACAAACTCACCACCGCTCTCCTCCTTCCCCCAACACTGTATGTCCCGTGGAGGAATTAATGGCGCGACACTGGTGGAACGTTCCTCCCCCCCCCATCCCTGCTCCGTTTTCTATGTGTGTGTGTCAAGGAATGGAAAACTTGGTAAATTAATTATCATTCCCTCCCATCGTCGCAACCAGGGCCCAGCAGTCCATTCGTTGGCCGTGTGGTCGTGTGTCGCTGTCGTGATGCGGAAATCAATCAACGGACATTGACCAAACAAACGCACGGAACGAATGAAACGCCTTTACTATACTGCCGGCTGTGGAGTGGAGAGAATCGATACATAGAAATAGACGGAGAGAGAGAGAGAGAGTGAGAGAGAAGAGGTAGTGTGCTGCCATTTGTCACCATTATTGAAGCGAAGTTTTCAGATACATGCCTGAATTGTGTGCATAGTACTGTAGTCACCCCCGGCTCGGATGATATCGTAGAGGTGAGTGAGGTTGGCTTTACACTGTTTGCATTGGTCGCGCCGCTATTGTACAGCTCACGGGGCAAATGGATCAGAAATATTGTTAAAATTTTAAGTCAACAGAGGACCCACGACCCATGAGAGGAGGAGTAACACATCAATATCGTGTAATAGATAACAAGTGGCATACAGAGCTTCTAACGGTTGATCATGCTAACTCCTGACAGCGAAATCCAGCCAGATTCAATAGCTTAGAAGTACATCAAACCACATCCGATGTTCGTACAACATATCTAGAACCGATTCAGAATAGCAAACATCTACTTCCTGTAGCTTTAACAGAGTTCCGAATTCTTGAACATCTTCCCGTAGACCTTGGAGGTGTTGAAATCACCAACGGCTTGTTCGGAGCGCCAAGGAGTTTCCAGGTTCGATCGACAAGTGCCGTTCGACACTTCCGCAACATGCCCACAAACCGCTTGGAGTTTACAGAGAGATCTCGACTCGACGAGGCGTTCGTTGTACGCTTCTCGGTGAAGAGGGGGCACACACCACATTGAATGAATCAAATACCATTGTGAACATAACGTGTGGCGCGTTGCTGTTCCGGACACGGATTTTGAGCAATGCACCACTGTGTATGTTGTTGATCAAGCAATTAGCGAGTTGGGAAGCATATTACGATTGCGCCAAGTCTACTCTGGGCGCAACGTACTAGTAGTAAGCAAAACTTATTTATTGCTCGTCTAGACTCGAGTACAACGAAATTGGAAATAGATAGCGAGAGCGGGGTAAAAAATCTTTACCAAGAAGTTGGCACCTTAGCATTCCGCTTGTTATCGCGATCCATGCGATCAGGTTTAAAAAGGATCCTGTTTGGTAGAAAACGGCAAACGTGTTTTCATTGAAGAAGCCAAATTTGGTAATAACATCTCGGTAAGACTTGCTGATGATTGCAGTGTAGTCTCTGTTAATGAGCCTCGACAAGGCGTTGTGTTGGGTCTGGTTGGTTGCTTTACAGTGCAGCTAACCCTAACGGGTGTCGTGAAGATTGATAGAGACATCTCCCGATGAGTGGCTCTTGCCATAATTTTGCTCTTGACGTTTGATGAATTTTCATTAAAAAGCAGGTCTATTAAATTAATGGTTTAAATAACTTTGTTCCAACGACACTGTTTGTGCTAAATACATTAAGAAATTGTTTAATTTAATGATATAATTCACCTTTATGCCAATATCCCGTAACTAGTTTCTACTCATCTCAACATAAACCCATGATTGTTGATGGGTTTCCGCTTCACTCAGACGCCTTCACACTTCCCCCCCTTCGGAGATCAATTTAATATTTTGAATAAGAAAAAACGATTTCTGCTCAGCACGATCATCGCAGCTCACCATACCATATCGGACGCTAATCAGAGGAGCAGAAACCACAACAAAACAACTATGGAAACATTAATACCAACACTGATGCAAGACAGCGTTTGCTCTACCCCGGTGCCAGCAAGTGGAGAGGCCGAATTCACCCCAAGAAACTTTTTGCTTAATCATCTAATTTCGCGAAAAAATCTCTTCCCCGTAAAACGCGTCTTCGCTTCGCAAATGGATGGTGGTGGTGTGGCGGACATCATCTCCAACCGACCAAGCAAGCAAAATAAAAGACTCAACAAGAAGATGTGGTACAAGGCAAGCAGGAGAACGAGATCTCGAAATCGCAAAATAAGATTGGCTTGGAAAAGATTTTAGACGGAATTTGTTTCGCAAATGGATGTTGTGAGGATGCTGTCCAAAGCAAATGGAGATGTGCTTGGAGTCTTTTTTTTAGCTTTGTACTCGCTACAGTGTGTGTTGAGTAATTGTTTTGTCCCAAGATGCTTATCACACTACACACTCTCTGTACCATGAATATATAATGTAACTATTCTAAAAAACAGTACTAAGTTAGAAGTGGTAATAGAATTTGAGTATGAATATTTACCAACTCTTCTTTGATGTGCAAATCCCGCTGGGATGTAAGCAAAGAATCAAAAGAATGTTTCCACAACTTTAAACAAACTCTACAGTCACACAACAAAACTAGACAAACAAGATGCGGCATAAGCAAGCACTGTCCTCTGTCCCTATTTCCAAAGCGTTCTTCGTGCGATTTCCAAACCATCCAGAGAGCTAACCATTTTCTCCGTTCCCTTTCTCACGCGTTTTCTCTACCCTCTTCATTTCTAGCACGTTTGCAAATTATTTTGCAACTTTTGGAAATTTTCCACTCCAGTTGCACCCCGCATTCGCGTTCGCTTTTCCTGGAACTATCTGTCTGTGTGGCGGCTTTGGCTTTGCACATCTTCCTCTCCACCTCCTTTTGCTCATCTCGACACAGCGCACAGAGCGTTGTTTGCTTGGCCAACATAACAATCTCAACACTGATGCACGGCCAGCTCGAACACTGAGAGCAGCACAAGTTCCTACCCTACAAAGCTGCTGCATGCTGGCAGCGGGGCAGGGAAAAGAACGCACACACACACAAAGATTGCTGGTCCTAACAAACAACACAGGTATATTTTTGAAGCATTGCTGCGGAGGACGCTTTTGACCTGTGTGCCGCCGAATTTGGATCATTTGCTTTTTTGGGATTTTTGTTTTGCAATACTCTTCTCCACGGTGAGATGAGAGTTTTGATGGATGCCGACGTGACGTATTTCTAAAACGGAGGAAGAAAGGGCGGTCGTGCTGGGAAGGTAGCATCATCCGTGAACTAGACCAGAACAAGCTAGATGAAAATGGCAACAATGTTTTGAGCTGACCGAGGGACCATGGAAATCGTGAAAGTATGGGGAAAAAGACAGCATCCGCTACACGCCGTCGAAATGGAAAGAATCAAAAAGACTACCACAATACGGCGGCAGAGCGGTCGATGGCAGTTTTGGTCGATGAAATTTGATCAAAGTTGTGTGTGTGTGTGTGTGTGTGTGTGTGTGTGTGTGTGTGTGTTCGCGGGCGAATCTCATTGGCAGTCTAGACCGGACGCCGGGAATCAGGTTCTATCGATCGTTAACATTTTATAGCCACTTGGGCAGCTTCAGGGTTTGTCATTAGAGCACCACGTGTGTGGTTGGTAGGAGAAGCAGTAGGCCCGATTTGTTACCGATTAATAATCACCAGCTGACAAATTAGCTAATATGGCGACCTTCCATAATTTATGACCTCAATGTTCAATCGTGCATTATGAATTCAAACGACACGGGAATCCCTCCATTCCAAAATGGGGCTCTCATTGCAGACGTAATGATGAATGAAAATGGTTCCCGCTTTCGGTACACTCATCTCCGTTTCGCAACTTCGCATAGCGGACGAGCCAAGATTTAAGCAATTTTATAAAGTGTCTGCACCCACGATAAGGTTTGATTTATCATTGCTTCCTGCACAGGAAGGAATGTAGCGCCAATAGGCTTTTCTTAGTAAATCGCACGTGTGAGTCATAAATGCACCTAAGTTATCATCGCGAGCTCGCTGCATATGGTTGCGCTGTGTCTTAAGGGCTTTGCCCATTTATCTGCTCTTATCGCACCGTATCTTATCAAACTAATCGACCCGATAACCCATTTCGCGTGACCAATAATCGAGGACGGATTGGCGACAACGCAGCACACGCTGCAAATAAAGTTGATTTCCGGGAAAAAGAAAAGCAGCTGTAATCCAGCCAGACACATGTTAGCGTTTAGATATGATTTCAGCGCAATCAACTTACCCTATATGAGCTTCTGTTCGCAAGCACCACGCTTCCATTGAGAGTTTAGTATAGTGGGGAGAAGAGTGCGTCTTGGTAATCCACGAATAATTCACGAATCTCCCAAGGGGGCAGGGGGTATACAACTTTCACACGACGCTTCCAACCAAACACCCACACACGTGCACGCACTGGATCTTCTTCTCTCCTCTTCTCGAGCTGCTCACAAACCGATCGCGATCGCACGGATATTTGAAAAGACTTTGAACGGTCGGGGGTGGGCGACGACTGTACTGTGGCAAGCTTTGCTTAATTAAATCAAAATCTGACCAAACCGGTGGCGGGTGCGGGACGGGAAATTGGCAAGAGAACGGATGGAAAACTTAGCAGGGAAACCGAAAACTGTACCGACTCTCACACGCGCACACGAACTGCAGTAACAGACACACACGGCCGGGGGAGGGCGCAGGTTGTAGAAAGGGGGCTTGCACCTCAAATCGAGACACGCGGAATAGAACTGCTGCTTGCGCTACTTTTTTTGCACTAACACGCACGGCAGTGCACGCGGGCGGCTTGACGTTTCGCTACAGCTGAGAAGAAGATGCACACACGCACAGGGGAGGCAGAGGCAATAGGAAGAGCAAAAAAACACACACTTGCGCGCAATACACTTTGTCAGACGGGCACCTCACACACTGCTGCTGATTGCCGCTCGATATTTGCCGCGTTCACCACACACAGACGTACTCTCTCTGTCGGTCCTTCACTCTTTCCTTTTAGTCGATGGACTCGCTCCTTGTCTCTCTCGCTCTCTGCGGTTCACGCCGTATGTATCTCCGTGCCAGTAGTAACACTTGCCGTCGCTGCCGCTGCCGTCGTCGCGCTGTGTAAATCGTCTGTGTCTGGGGGTACTTTCACGGACGGACCAGAGATAATCATACACGATTGGACCCGCGCACACGCTATGGCCTTGAAACTGCTGGTGCTGCTGCCGCTGGTGCTGCTGCTCGCCGAGATAAGTATCTTTGTGACAGAAGGAATTGCTTCTGCCCTTATTCTGCTTCTTTCACTTGAGAATCACACACACAAATTCGTAGGAGCTGCTGATGCTGCTGATGCTGCTGCTGCTGCTAGGATTGCTGTGCCAACTGCGATTGAAGAAAGAGTTTGAGTTTTAGTAAATGATCGATTGCATGCACAAGACGTTGTGTGTGTGTGTGTGGATGTGTGCGGCAGACTAACGACGATGCAGGAAACAGTTCACCGAAACCGGACCTAACCTAACGGCCTAAGAACACACTCCGGGGCAAGATCCAGCATGTTGAACTGAAACATCGTGCAGACAGCACTTGCAAATGTCGGATGATCGTGGAACAACACACCTGCGCCCGGGATGCCGGGGCGGCAGCTGTGTGAACAGAGACAGAGAGACGGACAAGAAATTGATTCGATTTGGGTGAAGGTGGAGCGGGGAAGAGGCCGGTACACGTACGCCTGAAGGTGGAAGGAGAAAATTGTTTTGCGAAGATTTCCTTTCGCTGCCTTCCGCACGCTCTTTCGCGGCCTCGATGTAAAAGGTGATGTTGGCTCGCAGCACCTCAATTCTCGTTCGTAATGGACGATACCCAGAGCTGTAGAATCAAGCGTGTGTGCGTTTGTATGGGTGCCGCTGGCAAACCGATCCATTCCAGTAGAGAGAGAGCAAAACCTACCCGTAGATCATTGGAGATGGTGGTATCCATGAGGGATGGAAAGGCTTCTTTGCTCTCTTTGCACCGCAACATCCCACACACATACTTCCAACCCCAAAATCTAGTTGGCCGTTTTTCGCAATCTTTTTCGCGAGCTTCTCTTTTGCTACAACCGGCAGGCACCCCAGCGGGACTTTTCCAAAAAAGAAAACCCCACCTCCCTTTCACACCACGGACTAGAGGAGATTGTCAGTGTTGGGCGGGCGGGCGGGCGATTGAGGAGGGGATTTGCGAATTTCGGCACACACGAGAAAGAATCACGCATCACCGTCGTCACGGGGTTTTTGGTCCATCCCGCCACCACTATCCACCGATTGCGTTTCCCTCCTCCACCCGATACACGTTGCAGCTCCGTAACGATTTTCCTTTGCCCCTTGGTCCGCGCCGTGGTCGCATCATGCGCCAAAAGGCACACCGCACCACACTTTTCCACAGAGCACCACCAGGGAAAGGAAACAAAATAAAGCAAACGCAACAACACACCAAACCGTTTCTCCTCTTTTGGCAGATGGAAGTGGAGTTTTTTGTTGCCGCTGGTTGCTGGTTGCGGCGCGGTTGGTTCCATGGACCATGAGCGCCTTCCAACTACCCTCACCACCGCCACCACCACCACGAATGATGATCATGTGGGATCGATCGTCGTCGCGTCTTTGAGCGGTCGAAAACGGACGCTTTTACCGCGCACCACACGTTGCCGCCACGCGCGCTCTTGGGCCGGTTTGCGCGTAGTCGTGCGCTTTGCTTTGCTACCCGTTTCGCCTATTTAATATAAGGAAATTAATTCACTAATAAAGAAAGAGAAACAGAATCCCAAGGTTATGCCTGCCTGCGTGCGCGCGCTCGTGTGTGTGTGTCTGTTTGTGTGTTTCCTTCGTGCGTTCTGCTGCTTGCGGTCGCGAAAGGACCCCAACCCCGTCAGCTCGTGTGGGAGAGCGCCTGGCTGGAGCCTTTTTTTGCGACGCGGCAGCACATCGCAACACGCCGTACGCATTGCTCAGCGCGAAGGAAGCGGTTTTGCATGGGTGTGGAGAAGAACGCGAACGATCATGTTTCCACCGGCTTGCTTAGGTTTCGCTGCGCAGAGCAGGTTCTGGCGATAGGACCTCGGGTTGGGGTTTGCACTCCTCTCCGTGCGCTGTCCTGTCGACGCTGTCGAGCGCCTGGGAACGACGTTGGTGGACAGATCGCGCAATGCGAAACGTGCAGCAACAAACAACGCGGCTGCCGGTCGATTCGCGCTGTACTCTCGTTCGTTCTCCGCTCCATGCTCCTAAAAAGGAAGAAAAAGCTCCACACGCACACACAACCAACAACAGTCACGGGTTACACAATGCTGCCCGTTCTCCTCCCATTCGCCTCACGCCACTCTTCCACAGGGTACGAGACTTCCTTGGCCCGGCCAACGCAGGATATGTAAGTGAGTGCGCCGAGCGCCAAAAACGAGCTTGTGACCGCCTCCCCGGCACGTTCTACCGTCCCGAATCCATTGATTTAACAAGCCGTTTTGGCGAACAGTCAGTCACTCATCTAATATACCGCTGTGCCTGCCTGCTTGTGCTCTGTGTTCGTTCAGCCAAACGATGTCGTGGTGGTGGCAAAACACAACAAAAAAAGCCAAACCAACTGTCCCCACGGAACGACACACATTCACACAACAACAACAAAAAAGTCCCGTGGTCCGTAAAATTCTAAGCCAGAGAGTTTAACGCAGGCAGGCAGGCAGGCAGCAGTTTCGGTGACAGCACGTCGTCAGAGAACAGCGCCAAGAAACAACGTGCTCGCCGCCACCGCCACATGGTGCGCACCTCGGCGAGGAGATCACCGTGTGGCGGACAGGCATCAGAAGATGGCGAGACATACCGTGGTCCACCGCTAGGTGTCGGTAGAAGGGTGTAGAATGGAAGGGATCTCGCGCAAGATATACTTTTTGCGCACTATGAGATAGCGTCGTTGAACTAACTGGTCAAGATAGCACAGCAAAAGAAAAAAAAATATATATCACACGATAGAACCGTGTTTGTAGGACATGTTTATAGCACTTTTTTCGAATTTAAACAACGCAAAAATAACTACCGCTACGGGTAGGGCGCAACGGGGAAGCATTAAAATAACCGCCCTTCACTGTCCTCTTTGAACGAAATTAACGTCGGAGTGTGTCATAGTTAAAGGGATACCTTTTTTTTTAGCAAGCACAAAATGCTGTCTTCCCTCCCTCGGTCGTTGCTCGCTTTGGTGGTGGTGTGTAATCCTACACGAGAACGGGTACCGTTGCTACCGGCAACAGGACAAAGCAAACCGTGTTTCCATCAACTTTGCAGGGAAAATCCAATAACCTGTACCACAACGCAGGGGAGAGAGTGGGGGTTGGCAGAAAAGTTTTCGCTGCTAAAACGAAAGTGAAAAACGAAATCAACATTAATTCCTTCCCACAATGACCACCGGAAAAAGCTTCGCCGGAGTTGAGGTTAAGTAAATTCACTCTCCACTCAAACCCCCGCTTTTTGAAGGGCCCGGTGTTACTGGGCAAATAAAAGCCTTGTGAAGCTCTGGGGTTGGCTTTTATGGTCTCGTCACACCCACTAGAGCAAATCCTTTGACAGCAAGCAAAAGTCTTCGCCAGGACGGAGCAACACACAAGTCGTTTCCCCCCGTCCATGTCCATCTTAGCGGTTGTACCTGTGATTGCGTACACCTTTTTTTTGCATTTTTCTTGCATCTCAATTTAGAATCGGTGATGGTAGTGGTTTCAGTGCCGCAAAGTGGGTGAAACCAGTACCGCTGTCAGACGATCTCTTCGATGGTGGTAGCCAGCCAGCCAGACGACGACGGCGACGACGCACACGCACACATCGATCCTTCTCATCGTCTGCCCTTTGGCAGGAAGAAGAAAGACGGGAAGCAGAAAAAAAGCCGAACCTTTCCCAACATGTCCCGCCTTGCCACTGCCGCTGCCTCCGCTAACTAGCCCCCGTTAGTGTGCCGCGACGACAGCTGCATCCATGTTTCATTTCCGTCAATAAACAATCCATCAACCGAACCGAATATTAAACCAAAAGCGGAAGGGTTTTCCACCGAGGGCTGGGGAAACGGAACGGGAAACACCACCAAGCGTTGCGGAACTGCACGGCACTGCATCTGAGTACGCAGCCGTGCACGTCCGTACGCCGAGAGTGGGCTAAGGGTGAAACTGTGTGTGCATTCAGGTAGGCGACGACGGCGAGAAGCCCATTTTTCCTACGAGAAGCTGAAAATGTTCGCTCCTTCAAAGGACACGCTGCAACCACACATACACACACATTCACTCTCACAGAGGCACGCACACTTCTAGGAACGCATACAAACACACATACACTAACACACACTGCTCAGTTTTACGGGTGCGAGCAGGCGCGCACCAATGTACGTCGTGTACGTATATGTTCGGGCTTCTCCCAGGAGCACCTTTTTCATGCACCGTCATGCAACACACAAATCAAGAGCCCTTCGAAGGATTGCACCCGTACCGACATTGATTTCTCTTCCCGTCTTCTCCCCAACCCATCCGTTTTCGCCTCTAAACTACTGTCTCTCTGTACCACGCCTCAATAATGCTACCAACACCACACCACTATTCAGCCATTGTGTTGCGAACGCAGGAAAAAGCACGCGGGTCGCCACTAATGAGAAGGGGGTTTGTTCTTATCTGTGTTCTTCGAATTGCCCCTTCTCCTCACACACACACACACCCGATCCCAATCGAAGACGGATACCCCACACCACCCTAACCGACCCAATCCAACAAATGGAGTTGCGTCTTCCGGCCCAAAATGCCACCGTGTTGGAACCGTCTATACACACACATTCCTGTCTGGCTGCCCGTTTCAACAATGTCCGGTTTAGTTGGGATGGCAGAACAAAAAAAAAAGAAGAAGCAGAAGAAGCACCCGTACACAGCAAAGGGAAGCGGCCCTATTGGATGTGGATGTAGAGACAGAAGCAGCAGAAGTGGTAAAACCTTTGAGCGCACGGGAAAAACTGCTTTGCACTGTTCTTTGATGCGGTCACACAACACAACTGATGATGAGGAATGGGAATCGTTCAAGAGACACCACCGCGTTCTCGGCTGCGTGTACGTATCTGACGGTGAGGGAACTGTTTCCTTGCACTAACACACGCACACACGCGCGCACACAATAGCTCCGCAGTTCAACAGTCGCGAAACAAACCAGGCGTGGAAGAATTTCAGCTTACGGGTCGGAATTAATTCGCTCTGCGCTCTGAACTTTTAGTTATTGTACACGTTCGTTCGATGAAAGCGTTTTTAATCAAAGGTATTGGACTGAATTGTCGAGCATCGCGGTGTGCGCAGTTGCTGCCCCGTTTGACATTTGCTGGTGACAGTTGTGGTTGCTCCTAAACGTCATTTAGAGGTTGCGCTGAAATTCGGCTGTGCAAATGAAACTCGTTTTCATGGAATTTGCGGAGATAGGAGCAAGATAATGTAATTCTTATCTATTTTAATGAATATTACAATGCGATGAAGTGTGAATAACTTTTCAATATGGATTATCACCCAAGCATGCAGGCAGCTAATGTCAAAGCACAAACTGTCACGCTGCAATCAATGTACCAGCCTGTACGCGATGCGCAGTTGCTGAATTTTCAACGCCATTTTTATTGTCCAAAAAGTTAAGCAAAAAGCACGCGTTGAATGTCGTAAACTATCAGTTATTTTTATATTCTATATAAACATTTATCGAAATGAACAAAGATTATAATGAAAAAGCTCGTTTTAGGCCGAAACTCGACAATTTCCGTTCAAGGCCATTGCCAATTTGACATCTGTCAAAGAAGTGCTCCGATGAAAAAAGTATATATATTATATGGGAGTGTAGTTTTGAATCTATGTGTAACGCAACCGTTACAAGCGTTACTTGCGTGATTTACAAGAAGCTCTTGATGTGTGCAGTAAGTTCAATGTATTTTCATTTGTTTTCAATATGTATGCTTCAGTGATGTTGGTAAATGAGATGTGGAGTCAAAATAAAATTTAATTAAGATCTAATTTTGCTGCGACGAAGATGTTTTAAATCTGCTCAAGCAAAAGCATGCAATGATACCGTTTGTGTTATCAAAACAGCGTAGCTTTTGACCTGAAAAAGCTTATTCATACGCGTCTAGGATCTCGATGACTCAAGCACACGCCAAAAGAGGGCACCCTCGGGAAAGTACTCTTCGACCGAACCGGACCGTGATGTCTGCCACCCACCAATTCGATACCATTGCGCGATTCGCGATCGCAACCGGCTTTCCAAAGTCGCCCCGCGGAGACAAATAGAAGGGGGGGGGGGGGGGGGGGGAAGGAGCTGCTAAAAAAGAAACGGGACCAAGAGAGCAGGTCTGCTGGTGTGCAGAGGCTGTTTAACGCGCGCTGTTACCTTTAGCGGGTAAAGTGGTTGGCTATTTCCTTCCTTTAAATTTCATTCATAAAATCCCATCCACACGGGGAACTTCATTCACGCCGTTGCGTCCGCCGGCAACCCCCTCGCGCACGGTCCCGCGCACTTGGGGCCCGTACGGCCCAAAAACGGCTCCAGTGTGAAGTGTTTTGTGGTCGTGCATAAATTCCCCCCAAGTACCCCCCCGCTCATCCCTCAAAACCCCTGTCTGCCCGCCACCAACCACTGCAATGAGGGGTTGTATTTCGTGGATTCTGCCGTGTGCCTTCCGTCACCAGGTGCGTGGGAAGGACATTTGCTTCGCCAGACAAATGGCCGAGCGGAAAATAAAACAGTCCCATGCAAAATGGTCATATTTTACCGCATGGTTTACGCGCGAAAGTAGCAATAAACTAGTGTGTGCGCGTGCTACCTCGATCCACCTGGTCCGCAAAGCCCCGGCAGACAAGGGGCAGACAGTTTAGGCTAGATGGGTTCGGAGCTAGTTTTCTAGTTCATCGTAGCAATTTATGGGCGCATGGCTGGGTGGGGAAGCTTTGCAAGAAGAAAACAAAACTGTCCTGTTTCTGTTTGAAGTATATTTCGTGTCTGCTTATTCGCCATTTGGGGCTTCTTGGATCAGCTGATCGTCGTTCAAAAAGACGTTGATCAAGTTCAATTAGGCGCTCTTCACTTCACGCCTGCACTGTTCCAAATTTCTTCCGAAGGTGCCTTCGGGACAGAGAGTTCACCTCTCGACAGTGCTGAGCGGATGGCGTAGGAAGCTTAATTCACAGTTTCCTTTCCGGCGAAGGTGTTAAAGCAGACTGAAAGGGGGAGAAGCTGGGGTGTTCGGAATACAAACGCCATAAAGCAAACGCAGCAGGCACAGATGAAATATGGAACTATCTAACGACAGGGCGCAATAGTAACATTGTAACAGTGCGTGCAGAGCTTCAGGGCCTGTAACGACGTAATGGCCGCTGCCGTTACAGCCGGATGAAGCGCAGTAGCAGTGCTCGAAGGGGGTGGCAGGAGGGGTGCCGCTCATCTCGCTTCCTTTGGCCGTTGGCTGAGGTTGGGCCGGAGGTTTGTTGTATGCGGCCTACAAATCCATGCCCACGTGGTGTTGATGATCGTGCATTGACAGGTTGAACACGTGGCAAAGCAGTTGGCATGCGCATTTCGGTTGCTTTAGCGCCATCTTTTTGTGCTTTATTTAATGTTGCGAAGATCTCCTAAAACCAACTTCAGTTAATATGTTTATACAGTCAAACAAGCTAACACAAACCAGGGAAACAACTCTGCTCCACAGACACACAGCTTCTCCATCGTCACGCCGCGTTAAGTGAACAATTGTGGCGTACTCATGCGCATATTGTGTCAACGGCGTCAAACAACGGCGCATCCCAATGCACCCAGAATCCGCAGCGCCTATCCGCAAAATAAAGAAACCCTGCTGATGCTGCTGCCCCTCTCTCCAACCCAGACATTCACCGGGCCCAGCGTACGGCGTCGATTATCGTACGCGTGCGGAGGTTTAGCTTTAAGGGCGTCTTTTTTTTTTTTTGTTCGAGCAGCACCCCGTGAATGTCGTCGCCAGCAAATCGACAGACTGGCAGGTTTGTTGGAGATTGGATGGGATTAAATCAAAGCGTTGCTGCTGCTGCTGCTGCTGCTTCATTGAATAATTCCCAACATCCGCCCGACCCGCCGTTCGCGCGCGCGCTCTCGCTCGTCTGCGTACAAACGAGCATAGAACATTGGTGTGTGCCGATGGGTGCCGGGGTGGGGTGTGTAGCTTATGCCGGGCAATGCTCGTTCGTGTGATGCAAGAGACAATTCGCCGTCGCTAAATGGAGTGGATTTGTTGTTTGTTTGTTTTTGCAACGGTCCATTCAAAAACTGTGAAGATGAGTTTTCGGCAAGTTCACATCTAGTAGGCCACGAATTACTGTCATTTGGTTGACATCGTCGCGTTGACAGTAGTAGTGGAAGAGAGCAGGAAGAAAAACAACCCACGCACATCTCCATTGCACCATTCCCCGTTCGTTTTCCTTGTCCAGCGTCGTCAATCAACGGTGAAACCGCAGGTCGGTAGAAAAGTTTATGTGGCTTTCCGCCTCCCTTGCGCGTCCAAAAAAACCGCAACCCGGTGGCCCGGCGCAGCGTGCGCCCCAGAAGACATCCGTGAAAGGTGAGGGAAGGATGGAAGGAGCGGACAGGTGGGGGTGATCAAGATTTTATGTATCTGCGAGCAAATGAATGCAAATGCAACGTGGAAAGGAAGGCGAAGAGCGGCTGTGTCCCGGCATAGTGGGACCTGCGGAGTGAACAGTCCTCCCCCCCCCCCAATCCGCCCGATCGTGGCGTGATATTTAAACGAACTGACAAAGACACCGCACACCGGTTGTGCGCTTGCACCGAGCACATGGGGAGTCATCGTCGCCATCGTTCGTTCGTCTTTCGGTTGTGTCCTGTCATCAGTCTTGCGGACTTGTACGGTGGGCCGGTTGTTGTGGTTGCTGTTCTAGTGTGTTTGCTCTTTTCTTTTACAATCTCAGGCCACAATCAATCCACCCTCGAGAGTGGATAACAAGAAGGAGGAAGTGGGGGGAGGTTCTCGACTGCGCGGGGGCCCGGCGGCGGTTGCTCCCGGGGAATGTAGATTAATGGTGATTTGATTTAATAATCTCCCCGGGGCTGGGCCCGCTCCAGACTGACACCCAGACAAGGGCGTCCGTGGCGCTGGGTGGGTGATTCGTCTTTTTTGTTGTTGTTGCCGTGCTGTGATTGTGTGCGTTTCTTCTTCTGATCATGCTCGAGAACCTCTTTTTGCGCGGCGGTGCTTTGCGCAATGTCCTTTTCGACGCTCGTTGCGCAAAGGCCGTGTACGGAGTGTGCTAATCGATTGCAGGCGATTTGCCGCAAAGCTTCCGCGGTCGGCTGCTTGGGAGCTCGGAGGGGGGAAGGGGGAATGGTGACAAAGATTGAAGTGTTTTCGTTTATCGTTTGGCCCTCGGCTGGTTCGGGGCGATCGGTGGATAAGATTATGCAAATGCTAAAATGATAAGCAGCGTGGTGTGGGAGTGTGTGTGTGTGTGTAAGGGTGGGTGGCCTGGAGCACGCTGGCACGTTTGAGATACGAGGCGTCTCCATTAATGGGTGAAGAGTTATGGCAAAATAGATGAATTTGAAAGAGAAAAAGTCTTTTATTGAGGGGGCAAATATTAACCAATTTTATGTTAAGTTGTGTGTGATTTAAATGTTCTAAAGCGTCCTATATTTAGAGCAATGAAACATGTTTGAAAAGAACGATAAGAAATGGTGCTAACTGCGATAATGGGCAGGTGCATGTTAAAGTATTGCAAAACATGTACAAAGAAATTTCCAATAATTATCGATTGGATACACTTTGTGGGGAGCAAGAACTTAAACCTTGTTACAGTGGGTCTATGTTTAGTCTATGGAAACATATTTGAAATGAAACTATGCTAGAACGATAACGAAAGAGCACGCTAAAATAATGAAAAGCTTGTCCCAAGAAACACGGTTAATTATCGCTTCCATACGCCTTTGGTGATAAGTATTCGACTTCGGCTCGAGTAAGCGGGTTCAATGACTTTTGCGTCTTTGATATAATCGATAAACGAACAAAGGTTAGGTTAGTTACAAGGCGAGTTAAGAGAACATTATGCTCTAATTATCGAAAGCATAACACTTCTAGCTGATAAGCTTCCCTAGCTGCAACGTTCGATCGTATCCACGCACATGAACTGCTCATGACGATCGATTGGAACGCAACAATGGACGTTTTATCGCAAGGAGGTGTTAGAAATTGTATGTAGCGCAGAGAACCATGAAATAAAAGGCGCACTGTAAAAGTCCCTCCCCGATAAGCCGAATTAGTATCGCCTTCCGTTTGATGTAACGCACTAATTCATCCGCACACAGCATCCGTCAAACGAGAGAAGCATAGAACGAGAACCCGCGGTTGCTAGGATCCGGTAGAAAGAGAGGCAAAAAACGGCAAACGCTTCGGCTCGATCTCGGGCCGGTTCGTGCAACCGTTCGAACGATCTCGGACACTGGGATAAATGCGGTTGGAATGGTATAAAATGGTGTGATAGCAACCGTCGGGTCGGTCTGTTACAAAAGTTTGTTCAAGAAGGTGTGTAGAATTTTCCTTTACAGTCTGTAAAGTTTATTAAAAAAATCAGCTAATTGGATACATTTGTAAGTACAACAAATTTTGATTAATAAATGAGGAGTTTAGGATAAAATGAAGTAAAAAATATTATTTATAGGCATTTTTGTTTGGAAAAATTAGATTAAAGTTTTGTTTTAAATTTGCATTTAATATATGACTAATTTGGCGGTTTAAAATTTATCAAACATTTGCCTTGAATTTACGATTCCTCTTGATGTAAAGCACTTAAAATTAAAAAAAAATCAATTGAAACATAATGTAAAAGCATGTAAAAGCATCCAAAACGTACCAGCACAAGAACGAAAACCCACCACCGCACCACCACTTCACGCAGTTCACGACAGTGTTTTGAAAACAGCCCGACCAGCCTGGCGGTTACAAGCGTCTCGCGTTCGTTCATTTCATTCATTGCTGGTTTACCTCTCGAGCCGTGCGGACGTGTCTGGTGGTTTTCGCTCGTCGTCGTAGGTTTGTGGTCCCGGTCTCGGTGTTGTGCCAAACAGTTTTTACGCTTACGCCCTGCGGGTTGTTAGCTTGCAACAGCATCGTTTCGGTTTCGGTAAGATTGAACAACGGCAGGGGAAAAATCCCACACACTTTCCCCTGGGGTCTCTCTTGCTCTAGGAGCGGTTTAGTATTATTATTTTTGTGTATTAGAAAAAAAACACACGATAAAACTGGCCGCAAAACAGTCGCACGGATGGAATCATCTGTTGAGGTTGATAAAGCAGGCAAAGGGGGAAGCGTGAAAATCAGTATCTGTGTGTGTGTGCGTGTGTCTGGGGTTGGTTCTCGTAGCACTGTGTTTGTTATTTTTCCCACTGGCCGGGTTTGTTTTGCTTTCCGGTGTTTGGACAGTCTCGATATGCGTTGATGCTGCGTTTCGGGCGGGACGGATGCAGAAGGTTGGGATTGTCGCGTCGATCAAGCGGGCCGCTACCAGTGATTGACGTTATTTTGATTAGAATGATTGCACCCAGAACCCAGCAGCAGCACTAGAGAGAGGGTGCGTTGCATTTGCAAAAAATGGGAACACGTCCCCATTTTCACGTTAATAAAAATTGCATTGAGGAAGGTTAGGTGTGTTGGGCGTTAGGGAAGCGTAGAAATGGGCGGTTTTTGATGCCAAATGACGGTCGAAAATAGCTTCCAAACATCCTACAACAGTACTGCTTACCAGGGAAGTCGTGACACTTCCGAATTGCCAACTCCGCTCGTGATCGTGTGCATGTATTGGACATGTGGATGGCTTTATCTGTTTGGGGGCAGCTTCGGAACAAAGCAGCTTGCTCAAAGCACCCGTTTGCATCCTCAGGGGTGTCATTTTTTTAAGCATACATCTAAAAGAGGAGTCAACGAAAGCTAATACTCTGTTGTTCTTTTGTCTCATTTCAGATACTGCAGTCCCCCGTGTGTGTGTGTGTGTAATTACTCTGCTGTGCTTTAAAAAAAACAAGAACAAGTGCTCGCGCAAATGGTGCCAAGATAGAAATGGTGATGGTGCTTCCGCTTTCACTGCACTGCATTTCCCAAAAAGCGTGCCTAGCGTTCAATTATTAACAAAAAGAAAAAATGAAGTGAATATCGCCCAAAGTCGCCAAAATACTCTGGTGCGTTGCGCGGCCGGGTCAATCGCGTGTTGGAGGGCACAACGTGCTCGCTTGTTCGCTCGCCCCGTGTCTCTGTGGCTGTGTGTATGTGTGTGTACGTTTGTGTAATTGTTCTGTGTGCTTAAAATTCTAAACAATTGCTCCACCCCGCGCGTCCGCTTATCACGGTCAGTCACGGAAAACCGGATCGCACATTCCGGTAGCATTGCTGCTGGCGCCAACTTCCGTCCATATTTCCGAACCGAACCGGAGAGAGAGCGCAGTTTTATTAGGCGCCCCCGGGAGGCCGTTTGATGATTTATATCGCACAGCAATATAAATAAACCCGCCCGACCCGACTAACCGTAACCCGACCCGCTCAAGAAGGTCCGGAGAAGAGGCAGGGGGAGGGGCAGAGTGTTTGTGTGCGTGTTTTAGTGGCGAAACTTTTCTCTCTCGGCGTAAAGAAAAAAAAACATAACAGTCGTTGATCCAGTGAGGATCCTGTGCTCTCGATCGATCTAGCGTGGTTCTGTCGTTCTCTGTGCGCAGAAAGTTCTTAACCCCATCCCGGGTCTAGCATCCCAGTCTCCAGAGTGAAAACGGACGTCTTACTCTTCGTCCCTAATCGCCCTCTAAAAGCGCATCGCGTTGAAACGTCACGCCAGAGCGTTGTGCGCGCCGCTTTTTCCCACGTTGACGCCATCCGAGAGTGATGCAATTGTGGTGCTGATTTGTGGTGCTTTGCCCATCCCCGTACGTTGTCCAACTAGCAGCAGCATCCTACTCACCCAGCTAGAAATATTTCCAACCCCGTCGGTCGCAACACCGCAACACACGGTCGGCAGACACGAACGCGCGTGGGGCGGCGATCGCGGTTTTTTTGCGAGACTTTATCATCATCGCTTAGTGTGGTGCCCCGTTGAACGGAACGTTCAAGGTAAGTCAAGGAAGCAACGGGGGGAGAGGAGGAGGGGTGGAGGGGTTGCAATAGTAGTAGTTTGCGGTAGGTAGTAGTAGCAGCTAGAGATAGTGGTGTTGCAGTTGCAGTAAAAGCGAAGAAAATGAGCGCTTTTTTCCCATGCGCCGGAAGGAGGGTGATTCATGGAGGAAGTATTTGCTCCGCCGAAGGGGCTAAACGGGGGCAACTGGGGGAGGGGGGCTAATCGTGCGATTAACACGTTCGGGGATGGAAGTTTTTTTTGTGTTGCCTTCTATTTTGATTTAATCACCGCTCTCGCACATTGTGCGCCCGGTATGACGTGTTAATTAGGCGAAATTGTTTCTGTGCGCGTACAGTATCATTAGCAGCGCGATTAAAGTTCGAACGTTTTGGGACAAGATCGCCTGAACAACACAACAACAAAGGAAAAAAAGTGCAAAAATTGAATTGAAATCATAATTAATGTCTGATGCGATGATTTTGTAACAAAAATCTCTAATTCGGGTCAACCCTCTTTTTCTGTCACCCCATAAACGGACGATGGCAAATATTTGTGTTTTTCCACCCCACAACGTAGTGGGTGTGTGTGTGCGGGGGAGTTTAATGGGAGTGGGGGAGTCGATCGTGTATTGACTTTTGGTTGAGTTTCGTAACATGCATTGCGCTCTCACTGTGATCGATCTGCGAATGAAATAATGTTCAACTGCATACACAAATCGATACGATGATGCTTAATACGGACAGCAACATCGGCGTCTCGGTACGACACAATAAACCATTAATCATAGTAACGCTTCCCTCCCTGTCTGTCTGTGTCTGTGTGTGTGTGTGTGTTTCATCGTCGCACGGTAATAGCATTAGCGCCGGAACCCGCTTCCCGATGATAATTTCTTCCGGTGGGCCGAAACGTCACCATCATCATCATCATCATCCCCAAGAGGGATCGTGGGATCGTGGGAGGCAGAAAGTGTCTGAAATGTCGCGTCACACAAACACACACACACAAGCAGGGCCCACGACAGACCAACCGGTCTTGAGACGGTCGGTTGGGCGAAAAAAAGACCGATCATCATTCAACAACCTGCGCCGGGAAGACGGATCTCAATGATACACATTAGAACCGCGGCGGCGGCGGCTGCGGCTGCTCTGTGCCAGTGGATTGGTTTCTCGAGTGGAGGCCTGGCCTGGCAGTAGCGCCATCGACGCCAGCCAGACCCATCCACCGTTGCCGGGGTAGTGCAATCGGACCGTCTCGCTAGCGCACTCGACAGCGCCAGCAGGACCCGTCCGCACAGCGCGAGTGAGAGTTTGCCGTTTTGTTCGCTTGCTTTCTGCTTGCGAGTTAATCGGTTTTCTTCTGCTACTCATAACCCGCGCCTGACTGTGGTACTGGTGTTTTTTTGTTGTTATTATTTGCTGCTGTGTCTGAGCGTTGATCGAACGCTTCCCATTTGATGGATGAGATGTAGTTTTATGGAGGTAGATGCTTTTTGCCACTACTCCAGGGAGTTGCCCCCCCCACAGCTCCTCCACAGCCGACCAAAGGGTGGCCGTGCATAAGAAATTAAGTAATATCGCGTAAAGATTTGTTCAGCAAATTACAATCGCCTGCCCGATAACATTGCTTGAACTGCTTCCAATAAATCTAATTCCGTTGCATTCCATTCTTCAGATTCCGCACGGGTTTAGTAATCGGGCGAACAAACAATTCTTCCCAATAAATGGTGCCCCTTTTTATTGTCGTTCTTGGACCTTATCCATCGAAAACTATTTCAGTTTGGCACAAACGGTAACTGTTACTATTTATATTAATAGCAACACAGAGTGGTGGTGAATACACAATGCAATGTGATTTCACCGCTCCTGGAATGGATCGCGCAGTGTGACCGACGTCCTGGCACCATGTTTAGCATTTTCTAGCGACGCATACCACGCACGGCGAGAGCCAAACCGGCTAGAGGCTAGGGCTTTATTTTATCAGTCAACAAAAATGCCTTAACTGCTTTATCATAATATCACTTCCTTTTTTTCTCACACACGATGGCAAGAACATTCTTTTATCATCTACTCCACCGAGACAAAGAAAGGCTGGGGGAGACGAATGGGGCGGGAAAGTGGGAACATATTCAAGGTCCTTATCGCGATAACAAATATTATTATTCAAAAGGGAAGACACACGAAGAAACACCAACAAAAAAAAGACCCCGCACACACACACACGGCTTCCCACTAAACCATATTGACTTGGGCCATGCGGAGGTGATGCTGCTGTTGCTGTTGTTGGTGGCAGTGCACCGGACCAATATGTGTCCTCGGGGTTGGGAAAATAAAATTGCAATAAAAATCCCTCTTCCTCGCATTATGTGTGTCTCTGTGTGTGAACGCAAAACAAATGCACCAAGAGTGTGATCTTAAAATTATACGATCGAAGCGACACTTTACCACCCCTGCAGCAGCTAGCTCCATTGGCTGTGACGCCGTGACGCCCAGCGTGTGCAAGGATTTTTGTGCCGGAAAGACACGGCAGACACGGGACACTGGTGGGGGAGAAAGAAGGGAGTTAGGAAGGTGTTGTTTTTCTTGGCGGATGTTCTGGTGGTGATGGTGGTGGGAAAAACTAACGACAAACGACCAAAGTTAGGTCGGTGCGCTCGAGCAGAAGAACCTTGAAAACCCCCTGGAGCGCTCCACCGCGCGCCAAACCATTTTGTGGAAGCGTTGTTTTTGTTCGTGTGTGTGTGTGTTTGTTTCTAGCGTTTGGAAAGCGATTTTCTTAGTTAGCGTAGTTTGTGTGCTGCAGTTTTGTTCCCGGGAAGGTATGGCAGTCTTTTGAAGGACATGCTGCGTACAGCGTGAAGCTGGTTTTTTGTTTGGTCGGAAGCATGTGTTCAGTCTTTTTCAGACTCAAACAGATCCTAACTTTGTGCGAGATTGAACTTCATCTCTAGGAGGATACTGTTTGTTACCCTGCAACACCCCATCATTCTTCAACAGCTCAGGAACGCTTTCCATCTCGATCGGTCACTCTCAGCAGCCTTCCAGCTTCCCATCATTGACATTGACGAGCTTCTGATGGGGCAACCGAAATCACTGCCGACACCGTCTAGACTGGAAGCGCCTCGCGAAAAGCGCGTCAGCTGATCGGTTTGCACTTGCCACCGCCAACTCACACGCAAGCGGGTAAGCGAGCCCGAGCGAGCTGCAATTATACCATGCTTGACCAGCGTCGCTTTTAAGGCGCTTCCCAAGCATGATTTATGGCCCTTCTGGTGCGCTATGGTTGGCTATGGACTGGAATCCATCGAATGATTGGTGGCTTCCAGTGCATACACACACATACACACAGAGTAAAGCATGCAATCCTTTTCGCCAGTTCGGTATGATAAATTACAAATTACTCGAACCGCTGCCAGCAAAACAATGCAATCCGTCATCGCCACTGCCATGGCAAGCGGATGTTTGAAAGAAAGTCCGGAAGGGGATGGAAAAGTTTTGCACAAAAAAAAAGAATTCCCATTGGCATAGAACTAGCGGCACCACGTCCATCCGTTGTCGTCTCGTTGTTTGTATTTGTGTGTGTGATTTGACGATCCGTAAAGGAACCTGAACTACCTTTTTGCTGGCCATTTTCCATCCCACAAACGCTCATCGGCAGACCTAAGATTAAAGGCAATCCGTAATTAATCCGCACGCCTTTGGGTGAGGACCACGGCCACGGTTTTTGCGGTTTGTGCGACTCATCACGCGCATGACGGCTCATCGGGTGGGTTTTGCGCCCGTTCCTTGCTTTTTTTTGTTTTGTTTGTCATGGGCCCATGTGCGCCAGTGCTTGCGAGTTTCACCACGGGGAACTTCCGGACACCTGGGGGACGCTGCGCTTTGCTTTGAGTGATTTTTCCCGGGGGTGTTAAATTGCATCTCGGAGGAGCAGCAGCAGCAGCAGCAAAGGCAACAACAATCGAAGGCGATCTGTCAATGAATGGCGTACAAACGTACACGGGCGAATCGTAGGTTGCCTGGTTCGGCCACGCTCAGCCACGCTCTGCGGTTGCCGGATAAGGTGTTTAATTATCCATTAAAGTAGTACCCCCGCTTGGCGAGGTGGAGGGGGGGGGGACAGGGTGCTCGAGGGAGAGGAGGCGTTTCGGTGTGTGCCGAGGTAATTTGAGCCGAGTGCGAAATCGGATGCAATCAAACCTACATCGGCGATGGCGTCGCCGTGTCATTAGCATTGGTGTGGCGGTCCGCACCGATTTCACGCCGAGTCGGTGGCCTATTTCAATCCCCGTGTGTGTGTGTTTGCGAGTTGCCCAACGCGTGGTGCAGTGAAGCTGTAGCAGTTGCACTTTGGAGCAATCTGCTGCGTCTGCTTATGGTAAGGAGTTGATCGTAAGATAGCTCACTTTGGGGACGAGGGCTTGGGATGAGTCCAGGCTTTTTTGGCCCGAACCGGTAGATTGGAGCGTGCCTTGGGGCCATTGTTTTTGATTTCGATGTAGATAGGCTCACTAAGCGCGGTGACCTTGAGTGTATCCTACATTGTGCTGGAAGATATCGCTTACTTGTAGTTAAATTTGTAACTTTATTTTCGACTCCAAATGTTTTTTTGTGAGCGCCTCAAGTCTTACATCTCAAGAGCTTTTCTGTTCTATCCCGTTCCCCAAACGAACCTGATCGATCGGGTATTGAATGCTCCACTGTGTCCAAGCGCGCGCTCTCCCCATGCTGTGTGTGTGTGTCATAAATAATGGCATTTTATTTCCTGTGGTAGCACACAGTTGCCACAGTTTGGCACGGAAGCGGCTGATCGCGCAATCCCAGACCAGCAGATGGTAGCAAAAACTCGAGAGAACCTCCCGCCTTTCAGATCTTCCAATTCCATCGGAAACCTTGAACTACATCCTCATCCAGAAGTTGGCCGGCGTCGCCAATAGTTGGTCTAATTTAAAATTTTATGACCCTTGGTTCCTACCCCCCCACGGGGAGGTTCTGGTTTTGCTAATGAGTGTACGAGCACTTGTCTTGTGTTTGGAGCAGCAGGGGAGAACAAGTGCATGGACAAGTGCATTCGACAAGCGTCAATCGATTTCGGTGCAAAAAGTCTCTCGCTTCTGTAAGCCGAACAAATGGCATCGAAATGTACACCGGGCGGACAACTCAATACCAGTGCCCCATGCCGGCAAAGATGATGTCGCTGGCGCAGATGTATCGTTTATGGTGCCACTTACCTCGCGGCGGTGCCAGCCAGCGAGCCAGTCGTTAATTGGATTTGGAGGATTTAGTACGACAAGGAATTAGTTCGGGTACGGGTACGGGGTCGGCAAATTGAGTTGTTTCGATCGTACGGGAAGATCGTGGGCTTCGGGATATTGCCACGTTCGGGTGGATTAACACCCTTCCTCCGGCATTAGGCACAGTTTTACGCGGTGGGACATTAATGTAGAAGACAATAAAGATACACGAATTTGGCACGGTTGACTCCTTTCGCAAGCTTCATAAATCTTTACTGCCGTGGCCGCCGTCGCCACCAAGTCTTTGCATCAAATCGGTCGAATGTTGATTTATTGGACGACGAGACATTTGGAAGGGGGGGACTGCTGTTCCCGGTTGCCCAAACCCCACCCCCTCCAAATCATGTATCGAGCGCGACAGGGTGTTTTATTGCAAACCTTACCAACATCTCAATTCTCCAATAGTGTGATGTGTTTGTTTACACCGTCACATTAAGAGCGTTGAAAGGGTGTTGTTAGTGGCATAATATTGACAGATCATAATTGAGCCAATTATCCCTTCCAGGAGCACCTTAGACAGTGGACGGTCTGGGGTGGGTGATATTCTAAATTGACCTCTGGTGTTTACATTGCATTCTACTGGAGCTGGACTGGAGCGGGCTTCGCAATCTTTGGCGTCATGGCACGCACGAGCCGTCCGATGTTTGTTATTCAGCGCCCGCGTTCGTGCGGGTTAGTTCGTACATTAATGGGATTGACGATTTATTTCGCTGATTAATATCCCGGGACAGTGGTCGATCAGTTTTGGCAGCTACTTTTAGGAGCGTGCAGCAACGAAAACGATTCACCTGTCCGTACCAATGACGCACGCAACCGTCTGGCGGTTCCTTACCGGTCATTTCGGGAAGCTTTGCTAGACATGAGGCATGTGTACGAAATGGAGGCAAACAACGTCGCGTGACGTGTGCCAGAGAATTGTTTTAATGTTATGTATGCCCCTGGTTGGGCCCTGGAATGGAATCTTGAGCGATATGAATAGATGGGCCCGCGCTTACGTGGGAAGATCCTAAATGATCGGCGATCCGTGCAGTGGGCCGTAAATTTGAGCTCCAATCGATCAATCGTTCATCACAACCAAACGCCAACCAATTAGCGTTTCCCGCGCCTTGAAGGTAACGGTTGAGCTGTGAGCTCCAGAAAAAGGTGTTTCCTCACCTGCGTGCGTACGATAAGGTCCAGAAATAGTCCAACAATGAACCGCGAGGGAAGGGTAGTTATTTATAGGTCAAAACTCGCACGTTGCCCATACCCCAAACCACTCGGCAATGCTAAAGGTGATGAAAAACAGCCCCAATCGCGGGTCACGTCACGCGCATCTGCTTACGCCAAGCAAAGGTATGCGAGGAATGTGCCTCTATGAATGAGTTTTCCAGCCGCCGGAAGGTGTCTGCGTGTACGCTGTTTGCGTGTTGCGGAAACCCCGCGTCGTAGAAAGGTTCAATGAAACATTGCACACGCCCTGTACACACAAACAAGCGCGCTCGCAGCATCGGGATCGGAACGGAAGTGCAACGTGCTGCACCCTCGGGGCCAGGTGACATGTTCCTGTGGCGTTTGCTGGTGCAACAAAGTAACTGACATTGGCCATCCCAACCCATCTGCGGCTGCGTTTTGCCTGTGCTGAATCGCAGCAGCAAGAAAAAGGTATTTGGATTTACACTCCCAGCTCGCGCATCGTGTGCGTATCCGTCTGTGTGTATGTGTGTGTGTGTTTGGCATTCATTCTCGCCCCAGAACAAACACACGAATCGACGACGCATTTGCACTATTGTTGCACTATTATTAAAATTCCATAAAAGATAATTGAGATAAATTGCGACGCGGAGTGAAACAGCGGCGGCGGCGGCGGCGGCGGCGGCCCGCGGGTTAATGTTGCACATGTACGCGGCCTGTTCGCACATTAGCACCACTGTCGTCCCATGGTGGATCCGCCATTTTTCCTAACACCTTCGTCCTTCCCTGTTATTGTTGAAGGGCACCAGCAGCAGCAGCGCCTTTTCCGTGTCGCGTAAAGTCGGCGGAATGGATCCCGGTGCGAAATGAATGGCCGTGATTGATAGTATGGGGCCTGTTTTGTTACGATTCCGTATGCAAATGGGAAATGAGCTGGTGGGCAAGGGGAGTGTTTTTGCTGCCGCGATGGCAGTGTTGGCAATCTGCTCTAATATGTTTCTAATTAAAATGGAACGGACAAATTGCGAAAGGTTCACCAGCACCCCCCCTTCCACGAGACTGAAGAAACCGACCGATGGAAGGTAATAGCAATCGGAAAGCATTCCTGAAACGATGGACACAACGGAAACTCAGCTGACACTGGGTGCGAGTGTGTGTGTGTGTGTGGGATGCTATTCCCGTTTCTCCCTCGGCCAAGTGAGTGGTTTATTTTGGCAGCTTCCGTTAATGGAACGCGATCTTGAGTTGAGAGGGAGGGGGAGGGAGAGAGGAGAGTTCATCAAACCGGTCATTGCGACAGCTTTGGTGTGCTTTATGGTGGAAGGAAGTTGTAAAAGCCGAGCAGAATGTTGTTCTAATGGTTTTGTGGTGTGCGTCGTTTGTGGTAGGAAGTAGTGCTCGATCTGTCTGGGAACAAACACGATCGACAGCTTTCGAAGAGGTCGATGACGTCAGTAAACAGTTTGTTGGTTTTAATTGGTCTTTTGCAGTGGCGTTCGGAGACGGTCGCCATAGTGCAGCAGGTAAGCGTTAGGAGCTGCTACGCAAGAGGACGTGCGATCGAATCTCTGCCGACTTGGATGGAATATGGATAAAAGTTAATAACTCACCACGGCTCTTTTGACCCACTTTCTTCGTACTTCGTGGTGCCTGGTTTACTTACATACACCTGCCTTTATTATTATTACACCAATATTTAGAAGCCAACGCCATGTGGCGCAGTCTCCAGCCCGGGGTTAATTGCATCGCAAATGTAATTATAGACAATCAGAGGATCAGTTTTCTATCCGCATGCGAGACTTGCCACTTCCCTCTCCCTTGCGGGGTACCTGTGTACACAAGGCGGTGTTGGCACGAATTTGAAAGTTTGCAAAACCTTGTAGTAATGGCGCCACCTCCACCACCAGTCACACACAGCTCAGCAACGCTCGTAATAATCAACAACAGGCAAACCCGGTAACAAATGGCAAACCCTTTGGCGATCGATAAAATAATACCGAGCTCTCTCATACATCTAGTCGAAATGCAGCGCGCTCCTATCATGCGTGACATTTTCGTGTGTGTGTGTGTGTGTATTTCGGGATGCCGCCGACGTGCCCTTTTTCCTTTTTCGGGGGGAAGTCCAGCCAAGCTGTGCCGCAAGAGAGGGCAGCCGCCGATGCGTAACCTCCGCACGCGCGCGCTCGCGTACGCACACACGGTGTAGCGACACAAACACGGCCCGGCCGGATTTAGACTGACGACGGAGACGACGACGGAGAAGTTAATCGCCGTTTGGCGCCCTTTGACAGTGCCGGGACAGTGCCGTTAAAGGGCAAACCCGGTGCCGGTGGCGTCCAATTGCGTGCGTGTGTGTTGTGCTTGTTCGGTTTGACATTTTCTCTAAAACCTCAACTGCCGGCTCCCCCCCCCAAAAAAAAAGCAGCAACCCAACACACCAAGATACCAATTTTCCGCCAACCGACCGGTGCATGGATCATTGTCCTCGTCTTTACGTTTGCTTTCCTTTGCCGTCTGGCGCAGTCGTGGCCAAAAACAGTGGCGCTTAAATGCCTTTGCAATTCCATGTTTGCATTCGCGCGCCGCATCCTTTGCGGGATGATTCCAGCAGCCGTGGGAGAGGAGTGTGGAAGCAAAACAACCTCGACAAGTGAAAAGAACAGACAGCGGGAGAGGGAGGGAGCAAACAAAGAGAAAGAGAGGTAGTTGCATGTAATAATTTTTCACCAAGCGGTGCGGTGCGATCGATGATGATGATGATGTTGATGTGCAGCACGGCGCATCTGGCGCGACGACGGTCCCTGCCCAGGCAGCGTAGCAAAGCAGGTTGAGGCAGGGTTGCTTCTGGTGGCGCTTAACAAGTTGTTTCTGATTACACACACACACACATACACACGCACAAAGATGCACAGAGCAGCCTGCTTCCCGGTTTCACCCCGTTTAATAATTCCCGATCCTGTTACGCCGCCGCGGGTTCACTTTCTCACGCAAAACCCCAAATGGAAAAGGACGCGTGGATGATGATGATAGCGTTGATGATCATGATGATGCGTGGTCGTCGATCCTTGCCTCTCTTCCGGGTCTCCTCCCTTCCTCTCGGTGTCCGCCGAATCAGGTTCGGCCTGACGCCAGTGGCTCAAGTAAGGTTTCCATATCCTCTCTCGATCGCTTCGAACGGTCGTCGTCGTCGTCGTCGTCGGTGTCGTCGCCAGAAGCGGGCGCCACAACTGGCGCTACACACACGCACGTACGGAGCAACCCGATGCGTATATTCTTCTCGGTTCCTTCTCACCGTCTTTCAGCTCCCAGAGCACAGAATCCTTTGCCGATGAAGCTGACAGACAGAGATCTTCTCTCCGTGCGGGTTTTTTTTCATATTATGTTGACGGAGAGCAGTTTCGCTCGATCGAGTCGATCGAGCAGCCGCGCTCTCGGAGGTTTCCGGGCGGGGTGGCCGGGGTGCGATTTTTCAATTCGAATTTTTGGCCCACTGCCGGCGATCGCGACTGCGAAGGAAAATACGGCAAACGAAAGCAGGACGGAGTTGGCAGAGTGTGCGTGTGTGCGAGCGCGCGCGCGCGCCTGCTTTCCTCCCCGCATCATGGCGCTTAGCGCTGGCGTCTTCGTTGTCGTCGGCGGTGGTGGCGGCGTCAGTGTACGCGAGACGGCAGAGGAGCGCCGGGGGACAGATCATCATCGTCGTCAAACGATAGATAGGAAGCTGCGGCGAGGTGCACGTCCCAAACGATGATGAGGCGCGCACTGCCACACGCTTCTTTTCCCAACTTCCCCGTTAGTGCGCCCGACCGTATGTCTGACAAACGATCGGCGGAGCCGGCCTTCCCCTCCCCTTCTCCTCCTCCCTCCCTCCTGGTATGAACGATGATCACGGCGTCCGCCCGGTGCTGCGCGGTTGTTGCGCTAAAGATTTAAGGTTAACTGACAAATAAGATAGCGACAGGCGGGCAGTTTTACGTTTGGCGCCATGGCGAGGGATGGAAGAGAAGGGGGGAGAGAGAGAGAGCGTGTTATGGGGTGGGATTGGGACGCGTGAACGTGCAGGGATCGACGATCATGAACCTCACGATCTGTGGCGCGCGCGCTCGCAGTTGTGTGAGTGTTTTGATCTCTTCTCGTGTGCTCTGTGTGTCTCCTCGACTTCAGCCACCGGCGATCACGGCGTAGCGAAAAATGAGAAGAACGAGAAGCGGGAAAAAAAACAAAAAATAATGCTAGAAGGAAGGGGGCGAGAGGGGGGGGGGGGGAAAGTACGGGGATGGGGTGGGACACTGTGGCACCCTCTCGATGCCATACCCTGACCCCAGCAGTTGTCAGCGGCTGCGAAGGGAACGAAAAGAAGGGAATCTTAACGTGACTTGCTCTGGCGACGACCACAACGACGACCGGCGACGACAACAAGCCGCAACTCGGGTGTAAAGGGGGGGGAGGGTTGCTATGTCGGCGGCAGCTCGAGCATGCGCCGAGCCTTCTCTTACTTGTGTGTGTGTATATATTTACGAGCATGATATCAGAAATTAATTTTTCATTTTCGATACAATTATTTGCTGTTGGTCTGAGCATGTGTGCGTGTGTGTGTGCATACATAAACCGTATGGAAATATCGGGATGCGGAAATCAAGTGCCCTTAGGGCTCGAGTGGCGTTTTGCGGTCGCCGTAGTGTTACGCCAATGCCGGCCGGCATTTCACGACGCTGGCGATGAAAACAAATCCACGGCTGGCACGGATGCAACGGCGAGATGATCTTTCAGATTGAGAAAGGCACGTGGGGACAGCGATCTGACAGAGTCGATCAGACAATCGAAGTTGGTGGGAGATTTTTGGAAAAAAGTAGATATGTCATACGATATCAAAACTTATTCTGAAATATTTGTATGGCACAAAGACATCCCTTGCCGTGTTTGAAGCCCGTATTGGAAGTTCACAAAAGAGCGTCCCTTAAATCGATACGAGTCCCCTTGTTCGGAAGGTGTCAGGCATTTCTGTTTGTTTGCTAAGCCTCACCAGAATTCCACGATTTCGGCCACCTCTAAGCTTCCAGCAACAATAACAATCGGGAAACACATCGTCCTGTCACGTTTCCCTCGTAAAGAGTTCAATCAGCAGCGTGCACAACAAACGATCAGTTCCGTACGTGCTACGAGCGAAGTTACCTGAGCTTCCGATCAGCAAGACACCGGAACCTTTACCCAATACCCTACGGGCGAGCTGCCAACTGGAACGGCACAGGGATTAAGTGGCTGGCTGCGTGGGAATTTTGACACATTTTTCTCGACCGGGCCAGGGCAGGTAGGAGTAGGCCTGTTTCTCGGAACTTGGAACCCATTTTTATGTGGATGATCCGTATCGGAATGCTACCCCAGGGATGCTGTGAACGTACTTCCGGCCCATGTCCGGCGCGTTGGGAAGTAAGCAGGAGAACAAAGCCTCTCCTCACAAAGGCAATAAAGGAGCCGGGTGTCAGGGGGATTGAAGGGTTTTGTTTTCCTTTCAGACGTGCTTTAAGGCGGTGAGGTTTTTTTCCCCTCCGAACCGAGTGTTCTTCATGGTAGCGAACGCATTGGAAAGCGTCGAGGTGTGTCCCAGACAGAAATGTTTGGAGAAAAAACAAACCACATGCATATGCCGCCGGTTATGATTGGACGTTATCTTGCTTCCCTCCATTTGGTGTAGATAAGTGATGGATTTTTAATTAAATGAAATGTAATTACCCAGCGACGCAGAGAGAGAGAGAGCGAGCCGGCTTTGGAGTCCGCGCCACCTACATTCACGCCAGCACGCGATGCCATACAGCGCCCGCTAATGGTTTCGTTGGCGGGAGGATTAGAGTTTGAGTAGGTTTTTTTCTCCTCCAAAACGTTAAAGCGAGCGATGTCGCTCCGGGCCGAGACGATAAGCCTGGCGACGGAAAGGTGGTCGTAATCGAAAGTGCGGCAGCTCTGGCGATCCGGTCAGCTCGGCAAATGTCCAGAAGTCGCCGATCAGCTGATCTCATACACACCTCGGAGAGCGACCTGTTTCGTTGCGCACTGCGTTAAACCGTTTGTGTGTTTGTTTATGCCTGAGGTCGATTTCGGGGGTTATTTTTTCCTTCTGCTGGTTGCCCCGACCTAAAGTAAACGATTTCACCGTGCTCCGTGCTACCGCTTGCGCGTAAATAAAAGCGAGCGTCTCGTCGAAACCCATCACGACGTCCGGTTGATCGGTTTGCACTAGAATGTGGGGATCATAAAATGATCCGCGCGGGAATAACAACTACCCAACCATCCGGGACCAGAGGGGTGCCACAACACGGTCACACAGCCACATTTATTGGGTGGCGCTATTTTCGAACGATCTCTGCCGCGAAGAGTCCTTCTGTTAAAACTGGATTAATCCGTACCGTCGTCGAGTTGCGAAGTTCGGGCGACGCCGAGAAGCTGTCTCAGAGATGAGATCCTCGGATTATCCTACCACACTGCAGTGATATTGGCCGGATCTTGTTGGCTCAGTTTGCACGCCGAGTTGATAATTATAGTTCACGCCTTGCATCTCCCAGAGGTACGACCCAGTGTGCGACGGATGCCGTACGCCTGGTTGCAGTAATGTTTAGGGTCTTGTTTTCTCTCTACCGCCTTCTGGTATGTATCGCGGTTGGTGCAACATGGAGGAATGCAACTCGCAAGCGAGCGAGTGGCACATTGCGAGCCATAAAACGGGTGTCGTCAAGTGGTGCAGCTATTTCGGTATGGCGTCGGGGCGCCACAATTTAAATTGACAATGTGTCAGTATTTAAATAGCTAAACTTCTGCTAGTAATAACCCGAGCACGGCACAGATTGTGCTGTAAACGTCGACAAATGGGAAGTCGTTTGGTGTGTATTTTGCGTCCGTTATTGCTAGAGATTTGTTGGAGTTTTGTTGAAGGGAGTTTCTGGAGTTCGCCTAGAGTACACAAACCTTTATGAAATTGTTGGAATAGCGCCCAGAAAACTTTCACCTTTGCATTCCGTCAGGTGTGTCGGACCAATTGTGGCCATAACCTCCATGCACTGATCATGTCGTACGATCGCTCTACCTCAATCTCGATCGCGTGGAATTCGAAGGATACAGTATCGATCGGCCCATTGCCACGGCAGCGATCATTGCATTGTTGTTTCCATTGTCTGCAGGTGTCATAAATCGATTTAAAAGAATGTCACATGGAAATTCATTTCTATCGATCTTTTTACTCCCTTTCGCGTGTCGCACCCTCCGGGGGAGGGGTGGAGGGCGCGCTGGTTGTTTGCTATCATTCAGCCCCAACACACGTTGCACCTCAGCACGGTGTTCGTGTCGTGCTGTCTGTACTTTATCAAGAATTCATCATTCGTGGTTGGCCTGTGGCACGATCGACACGGCACACCAGTGCCTTTTTTTTTGTTTAGAGGTTTGGCTTGTCCAGGGAAGGGCAACTGCAACTAAAATGAAGGGGGTCCGGGGGTCCGGGGGACCTCTCAGCCCTCTCCCAAGCTCCCAAGCTCCCAAATGCTGCCAGGCTGCACACTTGGTGGCGACGGTAATTTGCAGTTGTCTCACCGATTGTTGGTGATTTATTGCGATTTGAATATTTGAAATCACGAACTGCTTTGATTTCCTGGAGCAACGGAGTTCCTCCCACCCCAGGCCCACCCCAATCTGCCTGACTGCAAGATAACGGCTTCGTTGTCACACCAAGTGACACACCAAACAGGGGCCCGCTGACGGTATCGGGTATCTCGAAAGTCCGTTGCAGGGGGGCGCGGGCACTACTCCACACAATGGTTCGCACCACACGTTTCAATCAAATCGGACCGTGCATAAATGTACATATATTCATCGCGATTGCTGGCCCCGTGAGCATCATCACCTTGCAAATGAGATGAACAGGGGGCACCTATTCTCACGATCAACAGGCACGCCACGGAAGATCCTTTCGACGGCGGCCTGTCCCAACAGACCTGTCAAGTGTCAACCCGCGCGCGGGGCAGATTAATGGCGTACTTAGTGCCGATAGAGATTTTGATACATAAAATTGAGCGATGTTACGTGTCGGTTGGTTGGTGTTAATTGTTTCGTTAGCGGAATGTCACCACCGGCTAGTAACGACAGCTTGACATGCGATCTTTGTACGCGGAGTGGACGGAACTGTTGGAGCACGAGTACTTCCCCAACAGTGCACGCTCGCTTTTTTTTGTATTAGCAGCCAGTAATTAGAAACCATCAACAAGCCGAGACTCCTTTTAATCCTAGACGCAGACCGGTAAAGATCATATCGGATATTACTTCTTACCGCACAGTGTTTGAGATGGGAAGGATCGCTTTGATTGAAGCTAACAGGCCGCTTCAACAGATGCTCTCTTGCGCGCGTTCTCGAGCGGTGCACGTTTGAAGATTTATGGTACAGTAAACTGAAGTAAATTGATTACGCGAAGGTTAATTTAGCGTTGATGTGTGTGTGTGTGTATGTGTGCGCAAGGGGGCTCGTGCAAGGCCTGGCTTTGGCGTAAAAAGGGTTCCGGCCGGCCGTCTAGACGCCGTCCGCCTGCCCGGAGTCGATGAGTTGTAATAATTTGCAATAAAGGAATGGATTTGTGGATAAAATTTATAATGCACCCAACCTTCCCCACTTTGACCGGTGGCGGTGCGGGAGTATTCAAGAAGCTTCATAAAGCGATCACCCCATACCATGCCACGCACGCCAAAACAGATCCATTACACGAAAACGGATGATGACAGCACGCCAGCAAAACAGCAACTCGCTGGGGCGATATGATGGCGCGCTTGGAGCGTTTCAGAGGTTTCGAAGGCATCGAAAGATGTTTGTTATGACGCAGACCGCAACGAATCGCATCCCCCGCCAAAGTGTGGAGCTGTGGACGGCGGGCCTGAAGGGGTGGCGTAAAATGTGAACGCTTTTCCAATCCATCAAATTATAGGTCATGACTCAAAATTGATTCTAGATCGGATTTTTATTTTTAGTATAACACTCTACTCCGGTTCGTTTCCTGAGCGGATTGACGTTCCCAGCGCGTTCGGTTCGGTCGTCTTCGTCACCGTGGTCGTGGTGGTGGTCGATCGAAACGTGACGTTCGATCGGTGGCAGATTAAGCTTCCACTGAGTGTGTGTGTGTGGGGGTGGGTTGCGGGATGGGGCACAAGGTGCGCCATTGGAAAACAATAAATTTAGTTGAAATTTATGAGTCAGATAAAGTGTTGTGATGAGAGCCAAACGGGCATTAAAATCGGTGCCGGTTGATGATGGACTGGGTAGATGGATTTATCGTGCAAATTAAACTATTCATTGACTGAGTCACAGTTTAACGGGATAGATGGAGAGGAAATAAATGAAATCGAGAGAGAAATAGATCAGAAGTATTAGTTGAATGGATTTTTCGGTGGAATGTTATATTTTTGAGAATAAAAAAAATTGGTGTTGGTTCCATGTCTGTAACAGTTTAAATCGATGGAGTTGTTCCGTCTTTAGAACTGGCCGAAAGGAACAATATGCTGTCATAATACTGTACATAAAAACCTTTCCGCTACAAAACATCAGCAATTCTTCAAAGGCAATAGTAGAATCATAGTGGTCTTGGCACATCCGCTGCGTCACCACGCTCTTTTGGCAGCAAGCCGTCGCACAATGCACACACACATACACACACTCATACAAAGTATCGGTAGAACCGGCAACGACCGATCTTCAGAAGCGAATAATGGTTTTACAATAGGCTCAACAGATTAAGATCTAGCCAAAGATCTATCGGCTAAACGGCGGTGCCCATATACGTCGCGCGTGATCCGCCTCTGGTTAGAGCGCTCTGGGGCCTCTGGGACGCTGGGAGACCCAAGCGGACACACGGCTTTACGACACACAACACAAGCACACGCCTCGCCTCCCACAATTGCCTGGTTGGACAGTGTTGGCAAGTGTGTCTAGTAATCTGTGCCGCGAAGCACCGGCAATTTGACCGAAATGGAGTGACAATCACTCTTGGCACGACTAAATCCTCCACCTCGTGGAACGCTTTGAGCCATTCATTCTGAAGAAGACGCGCGCACAGGCACGGGCCGAAAAAAACGGCACCGATGCTGGGACACTCTCGTGGCAGTGGGTTGGATTGGTCAGCTTCCTGGAAATGGGAAGTTTCCACCAAAATTGGGCGTCCGATCCGATCCGGATGGTGGTGGGCAGCGAGACTCCATTTTGGACGCCGAGAGCCTGGTGGTAGGGGACCGTAATTAAGCGCTGTGCCCGGTGGTGGTTGGCGGTTGGAAGATGCGCACAACGGCGGTCGACAGATTCGATTGCGTACGACGATAAGAGAGATCCGTACGGATCAGTTTACGGGAGGAAAGTCCGATTTGCTGGACCAGCGATGGGAGCAGGGGGGTATGGGGCGCGCATGGTGAATACAATTATGGTGCTGGCGGGCGAATACTGGTTTGACGCACGGAAGAGTTCTGCAAAAGGGCCCGAAACGGCGCGCTCGCACTTTAATGCATCCAGCTTTCGAAGTATCCCCGTTCCATTTGGGACGACAACCGATTGGACGGCTGACGACGGAGGCCCGACGGAAGCAGCAGCTGCGGACATTCGGGACAGCCCGTTAACATGGCTCCAGCATTTTTGCCGGCGCCAGTCCAGATCCGAAACGGCGACCACCAATCAGACGGCGCGGGCTGAGATATTTGTGGCCTCGGTCGCGGCTTTGCCGTGGCGTCCGATTTCGAATGTCTCAATATTTTACCTTTACGGTGGAGACTTCGGCGATCGTATCAGCGGGTCGTTTGTGGCGCACCGCATTTGGCTGATGGAGCGGGCTCGGGTCGTTCAGTTTTAATGCCACTGATAGTGGCGTGGTGGCTTGCGTTGACCCCATGGGGGAAGCCGTGCATCTCTGGTGGGAATAGTGTGGTATGCGCGACGTTCTGATGGGGGGATGCTTTCAAAGCGTTTAGGAGAATATGCATTGGCCAAATGGATTCTAACCGCTTTGGAGAAAACAGAGCTTGCGGGGATAGCAAGAAGTCGAGTCATCCATTTTTGAAGTTAGGTACAAGTACACTGGTGGACATAAAAATAGGAACTTTTTTCTGTGACCGAAAGACATAGTTCTTGTCAGAAATATTTGGTAGCCCTGAAAAGGACTGTTTAAGTGGTTGTTGGGAGGAGGTGTTGCGGTGTTCCACAGAGCGAAAACACATTCTAACGGTCAATGTGGTGACCGTTAATCGCTATCACTTCCTGACAGCGTTTGGCCATATCGCCGATGAGCTTACGGCATTCGCTTCTGGGTATGCGTTTCCACATAACCTTGCAGCGTGTCCATAGATCATCGGCTGAACGTGCAGGCTGGTTCTTTAGCTGATGCTTGCGAGTTGACCACAGATTTTCAATCGGGTTGAGGTCAGGACTCAACACAGGCCACGGTAGAACTTGCACATCCTTTATTCCACATCCAAATTTTTTTTCCTATTTTTATGTCCACCAGTGTACCTCACAAAATCTGTGTTTTCCTCCATCTCTCATTCTCTCTATCTCTTTATTTATCTCTGTCTGTCTCTCTCTATCTGCTTCTCACTAACCAAGAGATGACTTCAGTAAAGGTCTGCGCGTGACTACGAGGTCCAATGTCCAAAATCCTCCGGGCGGGTTGTCCGGCAAAAATCGTTTGTTAGTCAGCGTTTTATGGCTGATTAAAAATGCGACGCTCGCTATTAGATTAATGGTGTCGCATTTCACCATTTTGGCACAGCCACACACAAGAGGGAGAAGGAACTGGGGGCGCGTAGGGGGTCGATGGACGCCTCGATCTTGTGAAGGAAAGCAGGCTCTTCCGCCGCGCAAGATGCGAAGGTGTGGCATACACACCTCTAGATACATATAGATGTATTTTTATACTCCGAAACCTCCGATTCGCGCGGCCCGATGGCACCCAAACCACTCGGCTGGTGACTAATAAGGCTCGACGGTGTGCGAGTGTCTGAGCTTAGGTTTCGCGTGTCGGGACCTTGCCTTCGTGGGACCATCATCGCAGCAGCATCATCATCATCTCCGTTGGCAGAGGCACCCTTGACGGGAGTCATTCTCGTGGGTGTGTGTGTGTGTGTGTGTGTTAGTCGAAGGTTGCCTGCGACGCCGCGGGTTTGGACACTAGAGGTGACAATTTTCACAGCATGTAAGTGTGTAGCGATCCCGCGTCGTAGAACGTGGACGCAAAGGCAATGAATGAAGTCGCAAAATGTGTCTTTCGCGCAGGCGAACCACACGGCAAGATAACGAACCGATGGAGGGACGTCGGCGTGGCCGGGATTAGAGCGCAAATGGTTGTTGTTGTTAAAGTTTACGATTAACGTATTAGCTAGCGCTACGGTTGACAACTCTATTAAGCGACAGGGCGTGAGGTTGGAATAGATAAACCTGTGCAGCTGAAGATGAAGGAAGCGAGCTCACGAGACATGTCAACCGAATTTCACTCTCCAAGGCAGGCAAGAAACGTCGCAGAAAGGCTTTTAGCGATTTCCGCTTTACTTGATCGGTGGCCGGAAACTGTGCGTCGCCGCAGCAATCATTCACCGCGAGCTCGTTGATGTGGATCGCAAACATCAATTTCGTGTCAAGAGTGTGCCGCTCGAGCGCAAACGTTTATGAAATCATTCGCATCAGGCCTGGGAGCGAGCGCGCGCGTAACGCTCGGTTAAGATCGCTCATGAATGGGTGCTCCTCCGCAGCTTGAACCAAAATCGCTCTGTATGCCTGTGTGTGTGTGTGTGTGCCATCTGCCGCAATTGTCCCCGCGGGGTCGTCAGGCCGGGCACACTTATCTTTTCTGACGGACGCGTGTGCCAAAAGCGGGCACGGGAAAGGTGTAACAGCCAGAGCGAGGTTCGTTGGGGCCGTTTTTGCCGTTGTTGTTGTTTTAATTCCATGTTGACATCACACGCGGTGGCGGCGGCAATCTCCCTGCTTGTTCCGTTGTCCATTGCGCGCACACACACACAAACACTCGCCGGCTCTTTACGGCGACACACCGACGCGAAGTACACGCCGTCGTGGCCCCGGGCACGTGGGTACGATCTGGCGCGCGCGCGCGCCCGCTCGTTCGCTCGCAGGGAGTTTAAGAAAGTGTGCACATACCCCCGCGAAAACAAAGCGAAAAGTACGGGAAATAAATATACCAAAAGTGATAGAGAGGGTGGGAGGAAGAAGGGAGGAAGAGGGGGGGGGGGGGAACGAAAACGGGGTGAACGGGATTTCGGTTTTAAATGGATGAATCGCGTATCTCGTGCGGGTCGACGCGTACGCGACCGGCGGCCCCCGGATGCGCAACGAGCGGCCCACGCTG
The DNA here is from genome assembly GCF_943734735.2 of Anopheles gambiae. Classification (NCBI taxonomy): domain Eukaryota; kingdom Metazoa; phylum Arthropoda; class Insecta; order Diptera; family Culicidae; genus Anopheles; species Anopheles gambiae. The sequence goes on along the minus strand of NC_064602.1, from coordinate 3,858,501 downwards.
TCCCGCACAAACACACACACACACAAACACACAGAGGGAGAGCATTTAGTTTTTACGACTTGTGGCCGATTTGTTGGGCTGATTTCTCGCGTGCCGACGACGGTAAGTTCCGATCGGACGCGATCGCACGCAATCACGCAATAAGGGAACTGTCGCAACACATACTCACGTGGTAGTAACAGAACTAGAAGTAGTAATAGAGGCGACCAATAGAAAGGGACAGAGGGAAGGGGGGGGGGAGGTAGGGAAGCAGCTCCATCACTTCATTCATAGTGTGTGGTGTGGCATATTTTTCCAGGCTTTCATTCATGAAAAATCCCGTCCGCCTCTGGTCGAAACGTCGCGCTTGATGTGCGCCTCGGGTAAGACCCGCATACGCAAGCATATCATATGCGCCGTTGCACCGATGTGTATGTGTGTGTGTGGAGGCATTACTGCAGCCGGGGGAGAAGTGGAGTGCAGAAGATGCCACAGCCCACGAGAGGAGCCGAGGAAAGAAAAAGTTTGTGGCGCCGGTCTCAAGTGTCTCGGGCCTCGCGCCAGTTCGGATCGCGCATTAGGTGGGAAGTGCTGACTGCTGCGGGCACACAACAATGTGTCTCGGCGTTTGGCTGTGGATGTGTAGGACGGTCCAAACCAATATGATGAAGAAGGGGGGGGGGGGAGGGGGGATGAAGGGCCACCGACCGACGGTGGTGAGGCCACTTCCAGCAACGGTACGCCTCCGGACTGATGCTGGATGGTTTTTGGGCCGTCGCGATGGTTTCGTGATGTGATTATCTTCCTTTAGAATTTATTTCATTAGATGATGAGTGGAACTGTCTATTCCGGGAAGATCGCCCCGATTTGATGAATCTTTGCGACCGGAGCTATGGCCACTTCTTGGAACGTGCCAGCGGTAGAATTTATGGCTCGGCCAGCACAGCTAAATTGTTTGTCAATGTTGTACAAATTAATGTCTGGGAAATACAGCAGCTACAATAACGACAATAATTCTTTCCTTCTCTCGCTCGGTGCCATTTTTCAGATGAATCTAATGATGAAGCTGCTGGTGCTACTATCGTTTCTGCTCGTCCACTCGTCCGGCCACCGGATACAGCTGTCCGACTCGATCCTGGACATCATCAACACCCGGCACGTCGAGCAGATACTGGCCGAACGGCGGGCGAACGCGTCGCGCGAAAACGAAAAGCGCTACCTCGTCCAGAATGACCTCGACGAGGACGTTACCGAGGACGGTGCCGACCTGTACCAAACGCCCGAGGTGGCGCTAGACTTTGATTTTCACGGCCGGCGCCAAGGTGGTCACGGATCGCGCCACTCCGGTTCGCCCGGCCATGGTCCCGCGCTCCCGCACAACGGATCCGGCGGCAGTGCATCGTCGTCGTCGTCGTCGGGCGATCTGCTCGCCGATCTGCACGCCTACCGGGGCGACAAGCTGCTGAAGTCGAGCAAGAACGCACTGCTGGTCACGCGCAAGGAGTATCTGAAGAAGGACTGGTGCAAGACGGAACCGCTGGTGCAGCGGATCCGGGAGGAGGGCTGCCTCAGCCGGACGATCGTGAACCGCTTCTGCTACGGCCAGTGCAACTCGTTCTACATCCCGAAGTCGCCGAAGCGCAGGCGCCACCACGCCGGCAAACCGACCGTCTCGAGCTACTCGGTCACCAGCCGGCGAGATCTGGCGGACGGCGGTGGCGTCGGCGGGGGCGGTGGCGGCGACTTCGAGGACGAGGATCTGACCGGGCCGGCGTTCCGCTCGTGCGCCTTCTGCAAGCCGAAGAAGTTCACCTGGATGACGGTGACGCTGCGCTGCCCGTCGCTCGTGCCGCAGCTGCGGCGGAAGCGCATCCAACGCATCAAGCAGTGCAAGTGCATCGCCGAACCGCTGAACTAGGAGATGGGCGTCTGTGTGTGTGTGTGTGTGCGTGAAAGAGCAGTATGTATGCGAGTGTGTGCGTGTGTGTCCGGCAGAGTGAAGGTTAGGGTTACGTTTTGATTAGTATTATTGTTCGTACGTAGGCAGTAGCTGTTACTATTATGTTTTGCCGTCGTTGTTTCCAACCCCGAGCCCGATCCAATCTCCCCACCTTCCAGGCATTTGTGCACTTTGGAGCCATCGTGCATCCAATTGGAATGCGTACGGGGAAACGGGGTGCCGGGGAAGGGGGTGGAATTTTTAAACCATAAAGCGCGCTGCTATCACCATTTTAGAATTTAGTTTGGAGCCATCTTTGTTGTGAAAGGTGAGGGTTATGTTGTTGTTTCGTTTTTATTGCTGTACGATATGAACCAAGCAGAGCAGAGAGCGAGAGAGAGAGAGAGAGGGAGGGGGGGGGGAAGGGTAGGGATGGCAGGAGACTCGAAACGAACTGGAACATCCTTGTCAGTTAGCCCCCATGCCATCCCTCTCGAATGGTGCGCGCTGGCCAACCTTCCATTTACGTCCATTTGCGCACGAGCACGAGGCGTTTGTTTTTGGGACGTTTGGGCCGAAGATAAAGTTACCGCGAAGTGGTGGGCCGCGCCGCGGAAACCACGCCGTTGGACATCCCCATCCCCCCGGCCGTCCGGGGGTTGAGATCCACCCGTAGGAAGGTGGTAATTTTCACCCCGCCGTTCGCCCCCGGCTTTAGCGCTTAGAATGATGAATGGTGCGCGAATTTGCCAAAAGCGAACCTCGAGCGCGTGCGCATGTACATGTGGGCATACAGCGGCGGCTCACCGTGAACAGGAATGGTCACTACCTGGCGAAGGGGGGGGGGGGGGGAGGAAGCCCCCTCTCATGTGGGTCACAAGAACGAGAACCGGTGGTATTGCCCGTTTGAATGGGATGATGTTTTAATGAAACGTTTTGCGGGTAGAGTGCACGGGAGCTAAAGAAACCCCCCTCGTTTGCCGGATGTTCTGCCGCTCTGTGGCAAGAGTCGGAGCGATGCAGTAACTGTCCTTTAGTGGTGGTAGTTTTCCAATAGGTTCCAATGTGCAGCGCGGCACACAATAATGAGCCGCAAAGTGTCTAGTAATGAGCAGTTGGTTGCGGCACCCCCGGCAGCTGTCTATCGTTGACTCATCGCCGGTTTGCAGTGTGCATCACTATGCTTCCTGCATTTGGCGCACGTGACCGCAGCCGCTGGATTGATTGGAGCTCATTCATTCGGCTTTATGCCCCTCCCCCTCCCCTGGCCGGTCGGGCCCGGATGAGTGATCGCTTTGTGACGCTAACGCGTTCGCGCTCCAAATTCAGCCACTGCCGCGTCTACTGCAACCACGGTACGTGCCCCGTACGCCGTCCATGAACTTGGAGCACTTGTATCTCTCTCTGTCTCTCTGTCTCTGTTGCGCTCATCCCACTCTGATGTCATGCTTTGGTGGCCGATGAGCCTCCGAACCGAGTCCGCATCGATCGTCGATGAGATAATCTTCCGGTTCGGAGGGATCATAAGGTGGGGAGGAAGGGCTCCTACCGTGCCCGGAGCGAATAAATTAGTTATGATTGGATGAGGTGAGCCGCGCGGGGACGGGTGGAGAAGATGTCACCGATCGGCAGAGGTCGCAGATATGTGTGCTGGGCCCGCAGAAATCGGATAGACTCTCGCAATGGCGGTGTTAATTATGGACGACCGTTCGACTGCTTTTTTGGGCCCGTTGGACCCCTCGCCTCATCTTTGGCTGGGGGTTTTGCTGTGCTCGCTCCTTGGCTCAGTGGCCGCATGTATCGGATTTCCGTGCCGCCAAAACGACGCAATAGGTCGGCCGGTGGTACGGTGAGTCATGCCGACGTTTTGGCATCGCACGAGCCTCCTGCCGCCGAATGGTGCCTGCGCGCGAGTAATTCTGTCACCAGCGTCTGCATAAGTCACCACCCAGCAGCAGCAGCAGCAGCACACCTTCGCTGTGGTGGTGGTGTTGTGCTAAATTTGTGTCCAAAATGCGTGTGTTTCTTTTTTGGCCGTTGGTGTTGCGCGCTCACATCTGTGTGTAAGCCACACGGGCAGTCGAACGGAATCACCTGCATTGGCGAGACCGGTCGGCCGATGAATCAGCACCGCTGGAGTTCCTGGCGCGGAATCGGGCACGCGGGCGGCAGGGTTGCTGATTGAGCCGGGGCGTAGATCAATTATCGATCGCGACGGGAAGCAGTCAGCCAGAGCGCTTGCAGTGCTTTCCCCGCTTGCTGGATGGCATTTGCAGTGGCATCCGTTTATGATGCTAATGTGTGTGTGTGTGTGTTTGTCCTGTGCATGAGAGGGGGGGAATGCAGGTTTGTAAGGTGATGGAAGCCTTTCGGGTGTGTGAATTTATGTGAAATGATCTCCCGATCGTACATCGATCGTTGTGAGTAGCGTGGGATAGCTATGCACAGAGATGGATAAGCCAAAGGATGGAGCGCGCCCGCACGGAATAGAAGCATAAATAGCACACACACACACACACACACACACACACAAATAAACAAACAAAAAGAGAGAAAGAGAGAAAGAGATGAATGGAGCCAATAACAATGATAATAATAAAACATGAAATAATGAAATCGTAACCACCTTTCTAGTTGTAGTGCAACGAATATTTATTGTATAGCGAAGCCGAGAACAAGTAAAAAAGGAGAAAGCAAACAAAAGGTTTATAAGCAGGAAAACGAAGAATTGTGAGTCGCAGTTGGTAAGAAATATTACAATCATACAATAAAAAACGCATAAACCATGTAGAGGAAAGTGCAAGGAAAAGTAAACAACACAAGAACACGAATGAAGAGCATTGAAAAGATGAATGTTAGCAAAGGAAGTGTGTTTCGAGACAAAGTACCAGCAGAAAAGCGAATCGAAATGAAAACACGAACGAAATGCAAACGAGAAGCTAGCGACGAGAAGTTCCAACAAAACAAGTAAATTAGGCAACAACAAAAAAACACAATTGGAAAATCCCTTAATATTAAGCCAATGGCACATATACTAGAGTGTGCGCGTGTGTCTGTCTGCGTGAGTGTGTGTGTGTGTGTGTACTTTTTTGTTATAATTTAGTCAGGTATTTATCGCAACAACAATAAGAAGAAGAAAAAAAAGGAAAACGAATGTTCAATTAACTAGCAAATGGATTCAATTCCATTTCCCTTCAGTTCCCGATTCAGTATTTGCAGTATTGAAAAGCTACAAAGCTGTAGAATGCAGCAGCCGCACACATACACTGAAATGATCGTTGTTCTTGTTCCATTTACATGTGCGATTGTTGTTACTCTTGCAGAACGCGCTGGTGGCTTTTGCAGTGGTAGAGTTAGTAAAATAGTGTGAACATAAAACAGCAGAGAGGAAAACAGAAGTCATTTAGCTTCCAGAGTGGCATTTTCAATAAATAGGAAACGATGTCAACTGCTAACGTTTGCTTCAATTGGTTGTATGCTGTAAAGCATAATGATTTGAGAAATGTTTGTGTAGGTGTGTAGAGCAAGCACAGAAACAGAACAAAAAACAGAAACAAACCACTCCAGAAAAACAAATCTCTGCCCAGTCTTCGGAATCAGATGTTCCTACCAATTGTAATATTTAATTAGTTATCGCACCCTGTTGTTTGTAATTTACTTCATCACGTGCCCCTCCAAAAAAAAAGAAAGAATGCTCCCCAGCACAGTAATTGGACCAGTTGGTATGATGGACCGGTGTGCAACAATTAGCGCGCTGAGCGTCATCGCGGGTTCGAACAGCAGCTGGAATGCGTGTGAGTGTGAGACACCTTTTGAGGTGTTGGAAGCACTTGGTGGTGCAGTAGTTTAGGAGATGCCACGTGCGCCCAAAGTCCCAGTCCAGTTGTCGAGGAAGGGCCGTACAGTCCGTAGCATGATAAGGCACATTTAGGGCGCCGAAGAGCACAGATTTCTTGAAACATCCATGCTGAGGAGGAGCAAGGATGCTGAGCTCTTCTCGGCAAGACAAGAGCTAATTTAATCGAAATCGGTTAAAAGGGAAAGCGTTCGCAAGTTTTGGAAGCGCGTAACGCACTATGTGAACGGTAAAGTGTGGAACGAAACTTAATGATGCTGTGAGGGGAGACGTATTAAGAGGACAATAAGGAAAGCAAACAAACATACACAAAAACACAAAACAAACCATGCACCCACAAAAACAAATACAAACTACAAAATGCAAAATAAACCCATTACTAAAAGAAACTTAAAGCTTAAAGTGTGTGTGAAGAGATACGAAAGAAGAAGCTTCCGAATTGGGAACTGTAAAAATGTAAGTAAAAATCAAGCTTTACAGCTTCCCACCGGCGACGTGGTGTCAATCGAAAGAAACTATAACCCGAATTATTAGCATTTACCGCAATAAATCAATCCCGTTCTGCCCTGATTGGGCACCAATTTGCGATCTCCTCCTTCTTCTGTTGCTGCTGCTGCACCCCAAACTGCACTTTGCAAACACGGGCGAATGGGGCGAATTGTTCGGTCATTTGTGTGCTGCTACCTGCGGATGTGCTGCTACCAGCATTCCCTCACCATCGTTTGGGGCAGAAGGATACCGGCCGTAGCCGCTTATTAAATAATAATAACCAGGCCGCAAAGCAGAGCTCCACAGTCGCCTTCGAAAAGCAGACACAATGTTTCGTTCGTGCGGTCGTGTTTTGGGGAGAGCGCCCGCTACGAAAGAAGACATAAATGGCAGGACAGGGTAGGATTCCCCGAAAGTCCTGAGCGCAACCAAACACGCACTCACGCACACAAACACACCGCCATCGGTCACTGGTTATGTTTTTTTTGGGTTGGGGCCCTGAAGAATGGCGCCTAAATTGCGAAAGAAGACTTGGCCGGTCTTTCGAACGAAAGAGGTGAAGAGAAGGAGGGGCTGAAGGGAACACGAAAAGCGCTGTGTAAAGGGCCCAATAAAACATCTGTCCATCTGTGTCTTCTGGCGCTGGGCTCTTGATGGTATGCTTTCGGTTTCGCCTGCCGAGCGCGGTTCTCGCGAGGGCGCCGTGTTTACCAACAAGTTGGCGAGCGAGTGTCGATGCAGTTTTTGCAGGGTAGCTTGCAGGGTGGCTGGGTAAATCTGTCTGAGTCGAGCATCAGTTCAGTTGATGGGTAAATATTGTTCGGAAATTGATTTTCCCATACGAACGTCGTGATGAATAATATCCGAACACTTGATTGAGAGGGAAAGATAAGTAAGTGTTCTGTCATCTGCTTGAATGATATGTTAAACATGTCATTGCCGTGCTTGGACTTTCCCAGCGCCATCAATAGGACATCGTCATTGGATTCGTGGTAATTTCGTACACTCAGCTATTGTTTTGCTCCAAACAGTGAGGAACCTATGCGGGGGAAAAAACAGTCTGGTTAATTAATCGTCACTTTCGGACTGAACGGAGTCTGGCCTAGCGGCCACGGTTGACATATTTATGCTTAATGGCGCCCGATTCAGGATTCAATTGCGCGGGCCAAAACAGCTGTCGAGTGGACTGTAGATTGAATTGAATCACAGTTTCACAATTCAGCATTACTAAACTGCCGTACTCCTGTTCTTTTCTTTGTGTGTTTGCTTCCCTCCACCACAAACAGTCAATGTGTCTTTCAACGGAAAAGGGCACATTACTGCAGCTGACTGCATTCTAGCGCCGGTACAGTACGTCTCGCTGCCGTGGCTGAGCAAATCGTAGCAGGCGAGGGAAAAATGCATAAGCGCTTGCTTTATGAACCATAAAATTGTTGCTACTGGAAACGCACGCCACTGGACAGAGCACAGCCCCTACAGACAGACACACACACTTAGTTGACGTGTTTCGACCGAGCTTATCACTTTTGGAGATTAAATTTTTGGATTTTCAGCAGTGCATTGAGAGCGTGTGTGTGTGTGTGTGGAAGGGATGAGAGGAGTAAGTTAGTAAGTTTCCAGTTTGGACGTTTTGGAACCAACATCATCGACAGGATGCCTCGGCAACAACCCATTTCACTGTCTGCTTGTCTATTGCGCACGACTGGGTTTTGAATGTTGTTATCATTTTCATCCCATTTGCTGGCGTTTGGTTGATCGTGAAGGATCAGACCCGCTCACATAGGACAAAAAAGAACCTACCGAGTTGAAGTTGAAACAGTGAGGTCTGGGACACACAAAAAGCGGTGAAGCAGTATCTACACAATTTGTACTTTGATTGCTTGGCTTGCCTGTTTTTGAGTAAGTGTGTGAGACAAAAGCAACAATATAGAAGCAAAAAAAATGGTACAAAATAAAATACGCACAATCAGCGACTCTCTGCTCTTCTTCATCGTGCTCGGTCCAACGATTCCCCTGGCTGGATGCGGTACGTGAGTGTGGTGCCGTTTTGCAGCAGGGCGAAAACAATTTCCGTATCCATCGACACCGACGTCCCCGTTGGCAGTCTGCTCCCGTCTAGTGGCTTCATAATTTCGTAAGTTTTGCCACCATCGTCAAACTCGTTGATGCGCGCCAGGGCCCACCGGGTTTCGCGTAGTCGCGGCTCCGACGATTTGACTCTCCGGGCCGGTGCTGCGTTCACCTTCCGCGCATACCGTTGACCGTTCTGCCGGCGAGACTGAACAATTGCGTCAATGATAAGATCTAGGACGAACACGAAAAGGGGGTGGGGAGGAGAAGCTCTTAAATAATAGTACGCCGGATCGCTGGATGATAAAACATTGCCCCGCACTGCGTCTTACCCATCTCGTCGGGCGATAGCTTCGCTGCTGGTGGTTCGAAGGTTGAAGGGGAGGGAGTGTTCGGCTCGAGCGGGGGTAAAGTTTCACAGGACCGGTAGAAGCTGGCACTCCGGACCGGCACTCTGGGCGTATCTTTGCACCTTCGAAAGCAGTCAATCATGCGATCCACTCCGTAGAGCACGGAATCGTCCAGCGTTGGGCCGAAAAGTTTCAACCGCAAATCGTGCAAGTTGACACCGTTTCCACTCATAGCTTGTGTTTGTGTTTATGGATAGTTGAACACCAACATTGGGAAGTTTATTACGGTTGGGAGATAAAAAAAAGAAATCACTGTTGATAAATTTTGAAAATACAAACAACAAAACAGGAGACCGACTGTTTTGCAGCGCGAACTAAAACGCGAACGTGTTTTGATGAAAGTGGACTGTCTACGGTTACTTGGATATGTGTTGCCGCATACAAGAGAGTTGTGTATTTTCATCTTTATTTAACATTTTAAGAAAGGCACGAACACTTTATTGCATTGAAAAAATGTAAACAAAATGGTATCAAAACATACACGAAAAATATTTCCTCTAAACTGCAATCAAGAATTCAATATACAACAAATTAACGCTAGGGTGTAACGCTTAGTGTAACATTTAGCTAAGACACAGACCCGCGTAACGCTACACGGTTGCCATAAAATTAAGCTTTCGTTGATATAAAAGCGTACTGCACCCCTAAAGCAGGGTTAGTGTGCATGTTTGTAGCTGTTGTTTAAGCTTTCGTGATTCTCCTGTATTTTGAGACTACAAAAAATGTGAATTGATGTAGTATTTATATGTTTTTGATGTTTTTTTACTTTGGCATTATACTTTTTGTGAACAATTATAACTGATAATTGCCATCAAAGGACGATGATTATAATTTACCTGAAAAGTATTATTCACATAGGTTTTCTGACAAGGAATTTTCACATAGGTTTCTCCTTCCTATATTGAGGTATTGCACAATTAATTTGCAATTGGTTCATTCGTTGTCTGTTTCATATAATGTTTCATGTGAATATGATTCATTTGATGCACATAGAACTGTAGCCACCTAGCCGTACTTGTCAATATAATGAATGTATTTAGCATAAAATTACTATCATAAAATGTGTGGTAAGGTGACATAAATCAGATAGCTGTCTGTTGATTAAAATATTCAAGCAGCTCTGCATCATAAACACGTACAGCTTTGATTTATTCCTCACGCATGGAAAGTTCCTGCAATAATCATAAAGAAAACGACAATTCGTTCATTATTGCTAGTCTACTCAATGGTGCGTAGTGTTGATGCTAGTGTACAAATTAAATTTCATCTTGTAGTTAAAATACAGCTCCACAAAGCGTTCTAAAGAAAACGTAACAAAGGCATTTAAAAACAAAACTACCAACACTTCTGCGAGAGTGTTGTGTAATCGAAAAGCGAATCCCACTCACTCCAGCAGAGGAAAACATTTGAAACGAAATGAAGGGTTTCAAAAGACCCTCTTTCTAAAGCCCTCACCAAAAGAAATGGCAAAAAGCTTGCCAAACCACGACTGCCCAAGAAAATCGATACACGAAACCCAGAACGATAATTTTCCCAAACCCAGCAAGAAAAGCAGCACGCAGTATGGCGCAATTCGAAAAACGTTCTTGCTGTACGCAAACGCTCCACTTCGTGGTGTTCTTGTTGGTTCCTTTTGGCCTGCGTTGCGTTGTCGACGCTTTCCATCTTTGCTCGGCGCTCGGGCAACCCAGCATGGCAACCGAAAATGGTACCCAGAATGTATCCATATCAACCCGAATGGGGGGCCATTTCTGGGGCAACTGATGCGAACGTAACAATTGCGTTCGGGCAGTACATAGAATCTCACCGGAGTAGGCGGAGTTTAGACGAGCAGTGTTGGTGTAGTAGCTGCGACAGCACCGGTCGTTGAGAACGGCGGTGCGGTGCAACGGTGGGTGGACTTTTTCACAGGATTCGACCATGTGGGTATGAGTGAGATTGTGCTGCTGTAAATTAGTTCGCAGGTCATTAAAATGTGATTCCGACAGCGACAGCGGGAATTGCAAATATTGGGTGTATTTTGTAGAATTTCAAGGCTGTTGCAGCAGCTGCTGGCGCTGTGTTCCAATGCGCATCCGTCAGTGTCTAGAAATGATGGCCGAGACACGAGTGGGTACAATTCTTGTGAGTGCATTCCAATCGGAGTATAGTTACATAAGACATGCAAATATAAGATTCACTGGAAAAGAAATTAGAAGCCATTAGAATGCGAAGGAGTTGGCTGGCAGTGATTGCGCGCGGGAGTGGTGTGGGCTTCCGAGTATGGAAGCAATCTGTAGAAGAAGTTTAGATGAAGCATAACGAGCGAATTCTTGAAATTTTTGTCGTAAGTTTTACATAGAACGTATAAAATGTATAAAAGATGAATACTAGGTACGTCTAGAGCTTGTTACAACGAATTGAGTTAATTAAATTCATAAAACAAGTGTAAATGCATGATATCTAGCCATCAGACTGTTTTTAGATGTTCGATGTCACAAATATTTAATAAAAAGCATAGAAAATCGGTATACAATCGGCTGCTATGTACTCATTATTTCTTTAGGAATTGTATGAGCCAAATCAGTGTGGTATAAGATAAATATCTTCTTCAATATATGTAATATTTCTTTATTATTGTTTGAGTCTTGGCGTTACTTGATGATTTTTGGTGTACTTAGGATGTGTTCCATAGTCCTCTCTACTTACAGCACATTTTAAAAGTCTGATATGCACATTTTTCTTCATTTGTAAACCTCTTTCTTGTATTCTGTTTGCGCTAGTTATTGCGTCATCGCAAGCAAATGCAAAAATACTTTTTTCCGCCTACTTAACTCCATGTTAAGTTACTATGGAAGCGATGATATGGTCCAACGAGCTTCAGCAATGCACTTTCGCCTGTGCCCGGGAAAACATCCCGGGAGCTCTATGACAACGTATTGAAGAAGGTGTATCAAAACATTCTTACAAAATGCGCTTTAATCGTTAGCACGTAAATAGTATTCGAAGGGGTTGCTATACCAGCAACAAGCCTAAAACTATGAGAACGTCCTGCCGCTGTTTAATACCTTCAAGAGCGTACCAATAGCTCTTGCTACCACTCATTTCCCTCTATCGACATTCTCATCACATTCCCCTTGGATGCGAGAGTTAACACTGGTTAAGTGACTGTTTGAACGACTTTATTAACTTCCGCCGTGACCGATGGAAAAGATTCGAGCAATGTGTTGTCAACATCCTAGTCCGCTTGTTCCAGGCCGAATCAAACCATCAACATCGCCGGCCTCGTGTGTAGGGTTCATTCAATCGTTGGCAGCGACTTTTGGCGGGGACGAAAAAAAAGAAAGGATGACGCATGATGGTTTCCCTTTTTGGTCACGTGGTCGGAGAAAGAGAAAAAATGAAGAGAGATATTACTCTACTGCGTGTGTGTGTGTGAGTCTCCTGTGTTTGTGTGATGATGTTTGAGGAGAATAACGAGGGTTGTGGAGTGAAGTGGCAATAAGTTGGCACCAACGCTGCTGCTTGCAGATTGGGACGTCAAAGGGATGCCACGAATCACGAATGCCTTGGCCGCGTGTCGGTTTGCGATCGACTGGAACGGTGAATGGGGAAATGGGAAGGGGGCAAATATAGATTGGAATGGATGAAATAGAGCCAGAAGCGACGAGCGTGTCTTGCAAAGCGAAGAGCATAAGAACGTTAAAAAAAAGGTGGACACGCAGTATTTAATCGAGTGTGGCACACTGATAACGTTCGAAAGAGAATTGGGTATGCCTTTATTAGAACGAAGCGGTTTGTTGTGCGCTGCGATGTACTATGATTGATAGTAGTGTTTGGTGTGTTGCGCTGTAGTACAAAACATCCCCCCAGAACGACGCGTACTGTTACACGATGTAGAACATGCCGTTCCAACGTAAGCTAGACTACCGTTACTTTCATTAAGCGACCAAGAATCGATAACGCACGACGCTTCTATCGTGAAATGTTTTTGGCTGGCAATGCCGGCAATGTGAGACAGGAAAAACACAGCCCCTCGATAGCACGTTTTGCACGTGAGTCAAAGCTTGCAGGCATAGTAAAAGGTAGGACAAAACCTACTTCTGATACGGAAACCCGCAGAGGATGCAGTAGATCCACCGCGTGCTTGTGCCCGATGAAATTGTTTACCCGTCTGTTTGGAGCTACGGTCGCGCACGCCCTTTCCGATAAAAAAGCAGCTTACTTAAGCCGCAAACGCACGCCGCGGCACGTTTCAGTAGACAGTTCAAATGTGTCCAGCATGGGTCATACGGTAGCGGCGGTCGGTGAGTAAGCTATCTCGTGTGAGGCGAGTAAGTGTAGTCTTTCAGCCACTCCCAAGCCGTGTGTTGTGTTGTAGCGATGGTGCGATCATACGCTGCAGTACTGTTTGTGACCGTGGTGCTGCTTTTGGACGTTATTCCGGCTGTGGAGCCGTCGGTCAACTCGGTGGAACGTGTGGCCACCGTCGAGCTGCTGCCGAACGATTTGATCCAGGTGGACCGGGAGCAGGAAGAAACGATTGCCACACCGGTACAGGTGATCGAGAAGCATGTGGCGAAAACGTGGCAAACGATCGTGAGGCAGATGCTGGCTGATACGCGCACAGGGATGAAGCACAAGCGTACACTCGGCGCACAGCCGAATACTCTAGTGGAAGCTGTACGTCTTTTAATGATGCTGTTGCGTAAGTATGGTAGAACGAGAAGCGTAGTGTAAGAATGTGATACGTTAGTTAAATTAATAAAATTTGTTTCCCTCTTCGGCAGCTTTCATTCAAGCAGGACTGATTCCGCTTCCTGTATCAAGCTTGCCAGTTCAGCCCGGTGCCCTACCGGTACCAGATATGGCTGGCGTTATGAATAACCCGTTAGCAGTAGCTACAGGTGCCGCATCAATGGGTACTGCAGTGGTACCGCCAGTAGCTGCCAGCAATCCTTACACTGGCACAGCGTCCTTCCCGGGTGGTTCCAGTTTGTCACACACTCCCAACATGCAAGATATGGCCACCGGAGGGGTTGCTGTGTATCCGGTTGGTAGTCCTGGCTATTCACAAAGTGGTTCTCCTTTGCCAGGTTTTGGAAGTGCCCCTCCACCGTCCGGCTCTGTTATATCGGGACCTTCAATGATGCCTGGCTCTGGTTCTATGTTACCTGGAGGCACTAACATGAGGCCGGGACATGCTGCTGTAGGTAATGTTGCTACAGTAGGTTAGCACGTCCTTCTAGTCTCTCTTAGAAGGTTGATGTTAGTGTAAAAAGTGTTATTTTCCGTAGGTCTTCATTAATATTTGCAACCTGTTTTCGTTAGTAAACAGGTTTGGCAAATTGGACCAAAATGTTAATAAAATAAAGTAGGAAGTTATAAATGTTGAACCGTTACCTTTTTGTAATGAAATCAGGAAATTCTTCATGTTTATTCACATCACTTTAGAGAAAAAAGGTTTATTTGTTTTTATGTCAAATGTGAAGTTAGATCGTCAAGATGATGATGGCCGAGTGGTCTATTCTTCAGATGCTTTGGATTCTACAATGCCGGATAGAATTTGTTCATAACTGGATCGTTTTCCTTTAACAAGATGACTAATTATTCAGCTGTTTAGTACTGAGAAGTCTCGACATCCAGTATAAGCCGGCGTCTTTGCACCGTAGAAGTTAGATAACCTTCATCTTAACTTAAGCTTGCTGTAATAAATTGCTGAATAATACACTAATAAAGCAGTTAGAACAAACGTTTAGCTATTATTTAAAGCAAAATATTTGATTGGTTTTGTCAGAAATTTTAATGTATGTTAAATCTTTGATATCTTCTTCTTCTTCGGCACTGCAACCGTTGTCGGTCAAGGGCTTCCTGTACCACTACTGGGGTCGACTTTCAGTGACTTATTTATTACCATAGCAGGATAGTTCATCCTACATATGGGGTCACGTTCCATTCGGGGCTTGAACTTATGACGGGCATGTTGTTAAGTCGTACGAGTTGACGACTGTACCACCAGACCGGCCCAAATCTTTAGCATGAATCTCTAAAAATCTCATTTGTTACTATTTTTGTTAAAAACTTATCTATTTTGCATCCCTTACAGCTTCATAGGTGGAAGGATAAAAAGTATATGAAGAAACAAGTACAAATTGATAAAAAATACATTTATAAATATTATTACGACAGCAAAATCAGGAAAGAAAAGCGTTGTCCAACTATATAGCACGAAGCTTGTTGATACATCAACATGTTTAAAATAGATCGCCCCATTGTTTCAACACACAAAGCTTCTTTTGTTTCCCTCATATTCATGTTTCAGCTCGATGAAAGTTTCATCACCTTCATCTATCGCAAAGAACGTAGAAGGTGACATTTCCCGCCCGATAGCACGAGGTACACATCACTATTAGCTTGCAGAGAACGGGAGAAAAATACACGAATGCTAAAATTAACCTGTTTTTCTGATGTATTTTTTACCCATTCGTGTGACGTTTAAATAAAGTCCACTTTTCCATTAAACTCGCCGTCTAGCCGGTAATGTAATTTCCATCAACTTTCTCACAAACGCACAAAAACCAGACAGAAACTGGTGTGAATGTTTAATAGAACTGATGTCGCAATGAAAAGAGCAGAAAAAGTCACCCACTACTACTACTACTATTGGGTTCCTTTTTTTTGCCCCACTAGGTCCGAAAATCGTGGGTCGGAAGCCATTGCGGTGTGCTGGAAACGACCCAGCCACGGCAAATTCTATCGCCATGGACAAAAACGTTATCTTTTTTCTAATGAAATGTGTGAAAAGCACGCAAAAGTTAGCTGAAATACGGTTGTACATAAGCGACTGCTGGAAGGATCCTTCTGGTGTGATTCGAGCTCCACCTTCGCTGTCTTTCAGGATTGGCGCAAACGGGTGGGCCCATTATGTAAAGGTGTAGTACAAACAGGGCCGGTAGCTACTGTTGCCATTCCACGGAAAACATGGGCCCCGAGATTTCGGTTGCTTCTGAGTGGCCGTCAAGGTTTTGTCGGTATGCGTGTGCGATGTGGATGTGGGTAAGGAACGATGCTCCAACACGAGGAGCCCTGCAGGGAAAGGCAAAAGGTGAGTTGTCCGGGTGACGCATGCGCTGCTTTGTAAAGGCATCGAAGTAGGCTAGAGTGGGCGAGAATGTCCCGAAGGAAGAAGCGAGAGAGCAGCTAGTCGTCGGGTGAGCTGAGTCGACTGTATCGCTATTTGCGGGAAGATGCCAGACAAGGACGATCTGGAGCGCGAGCACCGTAGCCAGACGATTGCTGACCGTCGTCGGGCTAGTAGTGCGGTGTACCATTTTCGTAGCAGCTGCCGTGTGCGTTCTGCGGAGTCCGTTGCTGGCAGTTCAGTTGGATGCAAGCAGACCATCGGTGGCGCTACTAAGCGGACCATCCTTTCCATCCGGGGTGGGTCGCCATTGCCTGGGCGCAGTCTGTGGTGAGCTCCCGGGGTCCTTCCCGGACCCGGTGGACCTTCGGGTAGGGTCGAAGTGGCGGTGGTGGCGGTAGTGGTGGGTACGGTGCGTCCATCAGGGGTAATGTAGTGTTTGCGTGCGTGTGCGAGTGTGTCGTCGGTGTACGGTGGGCCATTGACCGGGCTGGTGTTTCCGGGGTGCAGTGTTAGGGCACCGTTCTCGAGTACAACCCACAAACCAATGATGCTGTGTGCCGAGGGTGATGCAAGCCAAACGGATGGATATCAATGCAGTTGTAGCATTTCGACAGTGCATTCGTCCCAGTGCTAGGTCAGTGTGCGTTCCGTGTGTAGGTGTGTGAGGTGTGGTGTGGGCTTTTGGCTAGGAAAACAACCACGCTGCAGAATATCACGAGGTGTCAAGTTATTCTGTAAGGTACTACGATCATCCTCGAAAAAGTTCTCGAAAAGAGCTGCCTAGAATATCCGGCTCCGGATAGATTGGGTAAGTATTGCAATTTTGGTGAAAATTGGGGAGTTGGTAGGCATAAAAAATGGTCCACGAATGTCCTGGATAGTTTGCGCAGACCTTAAAAAATGCTTGGTGCGCATGATCAACCTACCGGGAGGTCACAGAGCATGTCCATTGTTGATCATGTCGCTGTCAGGGGAGCCATCTTGTGCAAAAGTGTTGTGTAACGTGTAAGAGTAATTGGAAAGGAATGGTTTAAAGAAACGAGTCCCGGAAGTAGTCTTGTGAGAGTTATGCAAGTTTCTTTCTTTATTAGTGGAGATAGTAGCAACACAAAGTGCACAAAATCTGTAGTTTGAATTAGAGAGACATTTTCTTGGGAATTCTTGACGAAACAAATAATCATATAATTGGAATTATGGAGATAGAATCTGGATAATGGATATCTTATTTTTAACTGTGTCATCTTTAATAGGAATCGGACGCTGACGTCATTATAAGTCAAGACCTCTGTAGAGCCATCAAAGAGGTTCTCATTGTTACACATACATAAGTCATAAGTTCATATAATATGTGGCTGGCAGAGTATGATGTAAATTCAATTCAAAATATAAACATACATAAGATCCTGAGCATACCTTCAAAGTGCGTAGTAACTTACTAAAGAGTCTGTTGTTAAGTTTATTCACATCTAAAACCTTTGTTTGTTTTTATCTCAAACTCTGCAGCTGCCGGATTTCCACCAAGATCATGATTCGGGGCAGCACTGCAGACTAAAACCACTACACGACCGTGCAGCTCGTTATCGGCTTCTTTGTTATCAGACCGTCAGCACATTAGCAGCTTGCCAAAGCCTGCATTACAGCGGGAAAACCACGGCATAGGCCGATAATCAGCACCTGAGAGCACACAGAGCCCTCCAGGAGTTTCCCAGAGCAACCAGACACGGCCACACAAACGCACGATGCCAGGCTTCGCAGATATCAAGGACCGGGCGTCCAACGTTTTCGGTGGGTAAGTACAATCCGTCGTCGTAGTCGTCGAGCGAAAAACGGCAAGCATTAGTAATCCGGATTTGGGATCCACTCGAACGCACAATGAGCGTAGCGAGCGAGCAAGCGAGCGATTGTAGGATGTTTTGTTGTACGTATTGGGGAAAAAAGCATGTTATCTTGTATACCACAACACGCAAGTACAGCTACCCGGCTTGCGTTGATCCGATTTGATGCGCCTATTGCGTTTTTGATGCGTACAATCTCGAGTCTCAAATCACTTGAGGAAGAATGCCCAGTTATGAAGGAAAAGTTTGATATTAAATTGAGCATTGCAGAAACATATCGATATAGGACACGCTTCATTTGTGAGCCTTCTCAACGATTCTCAGCTTTGAGTTTAGCTCATTCGGTTGGAAGACAAAACAGTCTAATCTCCGATCGAAAAGGGTGTATGTTTTAGATAAATTAATGAAAGTTGATTATATTTTTTTCGTTCCATTTTGTAACTAGCATCGGGCGGTGTTTCCAATTGAGACACAACTACATCGACAACAAGGATGTTCCTTCCCAGCGAGGCTATCAATTTTAAGCGGATTGTACCTCGTATCTCCTAACAAAGCCAAGGATTTGTAGCAGTTTTAAACGTTTCACTGCTTGGACTTTTGCACCCGGCCACGAATTCCCTGCCTAGACTGTGCGGGATTTGTTTATAAATGACTAAAGTACATGTTTCGCTTTCATCGGTTACGCCCACTCTGGTGGCAAACTGCTTTGCATCTCTTTGCATCAGTGCTGCAAAGTGCTGTGGGTTGGGCTGGCTGCTGTCCCTGTCGCCCTGTTTAATAGAATTTACTTATGATAATACCTCCTAATGGGGATCCTAATGGGGAGATTATTTACCAGCGCAACGGATGCCACGAAGAAGGGGTTTTAAAGGGGAAGAGGGAACGGGAGCTGCTTACCACCCTCCCGAGGAAAGTGTGACTAGAGAACTGTAAGGTACAATATCAGCATAGACACGACGCACACTCACAACAACCTCCAAACTGCTTCTGGGCGGGCGGGTTCGATCGGAAAACGCTGCTGGGTGGAGTCGGCACTGACGGTTGATGGACGCATTTTGAATTTAATTAAGCAGCCGCCGAGTACGAGGAAAGGGTGTTACCATCCATCCGGGTGGCACCGTTTCCGGTGTTACTGTGTGCACTCGAACGGGTCCCGCAGATAAAGAGATTTATGCACAAAAAAGGCTGTGCGAGCTGTGTGGAATGAATGGAATGGGGGATCTTTTTTACAGCGCTTTGTGTATTGGTAAAGAAGTTGCAAGGAGCTGTAGCTTTAGGGCACTATTTAATGAAGCGAAATCTGTGCACGGTTTGTTATTAGCCTCTTGAGCGGCTAAATGGTGAGCGGAGTACTCGCTGTTTGTTACACTTTAAAAGGACATCCTCGGGGCTAGCTGTGCAAAAGTATTCGAGATGCGTCAGAAATCAAAGAACGGTTCATAGGCCCTCGTCCAGGCACTTGCATGGGAGGAATATAAATATAAAATATGATACGGGTTTGCGAATGGAATTGAACATATCCCAAACTGTTTGGGGTGTTTGGCTACGCGCCAGCGATGATGACTTCATCTTAAAAAAAGGGAGAACCAATGATAAAGTAAGTATGGCGTGTAACCCGTGACAATATGAGCCGCGACGCCACAACGCCGCATCAAACGGCACGTGCACGCAGGCCAATTTCGTTACGGTACGGTTGCACTAATGCGGACACTATGTTCACAGCTTCCGTTTTGATCCGGCACCAGTGTGAGTGTGAGTTCCTGTTCTTTGGGAGCAATACTTTTAGCTTCAAGCGAGCCCACGATTTGTATGTTTGCCACACCGTTCGTTCAATAGTGAAGTTCTAATTCGACCCCCGGAGAACAATTTGTTTTGGTCGTATCCTGGTTTGCTCCGTCCGTTTGAGTTGAAGGAGAAACAATCAGTAGAAGTTTTTTGTTTGGAGAAGTGTTTGGAGGCGTTAAATCTTCCCCCGCGGGGATGTCCAACTTAAGCCACCTACTGAGCTGTACTGAGATTTATGATGGCTTACTTCCTTCGTAGTTAAGTTTGATATCACCAAGTTGTCACTGCTTATTGGTTGTCTCTTGGTGCAGTACCTTGGGTTGATAATTTAATTTAAATCCTCATAAGTTCTGGAAATACTGCTCGTGGTCTTCTTCTAAAGATAGAGCGTTCTCTTCATCGATTTATTTATTATTCCTTCTTGAAAGCCCATAAATATTCAATCATTTGTACGATACTGCCTATCAAAACAGCGCTACCTTGTTTTTTTTCCCCATTTTGGTAAGCAAAGCCACCACCAAATCTGGCCGATTTCCCACTTTCTCCGGTCGCATCGTATTGCAGCGGCAGTAGAAACGATTTATCATTTTGACTGACCGGCTCGGTGGCGCCAAACTGATATCTTTGCTCATCTTTCCCTCCCCTCCCCACTGGTCGAGATCTTTGCTTTCTCGACGATTCTCGCGCGACCGAATTTCCTTCTTCGACCATCACCATCGTTGCGAATAGAAAAAAGACTCAACAAAACTGGCACCGCTTTTCTTCCGACGGCACGCTGGCGACAAGAGCACTAATAACCGATGTTATTCCCTTTGCTCGGCCAGAATTGGTGAGGGGTGGCGGAAGGTTAGAGATGATCCAAAATAAAGTCATGTTCTTGCTTTGCAGTATCACTCCGCAGGCAGAGTATCACTCCCTTCCCCGTTTCGTTCATTCACGCAGAAAGCTAGAACTATTCGCGTAAGATCTTCTCGCTGGCGCGGTTCCAAACGTGGTCGGGCCGTCCGTCCGCAACCATAAAAAAGAATTGCCAGACTTTTTGGCGAGACTGGCGACTTTTTGGCGGCACCGTATTCTAGCGGCTGTGTTTGTGCGAGTCGAGAGCGATTGTCTGCAGTGAAGTGTGTCGCCTTTGCGTCATGGCATGAATGGCGCGCCAGCTTCTGTACTGTACCCCGGGAGTGTGCGTTTTGTGGATGGAAATTCGGTCAATCGATAACTCTTGCTTATTTTCCCCCATCCTAAAACTATCCCTCTCGGTATGAGAAGCATGCACGCCACTTGCAAATAAGCGCTAAAATAGGTGATGGAAAATGGGAAAACATCCGTAACCAGAGTGGTAATTGTTTTTAACGGCTTTCAATCTGCATTTACTTATCAACCACGCTTGATGTGGCCACGGTGGTGAAAATGAATCTGTGCACAATGAGCGGTAGGAAGCACAGCCGTTCGGGAGGGAATCCTGGTGAAAAGAATCTTACCCCTGCTCTTGTACACAAGTGTAACTAAAGCGGTGATTCAAGAACAGCAGAAAAAACACAAACCCAAAAAAACATATTCAAACGGGGAAGGGAAGCGAATAGACAGTTTTACCCCTTTTTTCGGGGTATAGTTTAGAACTTGCTGCCAGGACACTAGCGAACAGCGACAACACAACACTGCTTTGATTGTTGTATGTATGAGTGGTACAGCAACGAAGAGGAAGAGGGAATCTTGTGCCGGATGAACCATTTCAACAACCGAAGCAATTTAATCACGTTAATGGATTTCATTGTTGTACCGGCGAGTGAGATCCATTTGCTTTTAGCTCAACGAGCTGAAGGTGCATCAAGGGAGCGTGTTGTGGCGTAATGTGTTTGTAGTCGTAGGAACAGGGAGCAGGCTCGTGCATCGTTTCAGGACAGGGGTTTTGCAGGTGTAAGGACAACGATAATTTCGAAAAAGCTTGATTGCAAAATTGTATCTCGTTAAACACTTTTAAATGCTATATTATTGCTAAACGTTGTAGTGTCTTTTCACTTAAACTCGCACAAAAACTGTCATTCCAAAATAAATGTCACTCTTCTACCACTACCACTCACCAGCGTGCCTGAGTAGCAGGATTAAGGAATGTAACGATCGCTGCTTTGCATAAATGTCTCGCAATTTACATATATTTAACAAATGCGCTCGATGATATTTGCACTAGCGAGTGTATTTGTCGAGCGGTGCAGTTCAGTTTCCCCCAAATCTTCAAGCTGATATTGATTGCCATTCGTCTTGGATTCTATCCGCCACCCTCAAACAAGAGCGAGCGAAAAGATAGAAAATTTCGGCAGAAGCAAGACAAAAAAAACAGTCCCACATCCACCCGGATGTAATAATGTCATCGAAGAAGTAATCGCGAGCATGGCAAATAAAAGTAAAATAACGGTTTGCATTAAAATTCAATACGACGGGAACAAATTTTATCAAAATGAGCCTCCCGTTTGGTGAGAATGGGACAGGAACCACAACAAAAAAACCAACGAAATAGTTGCCCAAGGATCAGAAACGAGCGACAACAAGCAATTCCCATAGCGAAGTAGCGATGATAGCTATTGTGGTACAAGTGGTACAAGCGTTCATATTAGTCATTTTGGTCACGTATTTTCACTCTCGCACAGTTTAGCTGCCGAGTGGTTTATTAAGTTCTCAAAAGAATGGATCGGAAATGGTGTTTTTTTTTTGGTTTTTCGATGGGTGTGGATTGCCGATAGCCCAAAAGTGTGTGCTTTTATGTGTTGTGGTTGTGCTGTTGTGGCTGTAAGTTATCCTTGAAGACCGATTATTGACGAATGACCGAGGCATACCGACAGTGGGTGGACGATACGGCGAAGCATATTGTCACGGATTTTTCGGAATAATTTGAAGGACGTTGGCTTATGCGTGACTATTTTTGATCAGAAAAATGAACAAAAAATGCTGTGTTTTATAATTCGTAACAAAAAATCATTTTAAGCAATTCAATTACCGAAACGTAAAGATTTTCTGTAATCAGCACCGATGCAATTATACCTCTCACAGTGATATACAATCAGTTTGGTAATGTGGTAAGAAAAATATACATTCAAAAGAGCGACAAACGTCCAGCAAGCAAGAAACCCATGCTGCGAGGGAGCGTTGCGGTTCCGTCCCATAAATTGCAAGATGAAAGAATGTGCAAGCAAAGTTATAATCGGATTTACAATCTACCACAACCGGCCGCGTGGTAGAGAAATATTTGTAAAGCTACATCAGCAAAAAGGACTGTTAAAGAGGACACATTTTTCGCATAATCTTGTATGACGGTAGTTGAACAACTTGGGACGGAACTACTGAGAAGACGCAGGATACACTTATTATAAAGTTTATACATAACTGTTGACTATAAAATCTTGTTAAAGACAAAATTGGAAGCTTCTATATATTTTTTTTAAACTATCCCTTTTTGAATTTTTTGCCGCACTGGTGGAAAATTCATGGTGCGGAAACTAAACTCCAGCTCGAGGGGCGAGGCTGAGAATAAGCGTCCGTACGAACCCCACCAAAACTTGTTCGCAAAATGATGATGACGATGCTGATGAAGTTGATCATAAATTGTGGTATCATATACATTTTTTTCGGATCGATAAAACGAGCATTCTTTCAGATTCTTTCTCCCTCAAAAAACGGTCCATAACGAATGGTGTGATTAATTAAAGCAAGTGAAGCATGAAATTGATTTGTTAGTCAAAAGTGGCAAAGCCTGGCAGTGTCCTGTGCCGCTGTGAACGTGATGTGACTTGTGGATTACACACATATACTTTTTTTAAATATTTTCTATACGCTTCGGATAATAGCACACGGTTGGAAGCAAAAGTCCAATTAGATAAATGCAACTGACCACCATTATGGTGATTGTTGTCACCGGCACTGACCAGATGTGGTCCACTGAGTCCTCGTATGAGAAGAATGGAAAATGGGTTGTTTTTTTTCGATCCTCCTCAACCATGTGTTCACTACCACTACTCTAATC